>NC_056664.1:111027440-111656940 GCF_018350195.1 Panthera tigris
TCACTTGAATTTCCCCATATTGTTGAAAATAATCTCTTAGATGGTGTTCTTCAGTGTCTTTAGTGCCACCAACAAAAATAGTTTTCACAGTTAAGTAGACACCAGGTCTTTGAGACTCTTTTCTTGAGACAGCCCTCTTTGGTTCCACAACTCTCCCATCCACCTTGTGTGGCCTTGCATTCATGACTGCATCCACTTCCTCCACCATGGCATATATGACAAACCCAAAGTTTCTGAAGTATTTGGTGTTTGGATCTCTCATTCCCACAGGGTCTGTAAGTGTTTGCCATTGCTCATAATGGCTCCTCAGACTCCCATCTGTTGTTTCAAAGCTCAAACCTCTGATGAGGAGCTTCTGAAGCTGTTCAGGTTCCTTGGGAGACTCTGACTTAGACATAACAGTAGTGGAAGGGGAGACTTCAGTGATGCTTACTGGAAGGCATCTGTGAGCAGAAAAGCAAGGGTTTGTCAATTAGATTATCAATAATGTTTTCCAATAAAGTTTTTCAGGAACAATTTTCCAGAAACATAATTCATTTTAATCTTCATTAAATAATAGCACCCAAATAAAGAAGACTGTTTCATGTTACTAGCACAGGTAAGCAATATTTAAATACCATGTTCTTTTACTTATTCTACACAGCATATCAAAAGACAAGAGACTGGGTGGGGCATGTGAGATTTTTTTTTAAGTTTATTTATTTTGAGAGAGACAGAGACATCACGAGTCGGGAGGGGCAGAAAGAGAAAAAGAGAGAGAGAGAGATTCCCAAGCAGGCTTCATGCTGCCAGCACAGAGCCCAATGTGGGGCTCAAACCCACAAAGCCGTGAGATCATGACCTGAGCTGAAACCAGGAGTAGGGTGCTTAACCGACTGAGCCACCCAGGAGCCTCTTTTGTGAGAATTTCAAACAGTATCACATAATCATAGTGTTGGCAAGCAGACATTCTCATATCTGTCGCTTAAGAAAGAGAAGTTGAGGAAAAACAATTGAGTGGCATTTAATATTCTTCCTTGAGCAATAGTAATAAGAAAACATAGGGGCACCTGGGTGGCTCAGTCAGTTGGGCATCTGACTTCAGCTCAGGTCATGATCTCACGTCTCATGAGTTCGAGCCCTGCATTGGGCTCTGTGCTGACAGCTCAGAGCCTGGAGCCTGCTTCAGATTCTGTGTCTCCCTCTCTCTTTGCCCCTCCCCTGGTCATGCTCTGTCTGTCTGTCTCTCTCAAAAATAAATAAACATTAAAAAAATTTAAAAGAAAAGAAAATGTAGAGATATCCCTTTTTGAACAGCAGTATTTTTTTTTTATTTTAATGATTCATAGCACTGCTTCATCAGTAATGTAATCCTTTACAATTATGGAAAATGAATAAACTGGAGTTAACTTTATGGTGAAGACTTATATTTTATAGATTCTAAGAAACTATCAATTAAAAATATACCATCATTTTATGTAGCAAATCACCATTAAAACTATGACAGGCCTTCACTTTTAAGACCTGTCATGATTTCAGAAATGTCAAAATATGAAAAAAAGTTTAGCTTATATTAATGATATATATATAGGGTGTGTGTGTGTGTGTGTGTGTGTGTGTATACTATAATTTCTCAACTTACTGTTTTTAATAATGGTGTCTTAAGGTGGTATGTATTTTTCAACTATTCCAAACTGACATAGAAATACATTATGGAAAATACATACTTTTTGGTGGAATATCAAATCCATTTTTATACAAAAATCACATTTTTGTTACTGTTAGGATAGCCTTATCTTTTCCTTAAATAATTTTTAGTACATTAACCCTTTCACGTAAGTGACAAAATTATTATTAGGCTGATATCAGTTATCCAAGCAAAATATTATCCTTCACTTGTTGCACAGAGGCCTTTTTTCCCCATTAATAAGAAAATGGAGATTATATAATGAATATGTTAGAGAAAACTGTGTATCTTTAATACTCCATCTACAGTGCTGTCAGCAAGTTTCCATGAAGAAGTCCCTCTGGCTGTGTTGAAAAATAGTTCATGCCCTTCTTGTACCTTCTACGGATGGATTTTGTCAGCACATTCCATCTTTATTATTAAGAGATCTTCCTTGACGTTATATTAGACTGTCATGGGAACAGCACGCTTCTGAGATGTCTGTGTAATGTTGATTAATGTGACGTGCTGTAACTTATGTGGTAATAGTGCATTATCATTTAAAAATAGCTGAAATCAGGATGTTTTAACTTTAATTCAGGCTCCCTTATGAAGAACCCTAAACACTTGGCTGTAAAAGTACAGTTGAATGAGCGCTGTTTTTTGCGTTTTTCAGTAGAAAGCTGAATTTGAACATTAGTAATTTCAGTGGAGGGTACAGAAGTAGCATTTCAAGAAGCAGCTGTCAAGCAGATATTAACACCAAACATGTGGTAACTTGTAAGCTTGATGGTTTTCTAATTACTGAATGCCAGCTATAGTAACCATAGCGCTTATATACCTATGTCTACAGATAAAGGAAAATGTTAAAGATCTTGGTATTCCTTAAACTTATCAGTTACTACTTCTTAATTATTACTTCTTGTGACGCTGTGTTTCATTTCTTAAAATGAGTAAGTATAAAATGCTTTCTGGGTTAGGACTATTTACCTTTCCAATTCTTTATGTTTTCATTATGATATAGGGTTTAGGGTGCAGGTAGAATGAGTCAATTGCTTTCTTCAAATATTGAATTAGAAGTGAATTCAGTTTTGTGAAGGTAGAAAAGCATTTCATAGAAAAATTCTCCAGTTTAGATATAATGGAAAATCTAATGTCAATATATTTTCATGCCATAGTGAGGCTTATAGAATGAAGTTCAGCAATACTGATTACTTATTTTTTTTTAAGATTTTCTTTTTCTAAGTAATCTCTACACCCAGTGTGGGGCTTGAACCCACAACCCTGAGATCAAGAGTCACATGCTTCTCAACTGAGCCAGCCACGTGCTCCCTGATTACTTATGTTTTAGCAAAAGGTGCAGTACTTTCTCCTAGGGGATCTCTATGAGGCATTTGATCTCTCTCAACACTTCGAATTTCCCAGGAAGCAAGTAGCAGGGAAGAAGGGTCAGCACCATCCTGCATGTTTTATTTGGCAGTAAGACAGAGAGTTGACCCGAACATCTGCCTGTGTTCTACTCTATTCTGATTTTAGTAGCACCACTATAATTCTATATTAGTATCCCTTGCTTCCCCTGTATGTAGCATTGCCATGAAAAGCTGCCATTACAGTAGGTACTCTGTCCTAAATCTCATTAGATCTGTATATAAAAATACTTAAAACTGTCAGGATGAGATGACCATACCTCAGGAGGTGTTCTGTCTAACTATGGGAATGTTCTCTTTCTTCTCAAGATACAGCCCTGTACATAACTGCAGATTTTTTTAGATAAGGTCTTTGTGGGGTCAGAGTATTCTCTTTCCTTCTTATTTTCCAGAGGTTTAAACTGAACCCCAGGGATAGGGAATGATGCAATCTTAGGAATAGATTCCTGTGACAGGGGCAGAAGGTGCAAACATCTTTTCTTTCAGTTCTTTTTCTATGTAACCACTACTCTCATTCCTTTCTGTCCAATCTTAATTAAAAAGAGATGCGATATGGCTAAAATAATGTATACATTATATAATAATGTAAAGTGAATAAAGAAAACAGGGAAAGGGAAGCAACACACAGGAACTAAAATGAAACCAAGGGTAAAGTACTAAATTGGAAGGTGTGCTCAGTGATGGAAGCTAGTAGATTGCAGTTTTAGCTTTAAAGTTTCTAGCTTTTAAAGGAAAGAGAAAACAAATTATAAGATTTGAAGTGGTTATGTGATTAATGCTAATTCCTCATGAGGAAAAGAAAAAAGATCTTTTATTGTACTCCAACTACAGATATATTGTTTCCATAGGGAGCCCTGTGATGAGCTTAACATCCTCAATAAATACCTCTCCAGTGAATGCAGCACAAATCATTGTATGCGTTTTTCTTATTATCAACATTTAATGTAGGCCTGTGGGTGACAGAAACACGGACTCAGTAAAAAGTTATTGTATGAGGGTCTGTAAGGAGTGATCTCTAAGGACAAAGGACTCTGATTTTGTACCTAAATTAAAATATTGCAGTATCTAGAACAGAAGTTGACAATCTTGTCTTCTATAGGCCAGAGTAAGTATTTTTGGTCTTGTGGTCCATCTAGCCTCCATCACTTACCATTCAGTTCTGCCATGGCAGCATGAAAGCAGCCAAAATAAAGTGTAAATGGGTGAGTGAAGCTGTGTAAAAGTTTGATTCATAAATCAGGCAGTTAGCCAGATTTGGTTCATAAATCATATTTTGCCAACTCCTGATCTAGAGAAATAAATGTCATTTAACCAAAGTTACCTCACCTCCGAATAAGAGAAGGTAAGTGAGTAGAGGCAACACAGGCAATATTTCTACCCCACCAAATTCCACATCCTACATAAGAATAAATGTATATCCATATGTGGGACATGGGAAGCGTACTAATAAATAACTATGCACCCAGGAATGGCCAGATATTGCTTTGGCTCTTCCACCTGCCAGATCTGTGAACTTGATCAAGTTTCCTCATCTGTCTATAATTTGATCCCCTTATCAGGAAACTGGGCATAATAATTCTTTTCTCACAGGGTTGTTATGAGGCAAAATACTTACCTATTAGCTGAATGATTAATTTATTAATTAATAGATAATAGTTTGTGTACTGAAGTCTATGCTAGGAGTCTCAAATTGTTGGCCAGGGGACTGTATCCAACATAGAGAAATGTATAACTGGCCCTGCAAAACATGGGCTGTTAAAGTATCTGGAATGCTAATATGAAAAAAAATAGATGGTGACTTTATATGAAAATAAGGATTTTAGGGAAAAGAAAAAAGAAAAGGTTTAGCTGCATTAGATGTGTAATATTGAATGGACATGATGAGCTGTCCATGTTAGCAGGGCAGGTGGACTCCAGATTGCACAGTCCCCACCGGCACACCCTGTCTCCCTGATGCTCCGGCTGGGCTTGGTTGGCATTTATAATCCAGCTTGTTCTGCTGTATTCCTTTTGCAGTGCCCAGAAAAAACAAAAAACAAAACAAAACAACAACAACAAAAAAACCACATATCCTCCTTGGTACCTTGTCTATATCTTTCTTTTTATTTTTCTGTATGTTGTCCACTTAATTGATTGTGTTACCTACATGGTTCTTGTTAGGACTCCAGAGAGTAGTGTCTTAGATAGTATGTAAGTCAAGAAGTTAATAGGATATTTGTGATGAAAGAATTCTGTGGTTAAATAAGTTTAGGGATGCTGAAAGAAGCAAAGAAACCAGGTGTCTTTTCTGTGAACATTTCATTATCCTTTAATATATTAACTTATAGTTTTAGTTTCCAAGATAGGAGTATACTCTGCAGATTTCTTGAATTGATATTAACAAAATATAGAAACTGTCTGAAAAACCTGGACTCTGAAAACTATAAAACATTGATAAAGAAATTGAAGAAGACACAAAGGAATGGAAAGATATTCCATGTTCATGGATTGGAAGAACAAATATTGTTAAATTGTCTATACTACTTAAAGCAGTGTGCAGATTTATTGCAATTCCTAGCAGAATATCAACATCATTATTCACAGAACTGGAACAAATCATCCTAAAATTGTATGTAACCATAAGACTCCAAATAGCCAAAGCAACTTTGAAAAAGAAAAACAAAACTGTAGGCATTACAATTCCAGATTTCAAGTTATACTACAAAGTGGTAGTAATCAAAACACTATGGTGCTGGCACAAAAATAGACACATAGATCAATAGAACAGAATGTGGTCAATTATCTTTGACAAAGCAGGAATCACCATCCAGTAGGAAAATGGCAGTCTCTTCAACAAATGGTGTTGGGAAAACTGGACAGCTACATGCAAAGGAATGAAACTGGACCACTTTCTTATGCCATACACAAAAATAAACTCAAACAGATTGAAGACCTAAATCATAAAATCATAAAAACTTTGAAATCATAAAAACCCTAGAGGAGAACACAGGTAGTAACCTCTTTGACATCGGCTGTAGTTGCTGTAGCAAATTCTTACTAGATATGTTTCTGGAGGCAAGGGAAACAATAGCAAAAATACACTATTGGGACTTCATTAAAATAAGAAGTTTCTGCATAGCAAAGAAGACCATCAAAAAAAAACTAAACTAAAAAGCAACCTACTTAATGGGAGAAGGTATTTGCAAATGACATATGTGGTAAAGGGTTGATATCCAAAGTATATAAATAACTGGTACAACTCAATACCTCAAAACAAATAATTCAATTAAAATAGGCAGAAGACACGAACAGATATTTATCCAAAGAAGACATCCAGATGGCCGACAGACATATGAAAAGATCCTAAACATCACTCATCATCAGAGAAATGCAAGTCAAAACTACAATGAGATATCACCTTACCCTGTCAGAATGGCCAAAATCAACATCACAAGATATGGAGAAAAAGGAACCCTCTTGCATTGTTTGTGGGAATGCACACTGGTGCAGCCACTGTGAAAGACAGCACAGAGGTTCCTCAAAAAGTTAAAAATAGACCCAGTAATGGGTCTTAGGACTCAGTAATCACACTACTCGGTATTTACCCCCAAAATACAAAAACACTAATTCAAAGGGATACATTCACCCCTTTGTTTACATCAGCATTATTTGCAATAACCTAATTGTGGAAGTAGCCCATAAATGTGTATGAATATTATTCAGTCATAAAAAAAAAGAATGAAACCTTGCCATTGCAAAAACCTGTTTGGATCTAGAGTGTATTATGCTAAGCTAAATAAGCCAGTCAGAGAAAGACAAATACCATATGTTTTCACTCATATGTGAAATTTAAGAAACGAGTGAGCAAAAGAAAAAAAAGACAAACCAAGAAACTGACTCTTAACTTTAGACAGCAAACTGATGGTTACCAGAAGGCAGTTGGGGGTGGGGGAAAAAAGGGTGAAATAGGTGATGGAGATTAAGGAGTACTCATTTGATTAACGACTACTCATCACTTGTTGTGGTGAGAACTGGGTGATATATGAAAGTGCTGAATCACTGTATTGTACACCTGAAATTGGTATAACACTGTATGTTAACTATAATTGAATTAAAAACTAAAAAAAATGGAAATGGTTATCCTTTAGTTTTCTACTTCACCATTGACTATTATTCCCATAGAATATGATTTGGGAAACCTTGCCATCACAATTCTAAAAATCTCCATAGAATTTG
The DNA here is from genome assembly GCF_018350195.1 of Panthera tigris. Taxonomy (NCBI): domain Eukaryota; kingdom Metazoa; phylum Chordata; class Mammalia; order Carnivora; family Felidae; genus Panthera; species Panthera tigris. The sequence goes on from NC_056664.1 coordinate 111,034,728, forward strand.
TAGTTTTAAGACAAACATTCTAGATATATGCATTGCAAGTAGTATCTACTGAAATAGTATCACTGTTAGCATTAGTAATACTAATAGTAGTAATAGTATTTACTGATTACCTGATGATTGAACCTACTTTATAACATTGCTAGATAATAATAATTAATAGTAATACAGCCAAGATTAATGGAATACTTGTAGGCAATGGATAAGTACTTTGTTGGATTATCTCATTTAATCCTTACAGAAATCCTTTAAAGTGGTTTGTCTTATTCCTATCCTACAAAGGATGAAAATTAGGCATAAAGAGGCTAAATAATTTTCTAACAGTCACATAGCAATTATGTAAGGCAGGTGAAACCCTTAGTTCTCACTCTTAGCTAGTTGTCTTGGCTAAATGCAGTGACAGTTGGAAGACATTCCCCCCAAGTTGCATCTAAATAAGTGTGATCTTGGGCCATGTTTCTTTTACTCAATAAATATGTATAACAATAAGTTGCTATTGAGAATGACTCTATTTTTTTTTTTTTACTATCATAAAACTTTAATAAGAAAAGTCTATGTTATCTTTCACTTGCTTGTTTTGTGCCCCAGGACATGTATAAGCTAATGTGGTAGACTCACAGAATTGTAGTAAAATTTAAAAAGAGTACTGAAACATCACTACTTTATAGTTTTAAAATATTATATGATCTGATGATTTTTTTTCTAAAGATGTTGATACCCCTGGAACAATTAAGGCAGAGATTACTTATATCAGTCCCTGAAGGTACTGATTAGCCCCAAACTGTTCCCTACTTGAAGCAATAAAGTCCAAGAAAGATCAATAAAATCTACTCATAATTTAATGTTCCTAAAATCTTCTCTGCAAGAAGAAATTTCTTTATTTCTTAATAAAGAAATAGATATGCTTAAATTCCCCTTGTTTCTGTCATCACTATTCCCCTTTTCGTGGAGTCTTGTGTATAATTTTGCCCCAGATACAAATGTCCAATTTATTAAGGGAAAAAATGTGAGAGTATTGAAAAGATGTTTATCGAGGCTCAAGAATGGTCAGTAAGACAGGAGACATTTCTTTTCAGTAGACTGGAAACAAATACACAAAATTATAATAAAATATTATTAGTTTTAAGTGTATAGTTATATACACAAACATAAACATATACATGTTGCATTTCATTGATACCAAGATACTATTGTTATATACACCATGAATGTAATGGAAGCTTTTATCAGAGAAGATAAACAATGTATCAAATTTGCAATTATAATTTTTGTAAGACATTCAGATTTTAGGATCTATATCAGTTCAAATGTATTTTGTGGTAGAGTCTGGCTTAGATGTAATTAATGGATTACAGACTAATCTAATGTGGGGGGTGATAAAATAAGAGAAAAAGAGAAATTGATGGAGATCAGTTCCAGGTGGCTGGCTTAAGGGTAGGGGTTGGTGTATCTGGGAAGCAAACTGAGATTGTAGCATGCTGTGAAGTTTATTTAAGGAGATCTTAATCATGTCAAGTTCAAAGCCTTGTTGAATTAGTTGGGGGTTACCTTTAAATGGGTTACCCTCTAATCATGCCTTATTTGTCCCTCTGGTGTATTTACAGGTACTGAAGATGGATGGGCATCATTAGGTATCTCTTATTATATTGTCCCACAAATATCTTAACCGTGAGTTTTTCAGAGTAATATTTTTCCATTCATGTCTACAGGGCGATATCCATTTGAAGAATTCATGACCATGCCTAAATGTTCATATTATTCCATTAAATCAAAACATGATTATCTTCCAGAAAAAAAATTTAAATAATATATTTTTCTGGTTCTGAAAATGATTTATGATAATTAAAATCAACTTAGAAAATGTTGGTTTAAAAAAGATGACTTAAGTCACTCCTATTTGTACATCTACCTATAACTACTTAATTTGAAAGTTTCTAGTCTTTTTTGTCTTTATAATTTTTTTCACATAAAATTGAGATTGTGTGGTATAATTTTAATTATTTCCCATTTAAAATGGACACCTTGAACATGTCACTTTAAAAATGTTTATCTGGGTAGATGAGAAAGCACATATTCAATAATTGGAATTAATAAAATATTTCACCCAACTTAGACTCATGTTCATCTGTGTTATTAGACTGACTTCCGAGAGGAGAGTCGTATAACCTATAATTTTAAGGAAAATCAATTGCTGTGTAAAACTCAGCAAGAGGAAAGTAGACCTAATTACCATGCATCCAATATATTTTGTAATGTTTTAATACCATGAGCTCAGGTGGCTCCATATATTTGCATATTGGACAAATTAAATTGTACTAATTATAGTTGATAATAACACTTCAAAATTCTGTAGTATTTCTGATAAATTTAGTGACTCCCTGTAATTTCAAATTTTCAGAAATATCCTTAAACTTATGTTTTCTAGACCATTTCTAGTCCTTAAAGATCAATAAGCATATTCCTAATTGATAAAACTCTTTAAGTCATAAGCCTCTGTCTTTGAAGAAATTTCCATAGTATCATAATTCATTTCTTTCCAAAAGGATCTGATATCCACACTGATGATAAAAAAAAATAGAATAATTGCATAGAACTTTTAAAAATTAATCTAAGTGATTTATAGTTCATATCACTGGGCCCATGATTCTAAGCTGCATTTTGATAACTATCAGGCAACATATTTCAAAATAAACTTCCTCTCTTTTTTAGCTTGACCATTTGTGGCACTGGGCAAAATAATAGGTGCCCTGTGAATTCATGACTGACTATCTGCTAGAAGGCTGCTATGGCCTGGCCCATACAAGGGGGTGGAAATGTAGAACATGGGAGGGTTTGAAACAGGGAAGGCTCTTAGAGCAACATGGTTATGTTGGGGACGGAGAAAGGTACTGAGGAAGAAGTAGGAATACTCAAAAAGGAGACAGAAAAGAGTTCAAGTACATAAAGATGAGCTAACTCTTGTTTTTCGTAAAGTGTTTTTTAAATTACTCTTTTCTCATGATTTTTCTTTTTCTAATATTACACCCTAGATATATTATGGTAACCAAGAGATTTGTGCATGGATTTGTATTTAACATTTATAGCAAATTCTAAAACTCTCATTTCAGAGATTATATATCAGTCATCAAGCAATGGATGAGAAAAACCATTTAGTATCACTTTCTGATACTGAACTGTGACACATTATATAGAGGGTAGCTTCTCATTTTCTGATAATGACTTTGTGGTCCTAGTCATATGCTATAAGTAAAAGTTGACTTGTCGGTTACATAGAACCTAATAGCAGGGACTGAGTTCTTCAGTGTGTGTTATCCTTTCCTGTATATTGCCAATGACTCAAAAACACTCAAAACTGCAAGGAGATGCCATTGCATTTTAAGACAAAATTGATTGCCTGATCAATGTTAAGAGATGTTGAGAGAGCGAAATCTAAGACTTTACTTTGGATTATTGGATTGTCTAGTTGTTCTCATGATGCAGGATACTGATTCATCAATATCACTGGCCACTTAGGATGAACTGTCACAGACCTCCATGTACATTATGTTATTACTATCTTTCACATTTGGAGGATGCAGATATCGATGTTGCCATACTTGTTTGTCCTGAAAATGTCCACAGTTCATTGAATTTTTAAAAATAATGGACTCTATTAATCTCATTTTTATTTATTTCTAATTCCAAGAAGGATGGATTTAATTGAAATATTATACTGGAAAAGGTGCTTTATCTTTGTTTTTAGTTGGGAGAGAAAAGATGTTATAGCATCTCCATTTGTTTATCAATATATGCAACTTCATTGTCTTTTTTTCAATAGTTACCTCAACAAATCATTTATTTTTAATGTCATTTATAAAGATTATATTAGTTATTGTATTTCCTGTTACAAAGCAATATTAATGGAAACTGTTAATGGAAATTTGAATCATCTAAAGTATTCAGAATTTCAAAATGATAAATCTATTATTTATTAAGAATAATAGTCCTGCAGTTTAATATAGTAACTTTTTTTTTGTTTCCAATTTTAATCATTCAGCCTCTTTCTTTGTACTGTAGAAGGGGATACAAATGTTAACTAAACCAAGAATGTGGATTTCCAAAAATGCCTTCTACTCCTTTCTATGTATAGGCTCATTTCTTGCCTGTACAGAAAATGGAATTGAAATAATTTTTAGTTTTTCTTTGTATCTTTGTCTTTCTTTGTATCAGTTTTTTTTTCCTTTTTCAATTCGCTTACACATAACTGTATGATTTAATAAAAATTGTTCTTCCAAGTTAAGATTTGCAGGTGATCTTGCCCTTTGCCACAACATGGATGGACCTAGAAGGCATTATGCTAAGTGAAATAAGTCAGAAAGAGAAAGACAAATACCGTGTGGTGTCACTTACACATGGAACCTAAAAAATAAAACAAATGGACAAACAAAACCAAAACAGACCCAAAGATACAGAGAGCAGTCAATCTGGTGTTTGTCAGAGAAGAGAAAAGCAGGGAGATGGGCAAAAGAAAGAGGGTTAAAAGGTACAAATGTCCAGTTATAAATAAAGACAGCGTGCTGCAATATACAGCATAGGGAATATAGTTAATATAACAACTTTGGTGAGAGATGGTAGCTAGGTTTATCATGGTGATCACTGCATAGTGCATATAAATGTTGAATCGCTGTGTTGTACCTGTGAAACTAATATAGTATGTCAACTATGTTTCAGTTAAAAACCAGGTGATATTTGCTTTGGGAGTATTATGGTGGTGGAAGTTGATGGCTCTGGGTCTTTTGATCATTGTCTATAGTTTGCTTTTCTTCTCAGTGTTGTCTCTAGTTGCCTTTTCTTTTCATACCCCAATCATAAATAGAGCTAATATCGTGGAGTGAGTTTCTGCACTTGAAGTAACAGATAATAGGCACCTTGTATCTATTCCGTTGTATAACTAAAACATTCTTTTTCATTTATATTGATTTTGGGGACTAGAATTCTCTCCTTATTTGAACGTCTATAGCTAAGTCATTCCATCTTTTAGCTGTAACAATGTTCTATCTGCTAGATTGTCAATTCTAAATATTTTTAAACATCAGTGACAGTAAAATATATAGAAAAAAGCCCTTTCCATAAAGAGGCAAATTACACACAAAAATATATTTGGGTATTTTATAAAGGTTTTATAATAGCTTTTTATGATTGAGTCAGAACTTCGTTTTCTGTGGGGGTGTGCACATGTACACACACATGCATCCAGGTGCACACTGTATGGATTATTGCATTTTGCCTACATGATACCATTACCTACAGTGGCCTTTCTCTATTCCTCTTTATTCTCCTCTATAAATCTCAAATTACTCTTTAATATGTGTTTATGAGCTATCAATTTTTATTCCCTCTGTATTTTAAGAAGGCAAACACAGTTAAGTCAAGATGACTAATGGGATGGTGGGGAGAAGTATGAGCTGATAAAAATTAAATAGGGGACGAATGATTCCCCTTCAGAGCCATCCATTTAAAATAGCCAGTTATTATGAATAAAAAACAGCATTATTAAACATTTCTTTTAATTAAATTTTATAATAGAGACATTTAGCCTTCTACCTTCTAAGTCTCATGTTATCTACAGTATGCTTCAGTAGGCGTTCACAATCTGGGAGAATATTTGAGTTCCGGAACCTTGTACAGGAAGGTAGGAATCTTATTTTATATGCTTTAACGTGTGAGATACATTTTTTGCAAAAAAACACAAAAGACAATCAGTCATTAGCAAAAATCTGTTTCCATCATCTTCTGGGAATACTCTTTCCCCTTCTTTCTCTCCTCTGAGAGTTCCCTAGTCTGTTCTGCTTCCTACTTATTCAAAAGACTTACATGTTTTCTTGATTTTTTTTTTTGAAACCTCAACTGTCTTTTCCTCCATGTACCCTCTTTCCTGGTCAACTTGATTCTTGCCTCACTGAGAAAATTAGGGCTATCACAAACCTCCACAAGCTTTCATCATCATATTTAACATCTATCTGTGATTAAACTGAGTCTACTATTGATGAGTTGTTCATGCTCTTGTGGAAGGCCACTCCCTCCAAAAGTCTCCTAGAAAGTACTTTGTTTACTCAAGAATAGTGGTCTAGCAATTATTGTTCAGTCCTCCATAACAATAGACAAATGCAGTACAATGCAATGTTATTTCTTAAAAATCAAAATCTGTTTACGTACTGTGACAGATGATTTAAGATAGGTTTTCCAGTTAGAGAAATATGCATGTTATATATATGGAAGAGGATATATGTTATATAATAAAAATATGTACTATATGTTATAGACATTATCCAGCATCAGGGGTGTGAGAAATAGTCAGAAATGGCTTCAAGAAGGTAAGACTTGAACTGGACATTTATGGATAGAGACATTTTGATACGTGAAGAAAGAATTCAAAGCAGCCATTCCAGGCAGGAGACACAGCATGGGCAAATATACAGAAATGCAAAGGAGCATGGTATAATCAGGGTTCAAAAAGGAAGCCTGACTAAGCTAGAGGCTTCATGAAAGAGCTCGGAAAGAGACATGGTAGGAAAGGAAGCTTGGATGCTACTTAATGATGCCCTTGAATTCCAGGATGTATTCAATAGAAATGATAGTAGAATGTCCACATAGAAATATCTGCTAATGAATTTGTGTTTTTTTTTTTTATCTGAGATTTTATAATAGGATATGCTTAGATTCATGTTTCCTTTGATTTTCTGTTTGGTACCTTCCAAACTGAGTTTGTGTGACATATTTCAGGATTGAGGAAAAACACGTGTTGGTGGCATTGAGGCAGGTGGTACTCTGAACTGCGGTAGAAGCCTGAGCACATCCAAGTTCTCCTCATTGAGATGTGTGAGGGACGGACCTAGTCGGGATGGGAGGTTTTTCTCAGTGAACTCCAGTTGAATTTACTCGTTAGCCTACCTGGGCTTTCAGGGTCCCAGCATGAGACAGCAGGCCCTGTGAGAAGGCACTAGGCCTTTTAAGAGAGGAGGCCGAGGGGTGCCAGGTTAAACATCTGACTTGGTTTCGGCTCAGGTAATGATTTCACGGTTTGTGGGTTCAAGCCCGGCATCGCCACTGACAGTGCAGAGCCTACTTGGGATTCTCTCTCTCTCCTCCTCTCTCTGCCCTCTCTCTTTCTGTCTCTCTCTCTCAGATAAATAAACTTAAAAACAATTAAAAAGAGAGAGGGAGAGAGAGAGAAAGAGGAGGTTGATTGTTGCCATTTCATGTAAGGACGGGGCAGAGACCTGAGAGTCATTTTCACCTAACCAGCTATGTCCCTTACTCCCCTTCTCTGACTCTGTCATTAGCATACTAATTCATAGCGTAGAGCATTGATGTCTAGTAAAACTTTTTCTGATGATGAAAATATTCCATAATCTATGTGGACACTGAGCACTTGAAATGTGGCGAATGAAGTGTTTAAAAACTATTTTTAAATTCAAATCTAAGTTGTCATATGTAGCTATTGGTTACAGAATAGCATAAGGCAACTATACTTGCATTTAATGAGCATGTATCATGTGCATGGCCTAATCTAAGAACCTTACATGTACTAACTCATTTAATACCTATAAGAATCATAAGGAGTAGGCATTATTATTTTTTCCCATTATAGACATGAGAGGACTGGGCAGAAAGATTTAGCAGAGGGAGGAAATGACAAAGTTGGGATTTAAACCTAGGCAGTATATCCACATAGCTTAAATAACTGTGCTGTCTCATCTTTAAACCCTACACTAATCTTGCTCTTCTTTCTGTGCTCACATTCATTCATTTGTATATGTTATTACCATCAGTGATGTGAGAGAAACTATTTTATGCATAAAATATGTTAGCAATTCCTCTTGAGGCTTTAATGCTCACTCACTGCTGCCTCTGAAATAGCATAGGCTCCCTTAACGTGAGAATCACTGAATAGCTTACTGACCATCATACCGCTCCCCAAAACAGTGCCTCTGAAACTTTAGAGTACATCAGAATCACAAATAATACAGGTGGTTGTTTCTGATACAGGAGGGCCAGGATGGGCCTGAGAATTTGCATTTCTAACAAGTCTCCAGGTGGTGCTGATACTACTTTCTGGTCTGGTGGCCACAGTTGGAGACACACTGCCCTAAACCAAGTTTTGAATCTGATGCCAGGCTAATTGACTTTAAAACAGAATTGTTAATACTTCTCAGATTCTCTCAGTAAAAGCCATATGTTTCATTGTTATTTTTTGTCTTGTCTGTTGCACAAATATGTAATGTATTCTCTTCTTGCCAAGAGGTGAAAATACAATGAAAAGTGAGGAAAGAAAGAAAAGAATAAAGGAAGAAAGTGTGAGGGAGGGCAAAGCCAAGAAGCATGAGAAGGCACCAAGAAAAATGAAAAATAATTGATTTATATAACTGAAAGTCTAGATTACATCAAACCATCTAAGATCCATGCAGGGGTTGCCATCTGGTACTCACCAGGAAAAAATCTTGTCACAAAGCTATTGTGATCAGAATACTTGGGAAAAAAATCAGATTTCATTGTTTATGATTAGCGTATATCTTCCTTCATTTTCCATGGATCCTGCTAATCCATTTTGTTTTCCAGGTAATGTTTTACACATTTATAGACTTTCCCTCTCAGTGAGACTTTTCAGTTTACTATTCCAGATTTAGGACAACAAAAAATGGAATCAAAACTTGGTTGCTCCCCATCTATTGGTTTTTTCCTTCCTCAAAATAAGCTTTATTTTCACATTGACTGTCTCGATATTGTGATGATGGTGGCATCTGTCAGCTTCAGGCTTACATGAATTTTAGTCTCTGAATTTCAGTGAAAAGAGGATTGCTTTTTTCCCCAGTTGATTTAACAGAGGTCCATGGTGAATCCTGATTGGCCCTGCTTTAGTCACGTGCTCACCTCTCTAACCAGAATGGCAGGGATTGGGGTAAAAGAGTAGACTCTGGCAGGAGAGAGACTGTGTGTGCTGGCTACTCAAAGTAGAATCAGGGTACTATTAATTATCTGTGCACCAGTGGTAGGACTCTGGAAAAAAAATGCACCAGGTATTCATTCCACAGGATATGGACCCCAACCATATTTTGAATTGTAACCTTGATAATGTTGTCCTTTTTACCTGAAATATAGCATCAATATACTTATCAGTATAAGAGGTTTATTAGTAAATACACTGCCTCAAAGCCTCATCCATAAAAACTGTTATAGCCCCTACTTGAAATTAATGTTCCTTACTTTTAAACCAGTAGGACGTTCTACTAAAATATCTCCCATGTGTACCCAACTTAAAAATAACTTTATATATATAAGCTCTCTTTCTCCTATATTTCCAAGCATATGTAAACAGGAGCAGTTTTAATGCATTACTCCATAATTAAAGTGAATTAATGTTTGCATTCATTTTTTTAAGGGGTTTTTGTAGAATGTTGATCTCTAGTGTTAAATCTAGCACCTAAGATCTTTGGGCTCATTTTAATTTTGAATTATTATTCGAGGGCAATAGTCACGTATGTTTTAGGAGAATTTTTTTAAAAAATAGAGATTGGGATTGCATTCATATAAAAATATATAAAATAATTAAATGAAGTACAGAAAACAATATTATATGTGTTCCAGGTAATGGCAGGTAGAAACTGATATAGATGATATTATCTGGGGTGTAAACTCAGGACAGTTCCCAAACAACTAAATCTAATTGCTTGTTCAGTTAGTGACAAGAGACATGTACATCAGCACTTACCAGTATCCTATCATGGCTTGATGTCTGTCCAGGTTTTATCACAGCTTGGTTAAGATCATCAGTACTGACAAAGACACACTAAGAACTGTGCTAGTTCTTACTTTCCATGATTTTTAGAATATCTTTTTTAAAAAAATTTTTAATATTTATTTTTGAGAGACAGAGCACCAGTGGGGAAGGGGCAGAGAGCGGGGGGGTGGGGTGGGGGGAGAGACACAGAATCTGAAATAGGCTCTAGGCTCTGAGTTGTCAGCACAGAGCCTGACATGGGGCTCCAACTCATGAATGGAACCATGAGAGCATGACCTGAGCCAAAGTCGGACATCAACTGACTGAGCCACCCAAAGGCCCCTATGGTTTTTAGAATATCTTAAAACTGAACCAAAATTCCATTAACTTTATCCTCCACAAGAAACTTTTATCTGAGTTAGGTTTTAAAAATTAGTCCCTCCACCAAATTATAATTTGGAAAAAGTAGGAACTATGTGAGAGGGGTAGTTTTTAACCTAAAAGCTAGTTTATATTACTATTTTTTGTATAAGGATTTGCATGATAAATAACTTTGAGAAATTAATGGGGGTAGAAAAAAATGGTCTGTCTAAATAAACTGGCATAGATTTTTTTTTATTTAAAAAATAAAACTTTCCCGTTACAATTGATAAAAAGTTAAAAATTGGGGGCGCCTGGGTGGCTCAGTTGGTTAAGTGCCTGACTTTGGCTCAGGTCATGATTTCATGGTTCATAAGTTTGAGCCCCGCGTCGGGCTCTGTGCAAACAGCTCAGAGCCTGGAGCCTGCTTTGGATCTGTGACTCCCTATCTCTCTCTCTGCCCCTCCCCCAACTTGTGTGCACATGTGCTCTCTCTCTCTTTCTCAAAAATAAACATTAAGAAAAGTTCAAAATTGAATTTAATGCATAAACAAAATTGCTAAATTACTCTGAGATTTATGTATAAGATCTTCTTTATGATATTTTCAACTATTTAAGTTTCTTATATATATTTTTTCTGACATTGCCTTGAATTTGTTTTCATCTTATTCTTCCTTAAATAGTCTGAAGAATGTAGAAGAGTGGGAGAAGCAGGGTATTTCCATTCTCTTCCCTTCCTCTGGGACAATGCAAGTTGAGGTCACAGTAAAGCTTATTAAAATATAAATTTTATAGCCAAAACATGTAGCGTAGTTTTAAGATCTGTCTTTCCTAAGATGACAAAATTTCAAAAGTTAAGATCTCATTAATTTCCTTTTTTTTTCCACTGGCAAACAGAATTTCGGAGAAAATCAGCCAACACTTCCTAGTTGGTATTACAAGTAAAATTCATTGACATTAGAAATAGGAACTTTAGAAGGAAACTGGCAATACTGAAATTCTTTAAACTGAAACTAGTTATAATATGATATTACAATGATGAAACAACAAAGCATCACATGTTACTATTAGATCTCAATCTTCACCTTCAGTCTTTCTTCTGCATAATCGAAAATGTTGCTACGGCTTCAAGTAAAGCCATATTTTGGCACCAAGGATAATGTGAAAGCTAACGACAGTTTTCTTAGTGACTGAAAAGCATGAATTTATAAGACATATCATATTTATTCATCATTTGAAAAGTTGTTGACAATTCTTTTGGTGTGAGACAATTTGCTATCCTTTATCAGATACAGGTAAAACTTTAAAAAGACATGATCCAGGGATGCCTGAGTGGTTCAGTTGATTAAGCATCTGACATTTAGGCTCAGGTCCTGATCTCATAATTTGTGAGTTCGAGCCCCCTGTCAGGCTCTGTGCTAATAGTGAGCTTGCTCGAGATTCTCTTTCCCTTTCTATTTTCTTCTCCCCAACTCGCTCACTCTCTCTCAAAATAAGTAAATAAACTTATTTCTTTCTTTAAAATAAACTTATTTCTTTCTTTAAAAAAAGAAAGAAAAAGACATTGATCTTTGCAGTGGAGTTTATGAGCCCAGTTGTAGAGATATTGCCTTCCTTTCTAAGAATGATCTGAAAAGTGTGCTGCTTTTTCACTCCACCAGTCCCTTCCTAGACTGGATTAATGGAAAGACCTTTGAGAGTGACTGCTATCTTTTCATTGACTAACAGTGTGACCTATATAGCCAGGATACTCTTTGGACCTTAATTAACTGGCCTCTAAGATGAGGCATTTGAAGCTGACTATTATTACATTCCTATCCAACTCTCAAAAATGTGTTTATTTCTGTATTATATTTTATTACCTTAATAGTGTACATTCATTGTAGAAAAAATTTTAAATTACAAAAAAAAACCCACCTAAATTAAAAAAAGAGAGTGGTATCTATAGTTCCTTCTGCAACATAAAGTTGATTTTATCATTATCCTTCCAGTTTGACTCCACCAATCAGGCATTCTTGTAATGAATTTTTTTCTGTAGAGACATCTCAAGTCATTAATAATATTTGTAATATTATGGAGACAAGACTATGGCAGTTCAGCCTCACAACCTCAGCTTTTATAATCTTTTCTACAGAGAATGATTCTTCAGGTATGACAAAACTTGTCATGGTGACTGCTGTGTGAGGTTGCTGCGAATGCTTCACTGAGTTGACAAAGCAAGGGATCCTGGAAAATTAAGGCACTAGGTGAACTACCCCTAGCATTTATCCTTTAAAGATGTGAGGATCCATATACCCTTACTGAGTCAGAAATGGGGGAAAAATCAAGATTTATGACCTTAGTTTTCTGGGAGCAGTGATGATTGTCTATGCTTGTTTCAGGGGGATTTATAAAGAAAAAAATTTTTTTGCTCTAAACATTTTAGACTGTTAAACAATTTTTGTAAGAGTTTATTTTACATTGGATTTGAACTTTATATAGTCAAAAAATTCAAATATATTTAAAATAAAACAAAATATTCACTGTTGGGAAGTTCGATTTAGCTTACGAGTCTGAGTCCACTTTCCCTTTCTGTGGAGAAAATCTCATTTTTTAAAAAAATTTTTAACGTTTATTTATTTTTGAGATGGAGAGAGACAGAGCATGAATGGGGGAGGGTCAGAGAGAGAGGGAGACACCGAATCTGAAACAGGCCCCGGGCTCTGAGCTGTCAGCACAGAGCCCGACGCGGGGCTCGAACTCACAGACTGTGAGATCATGACCCGAGCTGAAGTCGGACGCTCAACCGACTGAGCCACCCAAGTGCCCCAAGAAAAGCTCATTTTTATCATTAATAGTAAGTTAGTTGTTTCTGGTTTGAATTTTAATCAATTTTGGATTAACATGGTCAGTTCATATTCTTCCCATTCTTTCTTGTGTATTCTTCCCCTCCCCCACTCCTTTTCTAGGAACTTCTGGGTTCAGGAGCATTTTACTAGAGTTCAGGTGTGGGAACTGGGTTTGCAATTTATTCTTAGCTACTTCCTCTCACTTCTGGCTTCTGCTGAAGTGTGACTTATCAGATCAAGAATGTTTCCCTTTGTTCCTTCTGCATCTACTGCGGAGGTGCACTTCCCACTGTGACCTCAGATTTTCAGGTCCATCTGCACTGTGTCTTCTTGGACCCAACCTCAGTGTCTCTTCAAATAATTTTGGTCTTTCACCAAGTTGACAAGTCTCTTGACCTCTCAAAAGTCTCAACTGTTCTCCCTTCACTGTGTATGTTGGCTTAAAGGAAACACAGACTATGTTCAGGCCCTACCTATGCACTTTCCTCAAACAATGGTTTTCTAACACATAGGTGCTATGTTGTAAGTTCTCTGTAAAGAGTTCCGGTGCCTCATATGGCATACTGCACGACTCTTCTGCTCCGCAATGACTGATACTTAGTGAGGTACATACTGGAGTTTCAGTGGTCCTACCTCACCTCCACTTTGAAGTTCTATAGTGGGAGGAGCCCTGAGATCCATCACCAGAAATCTTCTATATCCTGTAAACGAAACATTTATTCTTTCCCTACCCTCTGGTGAAATTCTTATCACTTTCTGATGAGAAACATCTCTTAGATAATAATGAATTCCTTTCCACTTCATGTTTTGGATGTGCTTATATTTTAAGTCTTCCAGGACTTAAATAAAGCAAAACAACAGCAACAGCAACAACAGCAACGATATTTTTCCTCTCAAGTTATTTTCTTATAATTGAAAACCATGGTATTCAAGAATATTTGTTGCTTCTACTAAAAACTTTCCCAACTCCTTTAAAGAGTTGAAAAGCTCAGAAATTACTGTTCTTACTTTATCAGCCCTCCCTGAATGTAGTGTATTTATTAACAAAGGATGAGAGAAGGGAGAAATTAACTGGAAAAACCACACAATTGGATATCAAAATGCTAAGTCAGTTAAATTTACATATTCTATAAATGTTTGAATTAATATTTTTTTCAATTATTTTCATAAAGAAATTTAGATTTTATGATTCTTATTTTCAAGAACAGAAACCCAATTTATTATATTGTGCCTGGAGGAAGAAAGAAAAATAATTAGGTCATAAATTTAGGGATGCCTCTATTTTAATTATAGCAAATCTTATTTATAGAGTGTTCATTTTTTTCTCAATTACTATTTTTGAATTTTATATGCATTATCACAATAGTATGAAGTAGATAAATATTTTTTCTTCCATTATATCAATGAACAAATTGGGGAAAAAGAGATGGAGTTAGCCAAGGTGAATCAACAGATAAATTGGAAAACAAAGATCCAAATCAAAGTTTCTTGACTCCAAACTCCTGTACTTGATTATGCTATATTCTGAGAAAAGGACTCCGACTCAACCTACTTCATTTATCTCATTACACACTTCCCATGAATCTCACGTCGTTAAAGTCTTCATAGCACTTATCAAATTCCTAAGCGCATAAATACAAATATATGATTAAGTGGTTTCAGAATGCAATGTTTTTAAGTTTAAAAAAGTATCAAAAACCACTCATTATTAAAATAAATTCTTCAAATATCTCACATCTACATAGGTGAATATCATGAAGAGAATATTGAACAAAAATACAAATCAAAATACATTGATTCCACTTCAAAAATGTCAAAACTAGCAAAACTAAATATGTTAGTTAGGAATACATACATATGTGAGAACTAGTGAAGAAATCAAGGGAATGTGTAAATAGAAAATTCAGGAATGTGCTCTGGAGAAAAATGTGATTGGGGAAAAAGTGAGAAGGATTTAAAGGTATTGTAAATGTTTCATCTCTTCAATTGGATGATGGCTACAGTGATATTAGGTTTTTATCCTTTAAACACCAAATGTATGTTATATCTGTTCCTTTTTGTGAGTGATATATTTCACAATAAAAAGTAGCATTGTCACGCAATTACATGTTTACTAGAAATACCTTTCAAGATTTTGTAGGCTGGTCATACAGGTAGCACTTGCAGTGTTCTTTGGCTATACTTTAAATTGGGGTTTCTAAGCCTTGGTACTATCGAAATTTTGCTGGATGTTTTTGTTGTTGTTGTGGGAGGCTGTCCTGTGCATTGTAGGACAGGTAGCAGCATCTTACCCACTACCTGCTAGTAGCACCCCTTCAGTCTTCAATCTTGTAAATCAAAAGTGTCCACAGGGTCGCCTGGGTGGCTCAGTCGGTTGAGCATCTGACTTCGGCTCAGGTCATGATCTCACGGTTCGTGAGTTCGAGCCCCGCGTCGGGCTCTGTGTTGACAGCTCGGAGCCTGGAGCCTGCTTCGGATTCTGTGTCCCCCTCTGTCTCTGCTCCACCCTTGCTTGTGTCTGTCTTTCTCTGGCTTTCAAAAATGAATAAACATTAAAAAAATTAAGAAAGAAAGAAAGAAAAGTGTCTACGGATACTGCCAAATAAGCATAGGCAGGTGGGAAGAGGGAGCAAATTGTCCCTGGTTGAGAACCACTGCTTTAAAGTCTTGTCTTCCCTGGTAATATTTGTATTTTTCACCACTTTCGGTGTATTTGTACTTTGCTGTTTCACCTCCTTCACTATGTTATTGTTACTTATTAGCACAGGATGCAACATGCGGGTGGTTTTTAGAAAACATTCTCTGTAACTTTTTATAGCACATTGTGCATTCATTCAGGATACACTTAAAAGCCTGACATTCAGATCCATCATTGTAAGTGTTCAGGTCATCCTTACTAACCTGAGAGCAGTAGACAACAATAGTGATTCCACCTATGGATGGCTGCAGTGTCACTTTTGACTGGTAGTGGTTAAGGGTCACTTCTGAAGAATGAGCTCCACTGTACATGAATGAGTTGCAAATATGGAAGCAGAAGCAAAAAAACCTACACAGAATAGTGATAAGATCCAGTTTCTGCCTAGAACAAAGGAGAGAAATAGACTGAAATACTCAGAAGAAAGATTTACTTTTCCAATGGGATTCTCAAAAGAACCCTGAGAATTGATTATATAACCTTATATATTTTGAGATTTAATTAGGTAGTGTCTGTGGAAGAGAAAACACACACACACACACACACACACACACACACACACACACACACACACACACTCTGAGCTCCTGAAAGAAAGATGCTATCAAAGTGACTTTTATTAACTCTGGTAATTTTGAAACATCTTCAGCTGATGCATGTTTGCTGTTGAAGCTTGTTCATTTTCTCTCTACAAGCTAGTCCTTTTAATCCTTCAGTTTAATTGGCCATTACTTGCACTAGTAAAGCTATCAGTAGGAAGATATTTTGAAGTAATGGAATACTTAAATTTCAGTTGTGCTTCTTTTTCATATAAAGGTCTGTAAATAGTTCCATTTATGAAAAATCCCTCTCCCACCTCAGAATGAAAGCCCATAGCACCATAATCCTTCCCCTGGACATAGTTTTCTCTGTCATTTCTAGTGCAGCTCCACTGTATACGAATTGAGTTTATAATATTTGATACAGATGTTCTATAATTATTCCTTCTAAATTTCTGATTTTTGAGTAAGTGCCCTTCTTCCTGTTTATATTTGGGGAAAGGCTTTCACTTGTTCATTCTTTTAACTTCTTTAAACTTTTAGAGAACCTGTATTAGGCACCAACTTTCTGCAGGAAATTATAAGATGTGACATTAGAGAAATTGCATTTTTATAATTAATATCTCATTTTAAATAAGTTTTAA
The DNA here is from genome assembly GCF_018350195.1 of Panthera tigris. NCBI lineage: Eukaryota > Metazoa > Chordata > Mammalia > Carnivora > Felidae > Panthera > Panthera tigris. The sequence goes on from NC_056664.1 coordinate 111,051,548, forward strand.
GGAGGTGTAAGTCACATACCATAAAATTGATTTTTAAAAATTCATACAATTCAGTGCTTTTTAGTATGTTCACAGAGCTGGGCAACCATCCCCACAATCTAAGATTAGAACATTTTCATCACACCAAAAAGAAACCTCGTATCCATTAACGTTCCTTCCGCCATTCTCCTCTCCCACCGCCTGGTAACCACTAATTTACTCTTCTGTCTCCATAGGTTTGTCTGTTCCTGACATTTCCTACAAATGTAAACATATAACACCTGTTTTGGGGGGCTGACTTCTGACTTCTGTCATTTAGCACAGTATCCGTACATGTTCATACATGCCTCAGTGTTTCATTCTTTTCTATTGTGGAATAATATTCCATTGTATAAATGTGCCACATCTTGTTTATCCATTCATTGGCTAATGGGCATTTTGGTGATTTCCACCTTTTGACCATTATGAATAATGCTGGTATAAATATTCACATACAAGATTTTGCATGGGTATGTTTTCATTTCCTTTGGCTATACAACTGGGATGGACTTGCTGTGGTTACTTTATATTTACAGATTTGAGGAACTATCTTTTCCAAACTGAATGTACCATATTATATTTCCACCAGCAACACTGAGATTGAGGATTGCTGTTTTTCTACATCTTCACTGGCACTTGGTATTGTTGTTTTGATTATAGCCACGCTAGTGAATAGGAAATAGTGTCTTGTTTGATTTTGTTTCTCTGACTTAGATGTTAAGAATCATTTCGTGTTCTTATAGGCCATTTGTATGTCTTCTTTGGAGAAGTGTCAATTTAGATCTTTTCACATTAAAAGAAATGGGTTAGTTGTCTTTTAATCGAGTTGTAAAAGTTCTTATATATATATCTTATAAGATATATCTTATATCTTCTTATATATAGAAGTCCTTTATCAGATATGCAATTTGCAAATTTTTCTTCCATTCCATGGGTTTTCTTTTCATTTCCTTGGTGGTATCATTTGCAGCATAAAATTCTCTTTATTTTGTATTTATTTTTTTAATTTTTAAATGTTTGTTTATTTTTGAGAGAGAGACAGAACATAAGTGGGAGAGAGGCAGAGAGAAGGAGACAGAATCTGAAGCAGGCATCAGGTTCTGAGCTGTCAGCACAGAGCCTCATGTGGGGCTCGAGCTCACGAACCAAGAGATAGACCTGAGCTGAATTTGGACAGTCAACTGACTGAGCCACCCAGGTGCCCATTTTCCTTTCTTTCTTTCTTTCTTTCTTTCTTTCTTTCTTTCTTTCTTTCTTTCTTCCTTCCTTCCTTCCTTCCTTCCTTCCTTCCTTCCTTCCTTCCTTCCTTCTTTCCTGCATTTGGGGTTATACCTAAGAAGCCATTGCCTTAACCGAATGTCACAAAGATTTGCTCTTATATTTTCTTCTTCTTTTTTTTTTTAAATTTTTTAAATGTTTTTTTTTTTTAATTTATTTTTGAGACAGAGAGAGACAGAGCATGAGCAGGGGATGGGCAGAGAGAAGGGGGACACAGAATCTGAAGCAGGCTACAGGCTCTGAGCTGTCAGCACAGAGCCTGATGTGGGGCTCAAACTCACGGAGTGTGAGATCATGACCTGAGATGAAGTCGGACACCCAACCAACTGAGCCACCCAGGAGCCCCTATGTTCTTCTAAGAGACTTTATATTAACTGTTAAGTCTATGATCCATTTTGAGTTTATTTTTCTTGTGTGTATGTTGTAAGATAGGGGTTCAATTTTGTTCTTTTTCATGAGGTTATGCAGTTGTTCTAAAACAAATTTGTTAAAAAGACTGTTCTTTTCCCATTGAGTTTTCTTGGCATCTTTGTCAAAAATAAATTTGCTATAAATGAGGAGATTTATTTCTGGATTCTTGATTCTATTTCATTGATCTGTGTGTTTATTTTTATGCCAGTACCACGCACTCTTGATTACTGTAGGTTTGTAGTAAGTTTGGAAATCAGGATATGTGAGTATTCCAATTTTGTTCTTTTTCAAAGTGTTTTGACTATTCTGGGTTTCTTGCACAGAAATATCCTTTCTTTTCCAGTGTTCATTGTATTTCTACTTGGGAGAGTCTATGGTTTCAAAAGAAAACAACCAAAAAACCCTACACAACATGACAAAACATATTAAAAAGAATGTTTCCTCCAAAAACTCAGACACATCTATTTTCTGGATACCACTAATAAATGGTGTATCATTCTATAAATTATAAATGCATGTTACTTTATAAATATTTTATTGTACAAACATCTCTGTACTTTGATTTATGAGTTAACAATATAACCCAGAGCCTATGCCACATCCTAATAGACTATAGAATTCCATTATAATGATGAACTGCAATTGAGTTAATCAGTTCCTTAATGATTGATATTTACATTAATTATGGGTTTCTTTGCTATTACAATCAATGTTGTAATGAACATGTTTCGTTTATGTATCTATATGTTTGTATAAGCATATTGGTAGTAAGCTCATTGACTAGAAATTGAATCCCTAGGTCAAATATATGAGCATTTTATATCTGTAAGCCTGCCAGACAGATTATATTCATGGAAATTTTTGAGGATTTTAAATATGTTTGTAAGTGTCATTTGTAATTCTTTTCCTGTGAAATCTCTACTCTTGCTTTCTGTCCATGTTTTTTTTAAATTTTCTTTTAATTTTTTCAATGTTTAATTTTATTTTTGAGAGAGAGAGAGAGAGCAGGGGAGGGGCAGAGAGAGAGGGAGATACAGAATTTGAAGCAGGCTCCAGGCTCTGAACTGTCAGCACAGAGCCTGATGCGGGACTCATACTCACAAACTGTGAGATCATGATCTGAACCAAAGTTGGACACTTAACTGACTGAGCCATCCAGGCCCCCCCTTTTTATTTTTATTTTTTAATGTCTGTTTTTGAGAGAGAAAGAGACAGAATGTGAATGGGAATGTATTTCAAGTATTTTAAAAAGAAACATGATTGGGTGAATTTTATCACATGATTTTCTTGCACCTATTGAAATAATCATATAATTTTTCACTTTTACTCTTTTGGTATATTATCTTCACTGATTTTCATATATTAAAAATTCTTAATTTTTTTTATGTATTTATTTTTGAGAGAGAGAGAGCACAAGTAGGGGAGGGGCAGAGAGAGAGGGAGACACAGAATCTGAAACGGGCTCCAGGCTCTGAGCTGTTAGCACAGAGCCTGATGCAGGGCTCAAACCCATGAACCACAAGTTATGACCTGAGCTGAAGTCAGACACTTAACTGAGTGAGCCACTCAGGCACCCCTAAATTTTCTTTTTTTTTTTTTTTTTTTATTTTATTTGAGGAATAAGGACCTCTTGGTCATAATATTCTAGTTAAGTTCCATGAAATATAAAATGTTTACTTTGGCCATAACTATTAATACCTCACATGAATGATGTCACTGGACATTCATTAAGGAAATGTCTCAAATTATGAGAATGTAACACTCTGTCACTCTGTTCTTTTCATACTCGTGCTTTCTTACTTCCTCTTTATAAGCAAGGTGATTCTTTCCCTCCTTTTTAAAGTTTAAAGTCAATATTCATCACCACTGAAAAATGTGTATTTTGTGAATACACAGAGCACTATGGGATTGCATTGTTTGGATTTAATGTCAAATTCTGGAACCTCCTTGAAAATCACATTCTTAACTGAAAAGATTATCTGACAGATGATAATACATAATAATATCTGTCCAAAAATAATAAACAAATATTGTTATAAATGTATGAAAATGGGCATTTCAAGTTATTTGTTACAGTATTTTGGTCATAAGGTATTAATTGGGAGAGATTTACAGAAATAAGATTTTTGATCAGAGCTGTAATATTGAAGCACAGTACCTTGTCACATGGCAGGCAAGGGATTGTTTCAGACATTAAAAATAAAAGGTTGAAAACTGCATGATGAGTTTTGAGTTTTGACATTTCAAAATTGCTTGTTGTTCTAGATTAGAAGCCATTTAAATTTAAGCCACTAGTATGTGAGATATTTTTGGTCATACGTATTTACATATATATGTATATATATGCATATATATGATCAAAATATAATATAATATAATATATAATATATATTTATATTTGTGTTAGCTATTTCAACATCGAGCAGGGTGTGCAGAAATTTGCTTAGGAAATGTTGAATGAATGGCAGGATGAACAGATGGATGAAGGAAGAACTTGGAATTTCCAATTGGGGAAATCAGGAAATGGCAATAATGAGGGTTTTACTCTAAATGATGAAAGCATAGACCTATAATTTGTGTTGTCTTTTTTGCTATACTGTGTGAGGGGAAATTTTGGTATAATTTAACAATTGCATGATATGGAGATAGGTGGAAAAACAATTTGAAGGAAAATTAAAAAAAAACACATTATACTGTTGGCTTCTGAATTGGGAGTATTGATGTGATGGCACATGATGATAGAGAAGCAGATAACTGACACATAGTGAGTGGACAATTACTAAAGCTGTTATTTTTAAGGGTACGCGATGGGCAAAGATAAAAAATGAACTCACGTCATATGTCCCGAAGTGCCTTTGGTTTTAAATTGTACATCTTCAAGATCCTTTGAACAAGGCCCTAGTAACAATGAGAAGCCCAGAAATGCAAATATTAGGACAAAGGAGGGAAGAAAAAGGCCTAAACCTAACATCAAATCTGGTGAATAAGTGGAGCAAAAGGACATTACCTTGCTTTTGAATAGGATTAAAAGGCTGTTTTTGGCAAGGTGGACATTGTGAAATAGAGGTGCTTTCTATTTGGGAGAAATATTTGTTTTTAGAAACTTGGAGGAACTAGGATAGGGACCAGAGAAGAGGAAGTAGATCATGGGATACTGATGGATGACTAAGGTGCAAAGGAAAACCATAAAGGGGATGGATTTCATGTTTCTTTCTAATTCATGTAGCTTTTTACCTGATCTTCTCCTACCAGAGTAGAGAGGGTTTATATCCATGATTCATGCATGTGTAAATATTTATTGAACAGCTTTTCAGTACCAGGAACTGTCTTAAGTACCAGGATTTCAATAGTGAGGAAGATATACGAGGTCTGTCATTCTAAAGAGAAAAGAGAGAAAATAAACCATCTAGGATAAACACACGAACAAGATAATTTCTGAGAGTGAAAAAAACTGCTATGAACAAAATTAATAGAGGGATGCCATAGAGACTTACAATTAAGAACTACTTTAGATTGGGTACTCAAGTGAGTCTTTTCTGAAAACCTGACCTTTATTCATGAAACATGAATAGTCAACTATAGAGTGATCTGGGGGCGAGAATATGCTAGACAAAGAAAATGGCAAGTTGGAGAGCATTAATGCATTGTTTAGGGATAAAAAGAAATTCAGTGTATCTGGAAAAGATTGGGTGGGGCAATCCTAGCACAGCATAGGTTTGCAGAGGTGGACAGGGTAAGGCAGATCCCATATGGCGTTGTAGATGATTGGAAAGAGTTGGAATTCTACCTTAAATCAAAGATGAAATTGTTGGAAAGCTCTAAAGAAGAAAATGAAAAAAATCTAGTTTACATTTTAAAAAATCATTTGACTGTCTTGTAGAGAATGCAGAAGTAGAGGTAGGGAACTTGGGCAATCACAGCAATAATGGGCTGACTAAAGCAGTAATAAAAAACATGGAGATATTCCTGGGACATACGTTAGAGAAATGGCAACCAGGAATTGAATTGCATAGGGGTAGGATAGGATCTGTGTTCAATAAGAAAACAAAACAAACCATATATGTAACTCTCTCTCTGAGCCCAGCATAGTTTTCCTTCTTATTGATTACAATTATATGCATGCCCCTATCTACTATATATTGATAGTTTGATTATATATTAAGAGTTTTTAAAAACCATTTAAGAAAGTTCACAACTAGTTGTGTTTTCCCTTTTCTTTTTGTGTGTGTGTAATAACCTTTTCTGTCATTCTTCACAAATGGAATAATTAATCCTATAAGAGGTAGAACTATTGTTTTCTTTTTGAAAGATGGGTGAAGTTGTTTTTAGCATACAGAACCATTGCTGAAACTAAAACTCCTTTCTTTCATAACTGATATCTCTGTGAAGGGATGACAATGAATGGATGAGTTTATCAACTCTTTTCCCTTTACTTACTATTGTATTTACTCCATTCTTGATAATGTACTTGTGATTTTCAAACTTTTTCATTAGTGGCTCTAACACCCTCTTGAGGTTTTCATTTTATTTTTATTTTTAACAATCTAGCTAAGAGGATTGTCTGTCATTTCACATTGTTTATGTTGTTCATGTTGATTTCATTAATGTAAATGGAAATTAATGTGGGTGTGGGAGATTGTTTCACTTCTTCTTAAGCTGTGATTTCCTTCTGGTAGTTACATTTTTTATGTTAATGAATACAACCTGCTTACCATTTTAAAGTGGGCTAAGCATGAGAACAAATTTAATTAGAGATGAAAGTGATCCATTTGTGCCCATGTTTACTCAAACTACCTAGATTTGAAGTTTTATGCAAAAGCCTGCATATCAAAATTCCCATACAGAATCCAGTATGAAGAATCTGTCTTTTCTCCTTGTGTTAGTTTGCTAGGGCTTCCATAACAAAATGCCACATAGTGTGTAGCTTGAACCACAGACATTTATGTTTTAACAGTTCTGGAGTCTAAGAGTTCAAGATCAAGGCGCTGGCAAGGTGGGTTCCTCTGAGGCTTCTGTCCTTGGCATGTAGATGAAATGGTTACTGTCTTGCTGCCTCTTCACCTAGGCTTCTCTATGCACAGGAAACCCTGGTGTCTCTCTGTGTGTTCCAATCTTTGTAAAGATACCAGTCAGATTAGATTAGGCCCCTTCCTTACAACCTCATTTTAACTTAATCACTTCTTTACAGATCCTGTCTCCAAATAGTCACATTCTGAAATTACCAGAGTTAGGCCTTTAACATATGAAGGGAGAGGAGCACAATTTAGCCCATAACCCCACTGAGAAATGGAATGAAACAAGTTAAAGGTATGACAGTGTGCAAGAAAATGTTAAATCAAAATAGATTTACCAGTCCAAGAATGCTATTATTATCTATCCATATAATTAAAATTTCTAAAGTTTTGGGATGAATAGAGCAAAGTTAAGCACTTAACTTGAACTAACATTTGCTGTTTTATTCCCTCTCTATCCAGACATGCAGAGCACCATAGCATTTAACTCCAAGACTAGTCCACTTGATACTTCAGTACCTTTGAGTAACTAGGACCTTGCAATATCCAGTTGGACAAAAGACAAAACAAAACAAAACAAAAAAATTTAATTTCACTCTTCATTTATAGGCCACACTCTGTCCTACTAGCCCAGATCTTGCATTGCATAGAATTAGCCCATCAGATACAACTTTAATAGCTATTATAGTAAGTACACAACATGTTGCCTGTGTTTGAAAGAAATGTATGCTTTGGAGGTCAGGGATACTTGAGTTCATATACCAGTTCTGCTGCTTACTTGATTTTAGGCATCCATTTGTCATCTGTGAAATCGGGTTATTAGTACATACCACATAGGGTTTTGATGGTGATTGAGGTGATGGACATAGATATCAATCCTGACACACATGTGTATTTCAGGGAAATTAGAACACAAGGATATGGGTCACCTGAGTGGCTCAATTGGTTAAGCAACTGACTTCAGCTCAGGTCATGATCTTATGGTTTGTCAGTTCGAGCTCTGTGTCTGGCTCTGTGAGGACAGCTCAGAGCGTAGAGCCTGCTTTGGATTCTGTGTCTCCCTCCCTTTCTGCCCCTCCCCTGCTCACACTCTGTCTGTCTCTTTCATAAATAAATAAATACTTTTTAAAAAGAACACAAGGTCGGGGCGCCTGGGTGGCTCAGTCGGTTGAGCGGCCGACTTCGGCTCAGGTCATGATCTCGCGGTCCGTGAGTTCGAGCCCCGAGTCGGGCTCTGTGCTGACAGCTCAGAGCCTGGAGCCTGTTTCAGATTCTGTGTCTCCTTCTCTCTCTGACCCTCCCCCATTCATGCTCTGTCTCTCTCTGTTCCAAAAATAAATAAACTTAAAAAAAAATTTTAAAAAGAACACAAGGATATGGTAGACTACTATCTTTTACTCAGTATCTCACTTCTATTCCAGTTTCTGTCATCAGTGTTCGCCTATTTGTTTATCCATTAAACTCACAATACTGCAAAAGGACTTTAGGTCTTTTCTGGAAGATATAGCAGGGTTTAGTGTAACAGAATTTTAGCAAGTTGATCTGAATTTCACTCTGGACAAACACTGGAGGATTAACATCCTTTTGTATCGATTGTCCTTTGCTCTACCCAAAAGAAAATTTTCTTGATTGTGGCAGGATGTGGTAAAATCACTCAGGGACACTCAAACTCAAATTAACTAGTATTTGTAGTAGAGGCTTATAGTGAACATTGTTTTTACCAGTTCTCAGAAATGCCTACTCTCAGAAGTTGTACACGTTTGGCAAGGAAAAGTGTGCATGAAACTGAGTCATGTCCAGTTTGAATAGAGAACTCATCTGTTGGTCTCAGAGTTGGAATCATCAAAATTGACGAACTGAGAAACATAGGATTTGAAGGGGCCTAAGAAACCCAAGAGCAAGAGGCTTTTTTATCTGTCAAATATTCCTGTGGAAAAAAACGTAAATAAACCTGATCATGCAATACAGCTGACCAGACTCTGAAGCTGCAAATACTAAACCATGAACTTGGCAATGGGAGAAGAATGTTCAGTGTTCCACAGTCAGCCAGTGTTTGCCTTCCCCCTTTTCTGTCTTACTATTTCTTCTTAGTGCCATCATGGGACTTGGGGCTTGGCAAGGATGCTTATTCTGACTAAGCAATGAGGCTCATTTGGCAGGGGGATGGGGAGGGCCATAAACACTAGCTTGCATATCCCATCAAAGTACAATCAGGAAAAGAGTCTTCCTTCAAGATAATATACCTAGTGGGAAATCTATTCACTTGGGCTAGGTGATCTATAGTGAATAAAGGGACAGAGCTCTACAGTAGGAAAAATAACCCTTGCTTTATCTACACAGCAGTCTCTTCCCCTTCACACTAAGAGCTAGCAGCAGCAATCTATTCTCAATGCCACTCTCATGCTCAAGCCAAGACCCAATCGCTCCCAAGTGCACTTGTGTATTACAAGCTCTCAAGAGGGTACAAGAGTAATTCTACCAGTGAAATATATTCAGGTTTTCTCTTGGAACAGCTATGTTTGGGAACAACTCTATCTTCCACATTAAATATATGCATCATTATATGTTATATACTGTGTGTATGTGTGTGTATATATATATATATATACATATATATATATATATATATATGTATATATATATATATATATACTGGGCCTCCAAATACATGTCTATGTCCAAGCTAAATGTGCATTTAAAACAAATGCTTTTACATACATTTCTGTTACTAGAATGACTGGATTTGATTAGTTAAAACTAAGGAAAGCAATTTTTATTATGCAGAGGCAAAACTACCAAATCCAAAAATTTCAGATTCAGGAAAACGGTGATTTATATAAGTACGCCTATGCACGTACTATGAATGTTTTTATCAAGTTTGGGGGAATATCTGAAATCCCAAATTTATAATCAAACCACAGTGAAATTTAGTTTTATCTATAAGGTATCTGCTTTACCATAGGAGTACACATGAACAGACAGAAATTCCTTTTATTTTATTTTATTTTTTTATTTCAAGATCCAGCTGTACTCTGATAAAAGTCACTCAGTAAGGACTCTCTTAGGCATAACGTTTCTATGTATTGATTATTGATTGAACTATTTTTATTTGTAGTTTTAACTTAAACTAAATTGGATTGACTTTGTAAGGACTGTGGAAAGCTGGCTTTCTATGAAGTTAGAAATTATCATATTAATAGAAAACAAATTTAAAAGCAAAATGACTTTATCTTTTAAAATTTCTGCAATGGTTTTTAATGATAATATTCATGCTATTGGGAATAACAATGTTGCCAAGGTTTCCGCTTCATAAATTGAAACCTAAAGTTTAAAACAACTGAAATATTGAAAAATAAGCATGCACAAGCCATGTTTATATAAGAACACCAATTTAGAGAACATATCTGTGTGTTTTAGATTTTAAAATTCTTTGAAGTTTAACACAGACTGTAAGTTTAAGATAGCCTCAGAATATAAAAATTACATTTAATATCTTTCTTTCTTGAGGCCAGAACAATCTAATGTGAAATTCCAGTTACACCTTTACTTCATTTCAAGCAGATCAGATAATTCTTTAAACATCCATGTCCATGGTGAAATAGTTAAGTATATACCTCATAGGTTAATGTGGGAATTAGTTGAGATTATGTATGTATATATATTATATACATATACATACATATGTATATGTATATATGTATTATATATATAATATATATATACACAACTAATTCCAATATGTGTATGTATCATATATGTGTGTGTATATATGTGTATATATATATATACACATGAGTATATATATATATATACACATGAGTGTGTATATATATATATATATATATATATATATATATCAATCATAGGGTCTCATATACAAACCCTCATAGGGTTATGTAGGAATTAGTTGACATTGTGTGTGTGTGTGTGTGTGTGTGTATATATATATATATATATATATATATACACACACACACATACATACATATATATATATATACACACACACACACACACACAAACATACACCTATATACATGTATCTATATGTATGTGTATGTATATATTATGTATATATATTATATATGTATGTTGAAAATAAAAGTGTTTTCAATTACACAATAATTGATTATTATGTTTATAAGTTTCTAGAAGCTGCCCATATTCCTTGGCTTATAGCCCCTTTGTCCATCTCCAAAGCCAGCAATGGCAGATGATACCTTTCGCATCACATTATTCTAAACTCCTCTTCTACTTCGTTTTTCTAAAGACCCTGCCTGGAGAATACAGGATAATCTTCCTACCCCAAAGTTCTTAACCATATCTGCAAAGTTCCTTTTATCACATGAGGTAACATATTCACAGGCTCCAGGTATTAGGATGTGAACATTTTTGGGGTCATTGTTCTATCTACCACAGTAATTATCCCATTTCTCATCAAATTTTCAACTTATTCATATATATATATATATATATATATATACATATATATATATGTATATGTATATATATGTATGTATCATGTATATATGTGTGTGTGTATATATATATATATATATATGCAAAATTTCAACTAATTCCCACATAACCCTATGAGGGTTTGTATATGAGACCCTATGAGATTCTGTATGTATATATATGTATGATACATACACATGTATTTATGTATATACATACATATACATAATCTCAACTAATTATCAAACTCAACTACATATCAATCTCAACTATATATATCAAAATATTATATATAATATATATATAATATTTTGATATATATAGTTGAGATATAATATATATATATATATATAATATATATATATATGCATGCACTGACACACATAGTAAGCACTGCATAGGGTTAAGGACGTTTAGAATGGAATGATGGAGGACTCCTATCCTCTATCTGATTTATCATCTATTTATAATCTAACTTCTCAGTCTTTTTATTTTGTGACATCAAGAAGTAGATAATCAGTGAGATAGTATTAAACATGATTGGATGAAGGATTTTGATTTTTTTTTTTTTACCCTATTGAGGGGGAAAATCAATATGGCACCATATAAAGGAAATGCACTATGAATGTATATAAGAGAAAGGAGTAGGAAGTATGTTGTATGCCAGCTACAAATACCATCTTGTTTTTCCACAAGAGTTCAGGTATTCCAATTCTCAAATATTTATAATAGTTAGAAATATATGTTCATTTCAAAGGGTGGTAGGTAGGTGATAAATTCTCATCATAAACTTGAAATTGCTATGGGCCACACAGGTCCTATCAGAAAGAGAAAGAGTCTTAAAGAAAGAAGTTTATAGGAAGCGAAGAACAAATACCCTGAGGGCTGGGCATTGTGGCTTGCAAATTTCCAACCTGGAAGTAGCATTTGGGGGTTATTAGTAATGGGATGTATTTTAAAGAATGCCTTGCTTTGGGGCGCCTAAATGGCTCAGTCGGTTGAGCGTCTGACTTCAGCTCAGGTCATGATCTCACGGTTCATGAGTTCGAGCCCCACATCGGGCTCTGTGCTGACAGCTCAGGGCCTGGAGACTGCTTTGGATTCTGTGTCTCCCTCTTTCTCTGCTCCTCCCCTGCTCACACCCAGTCTCTCTCTCAAAAATAAATAAAGATTAAAAAAATTTTTTTTAAAAATTAAAAAAACAAACAATTCCTTGTTTTTTTTAATGTTAATTAATGTATTTATTGAGAGAGAGAGAGAGAGAGAGAGAGAGAGAGAGAGAGAATGAGAGTGTGGCAGGGGCAGAGAGCTAGGAGAGAGAGAATCCCAAGCAGGCTCCACCCTGTCTGCCCAGATCCCAATGTGGGGCTTGGTCTCATGAACTATGAGATAATTACCTAAGCTGAAACCAAGAATTGGAGGCTTAACCAACTGAGCCACCCAGACACCCCAAGAATTCCTTATGTTTGAACAGCTAATATGGTAATACTTCCCCAGACATGAAGTTTTTTTGGGCAAAGTTCTAATGCATACAAATTTACTATGTAATTTTTTTTTTTTCAACGTTTTTTATTTATTTTTGGCACAGAGAGAGACAGAGCATGAACGGGGGAGGGGCAGAGAGAGAGGGAGACACAGAATCGGAAACAGGCTCCAGGCTCTGAGCCATCAGCCCAGAGCCTGACGCGGGGCTCGAACTCACGGACCGCGAGATCATGACCTGGCTGAAGTCGGACGCTTAGCCGACTGCGCCACCCAGGCGCCCCTACTATGTAATTTAAATAGGAATATTTTTAATCTAGTGGAAACAAACTTTGCTTTCTAAGTCTATGTTATAGTTCCATACTATCTGGCTTGCAGTCTCCTGGTTTTCTGATTCTACCCTTGTTATACAGTTGCTTCCTAAAATGTTGATCACATTTATATATCAAACAAAGTTTGCTGTCTTTGATCTTTGCACTGTTAATATTGGAATGTTAGTTGATGCTTCAAAATCTACATATTCATTGATAAAAAAAAACTCCATCTCTGTGCTTTAGAGTAAGTTGGAAATTTGACTCCTAAATATATTTTAAAAGCAGTTTTTTTTTTCTTTTTTCCTGAGGAATAAATATACTGTAGTTAGAAAACCAATATAAGATTTCGTGAGAAACATGCCCGAAGTATAAAGAAGACTACCACTTGGTGTTTTTTGTTTTTTGTTTTTTTTTTTTTTTGAATCTAAAGTGAGTCTGTAAGAAATGTATTAGATAGTTAAGGTCACTTTTGCAAAAAGCCAACAAGAATGTCTTATTGATATATTTTTAAATTTACTATACTATATTTTTATTGTTGATATTTACAAAACAAGAGTTTTCATAACTATACTCCTAATAGGAGATCCTCCAAAAATTTCCCATATGCTTACATTCTAAACAAAATATCTTAACATAGGAATTTTTCATATTTATAATCTGTGCAAATGGTAAAACATCTTATTGGCTTACAGAAGTCTTCCATATCTAATTCCTCATTTAATCTCATAAAGCTGCATTCTGTAATTTTACTGTTATATCTAATGGATTCTCTTTGAGGATCAATTGCTTGAAGATATTCAGTGATATTGAAGATAGTCTAAAGAAAGAAAAAAAAAAACAGAAATAATTAAAAGAATGAAAAGTGGTGGGGCGCCTGGGTGGCTTGGTCGGTTAAGCATCTGACTTCGGCTCAGGTCATGATCTCACGGTCTGTGAGTTCGAGCCCCGCGTTGGGCTCTGTGCTGACCGCTCAGAGCCTGCAGCCTGTTTCAGATTCTGTGTCTCCCTCTCTCTCTGCCCCTCCCCTGTTCATGCTCTGTCTCTCTCTGTCTCAAAAATAAATAAACGTTAAAAAATAATTAAAAAAAAGAATGAAAAGTGGAACCTGTGAGTGAAGATTAAAGGGAAATAGGGTCATTTAGTTTGGAAAGAGACAAAAATGATCTTAAGCTATATGACAGCTTTAATATTGAAGACAAAGGACAGTTAGTCTATATTTATACAACTAATGGACTAAGATAAAATGAACTGGAAATTGAAGGAAGACAAATGGAATGATTAAGCTATTATAAACAATTCTGGAATAATTTAGACATCACATGAGCTACTACATCCAGGTAGTTCACAGATTTAATATTAGACACAATAATTCCTTTTGATAATGTTAGTTTTGAGAAGTTGAGTTTTTAGTCATTCTTGGGAAAAAAAGCAAATACCATGGGAATATTTATGTGGAAAGGGTAGAAGGGTGGTGATGTCTAATCAGATTCAATATTTAAAATGTTGCACATATATACTATTAGTGAGTGTGGTTAAGAACAAAGTAAAATGTATTATTTTTTCTTTTATTTGTGTGCATTATTTTTTTAAATGTCTAGTAAGTGTTAGTCCATAATTATTTGTGATGTGATGTTGTTTGGATTTCACTACTGATTACACTGAACTACTAGATTTTGTTTCTGGGGTACTGTGGGAAAAAATATACACCACAAACGTGACTGTGAAACCACAAAACTGAGAATCTGTTATTTTTTAAATTTATTTTTTTTAAATGTTTGCTTTAGAGAGAGAGAATGTGAACAGGGGAGGGGCAGAGAGATGGTGTGACAGAGGATCTGAAGCTGACTCAGTGCTGATACCACAGAGCTTGATGCAGGGCTCGAACTCACACACCATGAGACCATGACCTGAGGCATAGTCAGACACTTAACTGACTGAGCTGCCCAGGCACTCCAAATAAATTTCTGTTTCAAAGCAACAATGTGCATCTCACCTTCTTTATAATATTCCCACATTGCTAAAAGTACAGGTTGAACCCAGACATTATAAATTTGTGACAGAACATCAGACTTCAGACCATAACTTAATTGCTCCTTTAAATGACTTTCATGGTCAAGAGATGCTCTTTCCAGTCGATTCTGTGGGGTTTTAGAGATGTCGCTTATTATCATTAATGTCTTGCAAAATTTAGATTCCTTTATTATTTCTTTAAGGCCAAGAATTTCATAAGTGAAAAAGAATATTTTAGTGATAGCTTCTGCCCTATGTCCATGGCTCTTTGTGGTGTTAGCAGAAAGCATTTATGGGGACCTTATAAAACTTGTAAACATTTTGAAATAAAAAATATGTTTTTAGATATATTGAGAAGCTTTCTTCAGTAGTAGTTGTTTCAAATTAGAAATGGAATGTCCCTTGAGGAAAAACTAGAATCACTAATTATAGACTTAATAAAATGTTGCCTATAGGCAGAATATTGAACTTTGAATTGAAACTTTTAGCAGCTGAGGAAATATGAAAGAATATAATTCTACAGGTGATTCAGTTTCCGCTTTTGTTACATATTCTCAATATGGTAGGTTGTTTGAAAATTATGTTAATAAAATGTAGCCTCCAACTCTCAAAGTCAGTTCATGTGTTTTGACTTCAGTGATGCATTACAGATTCATTTATTTTATTTAAATGCTTGGCCTCTTGAATTTGAGACCTGAAACACTGCAGGGTAATGTTTATCAAAGTACATGTGACCACAGAGATGTATTTCTAACTATTTCCTTATCTTTTAAGAACCCTCGTCCTATATGGAGCTCAAAGAAAAATCAAGCATTTATTCTGTCTTGATTCCATATTATTTGTCATTACATTTGAATCAGAAGTGAAGAGTCTGAAGCAAAATCTAATTAGGATCTTTCCTGCCTTATAATATTTTTGAAAATTGAACATTTACATTTTTAATAACACATAAGATTATATTACATCATCGACAGTTTATTATAGCCATATATGCTGGCCATAACTATAAAACCTGAAAGGGGGTCGCTGGGGACCTCACATAGATCATATGCAGCTGACCAGTAAAGATGCTGTCGGAGTAATCATACTTTGAATTTCTAAAAATCCTGTGGTGGGTACGTTGTGGGTGTTGTGATGGCAATAGAATTAAAATAACTCTCATTTGTCCTAGCTGAAATCATGGTTCAGAATTATATAACAGTGTAGTAGGAATACTGTTGTGTGTATACTGGATTTTAAAGAGAATTT
The DNA here is from genome assembly GCF_018350195.1 of Panthera tigris. NCBI lineage: Eukaryota > Metazoa > Chordata > Mammalia > Carnivora > Felidae > Panthera > Panthera tigris. The sequence goes on from NC_056664.1 coordinate 111,067,779, forward strand.
TTTGCATTATACATAGAATATTAAAAACAGGCAAGGGCCACCTGGGTGTCTTAGTCAGTTGAGCATCTGACTCTTGATTTCAGCTTAGATCATGGTCTCATGGTTTGTGAGACAGAGCTCCACATCAGGCTCTGTGCGGACAGCGTGGAGCCTGCTTGGGATTCTGTCTCTCCCTCTCTCTCTGCCCATCCCCATTTGTGCTGTATCCCTTCTTCTGAAAATAAATAAAATAAAATTAAATAAATAACAAAAAATAAAAGCAGCTAAAATTTCAGTTACCTATCAGTTATAAATAATTTCCTCTTATATAAAAAATATTAAGCAATGCATATAACAGGAATTAAAGTCTCTTAAGTTTGTTTTATTTTTTTAATTTGTGGTTGCATGCTAAGAATTACGTATCTATTTATTGCAAACAATTCTTTCAGTAATACCGCTTTCATAGACATTGCCTATTTGTTGACCAGTTAGATTTATTATGTACTTAGATATTGTGAAATTAGTCCTGGTACCAACACTTTATCTTGAAAGGAGAATCAAGCAGAGAATCAAGGATAATCAAGCAGAATAGTTAAAATGAGTAGTAAAAGCCTCTTGTAAATTTTATCAAGTATATTAAAAGCAATTTCCTTAGTAGCCATGTCAATTAAGGGTTGACAGGTGGAAGGACTTCCTGAATGGGTACTCAACCAAATTAGTTTCTGAGTTCAGGATCCTCCCTATTGCTCTTATGGAATCTCCCTTTCCATCAATCTTTGCCTGGTTTACTTCCTCATTTCATTCAGATTCAGCTCAAATATGGCGTTCCCTTGCTTTATCATCTAATAGTTTACACTCCCCTCTTTGCATGCTGTTGCTCTACACAACTATTTGGTTCCCTCACAGAACTATTTGGCATTATTTATTTATTTATTTAAATGTTTTTTGTTTATTTTTCCATTGTGCAGTTCTCTTTAATCTTAATGGAAATAGTAACCTTGCCCTATTCAGTACACCTGGAATAGTATCTGGCATATAGTAGGTATTCTAGAAATATTTGTTGAATGAATGAATAAAAGAAGACGCTATGTCATTTCCATATATAGTTCTCTTTACTTAGCCTAACTTGAATTTATCTCCACTAAGTAGAAAGTGTACAGGGAGAAGGATCTTTGGTGTGTGGCAAAAGTTATCTGACCTGGCAAAATCATTAAATTTAATAGCTAGAGTTGGACAATGAGAGCATTGCAGTAACTCATTATAGAACATTTCTCTGTATCACATCCTGCTCACACAGTGAACTGATTTTATCTTAAATAAGGAGATCTGTGGCTTCTTGGTTTCAAAAAAAATCCTTTGATATCTGTAAATATAGTGGATTTGGCCTTGAAGTAGCCACACTTTATGAACAATATATGCATTCGGACCACAAAAGTATAATTGCAAAGAGGGCAATTTACCTTTTAGTTCAGGGATGTTCTTAATACACATTTGATTGTATCTAGAATGCCTTTATCTTGCTCAGTACACTAACCCAGTCACATCTTTTGTCTTTTTCAATAAACTGATTATTCGTTGGTAGACTTCATCACATTTAACTTGTAAGTTTTTGATAAACTTTTCTAAATCAGTGTCTCAATGTTGATCTCTTGATCCTGGTGAAGGATATTTCATGTAATTTCTTAAGAAGCTTTGTCACTATCTTTTTAAAAGCACTTTTATAATTTAAAATTTTTTCCAATAGCTTTTTTCCAATAGCTATTTTTTTTCTAATAACATTTATTGAAAAGACCGTCTTTTCCCCATATTCTTGCCTCTTTTGTCATAGATTAATTGACTATATAAGTGTGTATTTATTTCTGGGCTTCCCATCCTGTTCCATTGACCTATGTGTCTGTTTTTTGTGTCAATACCATCTTATTTTGATTTCTACAGCTTGGAAGTGTATCTTTAAATTTGGGATTGTGATATCAGGTTTTTGTTTTTGTTTTTGTTTGTTTGTTTGTTTGTTTGTTTTCCAAGATTGCTCTGGCTCTTCAGGGTCTTTGTGATTCCATAAAAAAATAAGGGGTTATTTGTTCTAGTTCTTGAAAAAATACTATTAATATTTTGATAGATATTGCAATGAATCTGTAAATAGGTTTGAATATTATGGAACATTTTAACAATATTCTTCTAATCTATGGGCATGATATATCTTTTCATTTGTTTGTATCATCTTAAATTTCTTTCAACAGTGTCTTATAATTTTCAGAGTCTAGATCTTTCACCTACTTGGTTACATTTACTCTTAGATATTTTATTATTTTTGGTGCAATTAAAAGTGGGACAGTTTCTTAATGATTCTTTCTTCCACTTTGTCATTACTGCATAAAAACACAACAGATTTCTGTGTGTTAATTTTGTATCCTGCAACATTACTGAATTCATTCGTTCTTTTGTGTAGTCCTTAGGGACTTTTGAACATAACATGTCATCTGCAAACAGTGACAGTTTTACTTCTTTCTTATGAATTTGGATGATTTTTCTTTATTTTTCTTATCCGATTGCTGCAGCTAGAACTATGTTGAATAAAAATTGAATAAAAGGTACTATGTTGAATAAAAGTGGCAAGAGTGTGTGTCCTTGTTCCTGATCTTAGAGAAAAAGCTTTCGGTTAATCACCATTAAGATATTAGCTGTGGGTTTTTTATATATGGCCTTTATTGTGTGTGGTATGTTTCATAACCCATTTTGTTGAGAGATTTATCATGAACAGATGTTGTATTTTCTCAAATGCTTTTCTACATCTATCGAAACAATCATATTATTTTTATCTTTCTCCTTTTTTAATGTGATGTGTAACATGGATTAATTTGGGAATGTTGAACCTTTCTTTCATCCCTGGAATAAATCCCATTTGATCATGGTGAGTGCTCCTTTTAATGCATTGTTGAATTTGGTTCGCCAATAGTTTGCTGAAGATTTTTGGATCTGTGCTCATCAGGGATGTTGGCCTGTAGGTTTCTTTCTTCTTCTTCTTCTTCTTCTTCTTCTTCTTCTTCTTCTTCTTCTTCTTCTTCTTTTTTTCTTTTCTTCTTTTTTGTATAGTTTTTTTTTTTTGTTTGTTTTTGTTTTGGTCTGGTTTTGGTATACAGGTAATGATGCTAAACCTTGTAGAATGAATTTGGAAGTTTCCTTTTTCCTTCCTCTTATTTTTTGAATAGTTTGAGAAGTACAAGTATTAACTCTTCTTTGAACGTTTGGTAGAACTCACCTATGAGTTTGGGAGTTTTTGATTACTGATTCAATTTTCTGCTAGTCTTTTTGAATTTTCTATTTCTTTCTGATTAAGTTTTACAAGATTATATACTTCTAGGAGTGTATCTGTTTTTGTTGCCAATTTGTTGGCATATAATTTTTCATAGTATTCCCCATAATACTTTATATTTCTGCTGTGTTTGTTATATTTACTCTTTCATTAAGCATGACTAGCCTTTACACATAGAGACAAACCTTGGAATATTCTGGGTTTGGCTCAGGACCATTGCAATGAAGTGAATATTGCAATAAAATGAGTCAAATGAATTTTTGGCTTCCCAGTACACTTAAAGGTTGTGCTTTTACTATACTGTAGTCTTAAGTGTGCAATAACATTATGTCTAAAACAAATAATGTATATACTTTAACTAAAAAACGCATCATTGCTAAAAATTTCCATCATCTGAGCTTTCAGTGAAACATAATCTTTTTGTTGGTAGAGGGTCTTGCTTTGATGTTGATGGCTGCTGACTGATCAGGGTAGCAGTTGCTGAGGTTAAGGTGTCTGTGGCAATTTCTTAAAACAGGACAACAATTGAATTTGTTGCATCGATTGACCTTCCTTTTCACTAATGATTTCTCTATACCATTTTACCACATTAGAACTCCCACCACAATTGAAGTAAGTGGTCTCAAACCTGGCTACTGTTTTATCAACTAAGTCCATGTAATATTCTAAATCTTTTGCTGTCATTTTAACAATCTTCACAGCATCTTCACCAGGAGTAGATTCTCTCAAGAAACCACTTTCTTCACTTATCCATAGGAAGCAATTCTTCATCTGCTCAAGTTTTATCATGAGCTTGCAGCAATTCAGTGACATCTTCAGTCTCCACTTCTAATTCTAGATCTCTTGCTGTTTCCACCACATGTGCAGTTACTTTCTCTACTGAAGTGTTGAAACCCTCTGAATCATCCCTTTTCCAAGTCAAACCCTCCAAGTTGATGGTTGGAATCAACTTCTTCCAAACTCCTGTTAATTATGCTATTTTGGAGTGTCTGGATGGCTCAGTCGGTTAAGCATTTGACTCTTGATTTTGGCTCAGGTCATGATCTCATGGTTGTGAGATTGAGCCCCCATGTCCAGCTCTGCACTAGGCTTGGAGCCTCCTTAACATTCTGTCACTCCTTTCCCTCTGCCCCTCCCACATGCTTGCATGCATGTGTGCACGCACACTCGCACGCACACACACACACACACACACCCTTTCTCTCTCAAAAATGATGCTATTTCAATCCCTTCTATGAAGTATGAATGTTCTTAATGACATCTTCATGGCGTATCTTGCCCAGAAGATTTTCACCTTGCTTTGCCTAGATCCATCAGAGGAATCACTATCCATCACTATATTCTATTAAATACATTTCTTCAGTAAGACTTGAAGATCATAATTATTCCTTGATCCATGGGCTACAGATGGATGTTGTGTTAGCAAGCATGAAAATAACATGAATCTCATTGTGTGATCTCTTGGGTTATCAGGTACATTGTCAACAACAGTAATATTTTGGAAATGAATCTTTTTTTTCTGAGCCTTAGGTCTCAACAGTGGGCTTCAAATAGTAAACCATGTTGTAAACAGATGTGCTGTCATCTAGTGTTCCAGTTATAGAGGACAGGCAGAATGAACTTAGCATAATTCTGAAGGGCCCTAGGATTTTCAGAATGGTGAATGACCATTGGCTTGAACTTAAAGTCACCAGCTGCATTAGCTAATAGTAAGAGAGTGAGCCTGTTTTTTTGAAGTTTAAAAGCCAGATTTCTCCTTTCTAGATAAGAAAATTCTATATGGCATGTTGTCCCAATACAAGGCTGTTTGTCTACTTTGAAAATGTCCATTTTAGTATAGTCACCTTAGTTAGTTATCTTAGCTAGATCTTCTGGATAACATGCTGCAGCTCTACATCAGCAATTGCCTCTTAACCTTGCACTTTTATGTTATAGAGATGATGTCTTTCCTTAAACCTTGTGAACCAACCTCTGTTAGCTTCAGACTTTTCTTCTGCAGCTTCCTCACCTCTGTCAGTCTTCATGGAATTCAAGGGAGATGGGGCCTTGCTCTGGATTAGGCTTTGCTTATGGGAATGTTGTGGCTGTTTGATCTTCTGTGTAAACCATTACAACTTTGTACATATCAGCAATAAGGCTGTTTTCCTTTCTTATCATTCATGTATTCACTGGATACACTTTTAATTTTCTCAGAACTTTCCCTTGGCATTCACAACTTGGCTACCTATTTGGCACAATAGGACTAGCTTTTGGCTTATCTTGACTTTTGATGTTCCTTTCTCACTAAGCTTCATCATTTCTATCTTTTGATTTAAAGTGAGAGTTGTGCAACTCTTCCTTTCATTTGAATACTTACAGGCCATTGAACGACTATTAATTGGCCTAATTTCAATATTGCTGTGTCTTAAGGAAGAGAGAGGACTAAGGAGGAGAGATGGAACAGCTGGTAAGTAGAGTATTCAGAACACAAAATACATGAAGTTTGTTGTCTTATACAGGAATGGTTTATGATGCGTCAAAACAATTAAATGGGAGAATCAAAGATCACATATCACCTAACAAATATAATAATAATGAAAAAAATTGAAACATTGTGAGTATTACCAAAATGTGATAGACACAAAATGAGGAAATGCTATTGGAAAAAATGGTGCTGACACAGGTTTGCCACAAACCTTCAATTTATGAAAAATTCATTATCTGTGAAACATAGTAATGTGAAATGCAATAAAACAAGGTATGCCTGTAAATTACAAGTGATTGTGTTGAGTCTTAATATTCCTTTACATGAACCTTTTTTAGGCATTCACTTTAAAATCCTTAACATTAATTTAACATACATTTAGCACACAATGTGTATATATTAGCATACATAACATATATATTAATGTTAATTTTATTTTTTTTTTATTTTAGAGAGACAATGTGTGAGCAGGGGAGAGGGCAGAGAGAGAGAGAGAGAGAGAGAGAGAGAGAGAGAATCTCATATAGGCTTCATGCTCAGCATGGAACCCAACATGAGTCTGGATACTAGGATTCTAGGATCATGACCTGAGCCCAAATCAAGAGTCAAACACTCAGCTGACTGAGCCACCCAGGAGCCCCTGCATGTATTACGTTTAATATACATGACTGAGTGTTTCCTGGAATTGCTTTTACTAATCCTCTCTGGTAACTTTACTAATATTCTCATTGCAGTTATAAAGTGAGCTAAACTATTCCTATCTCAAAAACTCCATCTCTGAAGATTAAATGTCTTTAAAAAAATTGAGCCTTACAGAAGCAACAAAAAAGTGTTATGGATACAAAATATGAGTTGGTGCTTAGCAAAATATTCATATGTTTTTTGGGGAATTTTGAAATAGAAATCTGTAAAAGAGCAAAAAGAGGATGTATCTGGATAACACTATTACAAATCTAATTCTTCCTAAAATTCTACTTGAAGTTGAAATTAAGTAAATTTTGATTTTATGATAGCCATATCAAGTATGATTTTCTTTTATCAAAGTATGGAGAAAGTGAAATAATTTGAATATTTTCTTATGATCATTATTATTTTTATTTTTCTATTTTTTAAGGGTTAATGCAATAGAGTGGAATAAGAAATATAAGCATCATACCTGATGTGTGGTTCTCATTTCTCAGTTCTTTAAAATTCTGCTGAGCATGATAGCTTGATAATTGATTGTAAGTTTCTAAATTGATAGCTGTTGTTTTGAAAATAAGGGAATAAAACTTCCATGCTGCAGGATTTGATTCTGTTTATATTTATTTCTATTATGTAATAGAGGTTTTGTTTATGTGGACCTTTTAAGCAGGAAGAGATATCATGTGTTTTTCTTGAAACACTTAATTTTTTTAAAGTTTATGTTTTTATTTATTTTGAGAGAGAGAGAGAGACCACACAAGTGTGCATACTAGTGGGGGAGGGGCAGAGAGAGAGAAGGAGGGAGAGAATCCCAGCAGGCTCCAAGATGCCAGCACAACCTGTGAGATCATGACCTGAACCAAAATCAAGAGTCAGACACTTAAGCAACTGAGCCACCCAGGAGCCCCAAGAAGGGATATTATGTTATAATATTTATTTCTCATTTTTACATTCTAGTGTTCAATCTGTTCTGTATTAAACTGTGAAATTGAGCATGGGTGTTTATAGAATTTAAATAAACATCTGATACATGCAGGATGACATCTATGCTGAAGAAAGAAATAAAATATGCTTAGAAAGCATCCATAGAAGAGTTCCTACCAAATAATAATAATAATAATAATAATAGTAATTAGAATTCTAAACTCATAGAATGTCACAGAAGGTTTTGGAAGGAAACTTAGAAATTGTCCATCCCACCTTCACACTAACAGCGGATTTAAGATTAAAGGATTAGCCATAATTTTAAACTAAACTTCAAGAATTTCCTTAAATCCAGGGTATACATCTAGATTCAGGGAAAACAGTGATTAAAAAAAAAGATACACCTTGTACTTTGCAGGATTGTGTTGGTCAGGACAGGCTAAGTACTATAAAACCAACCCCATAATTTCAGTGACTTTAATAAATATTTATTTCTTACACTGGAGCAGGTGTTGTACTGTGCTCTACAGAGCTGCGCTAGGATCCAGCATACTTTTCCTGTCTACAGTATCCTTATCTAATACCTGTAAGTTGTGTTCATTTAACTAGGCAATAGGCAAAGAACAATAGGAGGACTGCATTAGGAGATAGTTAAGGGCCAGGCCAAGAAGTAAGTACCTCTTTTTCCCACATTTGATTGGCCAGAATATAGTCACATGACCATACCTACTAATAAGGACAGTGAAGAAATGTGCCTGAGAGGAAGGAAAAATGAGTTTGGTGACAAATTAGTCTCTCCTACAAGGCCTTTGGAGATTACTAGCATCGGTGGAAGATTATCCCTGTGGCTCCTTTTTAACCACTTACATGTCACCACTTAAGTAAAAATGCATAGCCATACATCTGTGGAATTTATAATTAAATCTGAGGATTTTAATAAGCATCCAATTAGTATAATGATTCTTGTCTTACTTTATGAGGATCTCTGTCTGACTTGGTAAAATAAGGCCATTTTGGGTTGAAGCAATAAATAGAAAAATTTTTCAACTGTCATTTTAATTTGGGTTAGAAAAATGGGGGTGCTCAGTAGTATTAACACAACTAACTTTCCTTGCACTTTGAACTCTATGCAGAGATGGTTATTATTAGGTTCTCATCTAAAACACAACTGTGAAATGCTTGTATCAACCTGTCCTTCACTCTGGGTAACAGATATACACTCCTGCATAATGGACACATATTTGTATAGAGGCATTACCATTTGTAAAAAAAAAAATCACAATATAATCCTTCAGGCAAGGAATATTATAATAGTCAAAGGCAATATTACACAATTGAGGTAATATTCTAAAAAAATGTTTTGCTTAATTCATCTGGCGTAAACTTAAATAGTTGAATTCCTCAAACATATTTAAAGTTAAAAGAAGCATTTAAAATATATGACAGGGCTACACATAATGCAGGCTACTACCTAAAGGGATAATGAGAAATGTTTACATTTGGGATCTGATCAGTTTGTATATTTCAATGACCACTCACTTCATAGATGGTTGCATTGTTTATATATCATTACCTTTAATACAAAAGTTAATAATAGAAGTATTCCCATGTCCCCAATCTTTCTCTTTCTGTTTACAGAATGAAATCCAAATTCACTTGTTTATCATCCCAGATTTTCTTGTTTTCAACATTATTTTCCAGTGTGCTAAATAAGCTTGTTGCTCTACATAAAATGTTCTCCTCAGTGTGTTTATATCATCCCTTCTTTCCCCTGCCCTCTAATCACAAGTGGATTTATGTTACCATAATCTGCTTTTTAAACTTTCTTTTAACTACTAAGGCTACTGCTTCATGCTCCTCTCTCACCAGGAATTCCATAGTTCACAGTCTGGGTTTCAGGATCAGCCAGCTCCTGGCTTATTTAACAACTGCTCCCCTAGTGTTTTTGGATGGATTCTTTGTGATTCACTGTATTTAGGGTCAGGTCTAAAAAAAAAAAAAAAAAAAAAGGAGATTGTTTTATTTCTTCCTTTCCAATTTGGACACCTTTTATTTCTTGCTTCTTTGTTTTGGGTACAACATCAGTGCAATGTTGAATAGCAGTGGTAAAACAGGTGTACTTTTCTTGTTTCTTATCTGAGGGAGAGGGGGAACGTGATGCCTTTAAATGTGCTGTCAACGGAAGCATCTCCACTACCTTGGTCTGGATGTAGTAAAAATAAATAATAACTTTATAGAAAGGGTAAACATGAAGATTTCTGGTATCGTGTAACATATAATTTAAAAACAAAATAATATTTCAGTGTCACTGAGATATGATACTGCATTATAATTTAGTTGGGACATGATAATTAGTAAGATTGAATACCTTTCATATGTTTCTTGTATGTATTCTTTAATTTCTCATTTATAGGTTTGTCTGTAATTCATTTTTGTTTTTGTCTTTTTTCATTAACATGCAAGTTTTTATCTTATGACTATTATCCTTTGACCATCTCATATCTTATAAAACTGTTTCCTACTGTGGTTTATATCTTGGTAGTTTTTTTAATGCTTTTCCATATAGTTTTTTAACTCTGTGGCATAAAAATTACTTATCCTTTATTATTTCAGGCTTCATATCCTTCTTTAAAAATTCTATCTTGGTAAAATAAAGAGTGAGTAATATTACGTTGATCTCAAATATTTTTAGAAATTTTGCAAACTATTGAAATCCAATACAGAAGAATTTTATACCAATTATAACTCATAAATTGATGGTAGTGTTAAAAAATCTATATGAACAATTTTAGTGATCCTTGGAGATATATTTGTTCAAGGAGCATAGATAGAAGCCATGCAGTTTTTTTACTCACATATGAAGTCTAAACATCTCGTTGTAAGGGAAAGACAGAAACTGTTGAGCATAAACTGGACAATTGTAAGTTTAGAGAATGGCAATTCCTGACTCAACGTGATTTCCTTAAGACTGACATTTCTGGTATAATCCTGCCTGAATTCTGGAAATGACTACCTTTGACATCCTTCTTATGGCTCAGATACTGATTTTCAGAACCTTTTATTAAAACAAAAGCTATAACATTAGTATATATCACTCATATGACATATACCACCAATATATTATACATTATTACAGTTATCCTATAAAAGTGGGAAACATAATAAAAGCTAATGCTTATTTGGGGAATATTGCATAGCAGGTATGGTTTAAAGTGTTTTACATACATTACCTTTTTCATTGTCACATTATTCTTATGAGATAGATATTGTACAGTAGTCCCATGTTATGGATGGGGAAATTGTGCCACAATGTGGTTGAGTAACTACTTCAAGGTCACAGAACTAATCCGTTAGAGAGCCATTATTCATATGTGGGCAGTCTGGCTCTAGACTTTGTGCCCTCTGTATGACTGGCCAGTTTGGATTGGAAGGGTAATATAAGAAATATTTTTAGCACAATGTGATCAAAACAGAAGATACACAATTCTAACTAGAACTAATGAATACAATTAGATTTTTAAATATGGTACATACCAAGACCTTTAAATAATCTCTACAAGGTATGGTGCCATCCTTTCATTTGCTTCAGATACTAGTCTTTGACCCAACATAGTTGATATACCATATAGGTATTACAACCTGATTAAAATTAGCAAAGACCATATAATGTTAACTTGCAGATAAAAACTAAATAAATACATTCCTAGATCAGGAGTTCTAATTTGAAATGAGGAATTAAGATACTTAGCTGTCAGGCCACATATAAGTTCTGTACAAAATTATGATTGTTTCTAAGCATATTTTAGTGAGGACTAATGGATCACAGACCTGGATATATCAGAAGGGTGAAAGTTCCTTAATGCAGGCTATGGAAGCCTTGCCTGCCTCATTTAAAAGTGAACACTTTATCCATCTATTCCACATGTAAGCAGTTCTGATTCTATTTGGAATCAGAAAGAAGTGGTCTCAAATACAGTGGCTTTAAGTTAGCTAATGACTTAAAAATGTGGTAGTACTTACATTGTAGGATCAAATAACATAAAGGCGTGGAAAAACAATTGACAGCAATGTAAAACTCTGTGTAATTTTAATTAATGTGGTAATTAAAGTTTAAACCAAGAACCACAGAAGTTGCAAGAATACTGTTGAGAGCAAAGGGAGGGCAACAAGGAAGTAGAAAGGCAATGGATAGACAGCAGAGGGACCGCAGGGAGACTGTGGTACTCTAGGCATATTTTCTCCATTTCCCCAATTACCCATGGGTAAGGCCCCGGATATTGGCTCTTTTATCCACAGTATTACTTTCTGAAGGGAATTGTTACTGTGACTGTTATATTGGTTTCTTTTCCTGTGAAGCAATGTGCAAACATCAAAGAAGTTTTCTATTAGAATCAAAGTACTCCTCAATTGGAAACCTTCTTAAATAATGGATGGCACTTGAAGATGTTGGTTGTCACTTTTAATAATTAACTGTGTCTAATTTTGGCAGTAACTGAACTTTTATTTTCTGTGAGAGCTTGACACACTACTTGATTTAGAGGAGCAAAGGATTTAAATATTGCACCATGCTTAGAACCACAAATTCTGAATAAATTTCTTATTCCCCTGCTTGACACTTTTTTCAGGTGATTTTTCCTCCTTTCATAGATAACTAGATATATGTAGGTAGATTGACAAGTGGGTAGGCAGATTGATTTATACATGGGTTGATCTAAGTAAGATAAAAATATTCAATTAAGCTTTATAATAATGAATTTCTTTATAATTTAAAATATTTTTAAAACACCACTTCATTATGAATTCCAACAAGATAATTGTTAGTATACTGTACTCTAAAGAGGCACTTCATCCTATTCAGCTGTGTATCCTTTGAAATTACCAGTAAAATATTTCAAATACAGCAGGTCTTTGATAAATATTTGCTGAATTGGATTGATATATATATATTTTTTACTGTAACTATCCAAGTGAATGTTACAAAATCAGATTTATGTATATTATGTGTTGGGGGAATTTCAGGTCCAGGTGGTTTTGCTTGAGAAGTAGCCAATAACCCCTCACTTTGCTGTCTATAAGATTGTCTAAATCCATATATTAATATTTGGATATGAAACAAATAGGCCTGCTTGAAAAAATAATTCAAATGGCAGATGGTTGTTATGTTTTATTTAACAAACATTTATAGTGGGCGTCTTCTGCCAGGCACTAAGCATTGCAAAAGTTTTTTGGGGAAATGTAGCTCTGGAAAATACGTATAGGAAAATATTCAGTTTGAGAAGTTTGTGAATATGCTGTATTATCTTAGTGTTTACAAAATATACTTATTAGTAGATTTCATGTTATTTATTACAACTAGGATGTCTAGACATTACTGGAATCACAATATTAAATATTTGAAGTATATTTTTGCAAGATGAGGAATTAATCGTTATCATTTTATTTTTGTACCAGTTCACTTATTCATGCTCTTTATCTCCTTGGGAAAATGTAGATTGAGAATCATGATGTTCTCCCCTATGGGAAATGTCAAGGTAGAAATCTCCTGGGAAGCTTTTCACATTAGATTTAAGTAATGAGAGGTATGGGCCTTGTTTGGATAAAAGAGGCTGAATAGTTATACAATAAGAAGGAAGAAATAGCAGAACTCGCAATCATAAGAAAAGTGTGGATTTAGGAGTAACATAATGATCACACCCCACAATCTTGTTTAAATACATGCCCACAAATATAAATATTTTTTTATATTTACCACAAACTTTGTGCTTATATTATGTTTTATTTTATACTTCCATTATTACTAATAAAAGCATAGCAACAGCTGATATAATGGATGTTAACAAGCTTTAGAAATGTGATGAGTATAAGAGTAAATTATTAGAGTACAATCTCTGTATTGAGGATTTTAACTACAATTGAAAATTTTATCCTGGAATATATAGTTCTTGCATGGCAGAATAATTATTATGTTCTATAAAATAATCACATTATTTTCTCAATATAAATTTATATTTAGCAATTTATGGATACTCATTAATTTTCATGTTAATGTTTATTAGCATTTTCCCCTAACATTTCTTTTCTTAAACACTGCTTCTTTTTCCTTCAAAACTGTAAATTATTGATGTAGCATCTTTTGTTGGTTTTCAAGAGTTCATTTTATATCCTTCCTAATTAACTGAGATGCTGGGTTTCATTTTGGAAATTTCATGTCCTACAACTGTTTCCACAAAACTATAAAAGGCCCGAATGTGGTAGATTTATTTCATTTGCAGATGCGTGTATCTCATTAGAAAACCCTGTCACTTTTTCAAGATTGAAATTTTACACTGTCACCTTCAGATCGGAAAATGTTTTTTAAAAAATGCATGTTTGATTGCCATTTAAAACTGCAGAAATAGTGAGGATACAGACATCTGCCACCACACATACAGATTGATAACGACTTTATTTGTACTTTGGCCTAATGCATATCCTGTCGGATCATCAAAACAAGAAAAGAAGAACTCATCAGACAGTAAGAAATGGCCAGATGCTCACAGAATGATGAAGAGTCATTGTCTCTTATCTTGTAATGTTCAAAGTTTGCAAAGAAGACACTATTTTATTATAAATGTAAAAAGAAATCTAACTTATAAAACTTAACTGCTACTTCAGGATATGCCCAAGCATCCTGACCCCAAACGTTTGCTTCTCTTCAGCTTCCATGGTCACCCCCTCATCTTTACTATTAGTCCTTCAACAAATACATGTTTCTTCAGTCTTGGGACCTTAAGGGTCTCAAAGGTGCCCTACCTACCCTTTTAGTAACCATTTTTCTACGTTTTATTTTCTGCCTGTGCTTACAAATCTCTTTAATAAATTCATGATTTTTAGGACCTTCCTATGTTTTAGTCTCTCAAACTCCTTCCAGTAACATTTTGTTTTATGTCATCTTGGGCCTCATGATAAGCCATTTTACTTTGTTCTCACCACCAGCTGAAGACTCTCTTGGTCCCTTGATCTTTCACTACTGGTATCTTGGTGGAGAATTCTGTGTCCTTTACTGTCCATACTCTGTGGTTACCCTCCTAGTGTTGAGGGAAATAATAAGATTATGCTAATGATTTATCATAATCACCCACTTTCATAAATGATTGACTTCATTCTGAGGGAAGAAACAACTCATACAGGTCTGCATTTTAACAGTTGAACCTAAGGAGATGTCTTTTTAATTTTGGGTGAAAAAAATCTAAGCTCAAACAAAGCATCTTTGTTTAGTCCTAAAATTAAAAGGATTGGATAAACTTAAATCCTTGTTAAATACAGACTTACATAATTATCTTATATTTCTTCAACTGTTAATCATAGATGTTAATGGATGAAGCAGTAGACTGGGGACAAGGGAATTAATTAGTAGGAAATTGAATTAACTATTACACAATGTATGTCTATTCTTATCATTGGTTGGAGGAACAAATGAAAGCCTTTTCTTCATATTAAAATTTATGACATACTAATTCCCCTATCTTGAAATACATCATTTGCTCTATGTTTGTGTTCAGTGGCTTACAATATAACTATTTAAATATAAAATATATCTATGTTTCGGCTGTTCTAGGGCCCTCTGACTTCAGAAATGAAATTCACAGCAAAATGCAGCTTTATTTAATAAGTTCAACTTGAATGGAACTTTTTCACAATATGGACCTCTCAGATATATCATTATCCTATAGTAGTTTTATGCAAGTAAATTATTCATTTCATTAGTACTGTATCTAAAACAAAACACTTTCAATTTATACATTATGCAGTATAAAATGATGAGCCATAGTTCTTTGGGGAATTCTTCAAATTGTAGAAGTCATGGAAGTAATGTGTGTCAGCTACAAAGCCCTAGGGATCTTAACAGAAAAAACATCCCTCATTGAACCGTAAAAATAAATGCTGATACAAAGAATATCTATCCTTTATGCTCAAATAAAAATGCACTTTATATAATGAACAATAAAAGACTGTATCTAGTACCTTTTATTTTTTCTGCACTAATTGCTGCTATAACAAATCTGAAAAGTGTAATCTATGTGGTTATTACAATGAACATACTTGCTTAGGAAGTTATTTGAGAAAAGTCATGAAAGTAGCTGTCTTCCCTTTATAAATTCCAAAAAATAAACATTTTCTGGGGCGCTTGGGGGGCTCAGTTGGTTGCGTGTCCGACTTTGGTTCAGGTCATGATCTCACGGTTCGTGGGTTTGAGCCCCATGTCAGGCTCTGGGATGACAGCTCAGAGCCTGGAGCCTGCTTCAGATTCTGTGTCTCCCTCTCTGTTTCTGCCCCTCTCCCACTCATGCTGTCTCTCTCTCTCTTTCTCTCTCTCTCTGCCTCTCAAAAATAAATGTAATAAAAAATTAAATACATAAATAAATAAACATTTTGTGTGTATAAGTATACCTGTTACTTATGTATAATGTATGGAAGCTCTTAATGATAGTCCAACGTTGTCCAGCTGTTTGTTTACTGAGGCTCCTCTTGTTTGGAATTAAGTTTTTTTGAGTCCCTTATATGACAGTTTTTAGGCATTATATAGTAATGTCAGATAACTTAGAGAAGATATATAAAAATACAAACAGCAGACATTGCTCCTTGGATTATAATTTTCTATTGAAAGACCAAAAAAGAAAACTTATAATGATACTATTATTTAAAGCATTTGCTTGTTGTCTGAAATAGGTACAGTAGGAGCTCAGGAAAAACATCAGTATTGTATGCTTCCATAATGAATGTGAGGATGTATTAGGAGAGATCGTGGTGGAGGGTGAGGGAATAGTGAGGCAGTGTAAAAGGGACCAGACATTTGACATATGGGGAGGAGCTAAAGACGAAAGTGATATTTTCATATATGTACCTTGTATGTCTATTGTTATGTATATACAGACCTGAAGACAAATATGATAAAATTATTAAGATTTACGACAGTCCTTGTCAATCAAATTAAGCATTTGAAAGGATACATCTGTCTATCTTAAGGAAATGTATCAGATATAAATGTATGTGTTTACTACCCTGTGATATTTATTCATTGAATTCACTATGCTAAAAAATATCTATTTATGGCTAAATTAATATGCCTCCTAGGGGTGCCTGGGTGGCTCAGTCGGTTGAGCGACAGACTTTGGCTGAGGTCATGATCTCACAGTTTGTGGGTTTGAGCCCCGTGTCAGGCTCTGTGCTGACAGCTTGGAGCTTGGAGCCTGCTTCAGATTCTGTCTCCCTCTCTCTCTGCCCCTTCCCTATTCATGCTCTGTCTCTCTCTGTCTCAGAAATAAACATTAAATTTTTGTTTTAAATATACCTCCTGTGGAGAATCTATGTATTTTTTATTAGCTAGGTAAAGGTGGAAGAGGACTTTGCAATAAGAAATATTGAACTCTGGAAACTATATGAAAAATGTAAGCGTGAGAGCCACCAACTCAGCGGCTCTGCATTTCTGAACTGTTCTGTTAAATGTTATTGAGTTTGATTTTTTAAAGTCCTTTCAGGATAATATTTTTAAAGCATTTTGGCTGACAGGAAAAGTAAATTACCAGATAAAGTTTTTAAAGACTGCTTTGTTATTAAGATGCACCCTGTCCTGAGAAACTTAACAGAAACCCATGGGGGAGGGGAAGGAAAAAAAAAAAAAAAGAGGTTAGAGTGGGAGAGAGCCAAAGCATAAGAGACTGTTAAAAACTGAGAATAAACTGAGGGTTGATGGGGGTGGGAGGGAGGGGAGGGTGGGTGATGGGTATTGAGGAGGGCACCTTTTGGGATGAGCACTGGGTGTTGTATGGAAACCAATCTGACAATAAATTTCATATATTGAAAAAAAAATTAAAAAAAATAAAAAGCCATTTTTTAAATAAAAAAAAAAAAAAGATGCACTCTGTAGATGCATTGATGACCTAACGCTTTGTCAGAGTTGTGTGTGGGCTAGTCTATACATTTCCATGTAGCTTTATTAGAATGTAGATGCCTGGAAAAGCCTAAAGAATTATTTCCTTTTACTTTGTTTTGGATTTTTGTTTAGTAGAGTCCTTTTTGTAAAAGTTTTATTTAAATTAAAGTTAGTTATCGTACTTTTAGCTCCTTCTTAATGTAACTGTACTTTACCTAATGCTACTGATAAGCTCAGTAACCTAATATCCAGTCTTGATATTATATTTAATTTTACACCACTAATAATGTGGAGATGATTCAGTAAAATCAACATAATCTGAAAATGTACTTTTTAAAAAAAAATGTGTATTTTTGAGAGAGAGAGAGAGAGAGAGAGAGAGAGAGAGACAGGGAGAAAGAGAGAGAGAGAGAAAGTGAGAACACAACCAGGGGAGGGGAAGATAGAGAGGGAGACACAGAAAATAAAGCAGGCACCATGCGCTGAGCTGTCAGCAGAGGGCCCGATACAGGGCTCAAACCCAGGAACAATGAGATCATGACCTGAGCTGAAGTCAGATGCTTAACCAACTGAGCACCTAGGCACCCCTGAAAATGTATTTTTTTAAATTCTGGATCCTCAAATCCTGTGCTGTATTCAATTTATGGATAGGTAAAACTATTATGTCACATCGTTAAGTGTTGGCTTCTTTCTGCAGCTTTTTCGATTGTTGCAAAAACCCTCGTCTAAATGGGCAGACAGAATAGTTTATGATGAGACCACACAGAATGTTTCCAGGTCAGTGAAGAAATGTGAAAATAATGATCATGGGTAAAAATACTTGTGTGAAAAAAAGTGTCAAAAATTAAGTGAAATCTGTAGGCTTTTCCTTGTATCTTAGAAAAAAAGAAGCAGAGACTATGAAAATGTGAATCTTTTAGGTACCATCACTGCACCACTTGTACGAGAATCATCGATTGCATTTGCTTAAGAACTGAAGATTTCTGGGCCCTGCTCCAGGCACACTGAATCAGAATCTCTGATGGGAGAGCACAGGAAGCTGCATTTTCAACTCCCTTCCCCTCTAAAGTCTGATGACCACTTTCCATAAAGCATATTTCTGCATACCAAAGCAGATTCGTTCAATTTCTGTTTCTCTATCAACCATCTTGACACTTGCCTTTCATCATTTTTAACCTTATTTTGCTATTCATAGTGCATGCATGTGAAATCTCTTGTTTCACAAAACTTCCTTATCAAGTTCAGTTTTCCTCTGCCCCAAACGTTCTTTTGCTCTTCTTCCTCCAAGAATTTTCACGAAGTCATTTTTAATTCTTTCTCTGTGAAGGAATAGCCACATATCCCTGTTTCCTGGATTGTTTTAGTTACTTCCTTTCCTTAACCAAGTTGTTGCTCAATAACAATAATACAATTTGATCTGAAACATGGTCAAAATGAAATTACATATGCTTACTTTTTTCCTGTGTCATGGAACCAATAGATCTTTCTCCATTTCCTCACCATAAATCCAATAACCTTATTCTTCTACCTTATTCCAAATAGCATACAAATAATATATAACTATTCCAGAAAATAAAAATGCCTCATAAGTCCAGAACTGAGAGCTAATAATAACATCAAAACTCACTGGTTCTATAACTTGTCTGAATTTAGTCCTATAACCTTGTATGAAGATTTAATCATACAAGTAAAACCAGTAGGAGAAACATACGAAGAGATTTGGTTCACTTGGTTGTGGGGGCTTGTTGGGCAAGGGTGAAATCTGTAGGCATGTTGTCAGGAAGGGCAGACTACAACTCTCTGGCTGAATCTTCATCTACAGGGTAACATCTTTTCTCAGGGAAGCCTCAGCTCTGCCCTTCAGTTGATTGAATCAGTTGCCCTCAGATTATCTAAAATAATCCCCCTACACAACAGTCAACTGATTATGGACTTTAATCACATCTACATAATACCTCCCTGGTAACACCTAAATTACTATTTGATTGAGTAACTGGGGACTGTAGCCTGGCCAAATTAACAGATAAAACAAAACAAAACAAAACACCACATCACATCACAGTGATGATGTTTTTGTTTATTTGATATAGTGTCTTCTATATTAGTATTTGTAGCAAACCATTTCCTAAATAGAAATTTTTGTGCATTTGGGGTACTTAAGTTTATCCTTTTTCTGGAAACTATTCACCCAGAGAATACTGTAAGCCTATGATTCACTGGTAAGCCTATTGGTCAATAGTTTTGATAGAATTTATAGCTGTGTTTCCAGTCTTGTAATGGCTCTCTCAGAGTCTTCAAAATCCATACTTAAATGCCATGCTCAATATAATTAAATATTTAACAGTTATAGAAAAATCTCTTAAGCTTTGTCCTGATCCTCCTATAACAGCTTGATTAAGGGAAAGAGCTACTTACAAAGAACTCTGGACAAATGTTAAAAAGCATTGTTCCTGAAAGATTAATAATAATTAGGTGAATCCTTTTAACTAAGTATCAAATTTCCAATATATCGCTGATTTATGTGGCTGTCACATCATCATTTTTGCTGTCAACTGAAAGCATGCACTCAGGAATTTTGTGTGTGTGTCTCTGTTAAAGTGCTCACATGAAGGAGAAAACAACAACATTTCATGTTATAAGAAACCAACCAGATAACAAAGCATAAACTCACTATTGTATATAACATGATTTTTGGTGTCAAAATAGGAATTTTTAAATTTTTTTAAATAGAAATTTTTGAAGGATTTGTGCTCTGAACCAGTTGTATCCTTTCATGGCTTAAATAAGTGGAAACCTATAGAAATGGAACTCCATATTGTATCCAAGATTCTTTTTGCCTGTTACTATTGCAAACACAATCACTAATTCTGTAAATATGGTTGTCCATGTTTAAAATGAATGCAAAACACTTGATACACAACTGCCCTGGGACAAATTAATAATGGCGAAATGCCAGAAAAAAACATGTCTTTCCTTTTTTGTGGTAATTACTGCCCTTTTGAATGTTGCACAGGGAAAGAGGAAAGCTTTTTATCATTGTTCTCCCAACTCAGACATAGTAAAACAGAATGTCAGGAACGCAATGAGCCTTCACATTATGAATGCTTGGTATTTTGATGTCTATATTATCTTTTGGAGATAATTTCTTTTACTGAAAACAGTGAGGATTGGAGGGCCAGTTTCCTAATAATGGTAATTATGGGAAATGCATTATCTATTATCTCCTTGTTTAAAATTCCCTGCACATACACATGGACACATAGAACTGCGTCACTGGGCGAGATAGTAAACAATTGAGACTTTGGCTGGTAGATCTACTGTGGGCTGTTCTTCCGGGAGCTTTTTCTTTAAGGAGACCATCCCCAATTCATAATGTAATGTGAAATTCGCAGGCCCACCTATTTGTTCTAAGCTTTAGTTCCATCACTTAGGAACTAGGCTTAATTACTAGATATTGGAGGGTTATCCTGATGCTCAAATGAGATGAGGTATGTAAAGCACTATGTAAATTATAAAACACACACACATGTTAGTAATTACGTGAGAGAATTTTAACCATTCAGATGAAAGCGAACCATTCAGTCTTGTATGCAGATGATTGGCATCATATTGACAAACCATTTGAATGATAGACTGATTTTCTTATTTGTCTGTGGAAACTTTATATCATGTAACTGTTTTGAACATACTGGAATGTTTTATCAAATAGTAACTAGTCTGGCAGGTTGTTTTTTGAACACATTTATTGGAAGAATAATTTCTTTTTATAGTGGCTCTATAATTGACGTTTTGAATATCCTCTTGCATTAAATATCTTTAGTATGGCAATGTATTTTGGAGCTGCAAATTGTTAATACACATATACCCAGATTGTTAATAAGCATATACAGTGGTAAGTGATTCAGTGTAAAATGCAACTAGAAAATATTCGTCTTCTCAGATGACAGGGCGTCAGACAAGAAAAATTACATGTAAGATTAAAACATTACTAGAGTTCCTTTCTGACGCCTCCTACCCTGCCAACTCCACCCCACTGTTTGTTAGTTTCATGGTAATTTTTTAAAATTCTTTCTTTTAACATCTTTTTTTTAGAACAGTTTTAGATTCACAGCAAACTTGAACAGAGAGGAGAGAGAGATCCTGTACATCCTCTCTCCCCACTATCAACATCCCGTCCCACTGTGGTGTGCTTATTACAGTTGATGAACCAATACTGACACATCATCATCGACCAAAGTTCTTAGTTTACATTAGGATTCACTTGTGGTGTTGGACATTCTCTGAGTTGGGACAAATGTATACTAACATTTATCCACCAATATAGTATAATATAGAATAATTACACTGCCCTAAAAATCCTTTGTGTTCCACCTATTAATCCCGCCCTACCCCCACACCTTAGCAACCACTGGGTTTTTTATTGTCTCTGTAGTTTTGCCTTCTCCAGGACGTCATAGAGTTGGAATCCTACCAGACTTTTGGAATCTTGTACCTTTTGAGTGCATGTTTGAGATTGGCTTTTTTCACTTAGTAACATCCAATTACATTTCTTCCCTGTCTTTTTATGGCTTGATACCTTCTTTCTTTTTAGTGCTGAATGACATTCAACTGTCTCAATCTATCAGTTTATCCATTCACCTACTGAAGGGAATCTAGGTTGCTTCCAAGTTTTAGCAATTATAAATAACACTGCTCTAAACACCATGTGCAGCTTTTAGTATGGAAATAAGTTTTCAACACTTTTTGGTAAGTACCAAGGGGTTCAATTGCTGGATTACATGATATAAAAGTATATTTAATTTTATAATAACCTGCTAAACTGTCTTATAAAGTGACTGTACCATTGTGCATTCCCACTAGCAATGAATGGGAGAGCTCCTGTTCCTTGTCAGCATTTGGTGTTGTCAGTGTTCTGGATTTTGGCCATTCTAATGACATATGATGACATATGATGTGGAATATCTTTTCCATATGCTTATTTGCCATCTGTATATCTTGTTTGGTGAGTTATCTATTAAGATCTTTGACACATTTTTAGTTGGATTGTTTGTTCTCTTACTGTTAAGAATTTTATTATTTTTTAATATTTTAGATAACAATACTTTGTCAGGTGTGTCCTTTGCAAATATTTTCCCCCCCAGCCTGTGGTTTGTCTTTTCATTCTCTTGGCATTGTCTTTTCACAGAACAGAAGATTTTAATGTTATGAATTTTTCTTACATTCATCATGCCTTTGGTGTTGTATCTAAAAAGCATTGCAGGGTGCCTGGGTGACTCAGGTTAAGCCTCTGACTTTGGGTCAGGTCATGAACTCATGGTGAGTGAATTTAAGCCATGTGTTGGGCTCTCTGCTGTCAGTACAGAGCCCACTTCAGATCCTCTATCCCCTCTCTCTCTCTGCTCATCCCCTGCTCTCTCTCTCAAAAAAAAAATACATTAATTTTTTTTAAAAAGAATTGCCATATCCAAAGTCATCTAGATTTTTTTTTATGTTACATTTTAGGAGTTTTGTAGTTTTGCATTTACATTTAGGTCTGTGACCCATTTTGAGTTAATTTTTGTGAAGGGGGTCATCTTTCTGTCTAAAATTCCTTTTTTTTTTTTCTTATGTGTCTAGTTCCAGCACAATTTTTTGTAAAGACTACTTTTTTTTTCTATTGTATTATCTTTGCTCTTTTGTCAAAAGATTAGTTGA
This sequence comes from Panthera tigris, assembly GCF_018350195.1. Taxonomy (NCBI): domain Eukaryota; kingdom Metazoa; phylum Chordata; class Mammalia; order Carnivora; family Felidae; genus Panthera; species Panthera tigris. The sequence continues at coordinate 111,090,747 of NC_056664.1, forward strand.
CTGTATTTATGTGGGTATATTTTTGGGCCTACTATTCTGTTCCAATGATCTATTTGTCTATTCTCTCACCAATACCAGTGTTACTATAGCTTTATAGTAAGTTGTATGATTATTACTACTATTATTATCATCATCATCATTCTGTTGCTTTATAGTAAGTTTTCAAGTTGCATATGTGAAGCCTCAAACTTCATTCTCCTTCAATATTATGTTTGTTATTCTGTATCTTTTGCCCCTCTATATGCCATGATCTGAATATTTGTGTCTCTGCCCCTCCATCCATATGTTGAAACCTAACCCCTAAGGTAGTGTCATTAGGAGATGAGACCTTTGAGAGGTGAGTAAGTCCTAAAGGTGGAGCCCCCATGAATGGGATTAGTGTCCTTATAGAAAAGGCTCTCCATATCTCTCTTTCCCCTTCTACCACATGAGACTACAAGAGGTCTGCAACTTGGGAAAGAACCTTCACCTGACTGTGCTTCATACCCCAATCTTGGACTACCACTCTCCAGAAATTTGAGAAATAAATTTATATTGTTTGTAACCCACCCAATTGTTGATATTTTGTTAGAGCAGCACAAAGGGACTGAGACACTATAAAAACTTTAGAATAGGGGTGCCTATTCTACCCCTGAGTTGGGGTGCCAACTCAGTTGGTAGAGCATGCAACGCCCAATCTCAGGGTTGTAAACTCAAGCCTCACATTGGGTGTAGATCTTACTTAAAACAAAAACAAAAACAAAAAACAAAAACTTTTAGAATCAGGCTGTCAATATCTACAAAATAATTCATGGGGATTTTGGATTTTGATTAGGATTGAGATTATATTGAATCTGTAGATCAAGCTGGGAAGATCCGGCATCTTGATAAGTTTGAGTCTTCCTATCCATGAACATGGACTATTTCTCCATTCATTTAGTTCTTCTTTGATTTCTTTCATCAAAATTTTGTACATTTTCTCACACAGATCTTATAGTTGTGTCCATTTTTAAATGTGTATAAAAATTTCCAAAAATAAACTTGTATCTAAGTTAATGTAAAAGACTTGAAAAGTTAAATTAATTTTTATATAACTACAGTTGTATAAATTAATTGATTCACAAACTTTGGAGCTATATGTAATGTTATACCTTTTTGATATTCTGGCAAATATATAAAGTAAGTTTTTAAATTTCTTTCAGTCTGTGTGCATATGATTACGTTATGTCTTTATTTTTCACCTAGATGGTTTCACCTAGTCCAATTTATCATTTTCTTCCTTTTATGTCTTTATTTTTCACCTAGATGGTTTCACCTAGTCCAATTTATCATTTTCTTCCTTTTCTTCTTCATTTTATTTATCATTTTCTTCCTTTCTTCCTTTTGGTGCCATTTTTAAAAATCTTTGCCTATCTCAGGAACTCAAACATTCTTTTTTTTTTCTTTATGATATATTTCATGTATGGAATATTTTCGATTAGGGATTGAAGCTCTTCTTATATTACCCTGCAATGAGTTATTCTGAGATTTTTATTGAAAATCAGTTGGTTGCATGTGTGTAGGTTTTTAGCTGGTTTGTTTATTCTTCCACATTGATCTTATATTTATTGTTGTGCTGATACTGTACATTAGTGTTACAGTCAGTCATAAAGTCAGGAAGGATAAGTGTTATTATCTTTTTCAAAATTATTTTGCCTCTTTAGAGTCCTTTGGATTATAATATTTAAAAATTAGCTTGTTGATTTACAAAAAAGCTTGTGAGGATTCAATTGGAACTGCATAGAATATAGTCTTTCAGTCCATAAACATGGTGTGAATCTTCATTTATTAGACCTTTTTAAGATTTCTATCTGCAATGTTTTGTAGTTTTCTAAGTTCACATGTTTTTTGTTATATTTATCATAAGTAATTTTTTGGTGTTATTATAATTAATTTAAAAAATTTGTTTCTATTTTACAGAAAGGCAGTTGTTTTTCATATTAACTTTGTGTTCTACAATCGTATAAACTTACTTATTAATACTGGTTGTTATTGTTTTAGTACTTAGGGTCCTTTACAGAAATGGTTATGTCATCAGGGAATAGAGTTTTGTGTTTTCCTTTCCAATATTTGTTTTTCCCCCTTGCCTTATTCCTCTGGGTGGGACCTCTAGTATAATATTGAATAGACATTGTGAGAATATAATCCTTGTATTGATGCCAGGAATTCATTCAGCATTTTCACCATTAAATATGAAACTAGCCTTTGGTTTTTCAAATGGCTTTTATAAAATTGAGGAACTTCACATCTATTCATACCTAGTTTGCTGATATTTTTTTTATGTATACTTTGAATTTTGTCAAATGCTTTTCCAGAATCAATCAGGAGGATTATATTATTTTTCTATCATTCTACTGTGTTGTTAAATTGCACTTTTTTTTGAAGCCAACTTTGCATTCATCCGATAAACCACACTTGAGCAGGATATATTATCATTTTTTAATATTGCTAGATTCAAATTAACAGGATTCTGTTACAGATATTTGCGTCTATGTTCATGAGGGATGATCTGTATTTTTTTTCTTGCAAAACGTTACTAGATTATGGTGTCAGGGTCAAGCTGTATGTCCCCTCATCTTTTCTTAAAGAGTTCACATGTGAATGATATTGCTTTTTCTTAAACATTCCTATAGAATTCTCCAGAGAAAAAAATTTCTGCACCTCGAATTTTCTTTTGGTAAAGGTTTTTTATTACAGATTAATTTTTTAATAATTTAATAAATAATCAAATTACTTTTAAGTAATAAGTAAATAATAAATAGAGCTATTGAAGTTTTCTATTCCTTTAAAGTTTTGGTAATTTGTGTTTTTCTCCTACATAATTTTTCATATTTATTGGCCTAAAGTTGTTCATAATATTCTCTTGTTATCTTTTGACATCTATAAGATCTGAATTTGTACTCCTTCCTTTCTTCTGATATTGGTAACTTTCGTTTTCATTCTTTTCTTAGTCTTGGTAGAGATTTATAAATTTATTGATATTTTCACAAAGGAGCATTTATTGTGCTAATTTTCTCTGCTTTTTGTTTGTTTTCTACTTCATTTATCTCTGCTCTCAATGACTTATTTTTGTCAGATTACTTTGAGCTACTTTTCTTTTCTGGTTAGGTCACTGCTTTTAAGTTTTTCCCCATTTTCTACTGTCGGCATTGAAAGCTATACACTTCTCTAAACTCTATTTTCACAGCATCCTACAATTATTGATATTTTGTATTTTTATTATAATTCCATAATTTTATATTATGATTACTTTCTCAATTGATGGATTATATAACAGTATGCTATTTACAGATTATATGATGGTTTTATAGCAAGTCCTAATTAAATTCTATTTTGATCAAACAACATTCTGCATGTTAGCATACTTCTGAAATTTGTTGTGAGTTATTTTATAGCCAGACATATGGTCTGTTTTGGTGAACGTTTTCTGTATATTTGAAAAGAATGTGTATCCTGCTGTTACTGCATGTAGTGTTTAATAAAAATTAGGTTACAATAATCAATATTGTTCATATGTTATATATCCTTGCTGATTTTTGTCTATGTGTTTTATCAGTAGCTGAGAGAGGATTTTTAATGTTTGCAACTATAATTATATTAGTTCTATCTGTTTTTTGCTTAATACATTTTGAAGCACTGTTATTAGTTGTATATACATTTAAATTTGTTCTGTCTTCTTGAATAATTGCCACTTTTCCCATCATTCCATGTTCTCCGATAATATCTTTTGATTAAGTATTAATGTAGCGATACCATTTTTTAATGCTTACTATTTATATGCTACATCTTTATTTTTTTTTCTTTTCACATATTTGTTTCTTTATATTTAATGGCCATTTCTTGTTAATGGCATACCGTTTTATTTTTCTAATCTAATCTGGAAATTTTTGCCTTTAATTAGAGTGTTGCTATATCTACATTTAGTTAATATGGTTAAATTTAAATCTAACGTGTTACTATTTGATTTTCATACATCCTTTTTTTTATTTCTATTGCTCCCTTACTGCCTTCTTTTGGGTTAATCAATATTTATGTATATTTCATTTTATGTTCTCTATGATGTAGGTAAAAAGTGGCGTAAGTATTGATTGAGATTTCCATAGCATACCACGTTATCTTATGACTTCTTTTCCCTGAATGCACTATTACTAGATCAATTTACAAGATATAACTAAGAGGGGTTCCATTTACCACATGTAATGGAAGGGACAGAGAGGAGTTAAGAATTACTTTCAAATTTTTGGTAAGCTCTCATGCCATTTACTGGAATAGGGTGCACTAGAGAATGAAAAGCATGAATTCTTGGATATAATTTTGCACATGTATACTTTAAGATGTCTGTAAAATATAGAAAATATATATAAAAGTACTCTATGTGTACATGATTGTGGAAATTAGATGTGAAAGTTTTGTGTTATTTGTCTTACATTTGAACTTTTCATTTAGAACTTAGCTGGTATAAAAAGAGGTAATACATTTTTATTACTCATGCCCTATTCTCATATAATGTTAAATATTTATAAAATTATAATTATCAATAATAATATTTGCTATACTCATTATATTCCCTTGAATAGCCTTTTTATCTTTAAGAACATTTTTGAAGAACACTTTTTAAGGTAAATCAACCTCTTCAAATAATGGCCCCGGTTCCATAAAGACCATAGAGCAAAACAGTTCCATTTTAATTGTGTCCAATTCTGTGAGATCTCATTAAAACTAGATCAATTTCCATAGAATGCATCCATTCTGAAAAGTACTTTGTCAGGTTTAAATGTAATAACTTGCATTATTATTATTTTTTAACCAGATAACTCAGTGAAGTGGGTTCAAGTGTGAATCTCTTTACAATGAGAAAGAAATTCAGTTTTGCTTCTGCTCCTATTCAATATCTTGCTTAAAAGACACAGCAAATGTTCATGTGAACACTTACTTACTCAGCATTTAAGAATTCCACATGCAAGTGTATATTCTTGAAAGGATTCCTGAAGACTTCTCATTTGCATGTGACTAAACTGATTCCAAAATTTGTTGAGTGATTTCTTTTTTTCTTAAAGATAGTGATGTCATTGATAGAGCAAGACTTGGGTCCAGGAAAGTCTTTTTGGTTTTTTCTTTTTTCCTTTTGATAACAGTATCTCAATGGAGAGTTAATTTTTGCATGACTTCAAAGAGCTGTGATGGGTCTATGAGCTATTGAGTTGTGTAAGTTAATTTGCCCCTTTGTTAAATAACCTGAAACTGCCATTTGTGTGTGTGTGTGCACTTTCATCTCCCTTTCCCTTCACTCTCAGCCTCATTTCTGGTTCTGTTTGAAATGCTGCCTCTAGGACCTACTCCTTTTTCTTTATCATAATGTGCTACTTTCAAGTTTGTTTAAGAAATATCAAGATTAACCCTATTTTCTCCATTCTTTATTGAAGATATATACACATCTGTCACTAAGAATAATTATGGATTTAAGACAAGTTGTTGCTTTTTAATAAACTGATAATTAAACTTCATTTCTTGGTTTGAGATTGCCACCTTATTATATTCATATTTTTGAAATATTAGCTCATTCTCATTTGTCAATGATTACTTAAGACAATCAAAAGGTTATATTGGACAAATAATAGTTATCTTATTCAAATAAGTGTAACCTGAAATACAATGCGTGATCATCCTATATGTTAGCAAAATGTTAGCCATAAATAACAACAGCAATGATTAACATACATTGAACGCTTTCCAGGTGGCATGCCCGGTATTTATTCATCATAACAACTCTATAAATGAGAAGGGTACTATTGTATTCCCTGTTTATAGATGTAGAAACTAATGCACAAAGAGATTTGAAAAATTGCCAGTATAACTCATGGCAAATGATACAGTCCTCATTTAAACAGATTAGGTTATAGCCCTGAGCCTGAGACTTCAACTACCATGTTCTGTCAAACGTTAATCTTGAAACAGTTTTCAACTTGTATGTTTATACATTAGTCTCCACTTATCCACAAAGAAGGCTTTCCAAAACCCCCATGAGATGCCTGAAACCATCGATAGGACCAAACCCTATAATATGTTTTTTTTTCTAATTCATCATACATACATATGGTAAAGTTGGTAGATTAGGCACAGTAACAAGTTGACAACAATAACTAATAATAAAATAGACCAAATACAACAATATACTGTTATAAAAGTTATGTGAATATGGTTTCTCTTTTAAAATATTTTATTGTACTGTACTCACCTTCTTCTTGTGATGATGTGAGATGACATATGAGAAGGAAATCATTTGCTTCTGTACAGTGGTGACCATGGGAAACTGAAAAAGAAAAAAAAAGACTGGAAAGCAAAAATCTGGATAGAGATACTACTGTATACCCAGACTCTGTCTTGTATCTGTTGTTGACTTTGATCTGGAATGAGAGTTTCTGTTCTGTCCTGCATGATAGGGGATCTAAGCTTTGAATGAGTATAGGATCTTAGATCCCAGTTTCCTGTCCTTTCTCTAAGACTAGTGGGTTTTGTTTTGTTTTGTTTTGTTTTGTTTTTTCTACCCTTTCCCCAGCCATAGTTAAGCGTCTTTGCTGCCTCTCCCCTATGTCCTAAGGCTTTTTGCTTTGCACGGAAGAAGAGTCCAGAGAAGTGCAAGGTATGTTGTGTAACCCACAGCTGCTGATCTCCTCCAGACTGCCTGATCCACCTAGGGTGTCCCTCCTCAGGCTCCTGTCTTGCCTCCAGTTTTCCCACTTAGCACAGGCGGAACACTACTGTAGAGAGCATGCAAATGAGTTTGAACTCTCTTTGTGTCTGTGATCTCCAGCTATTCCAAATGGATACCCTAGGCTAAACTTCTTGAGCTGTGTTAAATTTTTAGCTCATTCTTTTGGGTCTCACTTTTATGGGGGCTCAAGCCTCTTCCTTGCATGATCTTTGACAAGCAAGACAGTTTGTGAGCCCTATATCTCCCTGGAGGGGCTTGTCCTTCTTTGGTATTCAGGTTTTTTGGTCTCAATATGTTTACAGCTTTCTGATAGATTCAGGAATCAGGTTACCATTTTGAAGAATATCTGGCCTATTTTCATTGGGTGGGAGGGAACAGTTTTGTAGTTTTCTGTATCCAAAGTGGAAGTCCACATCCTCCACCTTATATTACTTTAGCATCTGCTTTTTACTTACAAATGTATTCTAAGCAATATTCCTTTATAATAATAAAGTAGGGAGTTCCACAATTTATTTCATCAATATTCTACTTTTAGATTTACTTTTCAAAGCCTCCTCCTAAAATTTTAGTTGGATGACAGTCCACAAATAGTGGCAGTGACAGCACCTCTCCAAAAAATTAAAAAAAAAAAAAGCTATATAATTATTGTGAACAACAACAACAAAAGGAAAAGCCCATTCCATTAATAATAAGTTTCCTCCCAAATAAATTGATATGGTGTGATCTTTTAAAGAATCATGAAAGGTGAATATAAGATCTGGCTGTGGTCCCATGTCCTTGCCCTCTGCAGTAGATTTCTTGTCTGGAATGCACATTAAGTTTTCTGCTTCAAGGATGACCAGTGCTCAGGGCTCGCATTCATTCTCACTCCTAAATTATGTGATGCTTCCTTTCCTTGTTTGACATCTTCAAAGTGAAAAGTGTCATTGCCAGGGAAGCATGAAGATATAGTTAGTCCCAGAGGCTGTCTTTGAAAACCTACAGAAAGATCTGGTATTGTTGGAGCAAAAAGTAAATATAAGGACAAAAATATTAATATGCATTTCTATATAAATAATTTCACTTAATTGTTTAAAGATAACATTTTGTAAAATTTTATATTATGGGTGGGGTTGTCTGAGTCTATCATTTTGAATGCAGTACTGAGAAAGTAAATGATCTAAATATTAGGTTGACACTTTGAATAGAATCAAGAAATAGGAACTCTTGTAGATTTATTTGCTGAAACATTCTCTTAACCTTGTGTACCAAAATATATTTCATAATTCTAGTGGTGATTCAGCCAAAATAAATATGTCTTCAAGGAGAACTAGAGTCCTGAAATAAATATTCTTAATTCAAATCTTATATCAATATTGTTGTTTGGCATTCCAAAATTTTCTTTTAAGTGATTTTAAGAATTTAAGTGAGGGTAGAAGATATAAGAAAAGTTAGGTAAAAAACGAGCCAGTAAATAAGAGACCCTGTTCACAAATAACCAAGGTTTGAATCTTTCCTGTTTTACATAAGCTCTATCAAGTTTTGATTAATTGTATCCAGAGGATAAATAAAATTGAGGTATAAATAATTTGTCAATGAAAGCTCACTACCTCTTTATTTACTTTCATTTGCCTAAGGCAACCTATACCTCAGGAGAATGCTTATCAAACTGTAGCTGCAGCCTTTTTTTTTTTTAATAGGAATTTTGCTATAAGAGTATAAATATTTAAACTTTTCCATAGCCATTCAGTTTGAGGGGAAATCCTATGCATCTGGGAGGGAGTAAGGAAAAGGAAGTGTACAGCCGTAGGCAAGGGATTCTGGCTCTGTTTCTTTTCAGTCTAAGTACTTCACAATGAAGCCTCCTTGTTTGAAGTGCCATGAGGTCATTATCATCAGATATTTATATTCAAGTAAAACCCTCAAAATGCAATCCTAAAACAAGTATACATGGTATTTCTCTGCTATTCCTTTAAACAGTGGTTTATTTACATCGCCAATCAATTTATGAGTATCTTTGTATGTATATAAATTTCAAATGTACATTTGCTTTTTCAAGAATTAAGAATTAAATTATAAGAACAGCACAGTAAATTGTGCCTCATCTTTTCTCAATGAAGCTTGTCCAATTATTTGAGTGCACTGTACTTTGAAGTTCATAATCATTACCTTCTTTTTTGTTCTAACTCTCAAAAGTGAGGACCTGATTACTGCCATACGACTTGTGCACATATTCCACTTTGCAATATGTGCTGCATATAAATGTGCGGTTTGTATAGTAGGGGGTAAAATGGGCAGCCTCCCTGCCATCTGCGTGCTAATTAACCAGTGTTGAACACAGTCTTGTCATAGGAAAAAGTCATCTTCATTTCTACAGGGTGCAAATTATGTTGCCAAGAAGATCACAAGGACAGGGTCAAAGTTGGCTGTCAGCAATGGTTCTTGGTTTAGTCTGTGCTTTGAAAAGTTATAGGGATTTTCAAATAAAACATAGACTAAACTGTACTTTCATATCTAATTTATACACCTACATAAGCATAATACAAAATAAAAAATAACCAGCCTTTTCATATACGAGTACATGTTTATAACTGGATCCTTTTCTTTTGGTATCTTATTTTTTACTAAGACTTTTATACCAAGGGGATGGATTAAAATGTTACATTAAATATACATGGAAACATAATTAAAATAAATCTGTATTAATGGTTCTTTTGTTTTTCAACACCGAATCAAAGGCTGTATCCAATACAGTTTACCTTTAAAGAAACAAGGTGTTGTAATTTTAAAAACAGTGACCTATAGATTAACTCTTTGCTATGATAAAGAATAAAACTCTAACACTGTATGTAATTTATTTTTTTAACTTTTATTTATATTTGAGAGAGAGAGAGAGAGAGCAAGAGCATGAGCAGGAGAGGGGCACAGACAGAGAAGGAGACACAGAATCTGAAGCAAGCTCCAGGCTCTGAGCTGTCAGCACAGAGCCTGATGCAGGGCTCAAATCCACTAACCACGAGCTCATGACCAGAGCTGAAATTGGATGCCTAACCGACTGAGCCACCCAGGTGCCCCAAAACTTCAACACTTAAAACATATGTAAGTGTTGAAATTCAGATTAGCTCCAATTCTAATTAGTAAGAATCCTAGCAGAAGTACTTAAGGGAAATTAGCTACCCTATTGTTGTTAACTATAATTTAAAATTTTAGTTATGTTTGGGGTGCCTGGGTGGCCCAGTCAGTTGAGCGTCCCGGCCTTTGGCTCAGGTCATGATTTCATGGTTCGTAAGTTCGAGCCCCGCGTCGCGCTCTGTGCTGACAGCTCACGGCCTGGAGCCTGCTTCAGATTCCATGTCTTGCTCTGTCTCTGCCCCTCCCCACCTCGTGCTCTGTCTCTCTCTGTCTCAAAAATAAATAAAACATTAAAAAATAATAAAAAAATGTTATGTTTGACAGTGCATTGTTAGCAAACATGGATGTATGCACATCTGTAATGTGTGCCCTAGTCTGCCAATAGAACTGAATAATTGAAAATGAAATATCACAATATTTTGTACATTATGTCAAGATAATTACTCTCGTAATTAAAACTTAGGAAGAATTGGAAGGGTAACACTTTACTGCTGGGGGCATACATGGAGATAGGATATTATTTCTCACATCTTTTCAAGCATGGGCAACAAAGATGGGAAAATTAAACAACAACAAAAAAATCATCAAATGGTAGCTACCTCATCAGCCTATGTTCTTAGGTGATTTTTTCCACCAAAATGTTCTCGATTTGGAACTAAAAGTATATTGCCTTATTCTTTATGGAAGTGAGAGAATTACTTTAAACAAAATAACATTTATTTTCTGCATAACAATTTTCCTTTAGTGCTTTTTTGGGAAACAAACTTACATTAACATTTGAGCTTTTAAAAGCATATTTTGTGTTTGGTTGTATTTTATCAACAAGTGTGGTTAGATGTAGTTTTCATACTACCCATAAAAAATATTCAAGGCTATTTTTACTTGTGGGCAAAGTGGCAGCAGTATAGCTAGAGAAACACTGAAATATGCTTCTCCATAAAAATGCATTTCTGAAAAATATGACCTTTTAACTTGTTGGGTCATTATTTTGACTTAAGGGGCTCTAGAATGTCCCTGAAAAAATAAGAATGTGTTATTTCCTAGTATTACACATTAATCCTGTAAGCCAATAGCACTCACCAATATCTTACTTCATTCTATAAGACCCACTTGAGATATCAGCTCCTCTGTGAAGTTTCCCTTCTTCCCAAGACCAGCTTTGTTACATTCTCTGCGTTCCCACAGCAACTGGCTTAGAGTTCTGAGAGGCAAGGTACCAGGTCCGATTCTCTTTTGTATGTGCTGAGCCTAAAAAAGAGACCAACACATTAAGTATTAACAATGTTGTTGAATGAGTAACAGAACACACATCCATTAACCTTTTAAACTGTCATTCTGACCTAGAGTAAATCCTTGAGGGAGTTACATTTAAGAGAAGCTTTGGGTGAAAGTTCTTTCCCTGAGGGGATAAATGTCCAGACTTGGAATTTGACAGGTCTCGATTGGGATCCCGATTCTATCATTTATTGGCTGTGGAAACGTTAAGTCATTTAACACCTCCGAATCTCAGTTTTATTAATCTAATGAATGGCACCAAAAATGGTCCCTTGCAGAATTCTTGGAGAGTTGGACACCTTTTTCCTAAAATGCCTGACCATGCCTTGTTGCACACGATAAGTGCTCAAAAAGTGATAGCTCTTCTTAACGAGGGAAAAATATTTCCAGACCTAGCAAGAATCATAAGAGCTTCGGGAAAAATTTATGAGGTAGTTACATATAGTGTTCTTGTGGGATTTATGTCAGTTTACATAGCTGAAGACATGGAAAGAAATAATCGTTGGTAGTGATTTTGGTATCTTCAAGAGGCATAAAGTGATAACATTGTGTGTAATCTCTAATTTAAAACAATATTATTGGCATGTGATATATTTGTTCAAGTTTTAGGTAAGCTCTTCATATAGCTTTTTCATGTGATGTGTCATGTCTTTTTAAATGGAAAAACAATATGAAATTTTAGCTTCACTTGTCTGTTTAACACATTATGAGTTAGTAAAATTGTTCCCCTATAGAATATGAATACTTATATGGTCATTAGAATGGTACAGATTGCTAATCTGGTTTGCTGAGGGATCAAAGGTTTCTGGAGCATTGTAATTCTGACCCCTCCACCCATGGGATTTTCAGTTATATCTAGCGTCTGATTACAGAACAGAGAATAGCTGAAGAGAGGGAAATCGTGCATTATCATTGAGAAAGCCATGTTCAAACTCTTTTTATGCTATTTCATGGGAGTATCAAAGATGCCATTACAGGCCTCAAGGCACACCCTCCCGTAGGTGTGTCCTCTAGGGGCTCTCAGGTAAATATCAAAATATTAATTATGAAAACAGTCTTATTTTCTTATGTATTTTCTTCAGAGAATTTTAAAACAAACCCTGCCCCTTTCTGGACCATTGGATAGATCTAAATAACTCTGCACAAATAGAAAGGACATTAGGGTATAGGGGTGATGTACACTGGTTTAAAAGAATAGCTCAGCTCTGACGATACATCTGGAAATTTCCTATTACAAAGAATATCCCAGTTATACCTGCCAAACAGCAGTGGGACAAGCATTGTCTGAATAAGTCATAGTGAGAATTAGAGGAAATCTGGGCAAATCATAACCACTCACAATGTTATGCATTTTGTTTTAAGTAGAGAAACACCTGGGTGGCTCAGTCAGTTAAGCATCCCACTTTTGCTCAGGTCATGATCTCATGGTTCATGGGTTCAAGCCCTATGTCGGGCACTGTGCTGACAGCTCAGAGCCTGGGGCCTGCTTCAGATTCTGTGTCTCCCTCTCTTTCCGATCCCAGCTCACATTCTGTCTCTCTGTCTGTCTCTCTCTAAAACATAAATAAAAACTTTTAAAAAAATAAAAGGTTTTATGCCCAACATGGGACTTGAACTCATGACCCTGAGATGAAGACCTGAGGTGTGATCAGGTTGGATGCTTACCTGACAGAGCCACCCAGGCACCCCTACATTTTTTTGAAGAACCAGTTTAGTTAGCAGCTTTGAGCATCATGAAAGATGAAATATCCAAAAAGTAATAAATTGAACCCACTTTAAGATGGTAATAAAATAATTTAATAGATGTGCAAAACCGCTAAATGATTTTGAGGAAGGATTACCTCACCTCTGAGTGAATCATAAACTCATAAGCATTCACCAGGAGATCAATGCTACTGGGTGGTGAGCATACCATTGCAACATCTCCGATACAAAGATAAATCCAGTGCAAAACATGTATTTAACTTTTTGGCCTGGCATCTTTATCCCACTGTTCGTATTGCACCTGAACTATGCACTTCAACAGTCTTGTGCCTGATTAAGGAGAAATTGGTTGCTGACTCACACATTATCTATATTTGCCTCAAGACAAATGACAACATAACACTGAAATACGAGGTCCAAAGTAAGAGACATTCTGCATGTTGTAAAAGTTTTACGTAGTAAATCAATGAAATTTAGTAAGGAAAAAATCAGGGAAAAAGACAAAAGTAGCTGCATATTAAGACATATGTTGGAGGGGCGCCTGGGTGGCTCAGTCGGTTAAGCGTCCGACTTGGGCTCAGGTCATGATCTCACGGTTCCTTAGGTTGAGCCCTGCGTCGGGCTCTGTGCTGACAGCTCAGAGCCTGGAGCCTGCTTCAGATTCTGTGTCTCCCTCTCTCTCTGCCCCTCCCTTGCTCATACTCTGTCGCTTTCTGTCTCTCAACAATAAATAAATGTTAAAAAAAAAAAAAGCTTAAAAGACATATTTGGAGTAATTATTTTGCTAGAAAAGGAATTAATTGAACACATAAACAATAGAAGTTGTATCTAGTCTTAGTTTTTCTATATTGATCATTTGCCCTCAACTCAAAGCAAATATATCATTTTATAGTGTAAGTTACTTATAATAGAATTTATAGCATCATTGATACCTTCCAAGGTTATCAGAGACCAAAGCATAGAATAGGTGGGAAAGGTGAGAAAAGGCAAATAAATTATCATTTATTCAGTGAACCCTGTGTGCCAGGAATTGTAAATATCAGCTTATTTAATCTATGCCATATGCCAATTACATGGATATTATTAGGAAACATGAAGGGAAAAAATAAATAACAAAACCAGAAAACAAGGTAAGTTGAATAAATATATCTGGTTATACATTATACTTTTCTATTAAAAGTCAAAGTTTTACATCTTATAGCTGTATGCATTTTACAAAGGTTTACAAACATCTTACAACTGTATGCTATTTACAAGACACATAAAATGACAAGCATGTGTTAAATTAGAATGCTGATATAGGGACACCTGGGTTGCTGAGTCTGTTGAGCATCCAACTCTTTCTTGACTTTGGCTCAGATCATGATCTCACGGTTCCAGGGATCAAGCCCTGTGTTGGGTGCCACTCTGGGTTTGGAGCCTGCTCAAGATTCTCCCTCTCTCTCTCTCTCTCTCTCTCTCTCTCTCTCTGTCCCCCTCTGCCCCTCCTCTCCGCTTCCATTCACATGTACTTTCTCTCTCAAAAAAAAAAAAAAAAACAGGCAAGCACAAACACAAAATGCAAGATGGACATATTAATATCAGATAACCTAGAATTCAAAAAGAGGAACATTAAATGTAACAAAAAGGATAGTTTTGTATTGCTGAAGAAACCATCTACATTGGGAAACCAGCTTTGTTTAAGTAATTATAAATAACTGCCTTGATTAACAAAAACTGCCTTTAATGTCTCATGCCTTTCTTCTTTTAAAGAACAGACTTAATGTTACGTATAGCATGCTTTAGTATACATGTAAAAGCATTCTACAAAGAGCACAAATGTTTGTGCTAGAATGAAATAAGTTACCACTCCCTAACTCTGATTTTCCTGGGGTAAATGGTCATAGACTAGAAACCCTCTGGACACACACACACACATACACATGTACAGGAACATACAGTTCTTTCCCAACTACGATAATGGACAATAGACAATATATTTCCAATTGTGTCTGAGCACCTGCAGCACTCCTCAGTGTCAAGTGTAGCCATTAGGGTGTAGCTTTCTAATGATTGCCCCTCATCCTTAAGCATAAGCCCATGCCCAAGCGGTTAACTGTATGCTGTGTTAGTAGTTTCTTTGTATATTTGTTTTTGTTTTTTATTTTTTTTTAATTTTTTTAACGTTTATTTATCTTTGAGACAGAGAGAGACAGAGCAAGAACAGGGGAGGGTCGGAGAGAGGGAGACACAGAATCTGAAACAGGCTCCAGGCTCTGAACTGTCAGCACAGAGCCCGACGCGGGGCTCGAACCCACGGACCGCTTGATCACGACCTGAGCCGAAGTCGGCCGCCCAACCGACTGAGCCACCCAGGCGCCCCTTGTTTTTTTATTTTTGATACATTCAACTTTGATGCCGCTATGGTAAACAACAGAATATATAAAATATTTAGACTATAAAACAAGCTTGAAAGTAGTTTCTCAGTTAGGAAACAGATGCTTTTATAAAACAGAAACTTTTCCAGATTGGAATACACTAAGTCTCCAGAGTGACAAATTAAGTGCCACACTTAAATTGTTCTTTAATACAAGCTCTTCCTATTGTTGTGTTGTAAGGCTTCCAGTAAACTTAGGAAAAAAAAAAAAAACACTATTGAGTATTATTTTATTTTTAAAAAAATTTTTAATGTTTTTATTTATTTTTGAAGGAGAGAGAGAGAGAGCGTAAGTTGGGGAGGAGCAGAGAGAAAGGGAGATACAGAATCCAAAGCAGGCTCCAGGCTCTGAGCTGTCAGCGCAGAGCTCGACACGGGGCTTGAACTCACAAACCGTGAGATCATGACCTGAGCCAAAATCAGACACTTAACTGACTGAGCCACCCAGGAGCCCCACTGTGTTTTATTTTTAATTTTATTATTAGTAGGCCCTTTTTCCTTGAAGTTGAATCATTATTCACAGTATCAAAAAATATTATTTACATAGATTTATATCCCTTTTTCTCTTCAGTCATAGTGCTACTTGTCACAACTCATATTTTTAAATTTCCGTGCCTTTTTTCTTTAGTTCTTTTTCTAACATGCTATTTTTAACATGATCGTAAAGAAGCTAAGTTTAAATGATGGTAAATAGAAATGATCCACAGAAAGTAAATTATCCCAGTGACTAACAATCCATTAGCCAGTTGGCTTCTGGTCTCAAAAGTAGTAGATTAAATCTCTATGTGATATGTGATCATATTTTCTCTAGGTACAAAACAGGAGATTAACATCTAACATCTCTCTCCATTAAGAAAATTGTGTGAAGTTGGGATTTTTGCTAAATGGATTAGTCTAATATATGTGGTCAGTGAGCCCATTTCCAATTAAGTGAAAGACATAGGATTACACATGTAACCCAGCTCATACCAGTGTCCCCAAAATGTTCTCTGAAAAAATATATTACCAAATATCACTTTAAAATAAAGAACTTTATTGTAAATCTATTAAAGGTTATCTATTAAGGAGTTTTTCAAATCTCTTCTCAATTTTAAGGATACTCAAACTTTGTTTAAGGATTCTAAATTTTGTTCCTTGGAAACTGGTAACTATTTGGGGAATAGATAATGTGTTTCTAAACAATTTCATTCAATTACCCTAGATGCAGTTAGTTATATTCTTCTCTGTGTTGCCACAGAATTTTTATACTTTTATTAGAGCATTTAATACTCTAGTTTCTCTACAGATCGTATAAATCTTTCACCTTTTACTAGAGCATTCATTTCATTGTTCCATTATTTTCTTCTTTTTATGTTTATTTATTTTGAGAGAGAGTGTGCATGCGTGAGCAGGGGAGGGACAGAGAGAGAGAGAGAAAGAGAGAGAATCCCAAGCAGGCTCTGCACTCTCAGTGCATACCACAATGCGGGGCTTGAACACACAAACCATGAGGTCATGACCAGAGCTAAAATCAAGAGTCAGATGCTTAACTGACTGAGCCACTCAGGTGCCTCTTCATTTATCATTTTAAGAGGATTTCGTGGGCAGGGACTCCATTTTATTTAAATTTTCTTTTTCCTGCCTTGTACAGTACTTGGCCCATAACTGAATGCAACAAATATTTTAAGAATGAATGAGTAAATGAATTTAAAAACACTGATTTTTCCTAACTGCATAACTTACCATGTTTATCTCTTTGAAAAACAGTGGTGAAGGACTACTTATCTTACACTAAATAAAAGACACCCTATATTGTTTTGATTTCAGTAAAGTCAAGAAATATTTGTTATCAGGACAATAGAATAAGAACACAATACAGAATATAGTACAATTTGCTTGTTCATTGCGCAATTTCAAATGTAAACAATGAAATATTAAACATAACAATTGTGTTATATACATTAGAATTCCATCTGTTGTTTTCTAAAGGGTGACTCACTCAATGAGCATTAGACTTGCCTTGGATACTTGCTTTGGGTAGTTTACTTAATTTACAGTTAAAATACCAGAAAATTCTTTGTAAAGTTTTTGTCTTGATGGCTGGCTCTTCCTCTGAACCGTGAAGGATACACCATAGAAAATAGGAGCTCAAACTGTAGACTATTATAGACTTAATTCAAATTCTTACTAGACTGCTTTCTGTGTGATCTTGGGTAGCTTAGTTGGCATCTCGGGCTCCATTTCTTGGTCTGTAAAATTTGAATATTAATAATACACACCCCATAGTTGTATGGGTTCAAGTTTTCATGTAGTCCCTGGGCTATATTAAGCATCTAATATAACTCAGCTAGTAGTATCAGATTTGTTGTTAATGAATTAAGCTGTATTAACAAATACCCCAAGTCTTCAATAGACATTTAGATTATCCATATGATGCCCAATGATATGATAAGATCTGAACAATAAAATACAAGTCCCTATTTAGTAAGATACAAAATGAATTACCCATAAGTTAGTCTTCTTTTCATATATTGATATGTTTACTTGTGATTTTTTAGTATTTATAGAAACTTCATAATGACTTAATGGTGTGTGTGTACATTACATACAGATAAAAGGTTTATATCATTCCATTTAATAGACAATTAAATTGCAACAATCGAAGATATATTATACTCTATTTTGTATTTTTATCCTGTATTAAATTTAGTTAAAATATATATTAATTTTGTATTTTTTGTGATTTTCTAAAGCATTATATTTGAATGGAATATTATTTTCCTGCCTGAATAGGGAAAATAATTTAGAATATTATAGAATCATTGTGGTACCTGGAACAATTGAAATATGAGAGACTCATAAATTAATTTCCTTGAGTATGCTCCATCCATCCCCCCAAAAAAATTTACCAATGAAATGACCATATGTTTTTTTCAGGATATAATAACCTCCCTTTGGGGAAATACATTTAAAAACAGCTTTGGGTCACCTGGGTGGCTCAGTTGGGTTGAGTGTCTGACTCTCAATTTTGGCTTAGGTCGTGACCCCAGTGGTGTGGGATGGAGCCCCTATGGCTACAGAACTGAATGTTACAGAAATGAAATACATTTAATCTTCCAAGTCATTAAACTATCTTGTGACAAATTGATATTTTCTTGACCCAATGTAATTCTGTTCTGGAATAATAGAAATTATTATTTTTAAATATTATTATTAAATATTTGCCAGACACTATTACATAGCAGGTTTTACCTTGGGTAAGATAAGGATTTGTTTTAGATTAATTAATTCTTTTAAATTTTTGGTGGCATGTTCTTCCTAGATCTTGGAAATGTCTGGGAGTGCTTTGCCCCCATCACACATTGACTGAGGGCTTCTTTGAGGTTTTAGGGTACACTAGCCTATTGCCATTCACCAACAAATTGTTTAAACTTTTAATTTACATAAAAATTCAGACATGGAATAAGTGAAAAGAGGAGAAAGTTATTAATATTTGAAACTATTATTGATCTTTGGATTTTTCTACAGTGGCAAAATATGTTAATGGAAGATATAAATAGTTAAATAATACCAAGAGTACAGATGTTTCACCATTTCCAAATATCACTTTGATATATTCACTTTTCTTTGCATGATTGGTACTTTTCAAATACAGTTTTTAATCATCCTTAAAACTTCTTGGCATGGTGGACTTTCTTCTATTATGGCATATTTAATGTTACTTTAAGCTGGTTTTGTGGAACATCAGTTAATTCAATGAGAACAGATTATGACCATGTGTTTTTAATAAGATATGGAAAATACACATGGGAATACATTGCTTTTAAAAAGTAAATATGGAATCAAATAACTGTTTAGACCTAGTACAGTTTTCTGGTGACATTTGCAGTAACTTGTCTAAGCCATTCATTGTAACCACTTTCTTATTATCTGTGGTTTTATCTTATGCATATTTTAAAAATTAATTTCCCTAACTATTTTTGTTTAAAAGTAATGTGTGATTGGGGCACATGAGTGGCTCAGTTGGTTAAGTGTCCCACTCTTGATTTCGGTTCAGGTCACGATCTCACAGTTTGTGAGTTTGAGCCCCACATCAGGCTCTGCGCTGACAGGTTGGAGCCTGCTTGAAAATCTCTATCTGTCAGTCTGTCTGTTCTGTGTCTCTCTGCTCCTCTCCTGCTCGGGCTCTCTCTCTTTCTCTCTCTCTCTCTCTCTCTCTCTCAAAATAAATAAATAAACATTAAAAAAATAATGTATGATTCTATCTGAAATTATTTTTAAATTTTCAACCTAAACCTTCAAATAAAAGGGAAAAAATGGATGCTCTTAAAATATAGTAATGGTGTAGGCTTCATAAACAGTCATTATAAACAATATTTGGGATCATTTAGTCAGTCTTGAATCATATCTCCATAATATTAGTTAATAGAGCATTGGAGAGTTTTGCTTTATGGTGTTCTCACCTGGCCGGGGGCGGGGGGGGGGGGGGGGGCGGGGTTCGTCCTCTGGCAGCTTTGGAGAGAACACTGTCACAGGGAGGCCCTGTGCAGATCTATTCGATATCAGTGAAACATGACCAGTATCTGTAACAAACAATTGGTATATGTTCATAGTCATTGTTTACATCTCTACAGCTCTGTCAGAAAATCTTGGTATGTTATTAAAGTTCAGAATTCAAATAGATAGATAGATAGATAGATAGATAGATAGATAGATAGATAGATATAGACATTTCTTAAAAGGTTCTAGTGTGATTGTTGATTCAAATTTTAACAGTTTTTCTGCCAAACTCATGTAATAAGAGGCTTTGGACTGTGAATTATAATTGTCTTTGCTACGTTTAAAGTTATATTTACTTTTCTGGTTAATTATTTTATAGAATATTTATTTAGTTGTTAGACTCAGAATAATGAAACTTAGGCCTTAGCTTTTATTTAGAGTAGTGAAGACTTCAAGAACGGCATTTGTGAATCATTAAAGAAGAGAAAGAGCAAAAACCAGTTTATTAATAGCTCTCCTCTAGGCACATTCATGAAGGAAATTAAACTACTCAAAATTTAATTCACTAGATAACCTTGCATATTTCCATGCCTTTATTCAGCCTCCTTCAAGCAATAATGCCTTCTGCCTGTGGGCCTTGTCTCTGGATATCCAAATTCCTACCCATCTTTTCAAATTCAGATCTTACATCATATCATCCTTAATGAGATGTTTAATGATCTTCCAGCTGTTAATAATCACCTTCTCTGAGTTTCTCATGACACAGTATCTGTATCTCTTATGGCATGTATCACTTTTTACTTTTCATTATGGCAATTTACATACCTCCATCCTTTCTCTCTTTTGGATTTCTTGAGGGCAGATTCTGTGTTTTATAAATTTACTTTGGATACTCAATAAATATCTGTCAAGTAACTGAATAAATGAAAGAATGAGCTATACTAAATTGGTTACAGTATTCTTAGTTAAATATAGCTGTGTACATTTTTATTTTTGTCCTCTCTAACAAAACTCCATTAAAATTAAAGACATGAGAGGGGTGACTGGGTGGCTTGTCGGTTAAGCGTCCGACTTTGGCTCAAGTCATGATCTCATGGTTCGTGAGTTTGAGCCCCATGTAGGGTTCTCTGCTGTGAGCACAAAGCCCACTTCAGATCCCCTGTCCCTCTCTCTCTGCCCCTCCTCTGCTGGTTCTCTCTCTGTCTCTGTCTCAAAAATAAATAAATAAACTTAAAAAAGGTTAAAGACATAATATCCCAACAGTGACACCACACCCACCATAACAAAGAGAATAGATAAGAAAGGAAAGCAGAGTAGAGAGATAAAAACATTTTTGGACATGGAGTTTATAGATATTATAACATACTGACAGAGGGAGAAAGTGTCAGTGTAAGTGCCTATGTTTCTGTTAAACATTGAACAATGCATGTGTATGTATGCTTAGGTCTCTTTATCTGTATAGTTTACAAATAATATATAATGATTAGTAATAACTAATAAATAATAAAATATATAATGCCATTTTTATAAAATCCATTTAGAAATTTTATTTTTACAGAACATTTTTGTTGATTTTTGCAAAATATAATATTTATAGCAAATCTATGGTGCAGATGATGCATTGACCTATTTTCAACATGAATGAGGTAGACATTTATGTTTACATGAATAAGAAGAAAGTTAATCAGTGAATACATACGTTGAAACTTAACTGTTTCAGTATGATTTGATCAACTTCTTTGTTAGAATAGCCAGAAGAATGTTTCCTCAATTTTTTTGACAATATAATGCTATAGAGACACCAGCATTTTAAGCTTAATCTGCATTATTAAAATTTTCTCCATCACATTGTTAAGTCTACACAATTGACAAAACAATACATTAAACCTTGATTTGTACCATTTGCCAATTTCCATGTTATAAATGCTCCTACCATGGCCAATTTCGAGCTATTGATGAGATGTCACTGTGAATTTGGGAAGAGATGTGAAGTAACTCACTATTATATATTATCCTCTACCAACAGATACATAGATATAAATAATAGTAGTAAGATAATTAAGAAGTGATGAGTTTGCAACATTTTGAATATACATATTTCTATTTTTAATATAATATATTTAACAATAATAGTAATAATTACTATTTAATAGTAATAATAGTAATAATTGTTCATTTAGCACTGAATGTGCAGAATTCCTGAAAACTTAACAATTGGATCTCACAAAGGATCAAAACTTGAATACATTTTGATCCCACAGAAAATGGGCCTGAGAGTAGGAAAGTGACAGGTAAGTGGTTTGAAAGTCTTTGCAAAGTTCCTTCCCCCACCCCCTATCCACCAGCCTACAGCAGTCAGGCAATTATCCATCCCCATCCCCTTCCTGCAAGAGCAAGCCTTTTCCTATCTGCAGAGGTTCTAAATAAATCTCTGGAGATTCACTCTTTTTCTTATTCTTTTTTTTTTTTTTTTTTTTGGTAGAGATATTGCACATGGGAGGGGCAGAGAGCGGGGGGCAAAGAGAGAGAAACTCAAGCAGTCTCCATGCTCAGCCAGATGCCAAGGTAGGGCTCCATCTCATGATATTTGATGGTGAGATCTTGACCTGAGCTGAAATCAAAAGTCCAAGGCTCAATCAACTGAGCCACCTAGGCATCCTGGAGCTTCACTCTTAAATATAGTGAGTCAACCAAAAGTGGGCAGGAAAAAAAAAAAAAAAAGCCTTCCATACATGAGACAGAAACAGAAATACAAATCAAACAAACTCTCGGGTCAGAGAAAGAGACTTTGGAAATAAATGTAGGAAATTTTTGCATGACACAAGAAAGAGAGGCTATTGAAAAAATAATCATAGAACAGAAAACATTTTAATAACGAAGGAAACAGGAAAAACATTTTGGAATTCAATTATTATGGCCATTTATTATTTGAATATCAGCAGAACATTTAAAAACTAAACCTAAACAAATCTCTCAAAAAAAATAACCAAATCAGTTGACAAGTAGGAGATAAAACATTTTAAGAATTAGATCAAGGAGATCCAACATACACTTTATAGAAATTTTATATAACAAATGCCAGAACAAGAGAAAGTGATTCTCCCACAAATAATACACAAAGAAGTTCCAGATTTGAAGAATAAGAGTCTCCAATATGAAGAGCCTCATTTCCATGGGCTGCATATTACAACATTTAAAAGGTTTTACACATGCATATCATTTTGCAACTTCAGAGCCATTGAATCTTAAAAATGTCCATGGGGAAAAAAAAAACAAAGACAAAAACAAAGACAGGTGTGATCAGAAATAAGAGTAGCAAGGGTCTCTGGGTGGCTCAGTAGGTTAAGCAACTGACTCTCTGTTTCAGCTCAGGTCATGACATCACACTTGTGAGATTGAGCCCCACATCAGGCTCTGCAGTAAACATGGAGACTGCTTGGGATTCTCTCTCTCCTCTCTTCGCCCCTGTCCCCTGCTCATGCTCTCTCTCTCTCAAAATAAATAAATAAACATTAAAAAAAAGAAATAAGAATAACATTAGATTTTCCACTAAATGCTAGAAGTTAATGAAAGAATAAAAACAGTTTGATAATTAAATTGAAACTTGAAGCATAACTACACTATTAAAACAACTTTAGATTTTAAAGTAACAAGTAACACAAATTATTTTTTTAATTTAAATCCATGGTAAAAAGAGAAATCAGTCTTTTTATTTATTTACTTATTTTTGGTAATATATAGAGGTAAACTGAACTAAAAACCATCTAGAAGAAGGAACATGATTTCACTTTCTTTTACTGAAGATTAAACACTGATAAAAATACGCATTTTTGGATTTTTTAAAATTTTTTAATATTTATTTTACTTTTGAGAGAGGATGACTAGTTAGATCACTTTCTCATTTTAGAATTCCAGTTTATATTCTCAACTGCATGAATAAACGATTATACTGGATTTGGTCTCCTATTATGCCATGTATTAGAGGCAGTGTTTCCTCTTAGCAACGTTCTGCTGGCAGATAGTGTGCAAAGCTCAAATTTACACTTAAATATTCTTGCTATTAGTTTCTAAGATATACATAAAACTAAATCAATTGAGCTTCACATAATACTATAAACACTATTTCTGTGGAATAAGAATAGTGAAATAGCTTGGATGAAACTTCTGAAAGCTGCATTTCCAGAGGAACAAAAGGGAAAGAAAGACTTCTGGTAAAAGATAATTGGTAAAATGATATATATATATATATATATATATATATATATATATATATATATATATATATATTAAAAAAAAGGAAAAGCATTATGACTTGCAGAATGTTCTAAAAATACCTCATTCAATAAGTACATCTTGTTAGTTGACATGCAATTATGTTAATGTAGTAAGAGTTGAAGAGTAATTTAAATATAATTAAGGCTTAAAAGATAAATAACATAGAACATGGAACATGTTTTACTCTTTGTGGAGTATTATTTTTTATGAAAATGAAAAATTACAATAAAAGTAACCTGTAAATGAAGATTTGTTGTATTTTCAATTTAGTTTGAGTTTATACTTGTAGGCAGATAAAGATGAAGCAAATGAGTTTCATTAAGTGTATTTTCTAATAAGTGATATTTTTAATATCTTGTTTTACAAAAAAGAATGAAAACATTTCGTTATTTTTAATAGAACACCTTTTCCATGCACATTTATTTTCATGAAATGCGTAGAGCTGTATCTGTGGAAAAACAAAATAACTGATTAAATAGGGAAAAATTTACCAACCGCTGATTGCTAAATGATAATATAAAAGAAATCACGTTGGTTGATAATTTCAGTGAGTTTATTGATCATTTTTAGGGAGTTTACTTTTTTGACATAATCTATAATTATTTTTAATATGTCATAGATTGAATTAATAAAATCTGTCAAAAATCATGTAATCTGATATTTTTTCTTCGAGGTCTGAGTATATCAAGTATAACTCCTGGTAATGTTATAAATTGGGATTGCAAAGTGATTCTTGTCTAGAATTCTATTTCAGAATTTAAAAATTGTTTCAACTTATTAACTTATTCAGCAAATATTTATTGAGTATATGCTATAATTCAGGAATGTATTTGTAGAGTGTATAAGCAGAAGGAAAATAATGATATTCATGAAGAATACAGTATTAATCTTGCTATGATGGGGTATTATGGGAACCTATAGGAAGGAAGCGGTGTGTGAGTCCTAAAGGCTGACTTTCAAGTAAAGTGTATTTTGAGGTTTTAGAGGCAATATCAGTGAAATGATTCAGGGCAGAATATTTCTATTTATCCCTACATCGTATTTATAACCTTTTTTTAAGGTTATTAATATAATTTAAGAGCAAGAGAAAGTGAGCAGGGGAGGAGTAGAGAGAAAGTAGAGAGAGAATCCCAAGCAGGATCTGCACTGTCAGCACAGAGCTGGACTCGGGGTTCAATCTTATAAACCATGAGATCATGACCCGAGCTGAAACCCAGAGTTAGATGGTCACCTGACTGAGGCACCCAGGTGCCCCCATCCTTAATTATAACCTTAATTGAAAGACAAAAGATAAGTGAACAAATTAAAGAATATAGTAAAATGTAAAGAAATATAGAACAAATTGTAGAAATGAAAGTTAGAGGATTGTAAAAAAATGGTATATACTGTCTTTTGTTTCATTTAGCATTGTCTCATAAGGGTTTTTCCATAACTTTAAGTAATATAGAACACCGCTTTTAATGGTTTCCTGCTATTACATCTATTTATTTTGTTCGCATTATTTATTATAGTCATCATTTTATCATCTCATTTTGTTGAATAGCAGTTACATATTTGAATCATATAAAGATACTTTGCTTCCTAAAAGATGAAAAACATGCTAAGTATGTAAGGAGAGTTCTTCTTGATTGTCAGGGAGCTCCTCTTCCAATAAGGAAAAGACAAATGTACTCTTGTGGTGTGTGACTGATTTTTTTGTTTTATTTCCTTCTTTTATTAAATTCAGTATTTTTCATGTTGAAAAGGTGTAAGGACAAATCCTCTGTAGTGCCCAGAATGGGGTGGGGTTTTAATCATGTCTTACCTATGTCATTGTCTCATTTTCATTGAATATTAGTTGCATCAGTCAACAGAAAGAAATATAAATTATTGACCTCATGGAGATTTTACTCTAGTTTGGGGAAAATGGGCAATAAGCTAACCAACTAAAATTTAAATCATTAAGTTGCATACATACACACATACATGTACATATATATACATATATACATACATATACACATATATAATAAGAGAAAGTGTAACACAGTAATTAGTGCTGTAGAGAAAAGACAAACAAAAAGTATTGGCATGTATGGATGCAAATTCAAATTAAGTAGTCAGGTAGATGAATGGATAAAGAAGATGGGAAGATCTATAGATAGATGATATAGTAATAGATGATATAGATATATAGATATAGATATAGATATAGATATAGATATAGATGATATAGATAGATATCTACTTATACGTATATATAAAGTAATGGAATGTCAGCCAAAAAAGAATGAAATCTTACCATTTGCAGCAACATGGATGGATCTAGAGGGTATAATGCTAAGTGAAATAAGTCAGAGAAAGACAAATGCCATATGATTTCACTCATATGTGGATTTAGGAGACAAAACCAAAAAAAAAAAAAAGACACAAACCAAAAACCAGACTCTAAACTATAGAGAACAAAATGATGGTTTGCTAGAGGGGAAGTGGGTGGGGCATGTGTGAAATAGGTGAAGGAAATTTCCAGACCTGGAGGTCTGGTGAAAACACACAGGACTGAACTCTGGTCACTCTCACATTAAGAGGTGAGGTTGACAAGATATAATCCACAAAGGGGACTGATGGGGAGGGGCCTGATAAGGTGAGAAGAAACTCAGATGAGTGAGGTGTATGCAAAACCAGGTGAAGAGGGTGTTTCAAGGTGGAGTCACTATGTCACTTTCCACTAAGTCATGTAAAATATGGACTGAAAATTGACCAATTGGCCATGTAGCAGTCATTGATAATGAGAAGAGCACTTTAAGTTCCATGATAGGATTGAAAGCTTGACTGACATGTGCTGAAAAGAGAATAGGAAGAAAGAATTAGAGTAAATATAGACAAGTTTGAGAAATTTTGCTCTATGGAGAAAGAGAGTAATAGATTGTAATTAGAGGCAAAAATAGGCGCAAGAGTAAGCTTTTATTGCTGTTGTCCTTCCTTTTGGGGGAGAAATAAGGGCATGTTTGTCTGCTAATGTGAAAGATCCAGTAAAGAGAGAAATGGTTGCTGATGCAGGAAAGAAAAGAGTTGCTCAAGCAAAGTCCTGGAATACATGAAAAGGAACACAGTCTAGCATGCAGATCTCCCTACCAGGTTGGGAATCCCCTACCCTGTCCTTCCTGTACTCTTTGCTCTTGTCCTATTATTCCTACAAGACATTATTATTGTAAAGGCATGTGCATGGATTTCATTATTTTTCTGTGACATAATTCTACTTACGGCTTTAAATTGACTGTTGAGACTCAAAGCAGTCTTCTATTTGGCCCAGTTTGAAGGTTCTATACAAAATATAAAGTTAAGTTCAGTTTCTTGGTTTGTTCTTTTGGCAACTTGCATGGGAGAATTGAAGTCAACATTGTTTTCTTTTTAATGTCCCATTTAGACATTCTTCCCTACTGAGATTTAGTTACAACATTTGCTTCCAGTAAATCATCTGCTGACTTGGGATAGTTACCACCTATTGCTAGATGACAAAGACAATGAAAATACTGAGATCTGTAGAGTAGTATAGAGTGAGAGTGTTTACTGCCTGTGTGTGTTCATTGCCAGAAAAGAATGCAAAGGGAAAATGTTTAAAATGAGATTTTATATAGGGAGGATATAGTTTTGTTAGTCTAATTTGAGTATCAACTACAATTTTAGGAGTATGGGATTTTGGAGTTTGTTTTTGATTGGTAATCTTTATTTGTCATAATCAAGAATAGGAGACTGTTGGGGAGCTGACACTTTTTTGTATGTGTACACACACACACACACACAGGTATCAGCATATATGCATACAAATATGTGTAATTCACTTATATGTGAGCATGCATGTGTACATATTTTTATTTTTTGAATAGGACACTCCTGATTATTTCTTTTAGTTGAACTAATTAACTGTGGCTTTTTGATAACCGTTTTATAAATAAAGCTGGTAATATACCAAACATCACATTTGTACCAAAGCATAGTCCTTTCTAAAATGAATTCTTTGATGCAGAGTTACCATAAAAATGGCTCTGCCAACATATATTAGAGTTGAGTCATTTAAAATGTATTAATTAATGAAGGCTGCTTTGGTGTCTTTTTGAAACAATTTATTATTTAGGCTATTTATTTATTATTTAGGTAGCCTAAGACAATAAAAATCCTCTGAGAATTATATGTTTTCTTATTTTTGTGTTGTTTTTAAGTACTACTAACTCCCCAGAAATAGCCTAGATATATCTACCTGGGAAGTATTGTTCTAGAAAAAAAAAAAAAAGCAAGCAGTCTCAAATATCTCCATTTCAATCCAGGGGGGAAAAAAAAAACATGCCTACAGAAGTTTTGTTTTTTGTTTTTTGTTTTTTTAAATTCTCCTTCTGTCCAAAGGTTTTAAGGAATACTGGTCTTTTAACATCATATGAAAACTATTTCCCTAAGACACGTATCACTGGCATTAATAGAAGTCGTATCTTCCCCCACTTCTCTGAAGTGTTTATAAGCCTTGAAACCTTTCTGGATATTTAGTTTTGAACAGGTTTTTGTTTGTTTTGTTTGTTTTTATTGTTGTTTTAATTTTTTTTAATTTTTTTAACGTTTATTTATTTTTGGGACAGAGAGAGAGCATGAACGGGGGAGGGGCAGAGAGAGAGGGAGACACAGAATCAGAAGCAGGCTCCAGGCTCTGAGCCATCAGCCCAGAGCCCGACGTGGGGCTGGAACTCACAGACCGTGAGATCTTGACCTGAGCTGAAGTCGGATGCTTAACCGACTGAGCCACCCAGGTGCCCCGGTTTTAATTTTTTTTAAATGTTTGTGACTATTGAGTATAGTAGGGTATATAGTATTTTAAGATGTGGCCATTCCTTGAAAAGGAATAGAGGCTGACTTGGAAATATAAGCTATTGTTTTTCATTATACTCAGTCACCTACTGTAGCAAAGTACTGCATTGTGGTCCCTGAGGTAACTAAGAAAGTGAAACTTATCCTCTTGGCTAATATGCATATCCTGTAGCTATAACTGTCTAATCATTTATTTATTCTTTCATTCCATACATGTTTATTGGGCATTCATTATGGATTGCTTTGTGTTAAGAGCTGTCTGTTCATAAAAAATAGAGATGAAATCATAGGATATTCAACTAAACTGTTTCTAAATCTTTGTTGTGATAATTTTTGTTAATTAACACTTATAACTTTGAAAACTTTTCATTTATTTAGAGGGCCAGACTTCTACAAAAAAGAATTGATGAATGTACTTTAATAGTACTTTATATTTTTTAAGGATAGAATACAATCATAGCAAAATTTTAATTGCACATCTATATTTACTGTTTTTTCCTTATTCATTTATGATATAATGTCTTTTTTTTCAATATATGAAGTTTATTGTCAAATTGGTTTCCATACAACACCCAGTGCTCATCCCAAAAGGTGCCCTCCTCAATACCCATCACCCACCCTCCCCTCCCTCCCACCCCCCATCAACCCTCAGTTTGTTCTCAGTTTATGATATCATGTCTTTATAAAAGTTTCATATTAAGCAAATCTTCTTGATTATCTGAAATCACAAGAAAGTTTCTTTCCTACTTAATTATTGCTATCTCCTCCCATTTTCTAAAATAAACCATCTTAAACTTTATTTGTATCTAAGGTATCCCTGCCATTCAAAGAAGGTCTATTAAAATTATTAATTTCAACTTAAGGTTCAGAAAATAAATTACTTCTTTCTATAACTTGTAATTTGGAAAATTTGTGACATCATAAAGCATATATTATTATAATGTTTTTGAAATAAGTAATGGTTTTGAAATAAGTTGAACGTGGAAAATTGAACATGGTTATTTTCATATGTGTATTCTCTCCCTATAAAAATACAAGCATTTAATGGCTTGTAGAGATGTTTTTTTTTTTTCCATTTACATTGGAGAATTTCTTGTCCAGATGCCTAAATACCTCTGAGATGAGAAGAATTATGTCACACCATCCAGAAAATACTTATCAAAACAAAGCTCTTTCTCTGGTGTCATAAGGTGTAATGTATGATGAGTGGTCCTATTTTGCTGTTTGTACACTGGTAATTCTACCAGAGGCCATTTATTAAGAAAAAAGATGGGGAAACATCAGTTATATTTTGTGCCTTCTGTTTACTATAAAATGTTGGGAGCCTTGGAAAGCAGAACTAAAGTAATTGAATAAGGCAGGTATGATAGGAGAGAGTGGACATTCTCAATTTCAGTATACACAGGTTTTTTTTTTTTTTCACTATTAAAAGCTATGGAATAACCTTTATTTTGTATTTGTTCCTATGCAGCTATTAGGGCAGTGGATATTTTGTGAGTTTTTTAAAAATTAATTTTATATGAGCCTGACAGTTGACAGTCTTTCAGGAGCTAACTATTTATTTGTTCAACACATTGATAGGTTGTAAAAGAACCCCCAAACCAAAATGTCTTTGAGTAGCAAGTCTGTAGAATTTGATGTATTTTATGATAAGAATCTTTTGGGGTTGGCGTGCCTGGGTGGCTCAGTTGATTAAGCCTCTAGCTCTTGATTTTAGCTCAGGTCATGATCTCACCGGTTGATGAGTTTGAGACCCACATCGGGCTCTGTGCCAACACAGTAGAGCCTGCTTGGGATTTTCTCTTTCTCTCTCTCCCTCTCTCTCTGCCCTTCCCTTACTCCCCCTTTCTCTCTCTCAAAATAAATAAATAAAAAACTTTAAAAAGTCTTTTTGTATCGTTCATAATAGTTTACATAATATACAAATTTACAAGAGGTACAGTTTCTTTAAAACAAGTTTTTCCCCTGCAAAAGTGATCCAGTTTTGCAACGTTAAACACGTCTTCTCTCAGATTTTCAAGACCTGTATTCCCCTTGTTAGAGTTCTATTGTTGAATTATTGTCAGCAGATAATTTGCCATTACTGTTCTGAAAGGCAGTTTTTCCCAGATGATTAAATATAATTCCTTGCTACATTGTTTCAGCCTCTGCTCTTCTTCCTCTTTCTCCAATTCTTCTTTATATTCTATTGTTACTTATTATTATTATTATTATTATTATTATTATTATTATTTATTTTACTTGAAAAGTTACTGCATCTCCACTTTGACCAATAGTTGTATTAGAGTCTAGACTTCAGGAAGGCAACAGGCTAGTCTCTTTACTTTGGTGACCATGGGAATGTGTGGTGTCTTCTTTTAACAAATAGGAATGGTTTTCAGTAACGCTAATAAATCTGCCAGGTAACATTTTAGGAGGTATTTGGGGAGGTATTTTAATTTTATTTATTGTGTTATTACTTATGATGAATTTAGCACTTATACACAACAGTCTTTTTGTGAGATGCACTTTGCAAATATCTCTGAGCTCTTCCACTGACCCTGTAAGAAATAGAAATAGAGTATTTATAACCTCCATTTCACAGGTGATGCTGCTGAAACCACACATTTTTATTCTTGTGTGTTTAGCTCTTCAAGAGAAATGTCTCTTCAAGTTTGGAAGATTCACCATTGCTACTTTCCTGAAGGGCAAAAAACAAAGGCTAGTAATATTCTGAAACTGTTGGTCTGAAGTCAGACCTACTTACTGAGTATATTTATGCCACTTAGGGAGATTTAATGACATTTCTATTGGGATCCTTTTAATGTCAATTGTGGACTGATTTTTCCCTGTATTTTAGATTTTGTGTAACTTTTTAGATTTTGTGAGGCTTCTTCTATGAAATGGTTCATGTGTTTGATTTAAAAGAAAGTAGAGCTACAACTTTGCTGTTTTGCAAAACTGTTCTAATATTGAAGCTGGCATTTACACTTACACACATTTCTCCAAGGATTTCGGTGCCTGTGTGTTTCTGTAAGCTTTGTGACTGTTTTATCTTTTAATCTGTTTTTTATTGTAAAACACTTAGAATATTTGCAGATCCAAACACCCTTAAATTAAAGAAGTGGTATTAATATTAATGTTTATAATTTTAGATTTAGAGTGAGTATATTCTTACCTCTAATAAAGAGTCATAGACCACCCACGTTTTCAAAGATGCCTCATATTTCATTTGAATATTCTTTGTTAATGACTTGATGTTTTAGGCTGACCGAATTTCCCAGGCACCTTTTCCATTCCACCCCATAGTGACCAACTCAGGCTCAGTTATGGCTTCTTAAATCATGGGATACAGTGTCTCATAGTTGAGGGAATATGGGTGTACTGGAATACCCACGTATTCAGATAGGAGGCTAATCATGGTAATAGCCAATTACCTGCCTCCTGCCTGCTGTAATCTGTAAATTTCTTATATACTCAATAGTACTACATTCTTGAAAGCAAATCTCCTATACCCACTTACTTGTGTATTTACTATAGACCTATTACCAGTTCTTACACTATTACACTAAAATTAGTCTTTGATATGCAACAAAATAATCTTAACATTGAGTGGTATTTTAAAACTACTTACCACCAATGCTAAGTAATGTAAAACAGAAAAAACAATGCAGGGTCTCCTGTGTCTAGCATCATTTATTCTACCATGGGCAGCTTTTAATCACAAAAACATAGAAAGAGACATTCTAATAGGCAAACCTTTATATTACAAGATGAGATAGCATAAAACATTATTAGTCAAGTAATAAATAGAGCCCGATTAAAGATGTATTTCTTAAGTAGTAGTAGGCACAAAGTTAGGAAAAGATTTGTAGTGACAGGGAGGTATCCAGATTACTTCCAAGTATTTTCTACAGTAGCCTAGCTCCAATGAGACTACTTAAAGATAAGAATCCTCTGACTAGCAGAGAGGATGGAAGAAGACGAACAAAAGGGAAGAGAAATGGGGGATGCAAGCATGGTGTAAGTTAATAAAGATGAACTGATTCATGAATAAAGATGGATTTATATGACTGTGACAGACAGCTATTTAATGTCAATAAGTTCAAACAAATTGAAGATTCACTTTACCTAGTCCTCATAGTATATGGACCACATACAGGACAATCTGTAATCTGGGGCCTTAATTCTATTCATCTTACGATGCATAAGATCATACAATTTGTTTTAGAATAGTATATTATGTTGACATTATTTCCACATATTTTCAAAGATACACACATAAATAAGCATATATCTGGAAATAATGTTCAAAAATACATGAAGGAAACACATTTATTTAATCTTAATTATGCCCTACCTTTTGTGTCTTCCCTCTTAAAACCTTGATAACTAGATACAACAATGTGGCATTTTATTTTTTCCTTAAGTTTATTTCTTTCTTTCAAGAGAAAGAGCACAAGCAGGGGAGGGGCAGAGAGAGAGAGGAAGAGAGAGAATCCCAAGAAGGATCTGTGCTGTCAGCACAGAACCTGATGTGGGGCCTGATCCCATGAACTGTGAGATCATGACCTGAGCCAAAATCAAGAGTCGGTCACTTGACCAACTGAGCCACCTAGGCACCCCAGCATGACACTTCATATATCAAAACTTATCAGCTCCATTTTTGTACGC
Organism: Panthera tigris; assembly: GCF_018350195.1. Taxonomy (NCBI): domain Eukaryota; kingdom Metazoa; phylum Chordata; class Mammalia; order Carnivora; family Felidae; genus Panthera; species Panthera tigris. The sequence goes on from NC_056664.1 coordinate 111,124,223, forward strand.
ATATAGATTTATACAATAACTCCCAAGCTTCTTTAAATCTGTCAACATTCAAATATTTTGTACCCTTACGCTCCCTCATTTCTCAGCTTAGTATTAAACATGCCAACCATGGAGACTTCCAGTGTCCCAGACGCTTCTAAGTAGTCTTGTGACCCAGTTCTTCTTCTGGGTATGACTGACTAGACTTCAGCGGAGAGATAGCTCAAGAGTATTTCATTCACGGTTTGCTCAATGACCTGTAAAAAGGCTTGGTCTGAAAAGATTTGTTGAATGCACTAGACAATGCAAATTGAATGAAATGGTTATTTTTAGGAATGGAGGTTGGAAGGAAATATATAGAGAAGAGCCAAAATATAGCATAAGCCATGAAAATCATGTCAAGCCTAAATGTCAAAAAAGAGAGAGCTGTAAATAAACAGAATCATTAGGTAAAGGAAAAATAGATAGGCAGATAGATAGATAGATAGATAGATAGATAGATAGATATAGAGATTCAATGGAAAGAATAAGCTGATTGCAGAGAGAAATGAGCAGACCTTAGAGAGAAGCTGAGGCACAATGCAAAAGAGATTATTGATGCTTAAGAGACACTGATCCTGAAACAAAGTTTATATTTATCCTTTCAATATTTTCTCTTTTTCCCAATTAAATCTATGTGTTTTTCTCTGAAATTTGTTCACATAAAATATTTTCCAATAGCACTGATTGCAATTGCATGAATGGTATGATTTGTATGGCAAAATAATCTTGGTTTGAGGAGACTATAACGACTGTCTTTCAGTAAAGTCTGTTTCTCACAATATTTCTCTCATGCTCCTTGTTGTATAAATCAAGAAGCCATATAAATGCCCCCACACTGTAACTAATTTATGACACCTTTTGTTATTTGGTAGAATTGGGGAGACTATGGTCCTTCCATACTAATTCTTTTACAATTACCACTGGGTGTAGCTGTAAGTAGGGAAGGGAAGAACTTTGAGGTACAAGGACACTTTGGGAACCAGTCTGGTCCTGTGGAAGAACCATTTGGTCTTAACAAATGGTTAAGACTTATGAACACCCATTGTATTTCATATGTATTCACATATCAATATCTTTGTGTTCTAGATTGCCTATTAGGTTGTAAAGTCATTCTTCTAAGTGATCCTTCTTGAGCTAATTTTACAGGGAAAAGTTGTCTTCTTAAGAGAAAATAGAAGACGTTCTCTATCTAAATTTTAAATATGAGAATTCTACACAAACCAACATTATGTCCCATCATAACATTTTCTGCACTAGAATGGAAACACAATTGGCCAGATCCATTGCCTCCTTGACAAGATGATGGATTTTGCTCTCTCCCACCTGTGTATCCAGGTGTCCCCGCTTTGTAGTTCTGCTCCCTACAGGGAGCCCTGATGGTGGTTCTGATGCTGCCAAGGCAAAATGAGTGAAACTCTGCCTGACACCCATCCTCCATTCCAAGGCTTTGAAAGGGAGCTAGGAATATGCTTGTTTTCTTTTCTTTGTCTCCCTTCCCTCAGAATTCACACTTACATATACTAAAACATTGAAAATGGGTCCAAACACGCTGTCTTCACTCTCTTCAAAATTTAAAATACGATTTATTTTGATTCTATACATTTTAATCTCATGCTCCCAAGATCTTTGTAATTTATGACTATGTTATTTTTTATGTAACGTCTACTCTAAATGGCCAGAAAAAGTATAGGCATATTCAAAAATTCTGAAATAACGTAAATGAGATATTCTAAGGCCTACCATGCTCACTATACTATATGAACACCCCTAAATCTTTCAGATAGCATCACTGTTTATTTTTATTTTCCTCAATTTTTAATCTTACAGGAGGTTTGTTTTTGAGTGGTCAGTTCCTAATATCATTTACTTTTTTCTCAAAGCCTTAACATTGTAGATCATTTCCTTCCTCACAGTTATCCTGGAATGTAGATCATGGCAGTTACACGCCAGAACTTCATCAAGTCAACCTAACTGTCCCACTTTCTCTAGCTTTTTCTCCTTTTTGGTTCTTTCCTCTTAGGAGCATTTGCACACTTAACTTTTCAGCATCAGCTTTGTCTAATTATCCCTGTCTTAAAGCATCACTGAATCTGAACATGACATCTTCCTCCCTTTGTGCCAGTCTTTCCAAAAATGTGATTTCTTTCACAGTCCTTCTTCAGGCAAATAATAATTTAATTTAACATAAACTTTGATAATCATCCTTTTGGATCCAGCACAATGCAAGTTATGCTCTTAATGTCATTGACACATCTTGAAAAACCGTGATGTCCGGTAGGGAAAAAAACTAATATTCCAAATGAAATAATGAGAGAGCTTAATTAGAGTTACATTCTCACATGCTACATTCTACTATGTGTACCGTATATTCCTTAGAAAGGTAAGTACGATATACTCCTTCATGACCCTAGCTTTGAAGCTACCACACAATATGGATATAATTCATGTTTCTGTGTATACCGATAAAATGTTAACTATTCACTTTGTGTTCAGTTTTGTTAAATGTTTTTCTTCATCTTCCATCAATGTCTGAGGTGATAAGCTTATATGGGGTCTAGCCATGTGAGCTTTACTCTCTGTACACTTAAGCTCAGTGCCCTCCACAAGTTCTAAATCAAACTCTATAACAAAAAATCAGAAAATTTTATATTTTATTATATTTTTTGGATTAAATGAAGAATATTAAATTGCCAGGTTTTCATTATAAGTGAAGTCTGTACTTTTTATACTTATCATGAGATTTAAGTATCATTAACTTCAAAAAGAGTAGTTCCCCAGTAGTGCCAATCTTTCCATCATGCAGCTTAATAAGGTAGAATCGTAATGCTGGCCTCCATTCAGATGGTGACAGGTGGCAGAGAAAGCACACAATGGAATTTTCCATCTGTTCTCTACTTTCTATCCAAGGCTTAAAGGGCAGAGTGTATTTTGTTATATACTCTTCAAACACTTTTCTCCATCCAAACACCATCATATATATATATATATATATATATATATATATATATATATACACACACACACACACACACACACTTCAGCTTACAGTAGGCTTACAAATCTTGAAGGTCGAAAGCACATGCTCATCTTTCCTCACCTTTTTTGGAGAAAGCATGCTGGTTTATTCCTTATGAACAGCTGAATTCTGGCTTGGGCTTTTACACTTTATTTCTGTAAAATATTTCATCTCCTAACAGCTTTGCAAAAAGCAGAGTATGTATTCATAAAAAGTAATATATATGAAGAAAATCGGTATGCTTTATACTCATTGAATGGTTAAATGCATTAAAGACAGCCCTACTTTGTTTTTATTGATAGTTTTATAAGGTTTAGATTTTGATGATACTCATTATGGAAGCAATATTATAATACTAATGAAGAATACAGCTTATTATGGATGCAGGGCCTCCAGTTTTAAAGTTTGCATGCAAGGGAAAATATTGTATATTTTGGGTGGAAATGGTGAGTTTTTGAATTAAAATTTTAGGTTTTTTTCTATTTAATTTTCCATGAGTCATTTTTATATGGCCTGTTCTGTGCCATTATAATGCAGTAAAGTTTAAGAACCATAAAAGAAGCAGAAAATATGTAGTTGTAAAATTTTTTCTAGGTAAATTGCCCTCTTTTCTCTGTCATTGAGAACTTGGAAGGTATTCCTGGTATGGCAACTAATAAAGATTATGTTTAATTGTAGGTGACTTTATCTGACTGAATGGTTAAATCTACTGATCCCATTTTTCTTCAACAGTTATTAAATACTTAATACATATAAGGCACTAGGCTATGTGCCATATATTGTGCAACGTTAATCCTGTCTCTCCTTGAGGAGTTTGCAGAGTATCCAGAATGGAAGAATGTATTAAGAAATAATGCAAATAATGTAGGGAAGATAAATTGGAGTGAAATTGTGACCCAGTGGCTCCCATACTTGGATGCCCAGAATGATATCTGGGAAGCTTATTAAACATATCAGGGTGTTGCCATAGGGAACTCTTGATTTTAAAAGTCAGGGTTCAATGGGGTTTGTTTAAAAGGTGACTCAAATGATGCTGAACAGAGGTCCATAAAAAGGGTTTGAAGAAATCCTGAATGATTAGGTTGGAGAGTGGAAACTCATCCTTGATTCAATAAGCAATGGGAAGACACTAAGGATTTTTGAAAAGATAAGAGATGTATTAATGTAAAGGTGCTTTTATATTTTTTTTTAATTTTTTTAACGTTTATTTATTTTTGAGACAGAGAGAGACAGAGCATGAACGGGGGAGGGTCAGAGAGAGGGAGACACAGAATCTGAAACAGGCTCCAGGCTCTGATCTGTCAGCACAGAGCCCGACGCGGGGCTCGCACTCACGGACCGCGAGATCATGACCTGAGCCGAAGTCGGACGCTTAACCGACTGAGCCACCCAGGCACCCCAAATGTAAAGGTGCTTTTAGAAGATTCCTCTGGTATGAGGAAAAATAGGTTGTGGCTCTGAAAATGCAATGGAAATGAAGGACATACGAAATAAATATTCTTAGTCCTTGGCAATAAGTTGGATGTGTGAGACAAGGAAAATTGGGGTATTGTTGACAACAGTTTTTACTGAAAAAAATAGAGGTGTTGGAATACACAATGGAAATACAGACATAGGTAGTCAATAGGATACTAAGTTTGGCCTAGAATATAAAATTGGTTTTGCATGTGTTGAATTTATGGTTCTTAAAGGTGTCTTAAAGGCATAGGTGTCTCTTAGGTACTTGTGATTACAGCTCTGACACTCAAAAGTGAGAAAGATTTTGGAAGATCCACAAAAGCATTCCAGTTTAAAACATATACAAAGATGATCTCTAAGAGAGATTGCAGAAAAAATCCAATTTAAGAACTTTGACCATATCTGCATTATGAAGCAGGAGCGAGTAATCTATGAAGAAAGAAATGTTAACCTAGTTAGAACCAGTGGCTAAACACATGTGGTGGAGGTAAATCATGAAATTTAGGGAACCAGGTATAATTGGCATTGTGAAACACTATAGAACAATGAGGGCAGTGAGATGTAGAAAAATTCAGAACTTGCTGTGCTGGAAGTCAGTAATAACTAGATGAAGAACATTTTCATTTGAGGGCCTGAAAAAAAATAGATTGCAATTTATTTTGCAATAGGAAATTGTTAAGGAATGAATGACTAGTTGGCAAGCTGAGGCAGAGTTGTAGAAAGCATTTATCTTTTATTTCGTTGTGGAAGAGAAGAGTAGGACAAGAAATTAATAAAATGCTAGTGAAAGAACTATGCCCAAGCATGCTAGATGTATGTTATTGTGTGTGTGTGTGTGTGTGTGTGTGTGTGTGTGTGTGTGTGTGTGTTTTAAAGACAGCTTTCCTATGAAGTACATCATTGGCAAGGTGTGCGGGATGCTTCTGCAAAAACAGCAATGAATGAAGAAAGGAGAAAATACTAGGAAATTATGGCTGAAATACATTAAACCTTATGGAGCTTGACTGACAATATATCAGTGTCTTGAATGTATGGGGCAAGAGGAGGATTCTTAAATGTTCCTACTCTTTTGAGCTTGATAACTAACTGAAAGATGATGTTATTATAAGAGTAAGGAGCACAGAAGAAGGATTGTATTGGAGAGAAAGATGATTTGTTTGCCTTCGGTAGTGAGATTTTTGAGGTGTCATAAGGGCATCTATAAGGTATGTCCAGCAGACAAATAAATGTATAGCTGAAGGGAGCAAACATGTTCACAGAGACTTATTTAACAGTCATTTGTAAAGAACTGGGAGTTGAAGCTGTGGAATAAGATAAAACAAATGACAGAGTAGGAAAAAAGAGATGAGAAAGAAGTTCAGTAGCACCACATCATTTTTGGACTTTGGACATCTGAGGGGTAAAGGGATGAAGGGTAGAGGGCAGAAATGGAAGGAGCAGAGATCACGAAAAGAAGACATCCTTGAGGTATACAAGACAACTGAGAGAAGAGAGATTTCCAGGAGACAACAATTTTTAATTATAACAAACATAACTAAGACATTAAGAATAAAATAAAATTGAAAATCTATAATCTCATGGATTATAGTCATTATTTTAATGTCATTGAATGCTTCATGGAAAGTATTTTAATTAAGTTGAAGAAAAAGAAGATTAAAATAAGTTAAAGCATGAGTATTAGGAAAATAGTGAAGGTGGAAGCCAATGAATACAGACTTTTTTTTGAAATTTTTATTGTGGAAAAGGAGGGTAATATAAAAACAGGAAAGTTTTAAAATACAAAAAAAAAGTTAAAATAAAGTTTAGAATATAGAGAAAAATCTTTAATGATTCTACTGCAATGACATCTCCCATCACTATTAAAGGTCACATTTCATTGTAGATTTCTTCCGTGTCTTGACTGTTGTGAATAATACTGCAGTGAACATAGGAGTGCAGATATCTCTTCAAGATCTTGATTTCACTTTCCTGGGAAATATACCCAGAAGTATTGCATATTGACTAATGGAACAGAATACAGAACCCAGAAATAAATCCATTTATTAATGTCCAACTAATCTTCCACAAGGGTGACTAGAACACACAGTGGAGAAAAGAGTCTCTTCAATAAATGGTACTGGGAAAACTGGATATCCACATGCAAAAAGACTGAAATTAGACCTTTATCTCACACGACACGCAAACTTCAGCTCAAAATGTATTAAAGACATAAATGTAAGACCTAAAACCATAAAAGTCTTAGATGAAAAAAGTAGGGAATGTTTCTCGATAGTAATGATTTCTTGGATACAATAACAGCACAGACAACAAAAACAAAGGCAAGTGAGACCGAATCAAATTAAAAAGCTTCTGAATAGCAAAGAAACCACCAACAAAATGAAAAGGTAACCTACAGAATGAGAGAATGTAATTGGAAGCCATATATTTGATAAAGGGTTAGTATCCAGAATATATAATTCCTAAAACTAGATAGCAAAAAACTCTCACCCAAATATGGGGAAAATAATTGAATAGACATTTCTCCAGAGAGATAATATAAATGACCAACAGGTATATGAAAAGGTGCTCGACATTACTAATTATCAGGGAAATGCAAATCAGAAAAACAATGAGATACCATCTCATACCTGTTAGGATGGTGATTATTAAAAAAAAAAAAAAGATAAGCTTTGGCAAGGATGTGCTGTAAAGGGAACCCTTGTACAGTGTTGGTGGGAATGTAAATCGGTACAGCCACTGTGGCAAACAATATGGAGGTTTCTAAATAAATTTTAAATATAATTGCTCAGTATTTTTTAATCCACAACTCAACCACTCTATATACATTCCTGCTGCATGTTGGCTCCATCATTTAAGTGTATTTTAATTAAAGTTCTACAATTCTTTGGTGCATTAATTAGTCAGAGATAAGCTAGGACATTTTTAGTTCAGAAACATGTCTCAAGTTATTTCTCAGATGTTTGTTCTTGGTCAACCCTAGTGACATTTTCTTATGTTCTTTTTTCCATCTAAGTGTGTTTCTCTTAGCTTTTAAACCTGATAGTATTTTGAGAGACATTTAATCCATGTGGTTTATTGCTATAGCTCTTACACAACCCATTTTATCACTTCAGTGTATTGTAAAAGTTCTTTGATTCAAAAGATACTAAGCAGCTTAGTGAGTATTTAAAGAATCTTACTCTGGGAGAAATAAAATTTGGTAACTTATGCCAATTACATAATTTTAGCATTTTGACTTAATTTAGCACAGAATTTAGAAGCCACAGGAGTAGTATATATGTATTTATGCTTTCATTAGCTTCAGATCTTGCAGTTCAGCTACTACAAGGTACTAGGCTATTTTCATTTGTTAAGAATGAAGAAATTCTTATTATTCTCCAGCTTGAACTTGTGTTTGCCCCCAATTGGCAGATTAACCATAGTAAAAAAAAAATCTTCGATGCTTTAGTAACCAATATTCGGAGAAATAAAATTAAATTCCTCTGAAATTTGAAGCTCTACCAAAGCATAATACAACATTTAGGTCAGGAACTGGAAGGGCATGTCTACAGGTCAGTGGTTGATACTTTCAACCCATATAGCTCTGAGTTTGAATCCAGTCTTAATTATTTACTAATTTTGTGAACATTAGAATGCTTTATATCCTTTCTGCACCTAAGTATAAAAATCTGTAAAAGGGGCATATTGAGAGTACCTATCTCATAAATGTTTTATGAGGCATATATTAAGTAATGTATGACTTAAAGGACAACCCAGAATATAGCATTTAATGAATGTTAACTTCTGATAGGATTTATATAAGCTGCTTAAAAAAGTACCTGGTAGATTACATTACAAAATGAAAATTGGTAGAAATCTCAGATTGTGAAATGTCATTTCTCCCTGCACCCTGCCTTCAGCATTCCTTCTCAAACCCTTTTTTTTTTCTTTGTATCTCAAAACTATCATTTCCTCTACGTTAATCACAGTTTTAGTTTTTATTGCAGCTCATCGGAACTAATGAAATAGTTTTGAGTAGTTTTGGGTTTCTTAATTTTTACTGCAATCTTCTCTCCACAGTGCCAGTAAGTTGATTATTTTAATGTGCATGCTTGATTAGGCACATTCTTATTCCAAAGCCATTGATGCTTCACCACTGTCTGTTGGATATAGCACATATGTTTACATGGCAGTTAGTATCACTCAGCCTGAGTAAATCCATGTCACCTACTTATCCCCCATTTCTCAAGGACTGCTGACACTGGTTCTCCAGCCTGGTTCTCATCTGGTTCTCCACCTCTGAAACAGGATGGTTCTTCACACTTCTGAAACTATGATCAGCCTACTTCCACAGCCCATAAATCCTTCATTCCCCTGTCTGTGTTTTACAACCTCATTGTCTTAATAGCTTTGTGATCTGGTGTTCTGGGAGTAATCTAAACAGGTCAGCATGACCTTAACAGTTCTTCCATTAAGGGATGAATGTGAGGGGCAGGGCAGCAGATCTGGATTTAGGAGGCGGGACTTTGCATCCTGACACCACCACCCAATAACCAATACATTTTGGGGATATTCACACCAGTTCTCTCAATTTTAAGAGTGACTCCGACTGTTTCCTCTCATTTCACAAAGTTGTTCTGGACATCAAATGCTGAATTATTTTTCTATTGCTGCTTAGCATTTATCACAAACTTAATGGCTTACAGCACCACCAATTTGTTATCTTATAGTTCTGTAGGTCAAAAATTCAGCAGGGGTCTCACTGAGCCAAAATCAAGGTATTGGCAAGGCTGCATTCCTTTCTGAACGATTAAGGGAACAGTCCATTTATTTGCCTTTTTTCAGCTTCTGAGGGCCTCTCTGAGGACATTTCACATTAGTCCCTACATTTCAGAATGAGCATGGATGGGTCATTGTATTCTTCTCATGTTTCCATCTTTCTCTGACCATAGCTGGGAGAGATTTCCCATTTTCAGGGGCTCATGGGATTAGATTGAGCCCACTCAGAATCCAGAATAATCTCCCCACCTTGAGGTCCTCACCATTAATTATATCTACAGAGCTACTTTTGCAACGTAAGGGAGTATAGTCACAGGTTCCAAAGACAGGGATGTGGATATTTTGGGAGTCATTATTCTGGCTATCATAGGTGCAAAATTATGTATCAAATGAGTAATTATTAATGACATAGTGAAGGACCAAAATGTGCTTGAGAATAACATTTGTTTATTCCCCCCAAATGTTTGTTGTTTCTTGCCATCCCCATTGTTTTTTTTCCCCTTTGGAGGAAAGTTCAGAATTTTGTTTGTGTTTGTATGTTTGTGTTTAGCCATTTAAAAAAGAATGTTTTTTTCTTTGAAAAGAAACCAAAAGATATTAACCTACAACAAGAAATGATAAACTAAAAAACTAATATATTTTATTTTTTTGAGTTTAATGCAAATATATATATTTTTAATTTTTAATATTTATTTATTTTTGAGAGAGAGAAAGAGACAGAGTGTGAGCAGGGGAGGGGCATATAGAGGAGACACAGATTCTGAATCAGGCTCCAGGCTCTCAGCTGTCAGCACAGAGCCCAATGTGAGGCTCGAACCCATGAACTGTGAGATCATGACCTGAGCTGAAGTCAGATGCTTAACTGACTAAACCACAGAGGTGCTCCAAAATGTTTTTAAATGAATTATAGTTGACACTATTACATCAATTTCAGGTATGCAGCATAGTGATTGGGCAACTCTATACATTATGCTGTGCTCACCACAACTGTAGCTGCTATCTGTCACCTTATGATGTTATTACAATACCATTGACTATATAGTCTCTATGCTGTACCTTTCATTCTCATGACTTATTCATTCCATAACTGGAAGCCTGTATCTCCCACTCCCCTTCAACTTTTTTCCCATCTCCCCACCTACCTCCCCTCCGGCAACCACCTGTGTGTTCTCAGTATTTTGGGTCTGTTTCTGTTTGTTTTTGTTAAACTATTTTAATTCATTTCTACAACTTCTATTCAACCTCACACACTAGAGAGTTTAATTCTAGTAATATAAAATAATTTGAGCAAGCGCTCTGATCAGATGGTATTGATAGATCATGTGAAAACATTTGGGGTTGTAGTCATGTAGAAGGAGGATTTTCTTGAAGACACACAAGAACAAGTGGAGGATGGCTACTCTTTGTCTAGAAACAACAAGAGTGGGCTGTTTCTCCTATGTTTAACAAGATTGCCTAGGGGTAGAATCTACAATGCACACTTGTGTGAAGCACCTACTGTTCCCCTTCCCTTTGTGGATTAAATTATATATTAAGGGTAACTATCATAAATAGGCTTTATATACACTCAAGAGTCCAGATTTTATGACATCAGTCTTCTTTTGGTATAATTCAAGAATCCTGAATTAAGGATTAAATATACCATTAATTTTATTGAATTAAGTAGAGAGGTTCTACTACAGTAAATGAAAGAAGTATAAGGTGTTGTAACTGAAATAATAAATGCACAGTACTTTTTAATAAAAATGAACTCATTTTCTGATACCACTCTTTCTAAAATTGGAGCCTTTGCCTCATTATAATGATGCAGAATTTCCTGTGAACTTATGTTAGAGAGAAAAAAGAAGGAGGAGGAGGAGGAGGTGGAGGAGGAGGAGGAGGAGGAGGAGGAGGAGGAGGAGGAGGAGGAAGAGAAATGAGCTCCGTAATACATTTTAGTTCATTGGCCATCATGTTCACAAAATGCTAATAAGATTTTTTTTCTTACAATTTCCGTACTCAAATTATACATTAGGCTTCAAGTACCATTTTGTCTTCTTTTGGCTCAGTTTCTTCATCTTGAAAATGGAGTGATCAGAAAAATGGTTTTTGAATCGCCTTTCGCTTAGCTGTGATATCCTGGCTGTGGAGCAGAGTACCAGAGTACTGATCACTTAGAGCGGTCTGCGTACAAGAAAGTCTTCTACTGTTAAGTGGTTAATTAGTACACCTGTGGGGTTTTTTAAAATGAATCTTGATTTTCCCCTTTCATCTCATAAGTACTTTGCTCATATAGTTATAGTTCAAAAGTGAGGTAAGTGATTATGCTTATTACTTATTAAACCCTGAGGATTTTTTAAAGCTTCTTTTAAGGCTTGTCTTTATTCTTCAAACACCATCACAAATTCTTTAGTCTCTGTTGCACATTTATCATTAACCAAATGTAAACTGCTTTATGTTTAGCTATAATTTGATACATGTAAATGTAATTTTCCCATAGTAGATTGAGGAGTAATACTATATTTAGACATCCTAGTGCAATGCCACTGAGCATCTAATAAGCACATCCAAAATCCTGATTAACAATGCATTGTTTGGCTGTGCATGGCATGTTTCTTGTCATATGGGTTTGTGACCTAAATTCTAGAGGGAAGATAAGAACTGAATCTGTTTACAGACATCTATCTGCTAACACTGGCCAAGAAAAGGGGGAAAAATCATAGGAAACTTCTTACGCTGAACATTATGTAACCTCAGAGCATAACTGTCCCTACAGAGCATCATATTCTATATGCAGATGTTGGAAAATAAAGTGAGAATAGCAGGCAAATAGCTTTGAGGAAAAGAGGAGGTACAAACTCAGGTTCTAAATTTCAGTGAATAATGAAGAGGTGACTGGTCTAATTTAAAGGCAAGGTGTTGTGAAGTAGAGGAGATAAGGGCAGAGCCCATTGATACATAACTAGTCACAGTTTTTGAACCTCTACTGGCTGCAACACCTCTACAATCAGATTAGTCTAATCTGAGAAAAGTATGTTTCAAACACAAAATGATAGTATCAGGTATAAGGTTTGCCTGACATGAAAGTACCTGTTTTCTCCTCTTTCAAAGTAAATGGGCTGTGCAAAACATATGTCATTATAAGCAATCAAAGGATGTTCTTCATATTCAGGATAGAAGAGACTGCTGGTGGCAAAAGACTCTTCTTAGCGAGAGGTGTGGGGATTTGGTCATAGGAATCCTATCTCATTGGATCATTAAAGCAAATGTTTTATGCATGTAAGTTCACGTCCCAGGTTCTCTCACTTCCATTTCACTAGCATGATGGATTAGGCATCCTGAGTAACTTCTTTTTCTTTTAATGTTTATTTATTTTTGAGAGAGAAACTAAGCATGAGCAGGGGAGGGGCAGAGAGACAGAGGGAGCCACAGAATCCGAAGCTGGCTCTAGGCTCTGACATGTCAACATAGAGCCCAATGTGGGGTTCAAACCTGTAAACCACAAGATCATGACCTGAGCCGAAGTCCTACACTTAACTGACTGAGCCACGCAGGTGCCCTGAACAACTCTTGTTGAAACAATAAAATACCAGATAAAAGTAGTCAGAAAAGTCTGTTCAAATCCACTGCTGGGACCACACACACACACACACACACACACACACACACACACACACACTGAAATAAAATGGAACTTAGAACCATGAGATTTGAGTAAGCACCAATATTGCTTTCATCATGACAGTGTATGCTGGAATCAGTCTTATGACCTGGAGTTTCTACTTTAAAGACTGCCTGATGCACGGTAGGGGTTAAAACCTAGAGGTGACCAAACGTAGAGGATCTAATATGAAATCTCAACAAAAAAGTGAAAACCCAAAAGACTGCCTCCTTGTATAGAGTGAATGAGGACAAAACCCTGTCACATAGAAGGAGATAGAAAAGAAACTTTCCTCTTCTTGGCCTTGGTGTGAGATAGAAAAAACAGATACCCTTTGATATCAAAACTGTAAACTTTATGTGGCTGAGAATTCAGTCACATAGAGTTATATGCCAATTTTTAATGCAAATGACATTTTAATCTATTTGAAGGGAGAAGGTGAATTTTAGGAGAGAATTTAATGTAAAGTTTCTGTGGTTTGTTATTCTCCCAGCAACAAGAATGAAATATACAATTCCTTTTGTAAGGATTAGGCTCTACCCAGGTTTCAGAGACTCTCCATCGATTCAGTTAAAGGAATAAAAGAAGTTTACAGAAAATACCAAGTAAATAAGACAGCAAAAGACAGAATGTGCAGAAATGACACACAAGAGAAGCAGACCTCTAGAGACTTAAGATGATTGACAATAACAAAATACAAAATGCATTTAGTTTGTTTCCTTAACAAGGGACTGGAGACTATGAATAACAACCAAGCAGACTGAGAGAAAATCAAGTAGAATAAAATTCAAATATAATTGAAGTTAAAACCTTAATTAATTACAGCAGGTTAGAAAAGAAAAATATTAAATAGTATTCAGGAAAACTGAGTCAAAATCATAATGCAGAATGAAGTCCACAGATACAAAAGGATGAAAAACAATAAAGAAAGATTAAAAGATATGAAGAACCAAGTGAAAGGTTTTTATTTATGATGATTCAGAGTTTCAAAGGCACTAATAGAAAGGGGAATGATGAGGAAATACTTAACAGAATTCTTGAAAGACCCCAATCCTAAACCCCACTAATCCCAAAGAGTTCCAAGGAGAATAAAGTAAAAAAAAAATACTTACAACTAGACATATCATAGTAAACTATAGAATCTAGATACAAAAGGAAGAACTTAAAACATACAGAAAAAAATTATAGCATGTAAAAGTATCAGTAATTTATATCAGACTTTTCAATAGCAACAGTGAAAACAAGAAGACAGTAAATTGGTAGCTTCAGTCTACTAAGAAATAATCATTATGAACCTAGAATTCCATATCCAGGAAAATGGTCTTCCTAACATTATGTCAAAATGAAAATCTTTGAAACAACCAAAAAGTGAGAGAATTCATTAAAAAAATCATACTTACTAAAGGAAAGTCTGAAGAAAACCCTTCAGACAGAAGGAATACAATCACATTTGGATGATCTGAGATTTAAGAAGATAGTCTGAGGAATATGGGTAAATATATGAAATCTAAGCAAATATTGAATGAGTAAAAACTAATCATCCTAATTCACGAAGGAGAAAAGGAGTGGAATAATGAACAAAAATACATATGTTATAAAGAAGAGTTAGGAGGTCTTAGTATATAATCTGAAGGAGAAGAGAGGTATTTATTACATTTAAATCATGGTAAATTATGCATTCTCAAATAGCTAAGATAATTATTAAGAGAATAGGCACAGGGATAAACTTTCTAAACAAATAGAATAAAAAACAATGGGGAAAATTCTATTGTTTGCAAATAGGGCAATACATTTTTAATGTTTATTTACTTTTGAGAGAGAGAGAATGCAAGCTGGACAGGAGCAGAGAGTGGGGGACAGAGGATCCAAGGCAGGCTCTGGGCTGACAGCCGTGAACCTGAAGTGGGGCTTGAACTTGCAAAATGTGAGATCATGACCTGAGCTGAAGTCGGACACTCACCTGATTCAGCTACCCAGGTGTCCCAGGGCAATCAATTTTTAAAAAAGAAATAGAGTGGGGGAACCTGGGTGGCTCTGTCAGTTAAGCATCCGACTTCCTCTCAGGTCATGATCTCATGGTTCATGAGTTCGAGCCCCAAATCGGGCTCTGTGCTGACAGCTCAGAGCCTGGAGCCTGCTTCAGATTCTGTCTCCCTCTCTCTCTGCCCCTCCCCGCTCTCACTTTGTCTCTGTCTCTCTCAAAAATAAATAAAGATTAAAAAAATCTTTTAAAAAAGAAATAGAAAACATAAAACAAGTTTGTGGAAATAATAGCAAGTTTTTAAAACAATAATATATTGATTAAGTTCTCTAGTTAATAGAAAGAATTGTTAGGTTTTTAGAAATTCAGCTATATTCTGTCTCAACTTCAAAAATGTTTAGGAGACAGATTGAAAGGACAGAAAAATATATACCATGCAAATTATTTTCAAAGAGCAGCAATATATCTGTACCGTTAGAAGAAAAAAAGATTTTTATTAAACAAGACTTACACAGAGAAGAGAACGATGTCAAAACCTAGAAGTTGTTTCAACAAAATAATCACAACAAAAAGTTTTTCCAAATATGTAAACAAATTTTATGAAAATACTAACAGTAGAAAATTGAGCTAAAGAAATGAACAAGCCTTTATAAGAGAGGAAATTAAAATTATTAATAATAACATGCATGGATATTAAAGCACTTGAGAAAAAGGGAAACTGATAAACCTATGTTGAAAACCCATTGCACAACCACCAGACTGGCTGATTAAAAAAAAAAAAAAAAGGTCAGTGAATGCTGTTGTGTTGTTGTTGTGCATTATTGGTGTATAAGTGCCAGTCAAGATGTGGAGCAGAGGGACCCATCATCTTCCTCTCATGTGGGGTTTGGACGGATAGGACCTTGTAGGAAAAAGTTTGGCATCATTTAAAAAATGTTGAAGGTTTGTATGTTCTAGCATCTAGAAATTCCTTTCTAAATTTATAGTCATTCTTGGACTTGTATAGAAGGCATATATAAAGATATTGGTGACAGTAATGTTGCTAATACCGTGTGTGCTCATGCATTCACACAAATACACACCAGAAAAAAACTGGAAACAACCCAGAAATCCATTAACAGGAGATAGGAAAATAAATGTCATACTCATCAGTGAAAATAGATGAAAATACTGCAGCCAAATACATTATATGATCAACATCAAAAGGATAATTTTGAGCAGAAAAAGAAATAATGGAAGAATATCTAAACTATAAATCATTTTTATAATGTAGAATATAAGCTTAAACCAAAATATATTGCTTACAGTTGGACCACCTATATTTGTATCACTAAAGAAAGGCAGTGGATTCATTAACACCAGTTTCATGATAATGCTACCTGAAAGATGAGATAATAAAATGTGGGGAGGGCAGGCACATAGGGGATTTCAGGATTATTGGCTATATTTTCTTTCTTAGTCTCGATACATATTTTTATTTAAAACATGTATATATATTTAATATACATAGCATATACTTCTATGTGTAATTCAAAATTAAATATGTATCATGTCTGGTACATTACGAATTTATGATAGAATAAGATGGAAGAATATTTGATTGCCTCTCCTCACTGTTGTGTAGTGGTTAACAGAATCTCAGAGACTCTGGCTTCAATTTATACCTTTGTGGCTTTCAGCAAGTTATTTAGCTTCTCTATGCTTCAATAATCTTTATACCTGAAATACGGATACTAATGGTACCCAATTCATGAGGTTGTTAGGAGGATTACATGAATTCATATTAGTAGAGAACACAGAACAATGCCTGACACAGAACATCAACTATGTAGAAACCGTTGTCTGTCTTCTGGCATTGATGCATTTCTCAGAACTTGTAGGATAACAAAGATAGGGGAAATCTTGACAGATATATTGATTGATTTTGCCTTGAATTTGTAGTCAATTTAAAAACAATTGGCATTTTTACAAATTGAGTTTTGCATTTCATGAATATTGTCTATCTGTATTAGATTGGTCATTTTTTTCTGTCTTATTTATGAGTTTCAGTGTCAAGGTCTTACATGTTTTTTCATTACATTTGTTTCTAATCATTTGATAAAGTTATTGCTGTTGAGAATATATCTTCTATCAAAATGTTATTTTTAAATATTGCTGAATATAAAATACCATTTGCTTTTGAATACTGCGAATTTATTAACTTCATATTCTAATTCTAGTAATTATCTGTAGATTTCTTTTTCTACATACAAAAACATGTCTTCCTCAAATAGTGATAACATTATTTTTCTCCAAATAAAGGAGTCAAAAAAATAACATGGGGAAAGAGTTATATTTTTAGAGCATTTCTTTCAGAGTAAAGATTTAATATCAGCACATCCAGAGTAGTTCGTAAATTTAGAGGCAGCTTAACTCCTCCCTAATCTGATAGTACTCTACTCCTTATGGTGGTGGTGGTGGTGGTGGTGGTGGTGGTGGTGGTGGTGGTGGTGTGTGTGTGTGTTTCAAATTATTATTGTTATTTACTCTGAAAATCAGATGTGAGATTTCCCTATTTCCCAACAGCATTTATTATAAAATTTGTATGATGAACTATGGATGCTATTTGAACAAATGCCATAGCATACCTGTTTTCTTCTAGTGTATGTTTGCTCAGTGATGCTAAAAGTCTTTTTTTTAATCATCTTTTCTTTAATATCTGTTGTTCATGGGCAGCTGTTATATTATTAAGTGTTCTACTTTCAGTTGAAGTAATTTTCCCAATCTAGAAAATTCACACTCCTGTTTTGTTATATATTGCTAATATTGAAGGCCATCCCTATGAGACAAACATCTGCCAAATATTGTCATTTGTTTTATAAAGAGACTGCTTTTAGGATATGGTGAATTGCTTTCTTCTCATTTTTTAAAGGCACTGAAGAGTGTAGCAGTGCTGTATACATTGATTTGAACTTTTGTCTTCTGTGGTAGGTTTTTATCTGTTTCATTGTAAAAGCCAAAATAGTGGGAGTTTTCCAAAAAAAGAGAGGCTGTAATGAATATAGCTATGGCGTAACCCAAGATAATGATTTTGAATATGAAGTCCTACATGCAGGACTTGGAAGGCTTAGGACATTACTTCATCATTAAAAGGACACTAAAATTCGATGCAGTTTCCTGCTAAGCACTGCTTCTCAGTCCTTAACCTTAAATATTGATATTAGAAAGATTAAAGTAGATAGTGAAATGCTTTAACAAAAAAAAGCATTACAAAACAGTAGTACAACGTAACATATGCCTCATCTCTTCATGGACATCTAATTATTACTCTAACATAGTCACCTCTATTTATAGTCAGCTTTTTATTGTGCTTAATAGGCTTTCTTATTAAGTCCCTTGACTGTTTTAGTCTTCACTGAATGGAATTCTCCTAAAATTGAGGCCAGGTGATGAATTGGGCCCCTTGGCTCAAATAGTGAACTAGTGGAGTCCGGTTGTCTAAACAGCTATTCCTGTTGAATTGCATCATTGTGTTTCCCTCCAGGGTGATAATTGCTCAGACCACATTGTGACTCATTTCTTTATAATGCCTATAACAGTGCTTTTTCAAGGGAAGGAATTGCATATTTTAGTGCTGTGATAAAATGCAAGAAGGCGTGCTGCTGTAATGTGGTTGGACCCATCTTGTGTACAGCTATGAACATTTGTATTTATGACGACCATTTCACACTTGTATATTTGGGAAATGGTGAAATGTTTATGTGCTCATATACCAGGATTTGTGAATTTTCCATCTTTTGCAAAGAATAAGGAACACTTGCCTAATTCCAAACATTTATTTGAAGTGTCAACCTGGAGGGGGAGGACACAAAGTCGTTGTATACATTCTCATTCTGGAAAGATAATATGCATGTTAATTCACGCTGATATTTTGAATGAGGCACAGCTGTTGAATAACCATGTGATCCTTGTATCTCGCAGAGGATGCTGCATTTTCATGCAGTCATGGAGCAATAGAAAGAAAGCTTCCATTTTGTGTATTTGTTACAAACAAAAAATAAGAGAAAGGGCGGCTCACCTGTGAGTACTAAATGAGAGAAAGCCCATCATAATATGTGATCAGATTGTTCAGAGTTCTTTGTGCTGCTTGTTGATCCTCAAACGACACGAAGCTCTATTTGATCAAACCATAATTGAAAACATCACCCTAGCCATAGTCAGTAATAGGATGCTTGCATTAAAGTATATTCTTCCTTGTCTTTTGGTTTAGAAATTCCCAAAGTCCCTGTGCTGTTGCCCTTTATCCAAGTCATAGACATTGTGTGGTGCTGGTGTCTTCTGGGCATCATTTCCCTGCCCAGTCTGTTGCTCTTCAAAACCTCTAATAATCATAAAGGAGCAACATCACCTTTTTTGGAAGCTCTTCTCCATTAAACTGTAGATATAGAATAGAAAGCTCATTTTAGATATCTAATTAAATCACCTTTTACAAGGGTAATTACCTTGGAGTGTTGACATGCTACTCTGTTCTCAGCCCGTCTGTTGGCAAAAGGAAACTTTAATCCTTGGGCTCTGAGATCATCATTTGGGCAAAATACTTTGAAGGCAGGGAAATGTTACTGCAGAAAAAATTCAAAAGGTCTTCACCCACAGATACAGGTCACAGATTTATCTTAAGAAAACTGCATTGGTTTCTGATGAAGGGTGATTTTTCTCTCACGTATTTCTGTGAAAAATGAGATAGTGCAGAGAACCCTTACCTGCCTATGAATAATTCATACCCTTGTTAAAGTATGTGAGGCAGTCTGATCAATCTAAAACATAACCACCCACTTTTGCCATTCCAGAGCCCATAGAAAGGTAACCCAGGATGGAGACTGACAATCATTAATACTTTTATGTAACTTCAATGCCACTGCTAGAAAAAGAGAAAAAGAAAAAAAAAAACACAATAATAAATCTAACAGTCTCATACCACAAATATTTTTCCCAGATAGCTTAGCATGACTATTAACAGTATATAGTCTTGAAATTCAGAAAATTTTGGTTTCAAATCTTTCATCTAATGTTTGATCTTGTGCAGTTTACCTAAAATATCTGTGCAACAATACCCTCTATTGGAGGGTTTTTGAGGAGTGAAGTAGAGGTAAGGTGTTCCAAATTTCCTAGTACATTTTAAACATTGATAAACATTAGCAAATAGAATTTATGTGCATATACATCAAGAGGATAGAATTCATCTTTACATTATGTTTCCTATAATGTCTTTCCTCTGGAGAGAAACACTGTCTAAATTAGCATCATTCTTGATAAAAAGTTGCATGAGCAACAATGCATAGCAACATACAAAAGCAACAAATTCTTTTAGAAGTGAGAGATAAAATCTTGTGCCTGAGATTTCCAACCTTTCCTCTCAGGCAATGTCACTGAATGGATGTCTTTCCGCATCCCTGATCAGGTTGGTCATCCAAAAAATCCAGTCCATTGTCAAGATGGATGAAAGCACATGACCAAAGAATTTTGAGCTAATGTTTTTTATCGCCCTCGTTAGGCTATAGTCAGCTAACCAAAGGGTGAAACACTTTCTGCAAATCTCTACCCTCAAGCCTTGGTTGCTCTTGCATGCCCTTTCTGAAAATACCCATTGACAGAAACCCCTAACTGATGGAGTTAGGTTCCAGGTCTGTGGTTTAAGATTTGCTTCAGGAAGCAAGCTGTTCAAACTTCTTACAGCTCTTATGGGCTCATTGTATGGGATTCATCCTGCACATCACCTAGAACTAATTTATTCAGCAAGTATTTCAGGACAGCAAATTTTCTCTTGGAGCATACCATATTTAATTGGAGTCTTCATTATTATTAAATTAGAAAGTATTAGTGTAAATGAAAATGCTTTAATATTCCTGAACCAATTATGGAATTCCACTTGAAATAAACATGACAAAATGTGATTTACATAAGACCTAGAAAGTTCTACTCTTAATTCCCAGATATGAGAGAAAATAACTATTTGACATAGTGGATGCTTTATAACCTAGAAAGTGCTTCAGATTACTTACTAGGTGCCGGCTCTTCTATATGTGCTTGACATAAGTTATTTCATTTAATTCTCGGACTATCATATGAAGTAGGTACTACTGTGATATTCTTTTTAAAGATTTAAAAATATGAACTATAAACAGAGGAATCAAATGGGTCAAAAGTGGGTTTGAATTCCAGGCAACATGTCTACAGAGTCTGATCTTATACAATTCTGTACATTTGTATATTTGCCTTATTTAGTTATTTCAGTAATCTCCATTTCAAAAGGAAATGAAGGGTCCAAACTTACATCAAGGAGGAGATCTTTATTCATTCATTCTTTCATTGTTTTCATGTGAGCATTAGATCAATGTAAACAATAATCCAATGATTAAAGTTATGATTTTGTAAAAGGGTTTATTTTCTTAGGTTCATGTTTCAGTACCTTCAGGGAACCATGGGAAACAAAATAATAACTTGAAACTGTGTAGAATATAAAATTGTCAAGACTTGAAATTGTATGATGCAGAGATTAAGAACATTGGAGCCAGTCAGACCAGGCACCAATTTTCTCAACTGTAAACTAGGGAATGTAATAATTCCTCCTATACAGAATTGCTTCAAAGAGGAAATATAATAGTATACATGTAGCAGATATGAATCTCAGGTGGTCAAGGGATACATTCTTCACTTTCTACAAAAACAAGAAAAAATCAAAACCTGATTCTGTTTTGAATTTTCATTCTTCTTTACTGATGGAAAATTTAACCTTAGTCATTTGGGGACTTCTCCCCTCCACGCATTCTCTTCAAGTTAGAGTAAGTTAGGTAAGTACGAAGGCATTGTGAGAGCAAAGAAAGTTCCCCTGATGATATTTATCATATGATTAAGATAATTGAATAATTTACATTTTCTTAGTCTTCCATAAAAGTTTTTGCAAGCCCAGATTAAAGCCCACCCACATCTGAGATGCGGTGTTCTCTCTGTATGCCTCTGTCTTCTTCCTTTTCATGATTTCTTAAGGTTACACACAAAAATAAAGTTTTGTGGGTCCATTCTAATGCCAAAAGATGCTGCCTCCTAGCAAATTATAAGATAGGTGAGATTAATGATTCATATTCTTTATTGATTCTCCTTGGTAATGATTTTGTTGAAGATAGTGAACCAAGTGATTAGTAATTATTACACAGCTAGTTAGAGTTAGAACAGCATCTATAAATCACTATAGGAGCAAGTGCCCTTTCTAATTTGTAACACTTGTTACTTTTAAAAATATTTAATTATCATTATTGGGATTCATTCAGTCAATTCAGCATATATATTGAGCACCTGCAATATGTCAAGCTCTGGTTCAAACACTGAGTATATGTTAGTAAAACAAAGAGAAAACTCTCAGCCCTCATGGAGCTCACACTCTAGTTCAGGGAAATAGGAAATAGGGTAAAATGTTAACATACATATTATGTTAAAAAGTGGTGGGTGCCAAGAGGAAATAATAAAACTGATGGGAAGTTTAGAACATGAGGTGGGGTGAGATTGTAGATTTGGATAAAGTGACTAGAAAGATCTCAATGAGAAGATGAATTTTGCTTAAGTAATTGAAGGAAATAAGGAATTGAGCCACACAAGTATCTGGGAAAAGAGTTTTCTAGGCAGAGAAGACAGAACATGCAAAAGCCATGAGGTAGGAGAATGCCTGCCATGTTCAAGAATCAGCAAGGACCCCAGTGTACCTTTAGTGGAATAAGTTCAGGGAGAGGTATAGGGGATGAGGTCAAAGAGGTGAAAAGCAGGTGGTGAGGCAGATAGTGGAGGGACTCAGGTGTTTACAGGGCTTAGCTTTTATTCTGAGATGGAAAGCAGCTGGAGAATTTTGAGCAGAGGGTTGACATGATCTGAGTATATTTTAAGAGGATCACTCTAGCTTTTGTCTTGAAAATAGACTGCAAGGGAACAAGGGCCTGTAGAAGTTCTCTAATTTATGAGCTTTTATAGAGAGAATGTTAACGTAGTCAAGACCCATTGAATTCTAATTCCATAAATTATCCTTTTATTTTACTGCATCTGAGAATTTTGCAAAGTGAAATTCTAACTTTTATATTTATAATTATGTCCAATCAACACTCAGTAATTGTGGTGAGGGTATTATGTGTGAGATGTAATTCTTAGCACAGACAGTAATACTTAGATAAGACAGACAGGATGCACATTCATGTTTCAGAACGATGATAGAACATGTCAGTATGTAGTCTTCTAGAACATTGACGAATAGAAAATATAAAAGATTGGCTAAAGTACTGTAGCTGTTCAGGTTTCTGACAAAAACTCTCAAGCCAAAAATATAATCTACAAATATTTGATATATGAGAAATAACCAAATAAATCTGTAGCCCAATGTGGTCTTGTTTTATTTCTCCTCCTCCTTCTTCTTTTCTCCTCCTCCACCTCTTCATTCTCTTTCTGTTTTATAGTGAAAGAATATTGTGCATGTTGACATTTACTGTTCATGGCATTAATTGATGAGTTTGCTAAGTCACTAAGTTTGCAGAAGACTAGCCATTTTCCATTTTGGATTATCAGGGAATGAACACGTCAGCAGCATAACTAGCAGACTAGTTACGACTGTTTTAATCTTTGGATCTTTCAAGACCATGATGGAACTACCTTAGTAACAAGCTTGCTGACTGTCATAATTATCAAGATGTGGGGGGACTTCAGCTGCTGAATAGAAAGCATTCCATTTAATCAGTAATTGAAGTTTCAATAGCAATTTGGGGAGAGACAGCTTTAAAATCCATGTTCTCTTCTTCCCTCCTCAGTCTGGGTTAAGTGCCCCTCTTCTGTGCTCACCTAACACTTCATACATAACTGTGTTAGTGGAATGTATCAAAATTAACTGGGAGTATGCCACTCTGCCACCCAATTTTAGGGGCAGGGCCATGGGTAGTTCACACCTGTTCACACCCACCACAGTATCTGATAGATGGTAGTGTTCCATAAATGTTGATTGGATTGAACTGTTGAACTGACTGCTGATGTGCTACTTAAATGATCTGAATACGGAGAACAAATAGATATTGAATAAATGCTTTCAAGGGCTAAATACTTGCCGGATGTCAGGCACTTATCACCTAAGGCTACATCAAACTCCATTCTCATTCTGTAAGAGCTCACAGTCCAGTGAGGCAAAGAGACCTGAAAACTCATAATTGCAACACAGTGGGATGTGACTTCAATTAAGTTTAATACAAGAGGATAGGCAGCTCAGAGGAGGTCTACTCAGATCTCTTGAAACTGTAATAGGATTCTTTGGGAAAATTTGATTAAGATCTTGAAAAGTGGATGTTGTTTTCTGGCAGAGTAGGAAGTTTGTTTCAGGAAATGTATACCAGATATAGAAAGCTGTAGAGGTATGAGAGAAAGTGTGTTGCCAATATTTAAGGTAAAAGTTTGGGCTGTATTCACAGTCTTAGCGAGTGAGTGGATGAGAACTTCATCCAGAGGCTAAAGGGTATTATGAGATATGAAAATGAATTTTAATGCATGGATTTAGTGAAATGGATTAAAAGTTATAAAGAAATAATATGTTAGGATTGTATTTTAGAAAGGTCAATTTGGTGGCTTATGGAGGATGGATTAGAAAAAGAAAAGACCAAAGACTGGGAGACCAGTTAAGTTAATAACAAACTAGGTAGAGATATCAGTGTAGTGTTGTGGCTGGAAATGTGGCTCTGGATCCAGATTGTCTGGATTTGACTTCTAGTCTGCCTGACCTTGTGCAAGTTACTTAACTCCTCAGTGATTCAGTTTCCTCATCTATAAAATGGGCATAATAAGGAAACCAACACACAGGGGAGTTATAAGTATTGCATTAATGCATATAAAGTACATGACACATAATAACCACTTAATAAATGTTGCTTATTATAATTAATATTCTATTCAAATATCATACAAACCCCAGAGGGAGATTCAGTGTTTATACTCATTTTATAGATATGAATACTAAAGCTTCTAGGATTTGAGTAACTAAGATGGCTAATCACTGCATTTCATATATTTGCATAGTAAATACACATAGAGCAGGTCATAAACTAATGAGTGCAAAAGGATTTGCAATTAATATCTATTAATGGAGTTTGAATTTGCAAGAGTTATTAAAATAATGAATTATAAAGCTCCCAATCTGTTTTGTTTTGCTATGAGTTCAGAAGTTTAGGAGGGAACTGAAACAATCAATGGGATGTATAGAAACTAACACTTTGCACTCTAAAGCTGGAAAAAAGACTATAAATGACAGCACTTATTCATTGGCCTTGCTCTGCAGAGACAACACTCATCTGCTTGTATTTCACATGTCGATTAAAGAGGTACTCTGTAGACTTTTAGTTTCACAGTATGGTCATGTTCGTACATTTTGCAAAGTCGCATGTCTTGTCAAGAAGAAGATAAAGGGCATCATGTGGTTAATTCCTAGCTTTCTATCCAACCAGTAGCCCAGATAAGGTCAACATTATAACTGGTTTATAAATCATATCATCTATCCTGCAATGTCTGTTTGTTTTTTTCATTTGTTTATAATAATAGGTGACACCACCATCTGGCTGCTTAACAAATGTTATATGTCGCCCATGGTTCTTTATGACCTGTAGCACTTTGACATACCCCTCCTCCAATGTGCACACTATTACTTGGTCAATAACAATATTCAGATTTGATAAGCATCTATGCTTTATCAAGTGGTTCATGGTGGGTGAAGTTTATCATTTGTGATGTTCATGCAATGGGAAATGGCACTTTGCTGCACTATCAGATGCATTTTCAGGAATGTTAGGAAGAAGCTGATAAAAATCTGTCTTCTTTGTAAAGGGTGAAAGAAATGGATCACCCCATGGATAAGACCTAACTACCACTTAATATGTCTCCTAGTCTTTGAAGTTGTGAGTTCAATGTATTGCATTTCCTCATCTCATAGTAGTTTGAGACATCACAGCTTCACAGAGTAAAAGTTTCTTTTAATTTTCAGAATATCAACTTACATGTATAGCAGGGGAAGTGGAATGAGAAGTTGTTCAACGTTGGAAATGTATATTAAAATTACAATTCAACTTTAATTTGATAACACCTTGCCTAAACTATCCTTTCAGGTCATAAATTACAGAGCTTCTAGTATGCAAATGCCTCACCTCAGCAGTTACTTCTGTATTCACCATTACTTTACTTTTTCCTCTGTCAGGCTCAGTCTGGGAGATCTCTTATTCAAATAAACTCTAAAACATTATCTGGACCATGTGTCCAGCCATAAACGACAGTTGGAAAATATGCATGAAAAATTTTATGTTGATTAAAGATTGTTAACTTTTTTTCCCTTCTACATTTCCAAATCCTTGCTTGATTTGTGATGGCAATCTTAAGTTACTTATCTAATTAAAATCAAGACTAATATAGAAAAAATCTATAGTTATTCCAACCAGCCATTAACTTCTGATGAAATTACTCTATAAAATAGATCTAAAACCCCCCAGTATCACTTAATCTCAATTGTATGGTGGAATATGAAAACTGACATTTCTCAGGAACTTTCGAACAAATTGAACCCCCAATGAGAATGAATACTGAAACAGCAGGTTGGAATGCCTTACTGTTTTTGTACTTTTTTGGATTCTTTTTTATTTTTTCTTTTTAATTTTTCCCTGGCTTTCTTTAGGTGTGAATGACAAATGAGAAATTGTATATATTTAAGATGAACAATGTGGTATTTTGATATAAGTATACTTTGTATAATGATTGCCACAGTCAAGCTAATTAAATGATCAATCAGTTCCCTCACAAGCTGCCATTTCACCTCATAGAGTTACCATTTGGTAAATTCTTGAATAGGTCCAGCTTAAATTATAGTTTTCAATTTTCAGTTGCTATCTTAAATATGTATATCTTCTATAGTGTTGGTTAATATTTAATATCAATAGTACTTAGAATTTTGTATGCCAGCTAATATTTAGCTGTTCTCCCTGTCCTCTTCCTTCTCCTCCTTCTTCTCTTACCTCTTCTTCTTCTTCTTCTTCTCCTACTCCTTCTCCTCCTTCTCCCTCCCCTTCTCCTTCTCCTTTTCCTTCTCCATCTCCTTCTTCTCCTTCTCTTCTTTTTTTTGGAAGCTTATACCTCCAACTCTTCTTCACCCATTTTGCCCAACACCCACCCTCCACCCCTCTGGGAGCCATCAGTTTGTTCCCTGTGTTTATTTGTCTGTTTCTGCTTTTTGTTCATTTGTTTGTTTTTTTAGATTCCATATGTAAGTGAAATCATATGGTATTTTGTTCTTTTTAAAAACCTCACTCAAATATGATAAAATTAATGGAAATATATCCTACAAACTTAAAATCATGTCTGTGTTTTTGGTTCAGGTTTGTGAATTATCAAGAAAGAATTCTGATCTGTGAATATTTCCAAAAATAGAAAAAACCCTTGGAATATTTTGTAGTTTTAAAATTATTATAGTTTTACATATTAGAACAGAAATATATTATTTTCTTATAGTTTATTTCTAGTACTGTTGTATGGCAAGTTAGTTAAAATGAGTTTAATGCAGGCCTTTCTACCAAATGTCATTATTATAAAATGCATCCAATTTTAAAGTACAATTCAGACTTAGAACTTTCAGAATGGATACATTGAAAAAGTCTAAAATTGTCAACTTATTTTGAAATAAGATAGTAGAAGGGTGTTCAGGCAATTTTATTTGCCTTTTATCAAAAGAGTCATGATTATTTTCTTCCAGAAAAACCATCAGTGCAAGTAATTAGTAGATTCTGTTTTACTGACTAGGCTCATTTCTAATTCCCACCATGATGTGGCTTGATTCTGTATGCATTTGCAGGACTATAATTACATATGAGTGTTTAGACTTCGCCAGACCAGCAAGGTGATCAACCCCCTTAGAACAACAGGGAATGAGAAAGTGGCAGGAAAATGCAACACCATGGTGACGTCATGCCTGTAAAAGCTATGTGACCAGTGGTGGACTTGGCAGAGCTCAGCTGGGGTCCAGTGACTGGGGTCTGAGACTGACATTGCTTCCTTCAAAGTGAAATATGAAATGTGATTGTCAGTGAAGCAAATAAAGCCAACTGGAGGGAATTAAAGAAAACAAACGTAATAATCAACAGCAATGACAAACACTGATATCAAAAAGGCGAAGCAGGAAAAACCATTATTTTGAGATTGGTTGTAATTTTTATTTTGTGAACTTAATATGTGAAGCAAAACATATTCTACATAATTTAATTTAATATTTTTTAAAATCAAAGTCATAACCTATGGCCCATAGCTCAGAATGATATCTTATATAAAGAAAGTTTAGGGGTGCCTGGGTGGCTCATTCAGTTGAACATCCAACTTCAGCTCAGGTAATGATCTTAACAGCTTGTGAGTTCGAGCCCCGCATGGGGCTCTGTGCTGATGGCTCTGAGCCTGGAGCCTGCTTTGGATTCTGTGCCTCCCTTTCTCTCTGCCCCTAACCCATTGGCATGCTGTCTCTGTCTCTCTCAAAAATAAATAAACATTATTTAAAAAAAAAAGTTTAAAGATTTTTAATGACAAGTAATTCCTTATAAATTTTCTGTAACATTTTTTATGATCTCTCTGTTAGGCAAAACTCTATGTAAATGGCTGAGATGTAGCTGGCTTCTCACTATATTTATATGAAATATTCTATATATCTACATCACTATGTATATATTACACACACTAAACACACACGCACACACATTTCTTGGTTTTAATTACCATATCTTTAAAATACAAGAGAAAGGGCAACTTAATCATCTTCAAACCTTTCTTTCTCTTCTCTTTTTAGCATACTTGAAGAATTAAGAAATTCCAACCTAGTCATAAGGGAATTACATAGATAGCATGGCCATTTCAGTATTCTCTGAAACTTCTTGCTCTAGGAAAAGGAAATGTTAAATCTCAGGAAGCTTTGCCAATAAACTAGTTTTTATGATATGTTTGGAAAAGGTCAGAATTACTGTCAGAACTTTGAAGAAGAATATAGCTCTAGAACCTGATAGTTACTCCTGCTGTGATTGTCAAGCACACAGCAAATGAATGGAAACTCCTGGTTAATTTTTTATGGAACCGAGAAAAAAAAATCAGTAACTTAAAAAACAAAAGTTCAAAACATTTTCATAAAGGAAGTAAACATGGTGACTGTGGAAACTCTTCTGGCTTCTGTTTCCTCCAAGGTGTGAGGTAAGAGTCAATATTTATCTTTCCCAAACAATATGAATTAAGATCTATGGAATCATTTCAGTGCTATAGATTATGGTGTAACGCAGTGGTTTATGTTGTTTTATATACAAAATTATAAGAAATTAGTTGGCTACCAGAATTATGAAGTGCAACTCTTTTTAGACACTGGGTCAGTTAATCCAAAACCTTCCTAAAGGGGTCAAGTATAAAAAGTGCTACATGCATACCCAACACATTTTAACTCAAACGACAAAAGACTCTTCTGTTGATGTAGGACTAAGGACTCTTCTTTGTGTGTGGAATCACTGACTGGAGTTTGACATGTGTTTTTTGCATAAAAAAATCCATAATTTATTAATTCTGAATTTTTGTTCATTGGTTTCTTTACAGTGGAATAAGAACTTAAAGACTTGTAAAATAATTTGGAAAAAGATTCCATTTGTATTTATGTAATTGTTTCCAACTATCCTTTAGAAACTCACCTTTATGCTTTTATGTGGCATTTATAATATGTTACACTTAGATTTTTTTAAAGCTATATTTTTGGACTCGTAAGTTAATCGAATATGTAATAATTAAATCGTATAGTGATGCATGTTATGAATACAACTCATATAACCAGGTTTGAGTTAGTGTTTACAGCCAGCTCTATATAAGCTTATAACTTGAGTGGTGGAACATCGTAGTTTGGTGCTTTGGACAGCTCATTAGTAAATTGGACCCCTTAAATATAGTTAGCATCTTTAAATACCTCTCCAGAGAGAAGCATCATTTCAGAGATATTGTCTAATTTATTCTCCATTGCCAATGAAACCGCGTGTCACTGGGAGATAGGAGCCTAAAAGCACTGCAATGATGTGGGACCATGCTCAGGGCTACAGAAGGTGGGAAAAGCTCCATTATTTAAAATAAAAATGTAGGCAATGTTTTGTGTGGGTTCATTAACTTAATAATGAACCCACTGAAAAGGAACAGAATGATGACTTCGTGAAACTAAAAAGAAAAAAAAAACATTCTTGAATCTATAACAACTAACATGCATACACATATATTCAATTTATGCATTATTATATATGCATATATATTTATAATATCATTTGAAAGATAACATGATTGTAGTTCAAAGTTTGGATACTACACAAGTCATCTTCACCAATTAACAGCTATATGACCTTGGGAAATTAATCATTCTGCCTGGATTTTCTCATCTTAATTTTTTTTTTTAACGTTTATTTATTTTTGAGACAGAGAGAGACACAGCATGAACAGGGGAGGGGCAGAGAGAGAGGGAGACACAGAATCGGAAGCAGGCTCCAGGCTCTGAGCCATCAGCCCAGAGCCCGACGCGGGGCTCGAACTCGCGGACCGCGAGATCGTGACCTGAGCTGAAGTCGGACGCTTAACCCACTGAGCCACCCAGGCGCCCCAATTTTCTCATCTTTAAAATGGAGATAATAGGGGGTGCCCGACTGGCTCAGTCTGTTAAGCACCTGACTTCATCTCAGGTCATGATCTCATGGTTCTTGCACTGACACTGTAGAGCCTGTTCGGGATTCTTTCTCTCCCTCTTGTTCTCTGCCCCTCCCCTACCTGCACTCTCTCTCAAAAATAAATAAATAAACTTAAAATAAAATAAAATGGAGGTAATAGTATTGTCTACCTTATTAAGTAAGCTCATATCTGTAAATGCTTTGAATAGTGCTATGAATACTAATAATAGTATATAAAGCATCCGCATGCGGACGGGGAAACCGTGTGTATGATTTAGGAGTGCTTGTAATGCTTTGAATTTTGAAGTTTCAGGTATGAAATACATTTCATGACTTGACAGAATTTATCATTTTGAGCCTGTACCAGTTATCTATGCTACATTAATGGAGTCTATGGTAGAACTCCTAAAGCTGGTAGAGAATATCATCTCTTATTACATTCACCCATGGACAGCCACAGACATTCTGTCAACAGAAAAACAAATATTATGACTGCCTCTTTTCAGAATAACATCTCCATATCTGTGTTGAATCCAATAATATGGTTACTTTAAAGGGCACAGAAGACATGGTATTTACCATGCCAAAAATAGCATACGTCGTGACAAATTCTAAAATGCTCCTGTAGCCATCTGAAATGGTATTCTCTTGTATTCCTAGTTGCAATTTCTGATATAACTCACTGCTACAGTGACTGCCAGTACACGGTAGTGATCTTGATAACATTTCTGCTTTCATTTCAACTCTTGATTGGCCTTTAGCAGTCAGAGTAAGTGAGGCTGTCATTCCATCTCCCATCCTTATGAAATTGAATTTTATGAAAGAGACGTAACCTAGAGTTTGAGAGGTTTGATTGACAGCTTCCATATGGCTGCCTTGCTGTAGTCAAAGAAATAGTGCCCTGAAACCTCTGCTGGTGCGTTCATTTGAAGAGAAGAGCAGATAGGAGGGAAAGGAGACAGGGAGACACCAGAGTGCAGGACATTATGATGTCCACCTCTGTTCCCTGAGATGGTACGTGTGCTTCCACCTCCAGTCCTGTTAAATATACAGCATCTACTTAACAGGGGATGCCGATGATAGTAGCAACATTATTAATTCACTGTCTCAAATAGAGGAGGGGAGGAGTATTGGAGTGGCATTGTACATTGTTTTGAATTCACAAAATATAAATCTATACAAAAATAATAAGTATTTATTAAGACCCAAACTGAAAACTGCCTACACATTGCTTCTCTGATAATGATATATGAGACGTGTTTAGGACTCTTTATCAGCTTTACAGAAAAAAAATATATATATAATATGCATTTTTACCTAGTTGACAAATTTGAAACTCTCCAGATGGCAACTTTAATATGTTTAATATGATTGTGCTGTTAAAAAATAGCAATAGAATTTTCTCTAGAGAAAGTCATTTGCTATGAGAAAGAAATACCATATGATACATGAAAATAAGAACATTTCAAGCTATTTTTGTTATTTTGGCTTTTACTGAGCTCTCGATGAATTAAAAAAAAAAATCTGTGCTGAACAGATGATGCTGATGATGAACTTAGCAACTTATTCTCCCCAATTCCTAAAGTCTCTTATTAAAATATAGTCAACCCTTCTCTCATCTGTTTTTCTACATATTGTTAATATTAGCCACATGGTGGGGTTTTTTTCTGTACACCTGCTACATGAGCAGTAGGAGATCCGGAAATGGGTCAGAAGCAGATAGACAGATCCATAGCAGGGGTGTCATTTGAACAGCTACACCTGGGTCTTCTTGAAGTTTTGAGAATTTCTGCCCTAAGAACCATTTCAGATATTAGGTGTCTTATAGTATAAGACTAATTCTGCCAGCCAGTGTGAAAATTGATTCGTCTCATCACTGATTCCCTACCCCACACCTCAGTGGTGCCTTGGACAGTGCTTTGCATGGTCCAATACTTATAATATGTCATCAGTGCTTGTAGCATACATGATTCAAAAGTTCATGGCCATGGTCTTCTGCACTTTAAGCAGTTTCTCCCTATGTTATGAATATTTATCCCATTGGTTTATTAGCTTGAGCTTGAATCAGTTAAGACTTTGTTGTGGAGGTAACTGGAAATTTCAAGGTCAAATGGATGCATTAACATTCTCATTCATACCTGTCATGGGCTTTGTGTGAGCCATGAAAACTACCTAGAACAGCCATCATTTGGTTGATTCAGTTCTTCTGAGAAGTTAGATTTCCGTTGAGTAAAATTATAGACTCTGTGAAAAAAATCAAAACAAAGACCCATCTATCAAGAGGACCTGAGCTGTGATCTTTTTAGGTAATTTCATATGAATACAGGGAGACCGTAAACTTAATAAATGAGAATTTGTCTATCTAGGTATGAAATCATTTTGTGACACAAGTCTACATAAATGTCGTTTTATTGTAACTTTGTGGGATTACTAGCCTACTGACTGCATCAGTAGTATAAACTTTCAGCTTATTTTATTTTCAAAAAGGTTCTGTCCTAACCGTATACTTGTCTTTAGAGTGAATTGCACAATTTGTAGAAATAGAGTAATAGTAGTAATAATGATTATTTTATGGGGTTATCATAATTGTGTGAGTTTGCAAGCCATAGAGCTATATGTAAAAGTTATTTAAAAAATTTTTAAAGACATTTATTGCTGTATCTTTTTATCTTTTACCTTGTCCAAAGAACCTCTTATGTTTACTTATCAAATTAGGAAAGTATTTGGTAATAAAGTAGAAATGATTCCCTAAAATTTTTGAAAGCAACAGCATCAGATTCTATTATAAGTTTCTAGTATTCTAGTATGTTGTAAATAGTTTGTGGTTGAGAATATGGACATTGAAGTTGCAATGATTAGCCCTATAATCATGGTCATGGTATCAATTTCCTCATCTGTACAATAAAGGTAATGATAGATAATCATTAGAATGCATGATTTAAAAGTAATCATTAACTAAAATAGCATATCAAAGTCCTTATCATAATGCCTTGGATATAATAAGTACTCAAGTTTTAAAAATTATTATAACAGAATCCATACTCACTATTCCAAGGGAAAAGATTTGTGTTATGATAAGGAGATATTAAGTTAAATAATGTTAGGGGCGCCTGGGTGGCTCAGTCAGTTAAGCGGCCGACTTCGGCTCAGGTCATGATCTCGCGGTCCGTGAGTTCGAGCCCCGTGTCGGGCTCTGTGCTGACAGCTCAGAGCCTGGAGCCTGTTTCAGATTCTGTGTCTCCCTCTCTCTCTGACCCTCCCCTGTTCATGCTCTGTCTCTCTCTGTCTCAAAAATAAATAAACATTAAAAAAAAAATTTAAAAACAAAAAAAGTTAAATAATGTTAAATCCCTACCACTAAACATCCAATAATAGTGATTTCACACACACATAATATGGCATATCAACATAAAGATCAGGCAGTTATATGACTTGGTAAGTTCAATTCAACAACAGTCAAGCAATATTTTTGTGCTCTAGTGTCAAATTATTGTGCTTCTTCTTTACAATGATATATTTTTAAAAATCTAGCATGTTATGCTAGTCATCAATTTGTCTTTTGATAGAATGAGTGTTAACTCATGAAATGGTTATAAATGGCTATGCAGAATGAACAGCTGTGAGAAATAATAAATGGTTCTGATATCACAACAACTAGAATATTAGCTGTCATATGCAGAGTTATATATAAATGGCATTATTACACAAAAGGATGAGAAAAATTTTTTAATATACTATTTTATTCTGAGGTGGGTCAGTTAAATAACTCTATAAATTTAACCTCAAAAATACATGACTGACTGTATTTCAATAAAAATCGTAAGAAATACCATGGACTGTTTCAGTAATGCACCTTATAAGAAAAAGCACTTCCGTAATAAGCAGGAATACTTGTTTTTATTGAGTTTCTTTGAGTTCATGCCAAGTCTTTCCCATTACTTTCCTGAAAATCTTTACTGTGATTAACTATATGGAAACAGAGTTTTTTTAAATAAGGTGGGGAGAGATAAAGAAAAACATGAAAGAAATTGTGATATTTGAAGCCTATTCTTTTACATCGTACTAAAATCGATGAGATACATGGAATGTTGAATGAGGCAGGGAAACATTCATTAAGGAAGACCCCCCCCCCCCGCTCAGGATATTATTATTTGCAGTTGTGACTGGTAAAATATGAAACAGTTAATCATCTCTAACTAAAATATCCTGGCAAGTCTATCAATCTAGAATATTTATACTAAAATACTAGTGTCTAAACTTCTTATGTGTTGTTCAGATATGAATTAATTAGCAAACATGTTAGGTGGTAATTTAAGCATTGTAATAATTATATGTATTATTATTTTGATCTTCATGCCAATCTTAAAAGTTCTGTATGACAAAAAAAAAGCTCTGTACTACAATATTCCCATTTTATAAATGAAGACACTGAGATTCATAGAGGTCAGTTGACCTGTGGTCATATAGTGAGTTAGATTTTAAACAAGATTTTTTCTGATTCAAAACTTGGGTCCTGAACCATTATGATATGTTAACTTCTGTTAAAAAATTTTTTTAACGTTTATTTATTTTTGAGAGACACAGAGAGATAGAGCATTAGCAGGGGAGGGGCACAGAGTGAGGAAGACACAGAATCTAAAGCAGGCTCCAGGCTCTGAGCTGATAGCACAGAGCCTGACACGGGGCCCGAACCCATGAACTGTGAGATCATGACCTGAGCCGAAGTCAGACACCCAACCGACTGAGCCACCCAGGCACCCCATGTTAACTTCTTTCTTTTTTTAAGTTTATTTATTTATTTTGAGAGAGAGAGCTCACAAGTGAGGTAGGGCAGAGAGAGGGAGAAAGAATTCCAAGCAGGCTCCATGCCATCAGCGCAGAACCCGATGTGGGGCTCAAACCCACAGACCGTGAGGTCATGACCTGAGCTGAGATCAAGAGTCAGATGCTTAACTGACTGAGCCGCCCAGGCGCCCTTCCCCATGTTAACTTCTATTATAATTTAAGCCACTGGGGACAGATCTCCTTTTGGTGATGTTTTCATTATTTGTCTTTAAGGCTTATTCCTTTGTTTTGTATTTAAAGAAAAACAATTATGTGGGAGGAGACAGAAAATCCTTGGTTTAACTAAAATAGGGTAAGTTGTTATTTGTGACCCAACATCTTATCAAACACTTTACAATTTTATTTAGTAAACAAACACCTCCCCCCCCCAACACACACACAGACACACTTGAAAACTGCAGTTACTCAAGAGTTGTTAAAATTTTTCAAGTAAAACTCTGTGCATGGCTGTGTCCATATCTTACATGTATAATTATTGTAGACTCTACTTCAAGTTTATTCTCTTAATTTCATATTTGAATCGGGACTCTTGGTGAGATAAAAGATATTTGTCTCTATCATATCTCCTGCCGATAATGTTTAAAAGCTGGCATATATGTTCTCACTTGTCCACTATGAACAACACAGAGAATCTTAAGCAGGGAACATCATCAATCATATCCATACAGAATTTTGCTTTGTAATACTGTGGTATTTTAGACAATGTCAAAAAGACCTCAGCATCTCAACAGTGTTGTAAAGACCCAGAAAACCTCTAAAGTCTTTACATATTTCCTGGGGTTTGGCTTAAAAAGAAGAGAAACCAACATGGGGCATGCTTTTTTATTCTGGAGCAGGCAGTCCAGATTGTGCTCGAGATTACAATTCACCATAGGAGACTGCAGGGGAGGGTAAGTAACCAGAATATGGATGAGATGTAGTGTGGCGACAAACAACTAAATACATACAGACATAAGAACTGGCAGCTTTACCAAAATGGGCAGACAAACAAGAAATAGAAAATGCACTGGGGAGTCAGGCAAGAGAATCATGAATCCGAGGCAAGATCTCAGAGTAGTGATATAGAAGTAGAGTCCTATATGGGTCAAGGAGACAGTACCAGAACTGTTTTCTTACCTCCTTCAGTGTTGTTTTAAGTTCTCTATTGGGCAAGAAACAAAAGAGTAGTTACAACTGGGAAGACACAATTGACCATACTTGACTGGAATGTAGGAGAAAGTCACAGCTATTTCTATTGACAAAATCCTGACAAACAGATGGCCATACGAGGTTCTGTCTGTCTGGAAGTTTATATAAACTTTCATAGTCCCCACAGATAAAATAAGAACTTTGGACCCATTGTGGGGACTGTTGTGCCCATTTCAGTTTTCATCATGATTTCCCCTCGTATTTCCTGCTTTCTATGCTCTAATAAAGCTAATTTTGTCAGTTATCTTCTCCTGAAACCAGTGAAAAGGCAAATCCTTTCTTTACTGATTCATGAAATTCTACAATTTCATGATGAGCTTTGTCATTTCCCTGAAGTTCACATGGATAACGGGGAGGGACTTTGCATAGAGTGCTCCACTTGCCTAGCATCTCAGTCTGGGTCTGTCTTATCTCTCCTCAGATACCTGAGAGTGGAAACAGTCTAAAAGCAGGACTCCTAAAGGAGAGTAAAGACAGTGAAATGGTGAGGGTGCAGGGAGGAGAACAGGCATGTCCATAGATAATTTCAATTTCAATTTCAATATATAATTTAGACAC
Source organism: Panthera tigris (assembly GCF_018350195.1). Lineage (NCBI taxonomy): Eukaryota > Metazoa > Chordata > Mammalia > Carnivora > Felidae > Panthera > Panthera tigris. Next base: position 111,161,428 of record NC_056664.1, read on the forward strand.
TAGAAACAATTTGGTTGTTACTAGCGTTTAATAACACACTCAAATTTCTTTTTAAATCTAGGAACCTGTGTTCTACTATAATAAAATAAAAAACTATATTTTTCTTCTCAAATTCTGTGTATTAGTTTTATTTCATATTAATTGTAATAACTTACAGATTACATTTTAAGGGCATAAAGTTACAGAAATATTGGGGAGGAAAATTTATTAAGAAATCTTAGTTAGTTATTCACAAAATGCAGTGTCTCAAGGAACCCAATTTTGAGTCCCACCAGTTGAAAACAGCTAGCTATAAACATCCCATTATGGCTTTTAGAAGATATCTTAAAGTGTTCATGTACATGTAATTGCCTTGTTAATACAGCTAAATGGCAATAGCTACCTAGGAAATATGAATTATTCTCAATTTGCCATGCAAACATTTGAAGCAAACTTGCTGTAGACTGAATACTCCCATTAAGGGGTCAAATTAATTTAACAAATTATTTACTTAATTGGGTCCAGTCTTCTCAGATATAAATTGAGGAGTGTAGAGTGAGTCTCGTCCAGTTTGAAAAGTCAATACATTTATCCTAAAGAGATCTCACAGGTGCTTTTTATGAATATTTGTTGTCATTGTTAGTAAGATGAATTCTACTTAATATACTTATAAGAAAGTTTTTGAAAACTGTTTCAGTTTAAGCGTGTTCAACTAGATAAACAGTGACTACTAAGATTCATGTTTATTATAATGCAAAAGAGTAGAGAAGTTTTCATATTTTAACAGTATATACGTTTATATCAAAGAGAATGAATAACACTTTTATAATATTTGGGATTTTGCGATCAGAATTTGACCCAGCATTTTCAGATCTAAGGATCTAGCCTATAGATGTACCAACACACATGTACAAGGTTGTTTAATGCACTCAGGTGTGGTATAGCCAAGACTTGGAAAAACCAAATGATTATCTGTTAAAATGGAACACTTAAGGGGCACCTGGGTGGCTCTGTCGGTTGAGTGTCCAACTTTGGCTCAGGTCATGATCTCACAGTTTGGGTGGTTCGAGGCCCACACAGGCTTGCTGCTGTCACCCAGCCAGTGCAGAGCCCTCTTCAGATCCTCTGTCCTCCTCTGTCTATCCCTTCTCCACTTGCACTGTCCCAAAAATAAATAAATATTTTTTAAATGGAGCACTTAATAATAAAGATATAATGTATGTGTAGGGTGCACTAATATGGAGAGACATCCACAAACATCACAAAGTGCAAGGGGAAAAACCATACCATTGCAATCCCATTTGTGTAAATAAAATTGTGTGGGAAAAATTCAAGACATATATATGACAGACAAATGCCTATGTGCTGGCATCTACATACAATATTTTCCTGAAAAGCTGTGTACTTAATAGAGTTTCCTCAAGACACGGTTGCTTCTGGGGAAAGAGAATAGGACTGATGGTTTCTTCAAAATTTGTTAAGTGTTTAAATGAGTGTTGTACCTTATATTTTAGGGCTGTTACAAACTCTATAACAGAGTTAGAGAAAGAGAGAAAAAATAAGTTATGGGTCAGCTTATCTATATAAAACTTACAAATAAAATTTTCTTTAATCCAAACTGAAACTCTGGTAAAAAAAAAAAATATTATATTTCAAGTAGGGATTTTCCCAGGAAGAAAAGGAAAATTTAACGTGGCAAAAACCATCAATATACACAATCGCATTCATGATATCAAAGAAAAGAATAAAGTGATTATCTCAATAGATGCAGAAATAATGATAAAGATTAGCTTGTGTTTATGTTAACAAATAGAAACATCATCATAATAGTAATGTAAAGGCACAGAATTCTTTATGGAAAGCAACAAGTTATGCATTAATAACAGGCTACTATGTAGAAACAAAACACAGAGAACAAAATTGACATACAGCAAAACTAACAAGCATGAGAGGGACTTATTCCATAACAATTTTTATATAAAAACGACACACAGAAACAGCAGCGGTAGAGACAGTTCCGAATTTAGGATTGTTTGGCTTACGATTCTTTGACTTTACAATGGTGTGAAAGCAATACATCTGCAGTAGAAACTATACTTCAGATTGTGAATTTGGATCTTTTCCTGGACTAGTGATATGGAGTACGATTGTCTCTAGTGATGCTAGACAGAGGCAGGGAGCCACAGCTCCCAGGTAGCTACAGATCACAAGAGTAAACAACCAGTACACTTATAACCATTCTGTACCCATACAACCATTCTGTTTTTCACTTTCAGGACGATATCAATAAATCACATGACATATTCAACACCTTATTATAAAATAGGCCTTGCGTTGGATGATGTTGTCCTATGGTTTGCTAATGTTAGTGTTCTGAGCACATTCAAGATAGGATAAGATAAGAGGTGCCTGGGTGGCTCAGTTGGTTAAGCGTCTGGCTTTGGCTCAGGACATGATCTCACAGTCCATGAGTTCGAGCCCCGCGTCAGGCTCTGTGCTGACAGCTCAGAGCCTGGAGCCTGCTTCAGATTCTGTGTCTCCCTCTCTCTCCGCCCCTCCCCTGCTCATGCTCTGTCTCTCTCTGTCTCAAAAAGAAATAAAAACATTTAAAAAATTTTAAAAAAGATAAACTCAGACAGGATGTTTGGTAGGTGAAGTATATTAAATGCATTTTGACTTATGATATTTTTGACCTGTGATGGGTTTATCAGGAAGTAATGCCATTATAAGTTGAGGAATATTTGTTTATGTTTTTCAAGGCCGTATACCTATATTTGTATGCCAGGTAATAGAAAGCACATAAAGCAAATATAATGGGAGGAAGCAAAATAACTCTGAGAACATGGGTTGAAGGAGGCAAAAAAAAACCAAAACAACAAAAAACAAAAACAAAAAAACAAATTTGCCTTGACTAATGATGATATGAACTGACAACTATGATCAAAGAAGTTCTCTGTATTATTCCAAAATAAGTAAGGTAAAAAGCAGCACATATCCTGTGACCAACATAGGTCTACAACATAAACTGTGAAAGCTTTTGTTTCTGAACTGGGTGTGTCACAAATCTACAACATTGGGAACATGGCCCACTGGCCATGCACAGAGCCTACTTTTTTTGTTTGTTTATTTGTTTGTTTAGTATTTACCATTCTAAGATATCAGGAGAATCACTTAGCCACCATACATCTGAGAGTTCTTAATCTGAAAAGCAAGACAATATTTACCTCTCAGACACATTGAGATAATACATGACTGGGGATTAGCAAGGATGCCCATCACGTAAGAAATGTTATAACTAGTATCTATTCTCTTCCCTACAATCCCATAACCCTTTCAGTGATTCCACAGTTAATATAATTCCTTTTTGAAGGAATTCTTAGAAAAGACTACTTCTATAAATTGTTATTCCCTTTATATTCTCTGAATTTTTCAGAAAATCTTCCCTTCTTTAGTCCCAGCTCTAAATAACAGGACCTATGATAAAGCTACTTATGATGGCTAATAGGGTCAATCAGAAACAGGGTAAAAGCGGGAATATTATAATTGAGGAATTGCACATTAACTTATTCAGTCTGCATAACCTTGTAAGTAATGTTTGATGAAACTATTAGTTCTGTCATTAAAAAAAAAGACTAATAAATGTTGACATAAATTCATTTTAGCCATGCAGAATTAGCAACTATATTATCATCTATATATTTTTTATAATTAACGATGGTACTGCTATTTTCTTCTATAATTGGTGCATTTATCGAGAGATTTCCCACTGTTTGACTAATGCGTTTCATCCTCTATACTTTTTCCCTGCTGTGTCCCCACAGTTATGATGCTTAAAATTTATAGAGTTTAGATTCCTCTTGCTGCTGTTTACATTCCTACTTACCGTTTATTCATAGGATGAGTTTAGAGAGTTCTAAGTTGGAGAGAGCTTTTATACAAATGATTAGCAGTTGCTCCGAGAACTGCCACTTATTTTTTTGGTACCATTAATAGATTCAAAAACAAGGGATACATTATACTGCCTAACATTACAAATGGGTCTCCTTTATGTGAAGTGTTGACTGCATGATAACAGTTGAAGGAATGTTTCATTAGAAGGCAGTTCAAGGTTTATGAGCCTGCAGTTATGTGCAATATTATTTACGTTCCACTTTTGCAACTCTGGTGGATATTGTGGATTTAGAATATGCAAGGTAGAACAGACCTAGATTCTCTCTTTTTTTAATCATTGCCAAGATAAGTGAAAATGAAGATTTGACAAGGCTGGATTACTGTTACAGCCCTTGGTTGCCTTAGGAAACAGAAGTGTTATGCAAACAGTTGTCATGAATTTATTTTCTTTTTCAATGCCTGTTGGGAATATGTGTTGTTCAGCTAAAGAAGTACAGTGGAAATATTGATCATTCAAGAAATCTTCAAACTGAGCTACAGGTATTTAATTTAAAAGCACACTGGCTGTTTTGAGAGTCAGTATGTCCTTCTGACAAGAAATATCATCAAAGCATAGTAATGTTAATAATGTAGGGGTTTTAAAATATCCTTTTTCTTTAAAGCCTAGATTGAAAAACAACCAAAGACACTGTTGAATCTTTGTGTGGAATACCAGGTCTTTTCACAATGTTTTACTCGCAACCGTTTATTATCAGGTGGAAACCTGAGGGCAGGCAGGAAGAATAAAAGTGAATTTATTTGATCTTATGAGAAACTTGATAGCTATCAGGTTTTACTTGTCAATATAAAATGGTACTTCTGGACTATCACAGCTTTTGTTTCATTGTTTAGTTGTTTGGTTGATTAGGTTGGTTGGTTTGTTTTGTTTTTCTTCTCTCAATCCTTAGATTTGTACCTGTGTCTTAATTGTAAAGTTGTAAACATAGATAAATGTAGGATAATTTTAAATGACCTACGTTCCTTGCTTTTATAACAGTGACACTTTGTTTTTATTTTTGCTTCTCAGTGTTTTAATGTCCTTTTTGCACCCTTTTGTCTGGTTATATACGTAACTGAGTATAACAAAAAAAGTCATTTTTGATTTATAATCCAGTATTATTTGGGTTAGAAGTCAAAGTCCTGAATTTTACAAATGAAGGATCAGTACCCCCAGAGAAGTGAAAGACTTACCTAGTCCTTTCTAGACTTAGCTAGTCACACAACCACAGTTAGAGGCAAATCTAAGTCCATAATCCAACTTGGTTGACTTGCTGATGAGTTATTTTTCCTCCACATAACTCCCATTTGTTTTATTTTTCAATTTATATAATGACATTTGAGCAGATCCTAACAACATACCCTTTGTGTGGACTTTGCAAACTTGCTGGTTGATGAATTCAAGTGTTAGTGCATATGACATATAATTTATCCTGTGACTGCACAGATGATATCCTGTGAATATGGCTTGATGCCTCCACAAAATCATTCTGAAAAGGATTGTAGCTGCCTATGGATCTACAGCCTCCATAGTGTTTCTTTGAAATATACCTGAAAATGTCAGTCTTACTATTAAAGATAAATGCCAGATATGGTAACACAGTTATAATTGCTAATTATAATGCAATATGATCCTTTTGCCGTCTCTTCTCTCTCACCACTGTGCTTACCTCTGTACCCTGTTTTACTATTCTAGGTTTGTGTGCTGGAGAGGCAAATATTTGACTTCCTTGGATATCAGTGGGCACCTATCCTGGCAAATTTTGTACATATTATTATCGTCATTCTTGGTTTATTTGGGACTATTCAATATAGACCTCGTTACATAACAGGAGTAAGTACCCTTCCTGCTTCTTTAAAAACATTGAAATACAGATGCAAACTACAAATGTCTTGAAAATTTATATGTATGTCCTCTCTTTGAAGTACTGTTAGTTTCTTTTCCTAGTTTCAGATAACATCTACAGTAATTGGAAATGTCAAGTTTAAAACACTTGACAGTGAATGTAATCAGATTGCATTTTCATAAATTAAACTTTCAGCAAGTATTCTATTGTAATTAAAAACAAACTATGCACTTATATTTCCAAATTATAAGATGGCGTCCTTTGATTTAACACATTTGGATGGGAGTTTTTCCCATTTTAAATAATCATATTTTACAAATTGAATAAAAGTAGTTTTAAGTCAATGCAAATGAACATATAGTTTTGATATGAAACTATTAACATATATTAGGGTTAATATTTGATACCTTTGAAAGCCAGAAGAGTCTGGATCATAGTCTCTATATTCTCCATAATTCTCTTTTTGGTTCAGAGGGAGTGTTTTGCATCTCCACTCAAGTTAAACTTACTTAACATAAAAGTGAAATCCAACTGTGTTGCTGTTGCTATGGGAACCATAACTTAGAATTTTTTACCTTTGTGTGTGCCTCAGATCTCAGCTATAGCTCTTCATTAATGTAGATTTTTTTTAGTTTCATCATTTTTTCTCTTCTATTTTTGACAAAGGAAAAGTCTATAAGTATTTATTTAAAATTATAAAGCAATTTGGTGGTAAAGGAATATATATAAGATAGTGCAGCTAGAGCTCTGCCTTGTTCAACACAAACCAGCAAGCCTTCTCGGGTTTCACAAAGGCCTCCTTCACATAAAAGATGCCCTCTTATGACCTGTTGTCTCAGTCATCTGGAACCTAGATAAAGCTCACTGATACTGAAACAGACAATGTGGTGACAGCTGGACCAAGGGATCCACTGTCTGGCTAAGGATGAGTGAGAAACCCATAGCTTTCTCCTCTGGGTGCGTGCCCAGAAATGAGCACATGTCCCCTCTAACGGTGTATAGCCACGTAAATCATGTATAATGTAGGATATGTTTTTTTGCAGGCTAAAGTTTTTCAATACACAAGATACGATAGCATGATTCATTTTCTTATATAAACTGTGATATGATCTAATATAGGGAAAAAAGCATAGCGATTGGGAATTGGTCTTCTGAAGTCATAATACTAGGATTGAAATCTTGCATCTACCATTTTTTTTATACTTTAAACAGGCATAAACTTGCCAATTTTTAGAGTTCCTACTTTTAAAATAAAAGTAATAATTATATTAATTCATGCTTTAATTAATGAATTATAAGCCATCATATTAATGATTCTTAATTTAACTGTTCTCTTTATTTGTGTAAATAATGTTCCTCTGATTATAATCTTTTTAAAATATAATTTATTGTCAAGTCGGCTAACATACAGTGTATATAGTGTGCTCTTAGATTGGGAGGTAGATTCAGTGATTCATTGCTTACATATAACACCCAGTGCTCATCCCACAAGTGCCCTCCTCAATGCCCATCACCCATTTTCCCCTCTCCCCCCGTCCCCCATCCACCCTCAGCGTGTTCACTGTATTTAAGAGTATCTTATGGTTTGCCTCCTTCCCTCTCTGTTTGCAACTATTTTTCCCCTTCCTTTCTCCCATGATCTTCTGTTAAGTTTCTCAAGTTCCACATATGAGTGAAAACATACAATGTCTGTCTTTCTCTGACTGACTTATTTCACTTAGCATAATACCCTCCAGTTCCATCCACATTGCTGCAAATGGCAGGATTTCATTCTTTCTCACTGCCAAGTAGTATTCCATTGTATATATAATCCACATGTTCTTTATCCATTCATCAATTGATGGACATTTAGGCTCTTTCCATAATTTGGCTATTGTTGAGAGTGGTGCTATAGACATTGGGGTATATGTGCCCGTACGAATCAGCATTACTGTATCCTTTGGAAAAATTCCTAGTAGTGCTATTGCTGGGTCATAGGGTAGTTCTACTTTTAATTTTTTGAGGAACCTCCACACTGTTTTTCAGAGCAGCTGCACCAGTTTGCATTCCCACCAACAGTGCAAGAGGGTTCCTGTTTCTCCACATCCTCGCCAACATCTGTTGTTGCCTGAGTTGTTAATTTCAGCCACTCTGAATGGTATGAGGTGGTACCTCAGTGTGGCTGTGATTTGTATTTCCCTGATGATGAGTGATGTTGAGCATCTTTTCATGTGTCTATTGGCCATCTGGATGTCTTCTTTTGAAAAGTGTCGATTCATGTCTTCTGCCCATTTCTTAACTGGATTATTGTTTTTTGGGTGTTGAGTTTGGCAAGTTCTTTATAGATTTTGGATACTAACCCTTTATCCAATATGTCATTTGCAAATATCTTCTCCCATTCTGTCAGTTGCTTTTTAGTTTTGTTGGTTGTTTCCTTTGCAGTCCAAAAGCTTTTTATCTTGATGAGTTTCCAATAGTTCATTTTCTGCTTTTAATTCCCTTTCCTTGGGAAACATGTCAAGCAAGAAACTGCTGTGGCTGAGGTCAAAGAGGTTGTGTCCTATTTTTTCCTCTCAGGTTTTAATGGTTTCCTGTCTCATGTTTAGGTCTTTCATCCATCTTGAATTTGTTGTTCTGTATGGTGCAAGAAAGTGGTCTAGTTTCATTCTTCTGCATGTTGCTGTCTGGTTCTCCCAGCACCATTTGCTAAAGAGACTATCTTTTTGTATTCCATTGGATACTCTTTCTGGCTTTGTCAAAGATTAGTTGGCCATACATTTGTCGGTCCAGTTCTGGGTTCTCTATTCTATTCCATTGGTCTGTGTGTCTGTTTTTGTGCCAATACCATGCTGTCTTGATGATTATAGCTTTGTAGTAGAGGCTAAAGTCTGGGATTGTGATGCCTCCCACTTTGGTTTTCCTTTTCGACAATACTTTGGCTATTCAGGGTCTTTTGTGGATCCATACAAATTTTAGGATTGTTTGTTCTAGCTTTGAGAAGAATGCTGGTGCAATTTGGATTGGGATTGCATTGAATGTGTAGATCGCTTTGGGTAATATTGACATTTTAACAATATTTATTCTTCCAACCCATGAGCATGGAATGTTTTTCCATTTCTTTGTGTGTTCGATTTCCTTCATACGTTTTCAATAGTTTTCAGCATGCAGAACTTTTATATCTGTGGTTAGGTTTACTGCTAGGTATTTTATGGCTCTTGGTACAACTGTAAATGAGATCAATTTATTGATTTCCCTTTATGTTGCTTCATTATTGGTGTATAGAAATGCAACCGATTTCTGGACATTGATTTTGTATCTTGTGACTTTGCTGAATTCATGTATCAGTTGATCATAATCTTATGAATATGTCATCTCCATCTCTGATAAAGCTCTTGGAATGAATATCTAGATGTGGATGAAAATTTTTGAATAGTTTCAAAACTCAGGCATTGGTTTGGAGGTGTAAGAGGAATTTGGCATTTAAAAAGTGGTCAATAAAGGTTAGTTATAATATGTTTCTCCTTACTGTTATTATTTTTTTAATTTTATTTAAATCCAAGTTAGTTAACATATAGTGTAATCATGATTTCAGGTATAGAATTTAGTGATTCATCACTTACATATAAACCCAATGCTCATCCCAACAAGTGTCTTCCTTAATACCCATCACCCATTTAGCCCATCCCCTCCCAACACTCCTCCAGCAGCCCTCAGTTTATTCTCTGTATTTAAGAGTCTCTTATGGTTTTCCTTCTTCTCTGTTTTTATCTTGTTTTTCTTTCCCTTCCCCTATGTTCATCTGTTTCGTTTCTTACATTTCTCATATGAGATAAATCATATAGTATTTGTCTTTTTCTGACTGACTTACTTTGCTTAGCATAATGCATTGTATTTCCATCCATGTTGTGGCAAATGGCAAGATTTTGTTCTTTTTGATCACCGAGCAATATTCCAGTGTGTGTGTGTGTGTGTGTGTGTGTGTGTATACACACACCACATCTTCTTTATCCTTTCATCGGAAGGACATTTGGGCTCTTTCCATAATTTGGCTAATATTTATAGTGCTGCTATAAACATTGGGGTGTGTCAGCCTCTTTGAATCAGCATTTTTGTATCCTTTCAATAAATACCTAGTAGTGCAATTGCTGGGTTGTAGGGTAGCTGTATTTTTTTAAGTGGTCAATAAAGGTTAGCTATATGTTTCTCCTTATTGCTGTTATTATTACTTGAAATGATACCAAACTTCATAGACTAGTGATAGGCTGGCAAGCAGTTTAAAATAGAGCAAAGTGTTCTAAGCTATTGGGTGAACTATTTATTCCCCATTTATTTCAGCCTGCTACAACCCTTAAAACAATTTTGTAGGATTCCTATGTATCAAAGTACAATCCCATCTTTTTAGGTAAAATACATACCAACAGATATTTTCAAGACAGATTGTTTGAGAGTAAAGATGCATGAGCTGAGAGTTAAGATGCCATGGGACACCTTTAAGATTGTTAGATATTTTATATAGCTAAGAGAGCCTCTGAAATCTTTCTGAGGTCTCAACAGTGTGTTTTAGAGCTATATCTTTGATTTGATCTTGATTAGCAAACAGCATTTTGAATTTCATCTAGAGACAGTATCTTACGTGGAAAACCTCTTGCCAGCTGGAGATACTATAAATGTGAAACTTATTTTCCAACTCCCCAAATCCTGAGTTGGAAATAATATCCTCTAAATTCTGCTTAAAACCTGAATTGTTCTTTCTTTACCTCATCTCTCTCTTACAATATAATATTATATGTGGCTAAAAGATGACAACACTGTCTGCTGTTTGCTTGGAAGTCCCCTTAGCCAGATCCACAAGTTGTTAGGTATATTTTCTGTCTTCCAGTGTTTCAGCAAATGATCAAGTTAATTGTTCTGATAGTAGTTTATTATGAATCCTTTTTTTCTCCAGTCCTCAAAAACAACTTTCTTACTGCCCTCCTTCCTGTCTTCAATGAGATCTCTTCACTGCCTTTCTGGCTTCCACCTACTACCATTTCTCAAAACTAATACTGTGTTTTAAGTTTATATTATAATATCATTTGAGTTTTGGTACCAGTCCATTTTAGTTATTTATTTCTGCATATTTTCTGTATAGCAGATTTCTGTATAATCAAATTAATGGAATCTAATTTCCATGATGCCATATTAAAGGTCAAAAGTCGATTCAGGAAAATAGAGATTTCACCATCAAAATGGAATTAAGATTTTTAGTTTCCCTAAAGATAGCAAGAGGAATTAAAATTAAAAGAAACTTGAGGAGTGCCTGGGTGGCTGAGTTGGTTAAGCATCTGACTCTTGGTTTTGACTCAGGCCATGATCTCACTCTGTTGCCAAGGCAGAACTACTTGCTATTTTCTCTTTCCCCTTCCTCTCTACCCCTTCCCCCCTTGCTCACTCAGTCTCTCTCTCTCAAAAATAAATAAATATAAACTTAAAAAAAAGAGGGGCATCTGGATGGCCAGTTAAGTGTCTGACTTCAGCTCAAGTCAGGATCTCATGGTTTATGAGTTCGAACCCCATGTTGGGGTCTGTGCTGATAGTGCAGAGCCTGCTTAAGATTCTCTCTCTCCCTGTCTCTCTGCCTCCTCCTCTAGTCACTCTCTCTCTCTCTCTCAAAATAAATGAATAAACTTAAAAAACAACTTGAATGGAATTATGGATATCAGAAATTCTGATCATTGAAGAATCTCTATTTAGCAGAAAAAATGTATAATTGGGGGCAAGCTGTAACTAACATTAATATATTGCTGCACTTGAGTAATTTCCAACAATCTCTGTGCACTGGAAACTTAGATACAAACAGTGAAATTTATTTTTCTCTCTCCTGGAAATATAGGTCTTTATTATTTCTTTGCCATATTATATGTTTGCATTATTAAACAATTAAGTATAAAAATAAAAACATTCACAATTTTACAATTGAAAACTATTATTAATATTTCTGCATATTCCCTTCATGTATGTGCAAATGAAACATGTCAGATTATGTTACATCTCAAATATGTCATCATTTCTTTAACATTCTATCAAACAGTTATAAAATTCATATGGATATTGTTCATTTAACCTTTCACATTCTTATTTATCATACTCTATAACAATATATACTATATATTGCGGTATGTTATATATTACATATTACATGATTTCCATTTTTATGATAGATAATTCCATATAATCATTTCTGTTAAAATGCTCTCATCTTTATTTGTGATTTCATTCATTAGGAGAAATATCTCAGTAGAGGTGAATCATTTTAATTTTAATCATTGTTTAAATCACCTTAAACAATTTTAAGGTTCTTAGTATATAATTGAGTTACCTATCCAAAATTAGTTTACTGAATTATCCTCCCACAAATGTGCAGTGTAGTCTATTTTACTGCGCTCTTGCTAACCCTGAATATTATCTGTTCTCATATTTATCAGTCTTATAGAAGAGAAATGTCATTTTTGTTTTGAATTGCATTTCTTATCTTCACAGAGTTGGACTTTTTCATGTGTTCATTAGCCATTTTCCACTTTGATATCCTTTTTTAGGAGGGTTGTCTTTGGCTTGGATTTATTTATCTTTACTCATTTTTTTGGAGTCAGTGTTTATCATAACAATTTTTATGTATTGATCACATAGTAAAGATATTTATCCTTTATCATAAATTGTTATTTGGGATGTTTATTTTTTTTCTTATTGAAATAAACTCCATGTCCCTTTGTGATATTTTCTATTGCTTTAAAAATTATAAAATTTAAATTTCATTTTGAAAAGTTTAATGATAAGGCTTCATTATCCTTAGTTCTGATTTTGATAAAACAAAAAGGCAGACAGAGTCCCTGAAATAGAGTCTTAGGAAAATGTGTGCCTTTTCACATTTGTTATTTGTAGAGTTTCAAATTATTGATGGAACATTTTATTCTATTTAATTGGGAAAAAATGATAAAATAATAGCATGTGACATCCTCTGAAACACTGAGCACAGTAGCAATAAATCCAATTTAGAAAATATTGGCAATGAGTTTTGTTTCCTTTACTAATCTCTCACATAAGAGTAAAGAAGAAATATTTAGAACAGGTAACTGGAACAAGAACACAATAGTACCCTTTGAGGGTCTCTGGCATTTCAAGGAATGTAATATGTTGAAGGAAAATAAAATAGATGTTTTCAATACTAAGCAAAGGAAATCTGAAGCCATAGAAAGCCTGTGTTTTGTATAATTCTTGGCAACATCAAGTCTCCCCAAAAAGTCCCAGTTAACTCTGGGTGTAATTTACAAATGCATACATACAAATGGCTCCCGTGAAAGTATTTCCTCATGTCATAAGTGAAATTGTTCAGCACATCTTTATTTGAGCTAAAGATACAGGCAAGCAGGATGTGATTTGGGTTATTCAGTTTATTAGTTAATGACCAAAAAATGTTAATGAGTTGTAGTGCTATAAGTAGTATAAAGTAATCTGAAGACTCTGTAGGTTCCTAACTGCTAAAGGCATGGCAATTTTCTTGGTGATATTACCAGAGGACATGTTGCTATAATGTTCAAAAATATTTCTTTCTTTTTCCTTCCTTTGTACCTTCCTCCCTACCTTTTTTCCTACCTTCATTCCGATCTTCCCACCTTTCTAGTTTTCTACCATCTTTCCATCCTTTCTCCTTTACTCCCTTCCTCCCCACTTTCATTATTTCTACTTAATTATTTTGTAAGAAAATAGAATATCTTATTTAGCTTGAACCTACTGGCTTGATCAAGGAAACCCAGTCCTAAAACTAGAAATAAATTTAAAATAGCTAAAAATCTGTTACTGAAATTTCATAAAAACAGAGAAAAATATAGCATACTAAGATCACAGTAGTATTTTTAAGAATCAGGTTGTTGTTATTATTGTTGTTGTTGTTGCTTACCACTTCTATTTCCCTCGACAGATGCTCTTAGACATCTTCCTCTACAAGTCCTATGAACCTCACATTAACTTTACAAAATTTTTGTTCAACTTCAGATGCCTAGGAAATAGCAGAGTTAGGATGTAGTCCCGAGTCCTACTAACCGCCAAACCCATGCTCTTAACACCTGTACTGAATTGCCTCTTAGGAGCACAGTACAGAGGGCCACAATCTATCTGACAAATGGAAACAAGTTTTGTTAAGTTGTTAGCAAATTTAAAATCCATTATGGCATTTGCAATTTGTAAAGCACTTAGATTTTAAATTGTAGTCTGTCATCCCTCTATTAAGGATTATGTTTTTAGCTCTGTATTTAATGAGGAAATGACCTCATGTCTCAAGAATTAAGAACAGAAAACATAGTGATGAATATTTTATTCTTGCAGAGTAACAGCATTACAGGGTATCCTTAATTTCCAGAAATAGTGATTTGGAATGGTGCTTTTTTCTTTTCTTACAGTAATCAGCATTTTGATGATGGTGATAATTCACATATCTGTATATATAATTTATATCTAATATATATTAATTAAAGGCAAAGTATCTCTTTCCACATCTGTTATTGGTAAAGAGCTTCAAATAATTGATAAGAGAATTTTTGTCTATGTAATTGAAAAAATACCCATATTATGTATTGTCCATATTGTTTGGTAAAATATGTATTAATGTATGTTATCATATGTAGTGCAGAGTTTTTTCATGACATCAGATTAGACTGCAATAGCTAATCCTAAAATCAAATGAATATAAATGATTGCGATGCTTTCCTGTTTGTTTGTTTTTTTTTTTTTTTAACTGAAAACGCAAGTGATTAAAATAATGTAGGTAAAGCTAATTTGCTATAATAGGGTTATGGTTAGAAAAAGAAGCCAATATTCATTCATCTTTATCCCTTGTGTTTTAAGAATGATAAACTATTAGACTATATCATTATACCCATTCTACTCATTATTTCAAAATAATAAAGAAAATAATTGTGTACTCTTTTTAGTTAATGCATTAAACTTTTAAGTGGTAATTTCTGACCATTTTTGAGAACTACAGTTCAATTTGGCTACTCGGTCTCAATAGTACAATTTTTTTTCAAAATATTTACATGTGCTTCTTAATGAGTATTGATTTGTGAATTGACACACATCCTTCTTCCCATTGAGGAGGAGGACACAGCATTAGGAACACAACAATGAAGCAGTTTCAGACAAGACTCACCTGCTTTGACTTCCTTGATTTTCTTCTCTTGCGCTAACATGCTAAAGAAAAGAAACGGCATGTCATCCTGGGCAAGGCCTGAAAGCCACATGACTGAAGCACCAAAAGACAAAGCTGTGGTCCATTTTGTAAAACATTCTGATATGACAGTTTGGGGAATGTATAGATACCGTAGGAGATCAGCAGAAAAGCAGGAAAGCAGATAGTCACATACACAACTTGTATGGAAAAAAAAAATCCCTAAATTTCTCGAATTTTCTTTTTTTTTTTTTTAACATTTATTTATTTCTGGAAGAGCACAAGTGGGGGAGGGTCAGAGAGAGGGGGACAGAGGATGGGAATCAGTGCTGACAGGCTGACAGCCGCAAGCCCAATGTGGGGCTCAAACTCATGAGTGGGAGATCATGACCTGAACCAAAGTCAGATGCTCAACCGACTGAGCCACCCAGAGGCCCACCCAGGGCTGTAAGTTGAATTTTTATGGTTCATGGAGCTTAGGTCTTGACATAGAATATAACCAACAGTAATAAATAAGAAGCACTTAGTATGTCCTATTTCTGGGTCATATGCTTTTTTAAGTTTTTACTGCTTAATTTCTTTAACAATGTTACCTCCTAAAAGTGTGTGCATCCCTTGCAGTCATTTCTAGGAAGTTATTAATCTCTGTACAAGCAGTTGTTTTGCCTCTTTCATTCATTTTTTCTCAGAGAAAAAATATCCAAAAGAAAACTTATTGCTGCTAACGCATTAAAAATGCACACTTTCTGTGTTCAGGACAGAAAATCAATGTAGATTAAAGATGAAGAGACTTGAGATAGTAGCAAATTAACAATGCTTCTAATGACTTAGAGTAGTTGTGAAAATACGTCTTTTCCCATAAGCCTGGGAGGGGGAAAAAAACATCATTACACGTTTTATGGATTTAGCCTGTAGTCCTAAAATAAATGTAATCATGCAACATGGTAAATGCAATTTATTCTCAAAAGGAAGTGTTCCCTTGGGGAAGTGTGGGTCATTTGTTCTACAAGAAGATACTTTGTGCTCTCATTCTGGTGTTAGGCTGTGACTAAAGATTTATAGAATACGGTAAATAAAAGTAATTACCTTTTGACAGTCTAAATTCATGTTTGTAAATCATCTAATAATTTTTGGGAAAAAAATTAAGAAGAAACATGTTGTGATATATATGTTTATATTTCTTTTAAAAATCTAGTTACTTCAGGTATATATTTTATAGAATCAAATAACCAAATTGGATTTATGACAAAATATAAGTCCTTTTTCTTACCTCTTTCCAGCTGGTCCTAATCTTTTTATAGTTCTTCTGGGATAGAAAGATAGATTGACCTATACCTATACCTGTACCTATACCTATATGTATACCTATACCTGTACCTATACCTATTTATATCATCTATATACATAGAGAATATACCCCAGAGGTTTCGTAAAAGTGAAATCATTTTAGTCTAATTTACTTTTGGATCATACTTTGTTCCTACCTCCTAATCCCCAGTGTTTCTGGTTGTTCTTTTTTTTATTCTTATAAAAGTGAACTGGGTTCTTTTTTCTTTTCTTTTCTTTTCTTTTCTTTTCTTTTCTTTTCTTTTCTTTTCTTTTCTTTTCTTTTCTTTTTTAGCAGTATCCTAAATATACTTCCAATTCTTATTCATTCTATCTATTGCTTGATCTTCATTCTACTGTTATTTTGGAAACACATTGCTTTCCTCTTCGAATTTAGACCATATTCTTCATATTTGACCATGATTTTATCAGTAGCTTTTTATTTTAATGGTATGCCCTTCTTCCCTGGAGACTTCTCTCATACTACTCTCTCCTTTTATTTTATCTAATTTGGTTGCTCTCTGAGCCTGTTAGACATCTATCTTTTCTGCTCTGTTACCCGAGTTAGATTCATGCTTTCTTAGACCCTATGAATTTTCTTTCTGAAACTCTTTGCACAACTTCCTAAAAAGGCATGTTTGCAAAGTAAACTTTCTGAATTGATTCTACATTTATACTTGAGTAATAGTTTTGTTATATGCAAAATGCAAGGTTGAGAATCATTTTTCTTTAGGACACTGAAGTCATTGTTCAGTTGTACCCTAGGAAGTGGCATTACTGATGGGTAAGTCTGATATCAATCTGTTCTTTAATCTTTTGTAAATAACTTTTAAAGAAGTTCTTGAAATATCCATTTTATCCTTGTTGTCTTAACATTTCAAAATGAGGTGTCTAAGTGTGGACGTAATTTAAAATTTGTAGGTCTTTTTTGGGGCGCCTGGGTGGCTAAGTTGGTTAAGTGACTGACTTCAGCTGAAGCCATGATCTCACGGTTCATGAATTCCAGCCCTGCCTTGGTCTCTGCTGACAGCTCGAGCCTGGAGCCTGCTTCAGATCCTGTGTCTTTGTCTCTCTGTGCCCCTTCCCCACTCATGCTCTCTCAAAAATAAATAAACATTAAAAAAATGAAAACAAAATTTGTAGGTCTTTTTTGATTTGAAAACACATGAATGCCTTCAACTCTGCACTTTGCTTGTATCATTTTTAATTTTTTTAATGTTTATTTTTGAAAAAGAGAGAGAGAGAGAGGCACAGTGTGAGCAGGGGAGGGGCAGAGAGAGAGGGAGACACAGAATCCAAAGCAGGCTTCATTCAGGCTCTGAGCTGTCAGCACAGAGCCCAACGCAGGGCTGAAACTCACGAACTGCAAGATGGTGATCTGAGCCGAAGTTGGACGCTTTACCGACTGAGCCACCCAGGCGCCACTGCATGTATCATTTTGATGATTCTCTTGGCTTTTAGATATTTGCCTTTTTTATGCTCAGATCATTTCATTTAGCAGTTTTGATATATTATAGCTATTTGTGTATTTACTTAATTGTTTAAAAATCTCTTTTTTTTTTTTTTTTTTTCCTCTGGAAAGATAAATGCTTGGCTGGTTCTAAAACTGGTAAAGGGATTATCCCTATTTTCTGGCCCACTTTTAACACTCATTTTGGTTCACATGTTCCTTCCTTAAGTCTCCAGAATATACAGAATTATGCCTAACAGTTCAGCTTCCTTGGTGTCTGTCACCCCCCCACCTACACAGTGGACTGCCAACTGTTCCACTCTCTTTATTAATCAGTGCATGTAGGTCTGGTGTTCCTCTTCCAGCAGTTGGCTGAAATATCTTTGCTGCTAATGCTCTATTGCTAATAGTTGCAGAAATATACATGTTGCATGCTCAGATTGCCTTTTGCCTCAAAAGTATAATAATAACCATTAGTGCATTTTACACATTTTACTTTGAGATCATTTTCTTGGTATCGGTGAGATCTGACAGAATGACAAAAAAAAAAAAGGTTGTACAAAGATGTGGAAATTCAATGACTTCTATTTAATTTTATATTCCCAGATTGCTCTTTGAATCTGTTAAATCAATTTACAATTACTGTAAAAGGTGCAAACGTTTGCCCATATCTTGAGATGTTTATCTTCTAGTTAGTTTATATTTACAGATATTAACCTGCCTTGATATTATAGAACTAAATCTGTCAGCCTTCAAAATGTATTGAAAAATTTTCCAAATCTCTCTTTCAATTTTTATCTAGTAAAGTATGTATATTTTCCAAGTTTCTTGTCTTGATAATGAAGATATACCCACCCTAAGTTATACATATAATATCCTACATTATTTTCTAAGATATTTATTGTTTAATATTTATAGTAAACTTTTAATTCATCTACAATGTATTTTAATATTTAATATTAAGTAGGGCACCAACACTATTTTCTTCCATATGGGAAACCATTTTTTCTACCCTTTATTTTCCCAAATAATTGAAATACCTTATTGGTTTATATTAAATTATCAAATGTACTAGATTTTTACTTCTTGATTCTCTTTCACTGATTTATTTGTATCCTATGTCACTATCTAACTCGTGATTATAATAAGTTTATAGTATTGTGACAGATGGTAAAACAAGTCTGCTCACTATTTTACTTGTTCATAACTTCCTTGGCTATTCTCCAGCTTTATTCCTTAATGTTAATTTAAAAATAATTATATTCAATTCAAAACAAAACAAAACCTATTAGGATTATAATTAGAATTTCTTTTTAAAAAAAATAATTTGGCAGAGGAATAATTTATGAAGTTTAGGCTCCTGATCCAAGAATTTAATATGTCATTCTATTCTAATCTGTCTTATTTTGATCTTCAGTAAGACCTTGTAGACATTTTTATATAGATTTTGTGCCATCGTTGTTACATTTATTCATATGTGTTTTGTAGGTTTCATATAATATCTTCCCCTTTCTAAGTGCTTATTATTAAAATGGAGAAAATATTTATTTTGGCATATTTTCATGTCTTGAATTCTCTTATTAACATAGTGAAGTTTTTCTAGCATATATTGATTTTTTTAGCTAATATCTTTAAAGGGAAACTTTTCTTATCTATGTCTGGTATTAATAGTGATTATTTTATATTCTTATGTATTCACAAGACTCTCCAAGGAAGTGTTCAGTATAAGTGGCAATAGGAAGAATCTCAGTCACGTTCCTGAATTTAAATGTAAAGATTTTAGTATTTTGTTATTTATTTTATAATTGCTATTCAGTAAGTAGTCTTTATTACATGTAAGTAGTTTCCTTCAGTTATCAGGAATGACAATATATTTTATTAAATGTTTTTGAACTTACATTAGTATGATAATATTTCTTTTTTTTTTTTTTCTGGATGCATTCAGGTAGGTTGATAACTGTTCTGATATTAAGCCAACCTTCCTTTGCTAGACTATGCCATATTTGTTTGTAATATATTATCCTTTGCTTCAATTCCTGTATTCTACTCCTTATATTTTTATTTACACTTTTTGGGACTTTCTTCAAAAATTAGATTGATCCATAGCTTTTCACCCATAATATTTTGCAAATCATGCAAGCTTCATAGAATAAATTGGGATTTCCTTCTGTGATCTGGACCAGTTCAAATAGGATTGGAGATATTAATGTTTCTAGGACTCATCCGAAATAATCTAGTCCTGATTCTTTCATAATAGTAGCTATTTAATCATCTTTCCAATATATTCTGCAGTAATTGGTCTTTTTCAGGTTTTCCACTTCTTGCATGATTTCGGTAATGTAAATTTTGAGAGAGCATCTATTTTCTCGAGGTTTCATTTTATGTTATTGCTGTAGAGTTTCAGGAATACTTGTTTGTTTGTTTGTTTGTTTGTTTTCTTTTTAAAATATCTTCTTTGTCTCTGGTTTGGTGTCTTTTCTCATGCCTTTCTTTTTTCCCTTCTTATTTCATGTATGATTATCCCTGAATCAAGAGAAAAGCGAAAGCAGGTAATATCGAAGGCATCTCTTTCCTGTTCTTGCCCTCCTCCCTCATTCTGCAGCAATAGGAAGAAGCAGGGTCTTGGCAGTACCTACCACCTCCAGTATATTTGCTAAGTTTTATGGCAATGGATGTGGCAAATTGATGATGTTGATTGAAGTCATTTCTTGATTTACATTTTCTTAGCTAGACTGTGTGTTAAATAATTATAAGCAACCGTTAAAAAAAAAAGATTGGGGTGAAACAAAGGATTTCCGCTTCAAGTTATTTAATTCTGAAATTCACCAGCAGTTTTCACTTATCATTCCAGTGAGATGGACACTAAATAAAGAAGTGGTCTTGGGGAGTAGTAATTCCTGCAAAACCGCCATTGTGTAACATTTTTTATGCTATTTATTTCAAAATAAATCTTTCTTTGCAACAATATCACAAAATACTCTAAAGTTGACCCTTCAGGTGCCTTGTGAACAGTTTTCCTTGCAGGATACTTTTTGATTGCCCAGCTGTCTCTTTAATGGAATAGTTGTCATTTTCCTGGTCATTTTTGTGTTGTATTTGTAGACATCTTGTCAGTGGTTTTTGGAAACCTTGACTCATCTGGGAACTCCATACACCAGAACATGTTATCTGAACTCCACAGTTAAACCTCTGTCTGCCTACACCTGTCATTTTCTGGAACACAGTGGGATCAATTTTTTCTATCCCAATTGCCCCCCCCCTTTTTTTTTCCTTTTAAAGTTACACCTGTATTTAAGGGATTTGTGAAAGAAATGTTTTGCTGCATGTTTTAAAATCATTCTATCTAGAATTTATTTGTATGGGGGAAGGGGGTGCTGGAATTACAAAAATAACATGTGTTTGCAACAACATACCTCTTGGAAGAGAAGCTGCTAGTTTTTAACTAATTTCACTTTTCACAGTAACAGTGAAATTGAAACCACAAGACACTTTAATTCTTTTATCATTGTTTTGAAAGGTTAGTTTTTGATTAAAGGCTAAAATGCTTATATTTACATTTAAAGTTACACTTTCAGAGTAGTTTTTGTTGAAAAATTTGTAATGAGGCAAATTATATTTTGACATAGTTGTCATTCCATCTTCTTTTAAAATCTTTGTTTCTCTCTTTTCATACTCTTTTTCTTGTTGCTATTATTATTTCATTATTATTATTTTAATACAAGACATTTATTCAGAAGCATTGGGGAGTGTGTGGACATTTTGAGGGGTTTCTAGTATGAGACCGTCAGCTGCAAACTTAGTAAAATTAAGATAATCGTAGCCCCGTAGCTGTAGGTCAATCTAGAACAATGACATGGACTGGACTTTTTTGTACTGTTCACATTCATTAATGAGTGTAAACACTGGCTACTGTGGGGATGACACTCACTGGGTTTAAAAAGGAAGCTAAAATATGTACGAATTTTAACAATTTAGATATCTGATACTAACACCTATTCCCGAGGCATAATATAGTTAAGGTTTTTCTTAAGTAAAAATATATATAATGAACTTGTTTTGAAAATATTTATCCTTTTTCTGCCAAAGGTAATTTTCCAGTTTAAATTCACTTTCACTTTCTTCATAAAATAGAAAAAATAAGTGAAACCTCAGGGAACATTTGTCATTTATGTGGTGATGGCTCTTGCCTATACCATTGGCTACCCACTTCATTATGAAAAAAAATTATCCAGTGTTTTACACCCCACCCTTTTTTCAATATGTAACATCATTGTTAATATGCAAAGAATAGCGTAATTCTTTTTTATAAATACTAAAATTAAAAAAAAAAAATTGACTTTTTAGTATTACCTAAGTAATATATCATTTCCCCCAAACTGTTTTTTTCTTTTTTCACATTGATCACTTTGGATTTAAATTTGTTCGTGATTAAGCTTTCACTCAGGGTTCACTTCATGTAAATCAGAGTATAATGAACTCTTTTTTTTTTTTTTTTAGTTTGCTTTCAGTCACAATCAGGTATATACACTGTAAGTATAAATTTGAAATTTATAAAGCAACAAACAATGATGCAAAGAGAGTTGCTAGACCAAAAACTCTTTAGTTGTCTTTTCGTTTGTTTATTATTATCTTTTATTTTCCTTTATATATTTATAGAGAGAGGGAAAACACGAGCAGGCAAGGGGGGCAAGAGGGAGAGAGAAAGAGAGAGGGATTTAATCATAAACAGGTTCCACACTGTGCACAGAGCCCAATGTGTGGCTCAATCCCACCACCCTGTGATCATGACCTGAACTGAAATCGAGTTGGATGCTAAACCAACTGAGCCACTCAGATGCCCCAGTTGTCTTTTTCTTTAAGACATATTTGATGATTTAATTTTATTTAATAGTTCCTGAAGGCATTTTTTATTTTATCTTACATGAATATTTTTCTCATTTTATCATTTTATTCAGCTACGTGTATATAAATAAATGCCCAAGTAGAAATTATTTATATCATAATTTGGTTTATAGGAACGTTTAAGAGTTCAGATATTATCAAGAAACATGTAAAAATTTCATGAAATACATGATGCAAAAATTATATAACTAAAACTGCATTAAAAATTATGTAAAATTAAAACTTACATAAAAGTAAGAGAAAGATGTACAAAATAATGGCTTCTATAAAAGCAAGATAGACTCTGTATCCATATGACCTCATCAAAATAGCAGTGTGATCTGGGAATAAATTATAGAGCAGTGAAGTAAATATAAAGTAATTTAGATTTCCCTACAAATATTAGCAGCAATTAATAAAATCAGGAAAAGAAGACTTACTTAAGAGAAAAATATTTAACTAAGATCTAGGATCCTTTTAGGGCTTTGAGGTGTACCATCTGCTTTAATATTAAATGCATCCTTTGCACACTTGCAAAAAAGAATGATCTCTACCTGGGTAAATCCTTAATGGTATGTTTTTGTTGAAAGATAAGCTGAGGCAGGGGCGCCTGGGTGGCTCAGTCAGTTAAGTGTCTGACTTTGGCTCAGGTCATGATCTCATGGATCATGGTTTCCAGCCCCCTTGCATCGGGCTCTGTGCTGACAGCTCAGAGCCTGGAGCCTGCTTTGGATTCTGTGTCTCCCTCTCTCTCTGCCCCTCTTCTGCTCTCACTCCGTCTCCCTCTATCAATGAAAATAAACATTAAAAAAATTAAAGATAAGCTGAGGCATATTAAAAATTTTAAGAGTTTATCTGAGCAAAAGTCCATTCAAATTGAGCAACATCCAATCTAGCAGATAGAAAGGAGCACCAAGGAGCTGACAAAATGAAAGACTTTTATAAGCAGAAGGGAGCAGGAACAAGAAAGTTTATACTAGGCAGGGCGCCTGGATGACTTGGTTAAGCATCCGACTTTGGCTCAGGTCATGATCTCATGGTTCATGGGTTCGGGCCCTGTGTCAGGCTCTGTGCTGACAGGTTGGAGCCTGGAGCCTGCTTTGGATTCTGTCTCTGTCTCTGTCTCTCTGTCTCTCTCTCTCTCTGCCCCTCCCCCATTCGAGCTCTCTCTCCCTCTCTCTCAAAAATAAACATTTAAAAAAGAATAAAGTTACACTCGGCAAAAAAGTTTAAAAAATTTTTAAAAAATGGTTACTTTCCTTTAAGGGATGGCAAGGGTCTCTTAGGCAGGTTACCTAATGTGTACCCATCAGGCAGTTCTTGAGGGACTGGTTTTAGATTCTGTTTCTAGGAGAGTAACTCTGTAATCAAGTCAAGTTTCAGTTTGGTAATGTGGAGCTTATCATAAGTGACTTCATTTGGGGCCTGTTGTCTTGTTTTTACTACTTTGTACTAGATCAGTCAAAACAGCACTAAGACAACTTTCTCCTGTCTCTGTCTCTATGTCACAAATAAGGTGCAGGTGTTACTAGACAATGTTTAAACCTGGAACAATTACGATAATAACAATTACTATGATACCTAATGTGTAATAATATTTACTGTAATGGAAACTTCCATATATATTAATTGTTATGTAAGTCTTTGCCACACTCACCCAAGGTAGAATGACAGGATTTAAGTCGTACAGAGGACAACTAATGCTTAATGACATTAAGTAACCTTCCCAGTATATCAGATTGCTATTATGTAGACACTTGCGATTGGTCATAGGTCTGTCTTCAAAGTTCTTGCCTATTCTTCTGGGTTACAAGGGATGAAATGAAAGGGCACAAGACAGTGAATCATATACCGCATATGAGAGAGAACACATACACAAAGTACAAATGACATAACTAAAACCACTAATGTGGTTCTGGTGTCGCTTACTAATTCCTACAACCTAGCATGTTCCTGCAACCTTGAACCACAAACAGTGTCTGACCAATTTCTGCCTTCTACTTTGCTATTCTTCCTCATTCTGTGCTTCCATTCACATGCTGCTGAATACCAGACTGATTATATCTGATTTCAGAGCTCAAAGGGCAGCAGTAAAGAATTTCTAACATTTAAATTTCTAATTCCTTGAAGTCTAGCAAAAAATTATTAAGAGACAGGTTCATGAACTCTATTTGTACTGCTCTATTACTCCTCCCATTTTGCCCTGAACAGGTTTGTAATTGTTGTGTCACTCTCCTCCAGTGTAGACAAATTCAGCTAATACCTAGTACACAATGCAACTTTTGCTGAATTGCTGAAGTTATAGATTTAAAAAGTCTGACTGGTTCTGGAGGTAGGAAAAGAACAATACCATGCTGAGGATTTGTCCCATTAATTAGAAACCCCATACTTTCTGTTTCCCATGCCTAGATGCTGTCAGCAGTCCCACCTATGGCTAAAATACTTTGTTTTCTCACTTCTAGAATTGTATTGATCTGTGTACACTTGCATGTAGGTTACACTGTAGTGATTACTTAATTTCTTTGAGTTTCCTAACCTTTAAAATGAGGATGCTAATGCTTACCCTAGCTACAAAGAGTAGGTAGAAAAGGAGATTTATAAAATTTAAAGCACAAATATTTGGAATAATACCATCAGGAGGAGTATGCATTGTGACTAATAAATGTCATGCCTATTAAGGAAATTATGTATTTCTGCATAATCCAATTCCAGCTGAATTTGCAAACAATTTCCTGAGGTTAGAACTTGAAAATACAGCTAAATAATTAGCCAAAGAATTATTTTAAGTCCCGTGTATTGTTTTGGTTTGATAGTCAAAGTACAATTTAAGGACTACTTAAACCATTATTTTCTTCAGTGTATTTCCATGTAGCAAGTAATTTCCTCTTTCCTCTTTTACTCACAAAATTGTTTCCTTACTTCGGGCACTTCATTGTACTATCTGAACATTTTCAACTTCTCCAATCATATTAAAGTTGAAGGGCTGCAAACATCTATTAGAAACATAAAAGACTTAAATATAGATTATAGATCATATACCATTTACCCCTTCCTTATACTTCCATTCTGAGAATAGCCTGTTCTTTTAATCCTGCTCTTCATTTATGTTGCACTAATATGTGATTTCACAATTTATTTTTAGGGCTCCTACAGCCTATTGTTAATAATTGGAAAGTTATAGGGTTTTGGTAATTATATTTCTCATGGAGAAGATAATTTTAAATAGTACATCTTATAAGCCCTTTTTTTATAACTATGTAGGAATATAAGGATGACATCCATCAAATGTATTAGAAAATTTTGGAAATAATCATATCAATACTAAATTGGTTACAGGTTCACATATCAGCATATTTATAGCTTGATATCTGGACAGTAGGAAAAAGAAATGCAGATTGTTCTCAAAAAACTCAGAATAGATGTGAGGTGTCTTATTCATGATACATATAATACATTTTTTCTTTTCCCATTAGTGGCTATCCATCTTTTCTCAAATAATATTCCATGGGTGTATTTTCTAAAGTTTGTCTTCATGTGAGGCTATAGAGTAATGAGGGAAAGTATAGCATCTTTTTTATTTTTTAAGTGAAATCAGTTTAGGATTGCTGGACTGGACATATTTTTGAATTATTTTGGAAGTAGAAATATTATAAGCTATTCCATTTAATCTATATTATTTAATGTAAACTTTCAATTTTAGAATGTTTTCTATGAAAACCACTTAATATTTAGGTGACTTTTTATAGCACAAAGTTTTATTCATGAGATATTGGTAAACAACTAATTGCTAAGAATATGAGAGCATTCAGGCCTCCTTACTGCTTTTATTTTGTCAGCAATCAACAGGCAAAGAAGCTCTGACCTTTCTGTTATTATACTTAGATTTCCATCTACCTAGCCTCTGTTTTGTACATTTATGGTTGTGATATATAATAATGTGGACTCTTTTTTTTAAATTTTTTTAATGTTTATTTATTTTTGAGACAGAGCGAGAGCATGAATGGGGGAGGGTCAGAGAGAGAGGGAGACACAGAATCTGAAGCAGGCTCCAGGCTCCGAGCTGTCAGTACAGAGCCTGATGCGGGGCTCGAACTCACGGACGGTGAGAACATGACCTGAGCCAAAGTCGGACGCTTAACCGACTCCACCCAGGCACCCCGATAATATGGACTCTTAATTCAATCTTACATTCCAGGAAATATTTGAGTAAAGTACACATTTTTTTGGAACAGATGGTCTGCCAGTTTATCACTATAAAAATAATAAAGCTGTAGTTCTTCCTATTTTTACTTCCCTTTCTTTCCTGAAGATACCTATCAATACTTTTTGTTAACCAAGGTCATCTTCACCATCATTTAGTGGGCCTGTTGTAACCACAGAACGGGAATAAATTCAGAGCAGTTACTCCCCTGGGCAGCAATGTTCCTGTTGTTTTCAGCATTATTTGGACTTGCTTTATCCTTTGGCTTTGGAAGCTATAGGTTTGAATCTTTTTTTTTTTTTTTTTTTTTTTTTTTGTAAAGCAAGAGGATGTTAAGCTTGTGGTATAGAAAAAGACTGGAGGGGCACCTGGGTGGCTTAGTCAGTTAAGGGACCAGCTTCGGCTCAGGTCATGATTTTGCAGTTCGTGAGTTCGAGCCCCACATCAGGCTATGTGTTGGCAGCTCAGAGCCTACAGCCTGCTTCAGATTCTGTGGCTCCCTCTCTCTCTGACCCTCCCCTTCTCATGCTCTCTCTCTCAAAAATAAATAAACATTAAAAAAAGACTGGTAATAAATGAATATTTTTATATAAGAAAAATTCCTTTCGAATCTAAATTATTTAATAGTAAACTTTTTCTGTCTTTATAAGTTCATTGTCTCAGAGATTTCTTTTTTACTTTAATTCCTTCTAGTTCCAGTTGTTTATGGTGTTTATTTATGTATACATAAATTTCTTTATTTATACCTTTACTCTTCCAAAATTAAGAGGACTTTCACGGTATAAACCACTCTTTTCAATCAACTTGTCCTCTTTGAATCCTTTCAAGACTAGAAGCATGTGTAGACCATGAAAGTCTGAGCTCTTTTAAATGACTGGCTCTCAGGAATCCAGCTAATGAATGATGAGCCAGTACATACGTATTTTTGATGAGCCAGTACCTACGTATTTTTCTAACATTGATTTTCCTAACTCTCCGAGATGCTGGACACAATGAACATCCTTCAGATAAAGGATTCAAGTCTCCTTAAAGCAGTTGCTCTCAAAGCATCCACTCAAAACTGTTAGAAATGCAAATTATCTATAGGTCCTGCCCTGCTGAGTTAGTAGCTGGAACTGGGCACCAGCCATCAGCTTTGCAACAAGCCCTCCAGGTAAATCTGATATGTAAAGATTTATGACATCGTTTTGAGGGTGGGGGTGACTCACAAGAGGTTTGTTGGTTGTTTATTTTATCTTGTTTTCCTGCAGCGTAATTCAGGAAAATAGATTTTTGCAGTCTGTAAATTGATCAGTCATTTGACTGTCTTTGTTTATGGTTGTACTCTTTTAGGGCATATTCGCTAAAAGCAGGGTTCTCGTTTGCTTTTTTGAAATCTGGTACTATTTTCCCTACTTTCCTAATGAGGGAAGGAGAAGAGTGTCTCACTGCCATCCTGTGGGAACATCCTTCAAGGTCATAGCCTTGGAAGGAGGTTATACCTAAAAACAGCTGAGCTGAATTTTATTTGATTTTGCTATTTACAAATTTAGTGTCATCACAGAAAAATGTTTAGCCCTTAAAATGCAAATTATATAAAAACCAAAGCAGCTCTTGATAATTTTGATGGACCAACGGAAAGGGAAAAGTCTTCACATGGAGGCTTTTCTCACCATCCTATTATGACTCAAAGTCTTCCTGTGTTTTTCTCCCAGCCCCAGAAGGACCCAGCTGCCCTGATTCTGAGTGTAAACTGTGGCCCCCGCATTTAGGGTTTTAGTTACAATTTAGCAAACTTCAGCTTGTCCTATATACCCTGACTTTGAAAATTAGTTTTCTTATTTTGGTTTTTCCCTTCAGGAGCAAGAGACTACCATCTACAACAAACCCTGCCACTAACTCTGCAGTCAGAGTTTTCTGTTTTAGGGAGCGTAAGTTTGTTCGTTCTTTTTTAGTTCTTTTTTTTTTTTAAGTTTTTTTTTTTTTAAATTCCAGTTAATTAACACAGTGAAATATTAGTTTCAGGTGTCAATTTAGAAATTCAACACTTCCATACAACACCTGGTTCTCATCACAAGTGCCCTCTTTAATCCCCATCACCTATTTAACCCATCCCCTGACCCACCTCTCTTCTGGTAACCATCAGCGTGTTCTTTAGTTTGCCTTTCCCCCTCATGATCATTTGTTTTGTTTCTTAAATAAGACATATGAGTGAAATTGTATGGCATTTGTCTTTCTTTGACTGACTTATTTTGCTTAGCATAACACTCTCTGGCTCCATCCGTGCCATTGCAAATGGCAAAATTTCTTTTCTGGCTGAATAATATTTGTGTGTGTGTGTGTGTGTGTGTACACATATATATATACCACCTCTTCTTTATCGATTCATCTATTGATGGACACTTGAACAGCTTCCATAATTTGGCTGTTATAAATAACGCTACTGTAAACATCGAGGTGCATGTGTCCCTTCAAATTAGTACTTTTGTATTCTTTGGGTAAATATATAATAGTGCAATTGCTGCTTTGTATTTTTAACTTTTTGAGGAACCTCCATTCTGTTCTCCAGAGCGGATGCACCAGTTTGCATTCCCACCAACAGTGCAAGAGGGTTCTTCTTTCTCCACATCTCCAACACCTGTTGTTTCTTGTGTTGTTAATTTTAGCCATTCTGACAGGTGTGAGGTGATATTTCATTGTAGTTTTGATTTGACACTCCCTGATGATGGGTGATGTTGAGCATCTTTTCATGTCTGTTGGCCATCTGTGTGTCTTCTTGGGAAAAATTTCTATTCATGTCTTCTGCCCATTTTTCAATACATTATTTGTTTTACGGTGTCAAGTTTTATAAGTTCTCTGTATATTTTGGATACTAATCCTTTATCAGATAGGGCATAATGTGAGACAAGAAACCATTAAAATATTAGAGGAGAACACAGGCACTAACTTCTTTGACATCAGCCATAGCAACTTCTTACTAGATATGTCTCCCGAGGCAAGGGAAACAAAAGCAAAAATAAACTGTTGGGACTTTATCAAAATAAAAAGCTTCCGCACAGCAACTGAAAAATTGACAAAATGAAAAGGCAACCTACAAAATGAATTAACTCCTTTAGAGACTTTGATTTATGCTTTCATTACTAGGATTAGTAATATAAATAATAAAGTGAATATTTTGAAAACTATGTAGTTTATAAAGTCACTATCATATTGAAAAGCAAGTGTCTATGACTTTGTTCTTCACATTTGGCACAGGGACAATAATTTGTAACTGGCATTCTAGATGAATAATTTATATGAGACATTATCACATCAGAAAAAATAAAACTGTGTCATAAGGGGTTATAAGTAAATAGGAAAGTGAAAAGTGATCACATTTCTAAAATGTTGATGAAGGGGTGCCTGGGTGTCTCAGTGTGTTAAGCTCCTCACTGCGGCTCAGGTCATGATCTTGTGGTTCATGAGTTGGAGCCCTGTGCCAGGCTCTGTGCACTCTCTCTCAAAAATAAATAAACATTGAAATAAATAAATAAATAAATAAATAAATAAATAAATAAATAAATAAAATGTTGATGAAGAATCTGTTAGAGGCAATCCTCTAATGATACTATTTTTAACTTGGTTATAAAAAAGAAATCTCTTGTTACTTACTTGTAAATTATGCTCAACCAAATCTTACTTATATAACAATGCAGTTTGTAGAGTTAAATCATAATCCTTTAAATATGGAATGCTCATGGGATCTCTACCACACGCCAATGAACAGAGTTGTTGTAGCTTCACATTTGCTTATTTTAAGTTAGAACTTAGATGTCTCTAGACCTCATCAGGTTGCAACAAAATTACGAGTCCTTTAATGTCCAAATTCTAAAGACTCCCAAATTCACATCTGCCCCAGATTATCATAAAGTGCAGTTTCTTCCACTCCATCACCCTCTTGCACATTATGTTCCAGCATGCCCAGGGATGCTCATCCATGTCCAACAAATCAGTCCTTGTTATTTTACCTTACCGATGAAGTCAGTACTCAAATACACTCCTGTGTGGCTTAAGAACCATGCAGTTTCTGCCAAGAATGCTGAGTCCCCCAGAATGCCACCATGTGCTGCAGTGATGACTGTACCCAGTCTACTTTGCCCTTTTCTATCTTGCTGCTGCCAGAGCGACTAGTGGCCAGAGACTAGTGTTCCCAATACCTGCTGTCACAGTATTATGCTAAGCCTTCTTAGCCATTAATGTAGGTCTCTACTGACTGCTTCTGGCTTTGATGGCAACCCATCCTCAAAGAGCCCTTTCACACTGTGCCATGCCCCTTCCATACTGGAGTACCACTTGCCTTGCCCCCAGTGTACAGCTGTTACTATTTGTTCCATTTCCTACAATTCCTCTAGAGTATCTGTTTTGGGTAGAGTAGAACATCAATTATACCTTATGGTTAGACCCTGTACTTCTGATTTCCTAAGTCATTGTATTATTCTTGGGTCACTAATCTACATTTTCCTTGTGTTAAGGTTCCTCGCATGACCCTGGTTTTTCTTCCTGCTATCTAGTTTTATTTGGGACTATTGCAGTGCATCAGACATATTCAAACAATGTTGATTCTCAAATGAAAAGGAAGTAGGTTGGGGACACTTTTAATCTCCATCCTCACATGAGTTATTTTGGTCTGTGTCAATACAGTGATTAGTACAAATTCCTAAGGGAGGGGTGTTGAATAATTTGCATGCCATCAACAACACGGAAGCACTTACCTTTGCCTGACCAAAATAGATCTTATTTCAGTTGTGCTTTGTCCATTGAACTTAAGTGAACTTAACTGTGGGCTTGATTTATGTAACCAAAAGACAATGTTTGTAAAACTAATGGAGAATCTTCACCAATGGCACAAAGATCTCTCCTCCATCCCAATAGCCATTTTCATTATTCAAAAATTTTAATGCTTATCCTCTCTGCTCTCTGAGGTAGTCTATAATGGAGTGAAGAGATACATCAGAACCTCCAAGCACTAACCAGACACCTGCTGAATAGAATTTTATCAGTTACTAATTTTTAAAGCCATGACTTTTTCCCCATTGTTACATGGGACAATACTGGACATCTGTGTGGAAATTGCTAGCTGCTGATAATTCAATAAAATGATTTTCTCTAAAAATCATAAAATTTAGTTAGAGTCAGGGTTCTGGAATCTAAGTATAAGGATCTGGTGCTCTCATTTCTGAAAAGTGTTTACTTGTCCAGTCCTACCCAAGTCAAGTAAACTCTTGAACTTTGGTTTCTTCCTCACATTGGTTTTCTGTTATTGCAAATATGGAATGAAATATGAATATAAAATATTGAGCACATGTCTAGTACAAGTAGGCTGTCAAATAATTATCATGTTAAGAAGTGTCACTTCTTTGTCTATGTCATCATCTTTAGCTATGCCTCATGGAAGCTTAGAGTAAACGTACATCATCTAGGAATCAAAAAGTTTGTGAACTAAGAGATAATGAAAATTATTTAAGTCCTTTTCTGAACAGGGTTCCAATACTCATCTACCAGAAATATATTTTAAAATTATCTTTATATGTCACAAATGTGTAACAAAGCTTTGAGTAGCAATAGAACTTGCTTTCCTCCTTTCTCTCTTTCCATTTTTAATGCTGCCATTATGATTTCCATCTTTCAGAACTCAGCAGAAATTTTTTCAAACCCTGCTTGTTGTCATGAGTACCATCACCAGGAATGAACTATTTTCAGTGTGACACTGAAAAGCAAAATAAATAACATGTATGGTTGTAAACTGCCACACTAAAGATGTTCCAGAATGTTCATTGCTCACTATTTCCATAATTTACTTGTCAACAGCTCTATTTATTTGGGGATTGTTTTTATGGGTTTTTGTCTATACTCAGGCATAGATGATAAGGCTATATACATTGATCTGGGATAAACAGAACTATAAATGGTATATGATTTTAAATGTAAAATGATAAAGATCCTAGAAAAGCAGCTCCTTGTTTTCTGTAAACTCAGCTGATAATGTCTGAATTGGTAATGTAGGAGGTATTGAAGACCATGCTATACCGCACTCTTATTGTCAATAGAGATGCTGTTGTCAAACCATTTTAGAATAGCACAGCAAACCATTTCACATCATGTTGTGGTAAGGGCCACCACGAGAAGTTGGTAAGATCCTCAGAGAGTCATGGGGTTTTACTCTGTCCATGGCTAATCGTGTATCAGAGGTCTCTCCAGAGTAATTGTGTGTGGTAGTTTGTGTGGATGGGCCTGTGATCTGTAAAGAAATAATCTTCTCAGTTGCTAAATTCAGTAAACAAGCATCTTAATCCACTTAAATGATTTCAAGTCTCATTGATTCTGAAGGCATGGAAGTCCATTGTCCTGTAAGGCCCAAGGAGGTACTCGACCTCTGTTAGGCCTATATAGTCTGCTACAATTTGGAGAATACAAGACTTGTTTGTAAAGGGCTTTAGATTACATTAATAGTAATCATAAGAAGTATAATTGAGCTCTAAATATCACTCCCTGGAAGACATAAATGAAGAAATTAGGGAAACAAAATTGTAATAAATACAATTTTTTAAAATTTCCTTTGGTAATCACGTAGATTTCTATGAGTTGCCTATCATCTTTAATTTAGGTACTGGAACTGATAAAAATGGATACTTTAAACTGTTATTGGATTCTAGAGTATAATTTTTTTCATATTAACTGGTTTTTCCTACATTTTCTCCAAATCAGATCATTTCTCTGAAAGGAAAACTGATGTTTTTTAAAAGGGTGATGTTTCTTTTTTTGTTTTTTTAAGTTAATTTATTTTGAGAGAGAGAGAGAGAGAGAGAGAGAGAGCGCATATGAACGGGGGAGGAGCAGAGAGAGAGAAGAGAGAGAGAATCCCAGGCAGGCTCTGCACACGACCCTGAAATCATGACCTGAGCCAAAACCAGGAGTTTGATGCTTAACTGACGGAGCCACCCAGACACCCCCAGTGTGCCTATATTCAAAACCCCATGCCCTTTCTCCAACTGTTTCCCCACAAGTATACTTGACCACTTATTTCTAATTATACATCTCTTTTCTATGATTCTCTATTTTTCTATTCTGAAATAAGG
This sequence comes from Panthera tigris, assembly GCF_018350195.1. Lineage (NCBI taxonomy): Eukaryota > Metazoa > Chordata > Mammalia > Carnivora > Felidae > Panthera > Panthera tigris. The sequence goes on from NC_056664.1 coordinate 111,195,311, forward strand.
ACTGAAGTTAACTGGGTTAAATTTAATCGTTCACTGAAAATTTTCTAACAGTTGTGTACTAAAATGTATAGAAAATATTAATTTAAAAGCACGATTCACCAATTAAGACTGTTGTACTTTGTTAAATGATTTATTTCACATTTCTTTCATGAAGTTTCATATTATTTCACACAAGAGAGAATTTGAAACTCGTTTTGGTGTTCTTGATGCATGACTGTGGCATTTCTCAGATCAGCCTCCAAGGGGAATAGCTGGGGGACCAGGCATTGCCTGGATGCTCACTTAGCAGACTGTAGAGGATTTGCATAGTGGTAGGCTGGTTGGGAGAGGTGATATTTAATATTCCTTCCAACCCCCAAATCCCCTGATGCCTAGATTTACAGACTTTATGATGGCTTTTTACAAGTATTGAAAGTTTTCTTCCATGACACAGGTAATAGATTGTAAATATGTTAATGAAGACTTGTCTGATCATCATTCCTCATTGATAATGTTATTATAATTTTGAATATGCTAATATGTCAATATGGGTGAGGTTTTAAAATTTGTCTTGATGTGAAATCGTTACTTCATTCAAATTCTAGCTTTGATTTTTGCATATGCAGTCGACTATTATCAGGTGAAAACTAATAAAAGCAGCACACACACAAAATGATTATTTACCCTATTCTAGGTACACACTTTGCTATAAACAAGGTATACAGAATCTAAAGTATCCTCTTCAAGTTCAAGAGCTCACACAAAAATAAACATTATAAAAATAATGTTATCTACCATATTAGCAAACATAAGAAAAGGAAACATCCATATCTGTCTGAGGAAGTTAGTGAAGACTGTAGAGAAAGTAAAATTTGGGCTTAAACTAAAATATGTGTTAGTTTGGCAGGCAAAAAACAAAAGAAAATGATTTAAGAAGGGGATCAGAATATGCAGAGACAGAAAGGCAAGAAAGAGTTTATGATGTTCACAAGATTCCAGGGCTCCTGCAGGGGCTTTGGAGTGAAAATGATAGTTCTGTCCATTCTCCTTTTTTCCTTCCTCCCTCTGTTCCTCCCTCCTTTCTTCTTATTGTCCCTTCAGTTATCTTGGATCCTCTGTTTTAAATTTAGTTCCTCCCAATTGCCCTTGCACTTCAGGGTACTAATAGGTGATTGCCACATCACTACCTCCTCCCCAACCACCCCCTCCACAACAAGGCCACCGGGTTAGCTCACTTGATTTTCATAATCATAATGCATATGCATTTACTGAGGAGAAGCATTTTTGAAATAGATTATTATGTTTTCAGGAAGGAGTTATATTTACTCTTCTAATATGATTGATTGCTTTTTATAGCCAAAGAGTTAATAGGCAAGACATTTAGGACTGAAAAATAAATGTCTATGACGGCTTCCAAGTTTTAGCTTCCACTGGCCCAGAAACGACTAGGTGACAAAGTAACATTTCAATATATAATGAAGGCAAGAATCTTTTGCTATTTAAAAAATCAAATTATGGACCATAACTCTTAATGCATAATGTTTCAGGAATTTTAATGTGAATGAGTGTGATTTCAATCCAAGCAACTGATGATTAAAGAAAACTAAATCTGCCATGACACAGCACTTTTGTGGATCAATAGGGTAACCTGCCTTTGAAATTTATATGCTGAGGCTTTAAATATGCAAATGAAATAGGGACCAGATCACTCTAATGCCCAGCCAAGACATATGTATTTTTTATTATCATTATTATAACTTAACATTTATTCCATGCCTTAAAAGTGCCAGGAGTTTTACATAGACCTTGCTTATCTTTATAATATGCTGAGTGAGTTTTTCTTAATCACAGTGAAGAAACAGATACGTCAGTAATTTTAAGTAACTAGTTCAAAGTCACAGGGTTAATAAGTATTGATTATGATTATAAATACTAGAACAAGTCATTGTTTTCTCAAGATATTTGTGAAGATGAGAGGCCATGCTTCTGACGTTATTTAAAAGTGTATCTAGTCCAGGTGACTTGATGACCACATGAAGTTATTTTGAACCTCTGATAGCCAGGAATGCCCTCAGCTCTCAACCCCGGGTCCAGTCCTTGTCCTAATATATGTGAACTTTTATGGGACTTTTTTTTTGGTCTTCTTTATCTTTGGGTATCAATTTATATTTAAAACATATAATAGTAAGTCTATTACATATACGAACATATGAACATATGTACATACATAGTAATATATACATACACGTGTGTGTATGTTAAGCTTTGCTGCTAAGTCTAATTAAATCTAAGCTTTGTCTTTAAATAGAAAATAAAAACCAATAATTCATGTTTTGTTTGAAAGGATCAAAGATATGAATGGTCTCTATATAAAATATTTTTCCTGACATAAATTTAGTATATATCTTAATATGGATGAGATTATTCCTCTGATAACAAATTGCATAAGTGATAGGAGAAAAGGCAAATGAGTTAGGTCTGCCCATGTTTATTTTAAGGCCAGTAGATTAACAATTCATAATAAAAGTAAGCTATAAAATGTTCTGGCTAAATCAAGATAAAAATAAAATCCTTGAGGTACGTGGGTGGCTCAGTTAAGCATCCAACTCTTGATTTTGGCTCAGGTCATAATCTCACAATCCTGGGATTGAGCCCCGGGTCTGGCTCCGTGCTGTGCACGGAGCCTGCTTACCATTATCTCTCTCTTGCCTTCTCCCTCTGCCCCCCACCCACCACTTGTACATGCACATGCTCTCCCTCTCTCTCTAAGAAAAGAAAAAAATAAATAAATAAAAGTATAATTCTTGAGAAGCCCAGTTGTACCAGGATATTTTATAGTAATTTATATGCTCATGTTTACGTTATTGTTTGTCAGTGTAGTTCTTATTCCACAAAGTACTATTTCAAGAAAACTCTGGGGAAGAGCGGTACGGGGTGAATGGGATTGGATGTTGTTAATGGTTGTTTAACAGTTTGAAGGTTTGATGAGCTCAGGTTGAAATATTTATATTTACGGGAGAAGAAACCATTAATCCATCCTGTACAAATAGCTTACAATCAATAGCCATGCATATCTTGTGGTCATCACTGATGGAAGTGGAAAGCTTTTAATATACATAAAAGTTGACAATTACAATTGAATTTTTTACTCTTTATTACCATAATCCATAGGAAAATGTTCTTGTAAAGCAATATAAACTACTATATCTTGGAATTATTTATTAAAATATGCTAGTTTATTGTACTTTTATTATTATTTTGTTTTTTTGTTGAAGTTTGTACTTGTTAACCCCTTCATGTGTTTCAACCGTCCTCCCACTTACCTCCCCTCTGGCAGTCCCAATTTGTTCTCTGAGTTTAAGAGCCTTATTTTTTTTTGGTCCATTTGTTCTGTTTTATAGATTCTACCTATTAGTGAAATCATATGGCATTTGTTTTTCTGTCTTACTTACTTCATTTAGCATAATACCCACTAGGTGCATTCATGTTGTCACAAATGGTAAGATTTATATCCTTTTTATGGCTAAGTGATATTCCATTGTGTATGTGTGCGTGTATGTGTATATATGGGCACGTCACATTTTCTTTATCCATTCATCTCTTAATGTACACTTGGGTTGATTCCGCATCTTGGCTATTGTAAATAATACTGTAGTAAACATCTTTTTGTTTTCATTTTCTTTGGGTAAATGCCCAGTAGTGGAATTACTGGATCATATGGTATTTTTATTTTTAATATCTGACAGCTTACTTTAGCATTCTTATTTAAATACATAAATATTATTTACAACTCCTATATATGTCTTGATTTTCAATCAAGAACCTTAGACTAAAAACAGGAGTTTGGAGTTTCCAGCTCTGGTACTTAATGATTGTATGACCTTGGGCAAGACAACACTCCTCAGGGTCTTTGTTGTCTCAGTTGTAAATTGATGGAGTTGTACAGGGTGATCCTACATAATCATCCCAATCACAATATTCTACACAATATTCAATCAATTTTGGCATTTTTATTGGACTCTTTTAATGACACACACCAGTCTTTCTTGACCCATACATTTCACCTTAGAATGTTAATCAAATAATGACCCTTCCTTCTGACTTTCTCTCTTTTGTTTTTTTTTTTTCTTCCTCTCTTCTCGACTTTTACTTTCGGTACTTCTTCTCATCTTTATTGTCACTCTTGGGACTTGCAATCTTAAAGTAATGAAAAAGGTCAGCCTACTTAGTTAAGCATATTTGAATACATGTGTCAGACGTAAATACTCATGCTTCATAGAAACTTTAGATTCTTTCAGATAAATAGGGCTTGGTGGAAAAAGTATTCCCAGTATGTTTATTACAGAAGCATGTAACCAATTAAACACTAAAATGAGATCAAACCACTAAGCCAAATGAAGAAAAATGCACTGAAAGGTACATATCTGTTCCACTAGGGTTAACATGAAAATAGAAGGTGATTTACATAGTTAATTTAGTGCTTTCACTTATGTAAGATGATTTTGTGTGTGTGTGATTTTTAATTTTATTATTTGTGCAGCTGGGTTGAAAATGCCTTGAATTGCCATCCCTGTTTATAATGGTATTGCTGACACATCACTTGTGATAAGAGTTTTAAATTGCATAAGGCAAATATTTTATACTCTTTCTGAAATTGTGGTTAGAAAGTTAATACTTGAAATACTTTTGGTGTTTTAACAAACAGAATGTGGGCTATAGATTCTTTTTGTTGTTGTTGTTGTATCTACAAATTGCAAAAACACCGAATATATCTGAGTTATAATTTTTTAGGATTGGCCACAAAATATATTCCCTCTTAGAGAATATTAAAAGCCTCCGTGCAATTGGAACATAGTCATATAATTCTCAAAGGATGGGTAGATTCATTAGAAAAGTGACTGAAAGCTAAAAGTTAACTATTGTACCAAATATGACCAAAATCTCTACTGAAATCGGAGGAGAAGTTAGTTAGTAAATAACTGTGGTCTTAACTCCTAGATTCTTCAGGCACACATCTCTCAAATATTTTTGACTAAAAATATTCAAAATCATAGCCCTTGGATGGGGCGCCTGGGTGGCGCAGTCGGTTAAGCGTCCGACTTCAGCCAGGTCACGATCTCGCGGTCCGTGAGTTCGAGCCCCACGTCAGGCTCTGGGCTGATGGCTCGGAGCCTGGAGCTGTTTCCGATTCTGTGTCTCCCTCTCTCTCTGCCCCTCCCCCGTTCATGCTCTGTCTCTCTCTGTCCCAAAAATTAAAAAAAAAAAAAAAAAATCATAGCCCTTGGAAGACAGAAATGACACTAACAATGAAGTTAGCATCAAAAGGGAGTTAGTGTGGTAAGATGGACCTCACGGACTTGAGAGTGAGTTTAGTCTTCGTGTTTGTTACACTACGTATTTGGGACTGAGTCACTCATTAGTAAACAAACAAATTTTGTTTTCTCATTTCTAAAATAAAGTTGTTTGGTAGTGAGACTTCCAAATTTCCTTCCATAAAAGCTTGAAAAGTAAAAGATCCCCCCCTTTCACTGACTTACTAAAAGAGGTTTCAATACATGGAGCCAAGAAATGTGGAGATGCCCAAGTGAAAGTAGAGGGAGGGGAGGAGAGCCCACTCTGCCATTGTGATCACCCACTCCCACTAATTAGTATATAGCAATAGCATAGCATAACACCCCTGCAGAGTCCAAGAATGCTGAGAAGCCCTAATGTTGGACAAGATTCCATATTAACACAGGCAGATATAACTGTATCCTGCTGGAAAAATATACAGAGGAAAAAATGCCACAGATGCCCTTTAGAAATCCATTTTGACAGATTTAAGACCTAGCCAAAAGATTCCCCACTTATACAACCATGCTGTTGTCACTTTGCTCACGTACTTCCAATGTGGATATACTTTTGGGCTTCCCTGGAATTCTATATATATCCACAGCCTAGATTTGTTTTTCATGTTTTAAAATCCTAGATTTGTTTTTCATGCTTTAAAAATAGGGAATCACACATTAGCCAGTTTCCAAAGACCATATTTCTATATTAACTTATGTGAAATTGAATATAAGCAGGAAGCAAGAAGCAAATAAGAAGGACCATGGGCCAGTATGGAATTATCAAGTGGGAGGCATGTTATTATTGGATATTTATTTAAATGCTCAATAGAGCCCATTCTTTTTTTTTTTTTTTCGTAATGTTTATTTATTTATTTTTTGAGAGACAGAGAACATGAGCAGGGGAAGGTCAGAGAGAGAGGGAGACAGAATCCGAAGGAGGCTCCAGGATCTGAGCTGTCAGCAACAGAGCCCGATGCGGGGCTGAAACCCACAAACCATGAAATCATGACCTGAGCTGAAGTCGGGCACTTAACCAACTGAGCCATCCAGGCACCCCAAATAGAGCCCATTCTTAGTTGGTACCACTAGTAATTATAAAGTCATGACACGTTCACTAATGTCTGAAGAGGTCTGCGTACAGAAAAGAGACCTGTTTGATAAATCTCTTCCTTTGATTTTATTTTGCTGTCTAAAAACACATACATCCCTCTCTCTCTGCCCCTTCCCTCCTCATGCTCTGTCTCTCTCTGTCTCAAATATAAATAAACATTAAAAAAAATTTAAAAACACATACATATTGTTTACTTTCAAAAGTTATGTATATTACTTAAAAAATACAAATAATAGAAATAAAGCAAAAATTCACTAACTTCACTTCCAAGTAATCCTGCTAACCACTGTTACCCACTGTTAACTTCTAGTTTTAAACTTTGGAGAGATATAGAAAACATATACAAACGTATTTTATTTATATAAATGGGGTCATTTCTTTGCAGATTTCTCTTTTTCATTCCATGTTATAATTATGCTTCATTTCATGTAGGAGTATGAATTGTTTTAAATAAAAATAGAGATGCATAGCTGAAAATTCTTTAGTAAACAGAAAATTTGTCCTTCAGTGAGTGTGTCTTGTCAAGTAGGAGAGTAAATGTTTTAATTTAATCATTTCTTTCCATAAATTTGGCTAATATTTCTCTACTATTTGCCAGGATGAAATGTAACCAGGTCTTGAACAATCTGAACCCAGTGGGTAGAAACATACAGTTTTCCCCTGTCTTTACCTTTGACTACACTGATTCCTATTTCCTATTCCTTCAAAAACATCTATGGCAGATCTCATAGATTCCTAAACTGTTTCAGATCTTAATGTTCCTGTTCAGTTCAATTGACAACACCAGTCACTTATCCAATTTATCTCTTATCTTCCCCATCAGCTTCCTTCCCTGCTTCAAGTACCTGCATGGAAAGAGGCCATGACTGCTTTTCCATAGTTTCTTTGTACTTCTATGCTCTCTCTCCTCCCAGTATTCTTTCCTCTCCAGTGTCTTGGTGACCAGAGGGGAGATAAAGAAAAAGAGGTAAATATCTCTTAATTGATCATGTTAAAGTTCCATTTTGATTATTGAAATTTCTCTAATTATACCCTCTGAATGGCCTGTGCCCTAATGCTGGCACTTTGATGGAGTTTGCATCATTTCCTTGAAGGATTCTTCAGTAGCCCGATCGTGGCAAAATCCATCTTCAATGCAGAAAATTCACTCTAGCTCAATCTCTTTTAACCTCTCCCATCCCTTCCCACCAACTCCAAGGAACTCAGCACCTGTTGGCAAGTCTGGTACCAAAATATCCTATTGAATGTGATGCCGGGCTCTCTTCTTTAGGATTGTTTCAGATCTCTACAAGGGGTAATTTTGGGTGCAGTGAAAGTTTGGGAAAAGTTATGTCAGTCCCTAACTACATCCAGGTTTTGGTCTGCAGCCTATCCAGTTTCTGCTTAAATAGAAATGGAATTGGAGGGGGCTGAGGTGAAAGGTTGAGGGAGCAGAGGCAGAGTGGCTGCTGGGGGTGTAGAAACCCATTGTTTTCACCCTTTTTTTAAGAATGTGAAGTACTTTGTCCGTGTCTTTGTTTTCTAGCAGTGTTAGACAATTCTAGACTATTGGGAAAGCCTTCCTCAATATCCATTACATAAGCAGAAATTAAAGAAAATCACAGATTTGCCTTACCTTTTAACTCAAAACAAATGGTTAATGGAAAGTGAACAAAGCATTCAGGACTTTTTGTTTGGCACTTTGTGCTTGGTGCTCTCTGAACTAATTTCTACCAACTATTACTCCTATGAAATTCTGCAAAGTGAAAAGGTTTAGAAGTTTCCCTCCATTGTGCTGTGTGGAAACATTCTGAGGTGCATGGGACCTACTTGGAAGTGCTGAGTGTGGGGGCACATCTACAGGGAAGTGAGGGAGACAGGGTAGGGTTGAGGCAGAAGCTGCAAATAAGGTCTCCGCTCATCCTACAAGGAGCTCTAAAGCAGGCATAACCCCTCAGAGTTGTGCCAGATTGAGGCCATGCAAACACTAGGGCTTTTCCATCCCTACATTAGCCAGTCAGTAGTTGAATCTTGTCTTCTAGAAAGACAGGCAACCTTTGGTAAGGTGGTTCCCTGAGGCCAGGGGCAATGCCCAGTGAAAAACTCAGCTGTGAGCCCTCAACAGTCAATATTCCAGCAGCTGGGCATGGGTGCCTCTGCTGCTGGAATATTCTCACCTACAGAGAGTGCCACTGCAGAAACCATTACAGAAACTATATGAATCCATTCTAATATTTTATTTGAATAAATTGCTTATGTTTGAATATACATGAATTAAATATCATATCTCATAAATTCCTGGCACATAATTTGAATATTTCAACTTAAATAAAGAGGCCTTGCCTCAGTTTCTCTAAGTGTAAAATGAGCATTCTAATGTGCAATATTTAATGTAACAATTATGTAAATTCTTTATATAGTATATGATTAATATGGCCAGAAGTATTATTGTGCATAATATATTATCTTCACTATATTGTTATTAATGAAATTCCCTATAATTTTTATGTTGGGAAGAGTTGCTTTTCTCTTATAGATGATTAGATCAATGAATCTACATTCATAAAATCTCTAGTGCATCCAGAATCAACATCTGGCATCTCATACTTGTAAACTAATCAATAAAACCATCCCAGCTCCCAGGCACATGGCTACAAAGTGACAGGAATTCAGAGCTAAAGCTATGGATTTTTTCCAATAGGATATTACGAAAAGCAAATGAGCAGATACCATTTATAGAAAGAAATAGTTACAATGTCAGAGAAGGTAGTGAAAGCATTAAAAAAGTGATTTCTCTCAGGATAGCAGCACAAAAAGAAAACCTCATAAAACTAAAGAAACTCTTACAATTTTGGAAGCAATTGACATGTGTAAAATTATTCATGGATCAAAAGTTGCTAAGAGCCTAAAATCTTTTCTAGTTTCTAGAGACTCAACATATTGAAGACATGACTTCAATTGTAAGGACTTAGCATATGAATAGAATTGGCAGAGGATTAATGTTCCAGAGTGTTGAATCTCCAAATATAAATTATACTGCATTGGTCCTTTGTTCACTGAATGCAGTGGAAAAAGACACTATCTTGCTAGATGTCCTTGCTTTTGCCTCCCAAAATATGCATTTAGAGCAATGTCCATTCCTTTTTGTATTCCAGTGAGAAATGGAAAAGTGTGCAGCTATATTAATATTAATATTAACTTTTATATCTCTTCTTATTCAAAACAAAGTTTATTTTCCTGTTGAAATAAAAATAGCTATTAGAAACACAGATAATTGATGGGCTCAACTTTACATATTTCTTATCACAAGGTGAATGAATTTTCTTCCTAGAATATTGCATCTAGGAGGCTCAGAATCAAGAAAGATTAACAAAGTGAATTATAATCAAATAGCCATTTAGTATCTTACTCTCATAACTAGATGTGTATCTGATGAACATCAACATATACAAAGAGATGATTTTTTGTAAGATTTTATTTTTAAGTAATCTCTACACCCAATGTGGGGCTGGAATTCACAACCCCGAGATCAAGAATTGCATGCTATGCCAACCAAGCTGGTGGGCATCCCGAAAGAGATGATTTATGTATGGATAGACTCGGTGTAATCATTTTAAATAAAGCAGACTGTATGATATAATACCATCTGTCTCATTAACATACACGATAATTTTCATAGTTACATTTTATATACAGAGTCTCTGAAAGTCATAAGGTTAAAAAAGTAACTTTATGATAGGATATTGATGAAAATGATAAAAATAAATGAAAGTGGAAAAGTGAGATATTGATGAGTTTTATAAAAATCACGAGACAAAGTTAAGGAAAAGAGAGGTTAGGAATTTCAGGTAAAACTCACCAGTGTAATTGTAGTATTCTGGAAGTTTCTATGTGATATCAGAGAGACAAAGTGCAATAAAGTTAACTTGCTCAGCTCAAAGTATCCTCCAGAATTGAAAGTTTCAGGTGGGTTGGGAAAGCACTATTATATTTTAAATGTACTGTATCATTTTTTGTTTTTTGTTTTGTTTTTTTTTTTTTTTCCTGTTGGTGGCCATGTACGGTAAAGAACCCCTGTGGCTTATTAGCAGTGGGGCTCTATCAAAACTAAATTTAAGATTTCTGCTGGGCTCTTGAGATGGTAGATTTCAGGGGTGGTGCCTACAAAAGAGAAGCCTGAGCCCCAGGAAGCACTTTTGCAAAGCTTTTTAGAACAATGCACTGCGGTCTTTTCTGGAGTTTTAATTCAGATTTTCATATCAACACATCAAATACCTCTTGAGGTTCAACTGTATGCTAGTCTTCGGACTGAAGGCTTTATCCTGAACATACAGCATAAGAAAGAATTTTCTCTTTGTTTGAAAAAAAAATTCAGAAAGACCGGTTTAGGCCCTCTATGAATTGTGTTTCTAAAGAACTCTGCATTTGGGGGCGCCTGGGTGGCACAGTCAGTTGGTTAAGCATCCGACTACGGCTCAGGTCTTGCTCTTGTGGTTTGTGAGTCCAAGCCCCATGTCGGTCTCTGTGCTGACAGCTTGGAGCCTGGAGCCTGCTTCTGATTCTGTCTCCCTATCTCTCTGCTCCTCCCCTGTTCAGGCGCGCTCTCTCTCTCTCTCTCTCTCTCTCTCTCTCTCTGGCATTAGAAAAAAATGATTGGTATCAGACAGGAGAAGTGACTAGTGCTGTATAAAACAGCCTATTCTTGCTTTGAACACATGTGATGGTCTGTGAGATCATAACTCTTTGGACTTACAGTGATTTTTACCAGGGCAATTGACTTAGGTTACAATAAAAATCAATCTTTATAATCTCATTAGATACTATTTTAACAAAAACTAAAAAGGAGGGATGAAAAACATCTATTTTTTTTTACATTATAAGCCTCTGAAATATACATATTTATTCATGCTCAGAGAAATAGGGCAAAAATATTCTTTCAGTTATTTTGATTATCAAAGTACTAGCTTATTCATAACTTGTGGAATTTTAGTTGTAAAATTTTTAACATTCTGATCACAATTAGATTCGATATGTTTTTTTTTTTTTTTTTTTTTTTTTAGATTCGATATGTTTTTAACACCACTGAATATACCTAATGTGTAGACTCATTTCTTATAACACTAGTAAATAGTGCCTTTTACTTTTCCTGTAACTTTTTTGGCTAATGAAGTTTGCTGGTTGGATTTGTTCTGATCATCCTTAAATCCTTCCATGCTGACAGTTTTAATTAAAAGAAAAAATTCCAATCATTTCTCTAATGCCAGAGAAATGCTAAGTACAAATCATTTCTATTCAGAATTTCAATACCATCTTCTCTGCTAAAGCCTCATGAAATAGTTTTGGCGTTTATGGAGTTTTTCATAGATTGCATAGTAAATGTGAGCAATACTGCTTTGCTTCTTGTACAAAAATGTTATCCGGGACCTAAAGAGATTACAAATGTGTATAATTTAGTTCTGATGTCTTGTGATTTTATTCTTATAATAGGTATAGACCCCCCACCCCCAATTAAAAAAAATTGTCAGATTTGCCATGCTTTCCCTCAGCAACTCAAATAATTCTTTATCTTGTTTCTTGAGTTTCATGTCTGTGGCTGACATTTACTCTGAATCATCTTTGGAAAGAGTGAAGCAAATTATGGATTTTCATTTTACCAACATTCTCCTCATCTACCAATAAAATATTTTTGGTAATTCTTAAGGTAGGGATGGCCTTTTGATAGACTTTTGGATGTTTTTTACATTCAGATAATATCTTAGCATTATTTTTTTAATGTTTATTTATGACAATGGGGGAGGAGCAGAGAGAGAATCCCAAGCAGGCTTCACACTGTTAGTGTAAGCCCAACACAGGGCTCAATCTCACAAACCATGAGATTGTGACCTGAGTTGAAATCAAGAGTCTGTCACTTAAATGACTGAGCTACCTAAGTACCCCTATCTTAGCATTATTATTCATCCTTGTCTCTCACTGATCTTTCAAAAATTCCCTGTCCTCTTTACATTTATTTTCTTTCTTTCTTAGGTTTATTTATTTTGAGAGGGAATATGTGCACTTTTGAGCAGTAGAGGGGCAGAGGGAGAAGAAGAGAGTATCTCAAGCAGGCTCCACACTGCCCGTGCAGAGCCCCATATGGGGCTCCATCTAAGGAAGGTGAGATCATGACCTGAGCTGAAATCAAGAGTCAGACACTTAACCTACTAACCCACCCAGATGACCCTATATTTATTTTCTTTACTTGAAATTAGTTTTCTTTGACTTAAAAATTTTCAGGTTGGGGCACCTGGGAGGCTCAGTTGGTTAAGCATCTGACCTCACCTCTGGTCCTTATCTCACTGTTCATGAGTTTGAGCCCTACATCGGGCTCTCTGCTGTCAGCACAAAGCCTGCTTTGGATCCTCTGTCCCCCTTCTCCCTGCTCTCTCCCCACCCTCAAAAATAAACATAAAAAAAAAAAAAAAAACCTCTTCACTTAACTGAGAATCTGAATATCCAGTACAGAGAAATATGGACCAGATAAGAAAGTTATACTGAGACTTGAAGAACATAATATTAAATATAGAAACATAGGGTGCAACCAGTCAGGGGAGCAAGTAGTTTACCTCTGTATGATCAAACCTGACTCTAAAATGAAGGGCAGATTATCACCCCTTGTTCTCAGACCCCCAAAAAGAGAGAATGTAAAATTTACTGAGCTGGGACACCTGCATTAATCAGTCAGTTAAGCATCCAACTCATGACTTGGGTCATGATCTCACATCTCATGAGATGGAGCCCTGTATCAGGCTCTGGGCTGACAGTATGGAGCCTACTTGGGATTCTCTCTCAGCCCGTTCCCTGCTCTTTTGCTCTCTCTTTCCCCCTCAAAATAAATAAATAAACATTTAAAAAAAAAAACTCACTGTGGTTTACATTGAACCAAGAGGCATTAATGAAAATCTCCCTCCTTAGAGGTCATTCTACTTACTATGATTATACATATTTAAGACAGAATTGTGGTTCAAGGTGCCTTCCTTATTTACTATAAGCAACGGTAGGTTATCCAGGCCATTTCTGGGCTACGGTTTCTATTTGAAACTGTATGTCTAACTGAATAAGCAGACAAAGATAAAACTGTAGTCTGTCCATCCAGTTCCCAGAAGGAAGTGATAAGCCTGAGTAAACCCATTTTACAAATAGGAAAACTATAGCCCAGAAAATTTATGTGAATCATGAAAATTATAAAAATAATACATAGAAGTGCACACATTTATCTGTTTATTTAAATTAGTTATGATTAACATATAAAATTACAGTATTTAGTTTCAGGTATAAGCATAATGATTTGATATATATATATATGTATATATATATTCGAGATATTCGAGATATATATATATTCGATATGTATATATATATATATATTTAAATGATCACAATAAGTCTAGTTAATATCCATCACCATACATAGTTATAACTTTTTTTCCCAAACATGCAAAACAGTATTATTAATGGTAGTCAACGTGCTGTGCATTATATCCCCATGACTTATTTATCACTGGAAATTTATACCTTTAGACCCCTTTCACCCATTTAAATCAAGATTTAACTTCAAGCCTCCTTCCATTTCCATTCATAGACAATATTTCAGCATGTGCTATTTTGGTATTCAGATACTGATTCCATACAGCTTTGCCCTCCAAAATGCAGGAGCATATTTCACTAGCTAACAAATCAGTAAAGCCTAGTTACTTCTTCACTCAGGAATAGAAAATTCTAAAGACTTCAAACACATAGAGAAACCTCATTGCATTTTATTGTTGTTGGGGTGATTTTTTTTTTAAATTGAAGTATAGTTGACATACAATCTTACATGAGTTTCAGGTGTATAACGTAGTGATTCGACAACTCTATACATTACTCAGTGCTCACCATAAGTATAGTCACCATCTGTTACCATATAATGTTATTACAATATTATTAACCATATTCCCTATGCTGTACTTTTCATCTGATAGGGTGACTTTTGTTAGATGATTTATTTAATGCCCCCCAAAGTATGGCAATATAATTAACTATGTCATTATCTTTGCTACAAATGTTTTCATTACATTGAAAATTATTCTGTTCCTTGTGCTCCCAGGTATTTTTATTTGTTTTCCATGACCTCTAGTAACTGTGGGTGCTAAAATGTTATTATACATGCTGGGCAAATAAATATGTCCATTCATTTCAAATATCTTGCCCTTTAACTTCATTGAGTTTGTCCTTTCAATCCCTTATTATGCATTGGGTACAAGGGCAGAACAAATTCATTTTCATTCTGTCCTTTGTTATTTTAAAAAATCAGAGTCAAATCTTTATATCTTTGTTTTTTCTGGGTTGCTAACTCTATATTTTTTTACATTCAACTTTAAGTTTTTAGTAACAGATCATCAGGTAGAGAAGTTATCAGCCATAAAAAAAGCCAGTTTAATAAATGGGCTTAAAAAGATGTTGAAAGATGCCCAGATTTAATATGTTACACTTTCATTGTGGGATTTGTGGAGGATCCATTTGGCTCATGATCCTTCTGCCCTTGAATTGAAATTTGGGTTAATTGAGGCAAAGCTGAACTTGCTCTTTTGTGAAATGTGTGGAAGCCTACTGCTCCTTTAATTGCTAAAATCATCAATACTGTCTTGACATTTGGATATATTCCCATTTTATTTAAAGTGTCAGCTGTTTGCTCTCATATTTAGTTGCCTCTTGCCCTATCAGGTTTTTTATTTAAATTTTTATCCAAAATGGCATTCATCTCTATTGTTGCAAGAACTACATCCTTGTAATTGCAGTCCAATTCTGCAAAACCAAAAGCCCAACTCAAATAAGGGGATTTTTTATATGTGTTTCATCTGTGAAAGGCCTTTAAAATAAGAGACAAAAAGCAGTTGAGTGATTACATTCTGCAATCTTCTACGAGCTCCCAAGGATAAGATTCATCCTAAACTGAGTGAGCTACTCCCTTTATTTCCTATAACATGTTTCCACATATGAAAATCATTCATTTCCTTGACCATCTCCCCCAGTAGACTGAGATCTTTGAGAGCAAACTACCTATTATTTATAGCTGGATCTGCAGCTCCCAGCCCAATTTATGAGCTCAATAAATGTTTGTTATGAGAATAAATATTTAGCCAGAATGGTGAGACTGTAGCAAAAATAGTTGACCATTTTGATTTAAAACATTTCATCCATGATATTCACTGAATATTCCCTAAGGTACAGTGACTGCTTTATCCATTGTTTGAAGTGGTGAACTTGATGGAACTCTGAAAACTTTTAGGGTGCTTATGGGTTCTCAAACAGCTAATAGTTTCTTTTATAAACCATAACTGCTTTAGTGCAGAGGATGACAAATGAGGACATTAAAGGCAGCTTTACCTAGGAAATAGAGATTTGTTGGCTCACTGATTTTTGAAGCAACGTGAGTGAGTCTTCTCCCCCAAAGCAAGGTGCAGTTAGGGCCCAGCTATGTGTTCCCTCTGCCACCTAAGCTAAGTTCTATCTCACTGATTTAAGTAATTACATTAATTCCTAAATAATCTATACCTAGTTGGTGTTTCCACACCTCATGTTGACTGTGAGCCAATGAGAACAGGCTATGTGTGGGGTTTTGTATCAAAGTTAACATTTGCCAGAGTACCTAACATTCTGTATTTCCTGGGCAGGACATGAATTAGAAAATGGTTGAAGTAGAGATTTTCACTGAGATCATCCAAACCCCGTCAATCTTGCCTTCCCTTTATTACATTTTCATCATATTACGTATCTATCTCTCCATTCATTGATTACTTTAAATTTTCCATGATCCTTTTACTCCTTTCCTGAGAAACTCATAAGGCTTCCTTGCTACTCTCACAAACATGTGGATAGATAGGTACACTTAGAAGAGTTTTGTTAAAAGATAAAGTATTCCATTTACAAGATAAGTAGTTAATGGAAGGAAACTTTTGTTAAGTATAATATCTTAATTTTATGTAGTGATACATTTCTGCAAGATCCCAGTGCTTTGGTGGATATTACATATGTTTACAAAGCTTGTCATAATTGTCTTCACTGTCTAAAGGACAACCTGGCCTATGGGTTGCTAAACGATTCACTCACAAGCATGTAGGTCATGGGACTTCTGTTAGCATGATTTCAGAAAATGCGAGGCTAAGGTCTTATAAGCCAATTCTGATCATTATCTACATGGATGTAACATTTTAACAAATATTATTTGAAATGGAGACAAACAAAATTTATAGGCATGCAGTACATTTTGCTTTTAAATGCTGACTTTAATATTTATTTATGTATCATAGGAATTCTATAGTTTTTAGTAAGTAAAGGTCTATAGTAATCCAAGCCATCTTATTATAAAATGGTTTTTCCATATGGAGCTATATATCAATGATTCCAACCAAGAGGTAAGTATCTTACATTTGCAAAAAGCCATACTGCACTAAAAAAAAAAAAAAAATCTTTGTAAATCAAGTTTACCGGAATAAACTTGTATCTTTTCTTAATAATATATAAACATTTATTTAAAAAGAAATTTATAAAACATTGCACTTGAGTGTGCTCGTTTAAAAAATAAATCCAGTTTTAATTAGTAAGCATCAAAGACTGACTAAAACACATAATAAAATAGATTTTACCTTTGTATTTTAAAATAATTATAGACTTCAGGAAGTTGGAAAGGTAGTCCAGGCATTCCCTCCACCCTTTACCTAGTTTTCCTTAATGGTTGTAGCCTACAAAACTATAATACAACATCAAAAACAAGGAATTGACATTGGCACAATATTTATACATTTATGCCATTTTACCACATGTGGGAATCTGTGTAACCACCACTATAATCAAGATGTAGAACCGTTACCATGAAAGTCTCCTAGTGCTACCACTTATGATCATATCTACCTGCTCCTCTCCACCATCCCTTAACCTTTGGCAATGACTAATTTGTTCTTCATCTCTATAATTGTGACATTTCTAGAATATTACCTAAATAGAGTCATAAAATACATTACCTTTTGATGTCGATTTTTTCCCTTCAGCATAATGCCTTTGAGATCCATCCAAGTAGTTGTGTGTATTAATAATCTATTCCTTTGCATTGCAAAGTAGTATTCCATGGTATGTATGTACCCATTATTTAACCATTCACCGATTGTAATGAGGTTGGTTCCACTCTCAGGCTGTTACAAATAAAATTGCTGTGAACAATCATATACAGGATTTTGTGTGAACATAATTCTTATTTCTGAGGTGAATGCCCATCAGTGTAATCACTGTATTATACAGTAAGTCATTTTTTGTTTGTTTTTGTAGTATTTTTAAAGAAATTGCCTAAGTCGGGGCACCTGGGTGGCTCAGTCAGTAATGCGAGACTTTGGCTCAGGTCATGATCACACAGTTTGTGAAGTCAAGTCCACGTCAGGCTCTGTACTGACAGCTCAGAGTCTGGGGCCTCCTTCAGATTCTGTGTCTCCCTCTCTCTGGCCCTCCCTCACTTGTGCTCTTTCTCCATCTCAAAAAAAAAAAAAAAAAAGAATTGCCTAAGTATTTCCCATAGTGGCTATACAATTTTACATCCCCACCAGCATTGTATGAGAGAACCACCTTTTTCACATCCTCACCAACATTCTGTGTGGCCATGATTTTTGTTTTTAATTTTAACTTTTCTTTTTTTTTAATTTTTTTAAAGGTTTATTTATTTTTGAGAGAGAGAGAGAGACAGAGTTCTAGCTGGGGAAGGGCAGAGAGAGAGGGAGACACAGAATCTGAAGCAGGCTCCAGACTGAGCTGTCAGCACACAGCCCGATGCGAGGCTCGAACCCATGAACCGCGAGATTAGGACCTGAGCTGAAGTTGGACACTTAACCGACTGAGCCACCCAGGCAACCTTTTAATTTTAACTTTTCTAATAGGTATCTAGTAATAGTTCATCATCTTTTTAATTTGCATTTCCCTAATGTCTGGTAAAGTTGGAAATCTTTTCCATGTGCTTGTTTGTCATCTGTATATTTTCTTTGGTAAAATATTTCTTCACATATTTTGCCCATTTTCTCAATATATTGTTAGTTTTTGTTTGTTTTGTTTTGTTTTTTAAATGTTTTATTTTTAAACAATCTCTACACCCAATGTGGGGCTGGACTCCCAATCCCAAAATCAAGTGTCACATGTTCTACTAACTGAGTCAGCTAGATGCCCCAGTTGTTTATTTTTTAATAGTGCATTTTGAGAGTTGTTTATATTTTCTATATATGAATTTTTTGCCAGATATGTGGCTTGCCAATACTTTCTCTCTCTCTGCAACATGTC
Organism: Panthera tigris; assembly: GCF_018350195.1. NCBI lineage: Eukaryota > Metazoa > Chordata > Mammalia > Carnivora > Felidae > Panthera > Panthera tigris. Next base: position 111,214,040 of record NC_056664.1, read on the forward strand.
TTTTCATCCTTTTGACAGGGTTTTTTACAGGACAAAATATCTAATTCTGACAAAGTCCAATTTACCCACTTTTTTATGCTTTTGCTGTCCTCTAAGAAAACTTTTTTAACTCCTTGTTCACAAAGATTTTCTCCTATAATATCTTCTAAAAAATTATGGGAATTTGTGATCCATTTTGAATTTATTCTTGCATAGGTTTAGGTCAAGTGCCATTTTTTTGCCTATGGATATTAAATTGCTCCTGTAACATTTTTTGAAAAGACCCTCCTTCCCCAATTAAATATTAGTATGTGTGTGTGTGGGGGGAAATATTAGTGTGGGGTTATTTCTCAGTTCATTATTATGATCCATTGACCTATGTGTCTACGTGCCAAGACTACAATGTCTTGATTACTATAGCTGCATATTGGTATAGTCATTCCTCTCACTTTATTCTTGTGTCTCAAGGTTGATGTAGATACTTTAATAACTTTACCTTTTCATATCAATTTTAGGATGATATCTAAAAAAAGAATCTTGCTAGGATTTGAACAGTAGTGGTTTTAAATTTGTATTTGAATTTAGAGATAATTGACAATATATGTCAATATATATACTATTCTGAGTCTTCCAATCCATGAACATGGTATGTCTCTCCATTTACTTAGATCATTATATATTTTTTTCATCAGCATTTTGTAATTTTCATCATATGAATTCTGCACGTGTTTTTTTTTTCTAGATTTACACCTAAGTATTTTGGTTCTTTGGAGTGATTGTAAGTGGCGTTATATTTTTAGATTCTGTGTTTATTTCTGGTATATAGAAATATAATATGTTGATCTTGTAATCTGTGACCTACCTTAACTCACTTGCTAGTTGTAGAAGGATATTTATAGATTCCTTGTCAGTGCCACGTAGACAATTATATTGTCTACAATTAAGGACAGTTGTTTTCATTCCTTTCTGACCTATATGCCTTTTCTTTATTTGTCTTATATTATTGTGCTGGTTAGAACTCCCAGTACTATGTTTAATAAAAACAGTGGAAGCAAATATCCTTGCCATATTCCCAATTTTAGGGAGAAAGCATTCAGTCTTCCACCATTAAGTATAATTTTAGTTGTAGGTCTTTTTAGATGTCTTAACACATTGAGGAAGTTCACATCCTTTGTTATTTTTCCAAGATTTTAAAAGCATAAATTAGCGTTGAATTTTGTCAGAAACTTTTCTCTATCAATATAATTATGAAATTACTTTCTTCTTTAACCTATTAGTATAATGGATTATGCTGATCAGTTTTCAAATATTGATTAGGCCCTACATTCCTTGAATAAATACGACTTGGTTAATTTATTGTTATATTTATATTGCTGAATTTCTATTTTTATATGTTTTTATATATTTAAATATTATATTTATATATTGGATAGTTTATTATTTTCTATATTATATTTCTATATTATACTTGTATACTGCTAAATATATATTTATATATGTTTCTATTATACACATATTTATATACTGCTGAGATGTATGCTTTTATGCTTTATTAATATGTCACCATTACATATGTATATATTAAATGTATTTCATGGGCTAATAGTTCATCTTTTTTTACAACTGTATTAATGAGAGATACTTGTATATAATTTTTCTTTTTGTTGTTTTTTGTTTGTTTGACTGTTGTCTGGTTTAGTTATCAGGATAATACTAGATTCATAATATGAATTAGAAAGTGTTCTCATCTCTTGTGTTTTCTGTGAAGATTTTGTAGAATAAAAGTTCAATCTTCTTTAAATGTTTAGAAGAATTTTCCAATGTAGTCATCTGGGCCTGAAAATTTCCTTTTGCAAGTTTTTAAATTGTGAGTATAATTTCTTTAATAGTGATAGGACTATTCAAAGTATTTAACATTGGTTGAGTTAGTTTATCCCTTTTAAGGAATTGGTCTCTTTTTGACGTCTGCAGATTTCTGAGTATCAGAAATGAAGTCCCTGTTTATTTCTGATGTTGGTACTTTGTCTTTTCTTTGTTCCACTGCCCCTCCTCCTCTCTGTTAGTCTTGGAATCAATTTTATTTATCTTTTCAAGAACCGGCTTTTTTTTGAGACTCTCTGACCAACAAGCACACTAAAACAAAACAAAAAGTTCAACTTTAGGGAAATTCAAATTAAAACTCTCTGGGAGTCTTCTTTACAAACTAACAAGCTAAAATTTAAGAGTGACAATATCAATTGTTGGAGAGAATAAGGAGGAACCAGAATTCTCCTGCATCACTGATGAGAATGTAACGTGGCCCAAATACTGTGAAATACAATTTGGCAGGGTGTTTTGTTTTGTTTTTTTTTTGTTTTGTTTTGTTTTAATGACGTATTTTATGACCAAGCAATCCCACTCCTAAGTGTTTATCCAGGAGAAATTGAAAATTTAAATCCACAAAAAGTCTTGCACATGAATGTTAATAGCAGCTTTATTCATAATAGCTGAAAAAGCACAAAAAAAAGAATTTATATCAACAGATGAATTAGTAAACACATTGGATGTATTCGTAAAATATAATGCAATAAAAAAGAACAAGCTGCTGGCATAAGACTAATATTGATTAATCTCAGAAACACTGTGAGAAGTTAAAAAAAAAAAAAAAAAAAGCCAAGCAGTGTAGAAAAGGAAGAATGAAGCTATATTGATAAAATCAAAGCAGTAGTTACTGTTCAGAGATTATTAGCGTGCTAGAAATGTTGTATATTTTTTGGGGGGAGCTGCTTACTTAGGTTTATACAATGGTCAAAACTAATACAAGGGCACCCTTAAAATTTATATATTTTATTGTACATGAATTATACCTCAGTTTAAAAAAAGCAATACTTTACTTATGTGGATCCTGAGAAACTTAACAGAAACCCATGGGGGAGGGGAAGAAAAAAAAAAAAAAAAGAGGTTAGAGTGGGAGAGAGCCAAAGCATAAGAGACTGTTAAAAACTGAGAACAAACTGAGGGTTGATGGGGGGTGGGAGGGAGGGGAGGGTGGGGGATGGGTATTGAGGAGGGCACCTTTTGGGATGAGCACTGGGTGTTGTATGGAAACCAATTTGACAATAAATTTCATATATTGGAAAAAAAGAAAAGCAATACTTTTCCTGACATATATCTCCTTTATGTTTCAAGTTGACTCTGGTTTTCAATATGTGGAATCGAGTTCTTTTTAATTTCAAGAAAGTTTTAATGAATTAAGAATTTAAATGTTTAAATATGTTTCCTACTTTGATTTCATTCTTTAGTGATTCCTGTTTTCTGTGTTTGTGCATATATATTTGCTTGAATCCTTTTTACCTTTTCCCATATTTCTATTTTATCCTTTACACTTTTCTATATGCCATTGATTAACCTTATAGTCTCTTTTTCTTTAGTTATACTCCTTTTAATTCTATCATTATTTCTAAAGATTGTTTTCTTCTAAATCTTTCTTGAGAAGTGTCAGTTCTTATTTTAATCTTCCCATTATCTAACCATTGAATTTCTGAGCTTTTCTAGTTCTTTTTCTTTGTCTTTTACAGTGGTCTGCTTTCTTAATTTATTTTGGCTCATTTTGAAATATTAGAATTTAATTTTTATCTTTTGGGGTCACATTTGTGTGTGCGTGTGTGTGTGTGTGTGTGTGTGGTGACTCTGTTTTCATCTTTTTCCCCACTTCATTTAAAAAAAAAAAAAGAATTTCCAGGTCTTTTAGAAGGATGTAACTGTGGAGAATGCAGAGATGGATCAACATAGTTTTCACGGCTTCACTACTCCAGGGGTTCCTCCTCCCATGTTATTATGAATGACTCAAATTATGGTCTTTCTGTAGAGCAATGCCTCTGTCTTTCAGAGGTAAGCCTAATTCAGTAGGCTTTCTCCTTAAGTCTTCATCTCAAAACACTGCTCCCCTCTTTAAATAGTATGTTTTGCAGTTAAAGGTCTTTCTGAGATCTGCTGTCTCTGGTCCCATTGCCTCTAGTGCTTACATCTCTCTTAGTGCTTATACCTCTCTTACCCCCAATGCTTATTCTGGTCATTTTTGTTTAACTTTCAGTAATGTTTCTTCAGAGTAGGGTTCTATACCTCTCGATATTTCTGAGATCCTAGAGGTGGAGTTGCCAGATAAAATGTAGATGCCTGGTAAAATTTGATTTTCCAATAAACAGCAGATTTTTTTTTTTTAGTGTGACTATGTCCCATACAGTATTTGCTTTTGTGTCAGGTAATCCTACCTAGAGAGCATATATGACCACAGCTGTGTTTACCTTTCCTATCTGCTCCCCTCTCCTCACTTAGTGGACTTAGCCATTCATTTTTTGTACTCACACACGACTCCTCAACTTTTGTTGAGCTTTCAAGAATCTGATGCCCACAATTCTGTTCAACATGAGGTCCTTGCCTTCTAGAAGTGAGATTTACTTATTATATAGAAATTCTGTGGCTCGTGGGACTCATCAGAAATTCCTTTTCATTTCCTGTAATTTCCATTGCTCAAGTCTCTTAGTGATTTGGCTGCCATATGCTGGTGTTTATAATGCTGATCTCTTGTTAACAAATGTTGTTGAAGATGCTGTGTATTTTCTTTCCTCATTGGTTGACATGTTTGGTTTCTAAAGAAGTTTTGGAGAATAAAAAACTGCCTCTCAAGTGTAAGCTAGAATTCCAGAGCCAATAGTTTTTAAAATGATACTTTCTTGCTATTTTTCTTTGTGTATAGGAACATAACTGGTTTTATATATTGATCATCCTTCATTGCTGAACTCTTAATTAGTTCTAATAATTTGTCAATTATCTTGTAAATAATCACATCATCTATGAATAAGGAAAGTTTATTTTCTTCCTTCCCAATTTTTTAATTTTACATTCTCCTAATGTTGAATAGAAGAACTTACAGCAGACACTCTACTTTTGGGACTGTTCACTCAGTTTTTAATGGGAATAATAATGGTACCCACTTGATAAGATTGTTTGAGGATTGAATGAGGCAGTCATGAAAAGTTATTTGAGTGTATCTAATACATATTGAACTGGTAATGAATGAGAGCTATTATTGTTTTTTAAATATCAATTAAATTATCCCATGTTATATTCATACAAATATAACGTGGCAGAAAAATGTTGAAGAGCTTAGGAAATAATACGTAGAATATGTATGTGGATGCACTAATAAAGAGAATAGATTTAGAATAAAAAAGAAATGTAGTGATTTCTTTAATTAGTTCTGGATTTCCATACCATTCTCTTGAAAAATAAAAAGGCTAGTCCCATTTAAATATTTAAAATACTAACTAATTTGTAAAGTCCAGGATAGCACTACTCCCCTTAATAATATGGGGAAGGCATACGATTTTGTAGTAAAAGAACAGGAAAAGAGAAAAACAATCTAAATGGAAAGGAAGTTCTAGCTGAAGAAGTCAGAAGTGAATGCAAGAATATATTATTTAGGAATACTCTGTGTGTAGTACACTCTAGGGGAAGCTTTATTGAGGTTGTGGCATAGACATTATTAATATATTATTGGACATTTGGACTTAGAATAATTATAACCTATTTGTGTTTTTTAATCTGTAATGTATCTGTACAATAATAGCATGTTTCAGATATTGATCCTCGCGTATAAATTTTCACATGTAATTGAGCCCTGTTCTTTCTTATTTCTTATGGTACTATTAGAATTTCTTCATGTTTATGGTATTTTCATCAAAGTGATTTATGAAATCTCATTTTTTGTTGCTGAAGAAATTCAGTGAGCTTTCTCTTTGGTATGGCCTGTAATGATTTCCACATATAGGTCAGCTTTCTTGGGATGCTAACTCTGAGACAGAGATTTACATACAGCACATTTATTACAGTATGTTCTTAAGAACAAAAACAGAATTGGGCAGATGAAAAATAGGAACTGCAGTGCAGTTGCCACACAGGGGTCATTTGGTGTTACGGAACTCTCTAAAGTCATGATGATCTTTCACATATGTCCCAAACTGGGGGAATGGTGGGCAGGCCTTTGTATTTCCCCATGGACCTGTCATCGGTTATAGGCTGCCTGCAGAAGCAAGACAGGACCTTAAGTGAGGCAAATTCCTTTGGCTGGGGGCAATTCCTTGAGAGGGAATCAGCACTGGAAGGAAAAGTGCTTAATGCTAAAGGGGAGATCTGAGTGGCACACTGAAGGATTCTCTTCAGTTCCTGCCTTGTGGTCCACAAGGAAACAGCCCCTTGAGGTTAGTAGTTGGTTTCCTTCCCAAGGTGGGCTTACAAGATTAGTGGAAAAACTGTGCCCAGTGCTGCAGTTGGTCCTGGGACAACAATTAATGCACATTGTTTCCATACCGTACCATCCATTCTATCTGTATTCTGTGGACCTTCAACTACCTGTTTAGGCAGTTTACCTACTGGGGTAATTCAGACCCTCAACCCTAAGGGGTATGAGTAACTGTTCTCCAAGCTTGTCAAGCTGTGACTACTCCTCTGTTGCGTTGCCATCAAAAGCGGAAGGTTAGCAAGAGATGCCCCACTGTGTCACCTGGATGCCAAACATATTGATCCCTGGTCCCACTGACAGTCAAGGTCCATTACTCTTTCCAGGAGGATGACTCGTTTTTTTGACTATGGTCTCTTGGATGAAAGAGTCTCAAGTGACTGGATGGCAGCATAACTTAAATTAAATGGCACTCTTGCTTTTACTCTTCCACCCTAATGGAAGCATTACAATTCAGGACTTCTAAATCCATAGAGGCTAATTTGTGGGGACAGGAATGAGATTCCCCAAATTCATCACTGGAAGTGGTGCTAAGCAGTGCTTCTCTTGCTTTCATTGCTCCACCCCCAGACCCATGTATTCTACCTATCAGAGACCCGGCACCATGTAATAGTCATTCGTGTAAGTCACTCACTCTATCCTCGAGCCAGACACCTAGCTTTACAGAGTATCATCTCCAAGTTAACACTTCATCTGCACAATCAAAAGTCACCTGGTTTTGTCAGACTGAAAGCTTCTAGGTTCCATGGGACCAATAGATCCCATAGACATGTGTTGAATTCTCCCCTTCTTTAACTATGAAGTGAGTCCTTTGTACAAATGCAGGGTTTTATGGTATTTTGTGTTAATGAATCAGACATTGTCTAAGCCCTCAGTTCTTTCAAAGCCTGTAAGCAGGAAAGACAGCCCGTACTCAGAATGTCTCAATTTCTGCCCAGATGAATCACTCCCACTTTTACAGTAGATGGGATCTAATGTAAGCATCTGTTACAGACTGGCTATTGGTCTCCTCAAAAAGTGGTACCATCCTAGGGGCTCAGCATTGCTCTGTTGCTGGTAGTTAGTTACTCAGCTATGGTTAAATAAGCCATCCTAGTTTACCGATAGGAAAAAAATGTTAATAGCTTCAATGCTACTATCGATGCCAAGAACTATCATTATGCCATCTATTCCAGTGATGACATTTTCATTGCCAGTAATGGGGAAGTGATGTAGATTCAAAACCCTCTTTAACATCTGCTTTCCAGGACTGCTCCAATTTTCAGTAGTTGTTAGGTTCTTCTGATAATGAATTCTGAAGTGGAGATTCACATGCAGGTCATTGATAGGGAATGTTTTCAGGAACAACATCTGTAATGGAGTGAGGGGAGTAGGACACTCAGAAGGAGAAGTTGAACTGCAACACAACAGCAACAGAAGCCTCCCTCACCTGATCCCTTGGAAAGGTCTGAAGCTGGGCTAGTTTTTTCATAAATGTCCCAAATTGAGACAAGGGTCTAGAAGCTTTGTACATTAGCACCAACCATTCATGAGGTTTGCTCCTGGAGGTGAGGATAATTATAAGCAAGGCAGCTTACTTTGGCAGAGGGTAATTCCTGAGAAGGGACTTGGCTGTGAGCTATCAATAGACAACACTTCTGACAGTTGGATAATGATTAGTGCCTCAGTCCTAAAGAGGCACTTGGGCAGTGCTCACAGCATCCAATAAAGCCTGAGTTCTATAATGCTTTATTTGAATTTTATTTCTCACAAATATGTGTTTGTCACACTGAAATTTTATACAGAAATGTATGTACTGAGGTAAGTTGCTATTGTTTTTCAACTTACATGTAGGATCTGTTAGGAAAAACACCTACTACATGATTTTGACACTATTTATGAACCAGTAAGAAATACGGCCCAAGATTTTGTTGGATGCATTTTCACTGTTGGTTATATTCTTATCTTAAAACACCTTGTAGGCTTGCATTAGTAGACATGTGTTTCTAATGTTCTGTAGACAGGAGCAGAAAAGACCCTTAAGAGCTTACATGGGCATCCAACCCAAGACCATGGTCTCATAAACAGAGTACTCTAAACACCTAGGCTAAATAGTCTTAGACTTGCATAATAATGAAGATGTAATAACGTATTTTAGAGCCATGTATAGAATTTGATTTTTTAAGATTATTTGGCTTACCTCAATTTTATCCTTGAGTAGGAGAAAACATTTTTAAGAGGAAGATAGTTTTTAAACTTTTTACCCTTTTCAAACAAATGTTTATTTAGACAGAGAGAGAGCAAGAGAGAGCAGGGGGAGGGCAGAAAAAGAGAAAGAGAGAATGAGAGAGAGAATCCCAAGCAGGCTCTACACTGACAGTGCCAAGCCTGATGCACTGTTGAGATCGTTGATCTCATTAATGATGAAACTATGATCTGAGCCAAAATCAAGAGTCAGATGCTTAACCAACTGAGCCACCCAGGAGCTCCTAAACTTTTTATCATTGAATCCTGTGTTTAAACTGGGAATTAGTAATTTTAGCCTTAGGATGATTTAAAAGCAAACAAACAAACAAATAAAACAGAAACAGACAAACTGAATTTGAGAAGAATCAAATATATTTAATGAAATGTAACTATCCATTATTAGTGCTTGCAGATCATCATTATATGACCTTCTTTTCAACTTTTGGTAAAAATAATATATATTAAGCTCTCACCCAAAAGTCATTTTAGTACTAAATGCACATTACAATGTATGCATTTGGGGGCATTATTTTTAAACATATTTTCCAAGGTCTTATGCACTGATAACACATTTGATCAAATAGCGTCAGTTTTGCAAATAATGTGTCTACTTGATGGCCATGTGAAGCCCTGGTGTTTTTTTTCCCCACAAGATATATTCCTCAAGAACCTGTGAATACATTCTTTATAAAAGGGTTCTTGTATAATGATACAAAAAGGGATTGCTAGTGCTAATACTTTTGGTTGATACCACTCTGCAATCATTATTTCCAATAAAAATGATTGACTGTCTAAGTGGTTGACATAAGGAGTGAAACATTCTGTTTATTGCTATTGCCATTGTTGGACTAGCCCATGGGCACTGCAGCTACAAGGCTTGTTATGTGAGAAAGGATGTGCTTCTCCAGAAAAATAACAATAAAATCACTTTGCATTCATCCAGAATGTTAGTTTCAAAAGCAGATAAAAATCCCAATATTTTTCAGATTATGGAGGTAAATTCATTATGGAATTTAAATTTAAACCCAGCTGTCCTAACTTTTAGATGTATCTTTCTATTAATTAATTTAAGTAAATAATATTAACAATGATGTTTCTAGAAATCTGTATAGGCAAATCAATGTACTCTATCAAACTGTCTTAGAATTCAAAAGGAAATACATATACCAAAGTGAGTCTAAAAGATTTTTTTTTTAAATCCAGTGTACTAAAACCATAATGTATTTATAGCACTTGGTCCTTATGGGAAATTATTTGACAGTTAAAACTCCCTTTAAAAAAATTGAAAACTTCAATATTAAAGAATTAGTTTCCAATTGCTGCATGACAAATTACCACAAACTTAGCAGCTTAAAATAATACCCATTTATTCTTTCACGGTTCAGTAGGTAGAAGTCCAGGTGGGCTTGGTTGAGTACTTTGCTTAGGGTCCAATGAGACAGAAATCGAAATAGTGACTATGCTACAGCCCCTCACATACAGTCTTTTTCCAGATTATCTAGGTTGTTAACAGAATTCAGTTTCATTTGGTTATAGGACTACACTCTGTGTTTCCTTGCTGGCTGTTGGCTAGAGACTATTTTCAGCTTTTCTAGAGGCTACCAACATTCCTTCTCAAGAGGATTCCTACATCCCCCAAACTAGCAAGACACCTGAAGTTCTTCATGTGCTTCAAATCTCTCTGAGGTCCTCTGCTGACACCAACCAGCAAAGAAGTTATCTGTTTTAAAAGACTTATATGATTCTATTAGGCCCACCTGGGTAATTATCCAATTTTAGGTCAGCACTGCCTATGGCATAACACAATTACAGGAGTAATAGCTCAACATATTCATAGGTTCTGGAGGTTAGGATAGGACATATTTGGGGGCCACCATTTTGCCTACCACTATTAAAATCAGAAATAAAAAATGAATTTAAGAAAAATGCTAGATTGGTTTTCAAAACACACTTTGTTGATTAGAATTTCACTGATGAATCAAAGTTTGCTCTTAAAACCAAAGACCTTAACTCTAAAAGGAAATCTTTAACTTTACCTCTTTGCCCTCAAAAGCTAGAAATGAAATCAAAAGGACATTTTTATTGCATGCTGTTACTATTTTCAGAATATAAACACATAGCCAAAAAGACACATCATTTAAAACTTAGTTGTGCTTTGCATTCGACCAAGTGCTTTAAGAGATTTTTCCTCTTAAATTGATAAAATACATAGTTTCTGTGTTCTGTGATAATTTATTTTAACTCCTCTGTGGGTAAGCTTTCTACATTCAATGTTTCTTCTTACGTAGGATGCATTTAAGTACAGATATTTAATTAATTAAAAATCCGGGGATTTTAAGATTTCTTGTCAATCACTGAATAACATTTACACTTGAATATATGGTTTTCTGGGCTTCTTAGCACATCAGAACTCTTGAGTCCAAAATACCAACATAGCAAGCAGTATTCACCAGATGTGGTATGACTAAGATTTTACTATTGACAGTATCCAACCAAGAAGGCAGGTATTCAGGAGACACATATCACATGAAATATCGTTAAAGGTCTATCCTGTCACTTATGTTGGCACACACTCAAAAATGTGCCCCTTAAAACTTTTGATGGAAATCTTATCCAAAAGCAAGCTAGGAAATTGGATTGTTGGAGCAATTTTAAATGTTTGGGAGAACTTGATGATTTAGCCCACACTTAAAATCTAATGTCCTACAAAAACAAATACCACCTGATCTCTCTTATATGTGGGACCTAGAACACAAAGACGATGAACAAACAATGCTAAAAACAGAAACAGACCCATAAATGCAGAGAACAGAGGAGATGGGAGGAGGGGGGTGGGAAGAATGGGTCAAGGGAAGTGGGAAATACAGGCTTCCAGTTATGGAAGGAGTAAGTCATGGGGATCAAAGGTACAGCATAGGGAATATAGTCAATGGTTCTATAATAGCATTGTATGGTGACAGTAGCTACAGTTGTGGTGTGTATAGCATGACTTAGAGTTGTCCACTCCCTATCTTGTACACCTGAAACTAATGTTACATTGGAGGTCAGTTGTACTTCAATAAAAAAATAAATAAATCTAATGTCTTAGAAGGCACCTATGAGGAATAAAGCTATGAACCTTCCTTAATGTGTCAGCTTAAAAGTATATATATATGTGTGTGTATATATATATATATATATATATATATATATATGTATATACACACACACATACATACACACACGTCTAGTTTGGATTTTGTTAATGTTTTTTTCATTTTGAGAGAGAGAGAGAGAGAGAGAGTCAGAGAATCCCAAGCAGGGCAGGGCTTGAACTCACAAAACATGAGATCATGAGAGTCTGATGCTTAATGGACTAAGCCACCTAGGCACCCCTAGTCTGGACGTTTCTAAAACCAACACAGCTCAGAGCACCTACGTGGCTCAGTCAGTTAAGTATCTGCCTTCGACTCATGTCGTGACCCCATGATTTGTGAGTTGGAGCCCTACATTGGGCTCTCTGCTGTCAGCTGGCTTTGAATCCTTTGTGCCCCAGTCTCTCTCTTCCCCCTCCCCACTCTCTCTCTCTCCAAAATAAGCTTTAAAACAAACACAGAAAGTAACCGTTTTTAAAGGCTATTTGATAGATTTACCATATTCTCTAATTGGGAAAATTTACATATTTTAGAAGGCTGTTTACCTTACTATTCGAATTGCTTTGAATTTGAGATGAATGCTAGGGGGACAGAAAAGCTAAGAGATTAAAACCCTTCTGTTTGAAAGAGACCATGTTTCCAAGTCCAAAGGGGAAAAAGAAATAGACTGTGTTTATTCAATCAACATTGTCAACCACCACACATCTACCACATCTTTGTGAAGCATATTTATATAAATTTTGAACATGTCATTAACTTTTTCCTTATGACTCTTTAAAAGTTTGCATTTTCTTTATTTTAATATTCTCCATAATGTTTTTTTCTTCTTTCTCAAGTCACAGATCTTTTACATTTTCCAGTGAGAAATCTAACACTAGGTATGACATTTTTCTTCTTTGTATGTTCTTCGTCTTGTAGATGGTTTGCAAGATACTTCACATAATCCATGCTCTTCCTCTATGGATGGTCTGAAATGTTTTACTCACTTTGCTTGCAATACTAAACTACACTTCTATTTAGTTGAATATATATAGTCTTATTGAAACAAAGGATTGGATATTTCTCTAGAAAACAAGAGATTCATGAGAAATATAAAATAGCAATGATTTACATTTGCATATAGAAAATTAGTATGTGCTTAAGTTTCAGTGGCAGACAATTCTGTCCTGTAATTCTCTGCTAACAGTATCCCAGTTTTGTTCAGATATTTAAATGGTCAACAAAGCTCTCAGGGAGGTCTAATCTTCTCACAGGTCTGGGAAATGAATTACAGTTGGTTACAAACATGATATTTCAATCTTCTGCACCAGTGATTATATTCAGAATAGGCATATGACACAGTTCTAGCTAATGATATGAGGAAGTCTGCTGAGTGCCTCTGGGAAAACTTTCCTTTCCTGAAAGACTGAAGTGTTGCAGAAGGAAGGGATTTATTCTGCCCAGCACCTTTCTGCCTGCAGGGTGTATTACTGTCTGAGGATTCGAAAGAAATTCCAATAATATAGATCTAGAGCCAAGGCAACTTTCAGCCACTGAGCCAACAGCAGCCCACTTCCAGACTTCATATATATGAAAATACTTTACAGTTCACTATGTTCGTTGCAGCCAAAAGCATTCCTGATTGAAATAGTTGTTTTTCATTTTGCTTTCATTTTTGTCCATCTTACCAGCATAATTCTGAAGGTAATGGATTTGAGCCCTGCTTTTGAGGTAGTAAGTGAAAAGTTGCTTACCAAATTAAAGAAAAGGAAAAGTACTTCTAAGTTGGAAAAAAAACTCTATAGTTTTAATTCATTACTATTTATGGATATGTTAACATATGTAAATTTGGAACTTCACTCTTCAAACCAGTATTTACAGTATAAAAACTACCAAGCACCTAATTTAGAATGCTGTAGGAGAAATATATATTTATGTTTATATATGGCCACCTAATTGAGCATTGCCTCTTTGATTTGTCAATGTTAGCTACAGTTGTCACACAATTGATTCAGCTATGTGATACTTCAAAATATCCCCGAGGTGACTATATAGAATATAGACATGTGCAGAACTAGCTATACTGTTGATCAGGTTGAACAGGCAGACTTTATTTTTTATACATAAGCAAGCATATCTTTTTAAAAAGAAATTGTGCATTATATATGTTTCTTTTTTTTTTAATTAAAAAAATGTTAACATTTATTCATTTTTGAGAGACAGAGAGACAGATTGTGATTGGGGAATGGGCAGAGAGAGAAGGAAACACAATCTGAAGCAGGCTCAAGGCTCTGTGCTGACAGCATGAACTGTGAGATCATGACCTCAGCTGAAGTTGGATTCTTAACCGACTGAGCCACCCAGATGCCCCCATATATGTTTTTCTGAGCAGAACTTCCCAGGAATGTCACAGCTAATAGATTGCAAATGTGTTGGCATATTGAGTTCTTCAGGAACCAGGGGTGGCCAGAGTCCCTCAATGAATCACTTCAACAGCAAACTCTGTCCTTTATTTACATTAGTATGCCTTATAAATAGCATCATTGTCAATGTGTGCCATGAATTCTCTCATGAAGCACAGTTGGAGGGCTATATAATTCAATATATGGGTAAGAATACATCTTCTTTAAATTAATTATGTGTGATAAGATAAGAGGATTCAACATTCTTAGGCTTTGTAGGATATTTTAGTGAATTAAAGTCATAGGTGTATTCAAAGTCGTCAAAATGGTCATAAGAACATATGCATATTGCTAAAATAATGCTTTCCAGTTTATCCACTGGGTCACTCAGATGTCTCAGTATTTACTGAGTGTTGAAATGTTTGCTAAAAAAGTGATACAAAGGAATATTTGGTATAATTACTGGGTTGAAAGATATTAAGTAACCAACAATTTAACACCTCTCCACATTTTCAAGGCAACTATGATGGCTGATAAATTTAGAACTGCTTGTTTGTTTATAAGAATTTTAAATGTTTTTAGTATCATTTTATCCATTTTCCCAACTAAAAATTATCAGCCCACCATATTAATACTGATTATTCCTTGTTTTTTCTCTTTCTTTGCCTTCAAGGTTACTTGCAGTAAAAAGCTACTTGAAATTATATATTTTTTCAGGTACTTAACTCATTTTACATTTTTTACAAGTCTGGCAATATTCAGGACTCTAAATTTATTGATTTCTGCATCCTAGAACTTTATGAAATAAGTTTTGAAAACAATAAAGTAGCCTTATATTGTTAGGATATGGGACATACACTAAGAACTGTTTGAGACTCATAAAACAAGAATACCTCACTTTCTATCAGATAGACTTTCACAGCAATTACATAAGGCAAAACATTTTTTTTTGAAAAAAGGTATTTCTGTTTGCATGGTATTCAAATGATAGCAGTGGACAGTTATAATTGCCCAAAGGGAGTGGATCTCAATTTTGAAGGTAATTGCACATCTTAACAAATATTAGGCATTATACTTTCCAGGATTACATTTCATTGACAGGGAGATTTTGGAGGAGAGAAGAGTTGGTAGGCTATATTAGTTTTCTGTGGCTTCTGTAACAAATTACCACAGACTTGGTGATTTAAAACAGCAGGAATTTATTTTATTTTACTTCTGGAGTCAGAAGTCTGAAATCAGTATCACTGAACTGAAATCACGGTTCACATTATCTGTAGAGGCTCTAGGGGAAAATCACATCCTTGCTTCTTTCAGATTCTGGTAGCTGCTAAGATTCCTTGGCTTGTGGACACATCACAACAATCTTCAAGCCCGGCACCTTCAAATCTTACTATGTTCTATTCACATTGTTTATTTATTTGTGTGTGTATAAAATATTCATCTGCCTCCAATAAGGATATATGTGATTACATTGGTCCCACCTAGATAATCCAAGATTATCCAAGATAATCCCCTTTAAAAAATTTTTAATTTAATAACATCTGCAAAACTTTTTCCTTCCTTCCTGTTTTCCTTCCTTCCTTCCTTCCTTCCTTCCTTCCTTCCTTCCTTCCTCCCTCTCTCCCTCCCTCCCTCCCTCCTTTCCTCCCTTCCTTCTTCCCTCCCTTCCTTCCTCCCTTCCTTCTTGGATATATAAAGTGATATTAATGGGTGCCAGAGATTGGGATGTTAATAACTTTGCGAGGTCAGTTTCTCCGTCTACCATCGTATGTGTGGGGAGCAGGGGAACAGCAAAGTAATGAAATAAAGACAATATTACATATATGATCTAAAGTTTTCAAATTCACATGATACTAGTTTTTTTTAAATGCATTATAATACCATCTTGACTTGATCTTCAAATACCAGAACACCACAACTAGAGGCAATTTCATTTACTTTAAGCATTATTGGGCTATTCAAGAAACTTCAACACAGGGCAAAACACTCTTATTAGAGTTCTTTATGATTTCTAAAACCAATGAGGTTGACTTTTAAATTATTTGACTTTTAAATTATTTTCTGACTAGAAAAATACTGACTTTGATGTCACTTTTAAGCACAAGTAGTGATGATTCCGTGACAGTAAAACAGAAGTTGCCTTTTTAATAGCTTGAGGAAAGAGTTTTTTTCTCATCATTATTACTTTATAATCTATGCATTACACATCAACATCTTCAAACCCAAAATATAAACAAATATCATCAAATAAAATCATTATTTGATTCTTAAACTGTACAAATTTCAGATTGTAAAACTATAGATTGGGATTTTTAAAGTTATATTAGCCTTGCAAATCTCTTATTTGCATACATCAATTAGAGTGTTCCTATATAGCTTGATTGATTTTTATTCAGGATCAAAAGGCCTTTTATAGGAATTCTCCTAGTTTCATGGCTGCATATATCTGTATGAAATATTTTCAATGAGTTAAAATTCATCACATATAGATGTCTTTGTGCTAAGTGAGTATTACTGTTTTTTTCAATCAAAGGAATTATTTTCTACTTTTTGCTTCAAGAAGAATAGAATACCTTTGGGGATACTGCTTTTATTTGGAGGTGCATAAAATTTAATAGCCATGTTTATATGTTCATTAAAATAATGGCCATTGGATGTTCTAACATTTATAGTCTGTCTTAGAAATAGTCTGTGTAACCGAAATATTTTCAGGTATGATTTAATATGTTAAACTAAACTAAATATTTTAAGGAAATGGTGCCAAATTTATAGGAACCGATCAAAATAGAATAAGAGAAGAACAAAAATGTTAATACAGAATTAGTTAAATCATAGTTTATCATTGAATTGACATCTATGTTGTGGAATATTCAAGGTGACTTTTTAATTAAGTAGAAAAAATGAGGTAACAATATAAAGCAAGATCCCTATTTAATTTAAACACATTTGATACCAGTGATTATATCTAAGTATGGTATTTTCCAAATTTATCTTTTCTGTTCACAGTATTAAATATTTTTTACAATAAGAAATTTCTGTAATTGGAAGGAAAGCATAGTAAATCTTATTTTAGAATGAACTAAAAATCTTTAAAATATCTAAGTAAATACAAAATCACATGGAAGTTTAATCATATGATACTAACATTGGTAAAAAGTGAGAAGGTGGAAATCTGCCTTCCTCTATGATCAGTAGCATGATGTATGATTAGAGTTGGATTTCTATCCAGTTCTGGCTAATTAACTGATCAGAGCCTTCATTTCCTGGTCAAACTAGAAATCGTAATAACAGTGTATTTTTATGTAGGTATTTCTCTTAAGGGACAAGTTTTTATAGCATAGCAGAGATATAACAGGATTTTTTAATTAGAAGACAGAATTTAAATCATAAAGCAGCCCATCCCTGGTCATAAAATGATCGAGAATTAGGAAATAAGCTCCTTTCTGTGAGCCACTTTTGCTTTTTTTTATCATAACAATGAACGAGGAATTGATGAGTATACCTAAGCAGATTAAATGATACCTGTGTTGAAGATGATAAAATTAAGCTAAAACGTAATTAACTTTGAACAAAAAATGAATATGGTCTAATCATGTTGACAAAGGATATTTGTTTTATGATTATACATTTATATTTATTAAAACATCTGGTTGTTAATAATTCTAAACCCTTGCTTAAAGGAGTTGTTTTTAAGATATGATCTACTATATAATGCTTCTTAGGAATACTTCTAACACAGTTTATCAGCATGGATTACATTATTCCTTTCATATTAGCAGCATCATATCAGTAATGTTGGTGAACTGATAGGAGTTTTGCTTCCTACTGAAAGTAATCATTCCTGAAAACATTCCTATAGATCACATCAATTGCATATCAGTGATAAATAAAAATCATTTTAGAGGATCGACTTAGTTATATCCTTGTAACGTTTCTCTGCAGCATCTATTATAGTCCCTTGCATCCAGCTGGTGCTTAATAAATGTGAACTGATACACTGACTCAACTCCTTTTCTAATTAAGCACTTAGGGCATCATGTGCCCACTGATTGAATTGCACTACTGTCTTTCTTCATCTTCTAATCATTAAGGTAATATTACTGAATAATGGTTTTCTAAATTGTAATTTTTAAGAGAAAGTCACTAATACAATTTAGTCCATTTATATATGTTTGCACATACATTCTTTCTTTCTCTCCCTCCCTCCCTCTCCTCTCTATATGTACACACCATACCAGCTATATCTGTGGTATACACAAAAGAGTCTCTGCTCTCATGGAGTTCACAATCCATCTGTAACCTAAATATATTGAAAGAAGAGAGGAAGGGAGGGGAAAGAAACAATGAAATAGTTTGCAGGAAAGATGCTCTTCAAGGGTCCAAGCAAAATTATTTTCATATATAAAATTTTCAAAAGTGTAAATTATGGTGAAACATAATTAGAAATCTATTATAATGTATTACATAATTAGAATGTAGTTATTACTCAATGTTTTGCCCAGTAACATTTTGCATGAAAAATCGTCTAGTATCAAAAAGATGCCTAAACAAACACAAAAATATTTCCTTTGAAAAATTGCAATATTCTTTACTAATATAATATTCCAATATGTTTTACTCTGTCTAGACATACAAGAAAAAAAAATTAGAAAGCCAGATAAATCACAAATTTAAATCTCCATTTCAAGGAATGCTTCCTTCTGAACGTTAATGGGCACCTCTTTTTTTCCTGAGATTGATTTTAGAATCATTGTGAATTAGTGAGAAAGATAAGAAAACCTTTTGTCTTAAATAATTGCCTCCTTTTCCCAGAATTTTTGTGGAAGAAATTATTTTGCAAATACAATGCCATAAAGATTCCAGTTTTCCTCAAAATAATTTATCTATGAAAAAGTTGTATCTGTGTATGTGTGTACATGGAAACGTGAAAAACTAATGCTAAAATCCATATGCTTTGTGTATGTAAAATATACTTTGTAATTCAAACAAAATGCAGACTTTAATTTAGAAAGCTTCAATGCAAGAGATAGAGGTAGAAAAGCACTGTCAGTGTCATTAGGTGTGACTCATTATTTTCCAATAAAATGTTTATGAGCCTTTTAGTCTGAAGCTCTACCTTCCTAATTATTATGTAACCATGGCATGTAATAGCACCGTGTCTGTGCATCTGGCCAGTATTTTGGCCTGTCATGATTGACAGCCTTAACTAATTTTTATCTTACACAGCTAATGTGATTTCATCATTAGAGTCACAAATACAACAGGGAAACCATGATGATTCAATTACTTTTCAGCTGATGATTTTTACCATTTAGCTGGAGATTCAAGTTAAATCAGCCTCTCAAATGGTCCACTTAGTGCTACAGAAATCAGCCCTTAAAGAATGATTTTCATCATACAAAGGAATTTTTCTATTACCACAGATATCTCAGAGTTGTTCCTTTTTTTTTTTTTTACCTGAAACATAAAATACCAGATTTTTTTTTCACAAGAAAAGATGAGGCTAAAGAAAAATTAGTTTTATAGCAGAAAACTACAAGGAAGGTGACATCTGGCAAGTGTGATACTTTGTTATCCTGTTAGGTTATCTCTCCTAGGCAGGATATTATTTTCAATTATATTTAAACTGAGCAATGGTCAATTATATCACATCAACTGTAGCTGTAGCAACTAGGAAAAAGTACAGATATTCATACTTTTAAATAATTATGACGAGTAATTTTAAGAACAGTGTGAAAAATAGGGTTTAATTGATAAGAGTCATTCATAGGCCAAATTACAAGGGGATGCAAAATCTACATTTAAGAAATAAGACAAAATTCAATTGGAGAAGCTTTGATTTAGGCAAACGCCAGCTACTAAAATGAGAAAAGCAAGTATAGAAAATAAGTAAAAAGAGGAGAATGAAGAAAAGGGGGTAGAAGTTAAATGAGAGAAAGTTAATGAACAAAGTTAAATGTGATAAAGCCTTGCCTTTGGAATAATACAGGAATTACTCCCTATAGCGTAGTGTGAGTTTCTATATTTATTAAAGGGGCTGCACCACTAAAGGTGATAATTGTCTTCTGTAAATCTTTAATGATGTAGAGTCCACTGTGAGACTAACTGGTTTGTAATAAAGTATATGAGAAATGAAAATGATACCAGTAAGTGCAAAGGTATGGAAAAGAGTATTTGTGAGGTTCCATCTAGACATATCCTTCTAAATTATTCTGATTGAAAAGTTATTACTAACAAATACTATAAAAACAGCTCATAAACAAGATATAGAATGCTTTATAATTATGTAGGGTGCTAAGTCATAAATAATAAATTATAGTTTTAGTGAAATTAAATGGAGAAAGGTTTGTTTCATAAAGTGCCATTGATATATCGATATTAGCATTATTGTATCAAAAAAGAACATTCTAGAAAAGAATATTCAAAGAAAACAGGTTCTAGACTGCAAGTTCAATCAGATAGAAGGATGTTTTACATTAATGAGGAAAGTATATTTTTAATATCCTAAGGAGATTTAAAAAATTGAGGATTTCTGCTCTATTATGTAAAGAAGTGGTTGGGAAGTCTGGGTAACTCAGTCAGTTAAGTATCCAACTCTTCATTTAGGATCTGGTCATGCTCTGATGGTTCATGAGATTGAGCTCTGCATCAGGCTCTGTGCTGACATCGTGGAACATGCTTGGGATTCTCTCTCCCACTCTCTGCCTCTCTCCAGCATGCCTGCTCTCTCTCTCTTTCTCTAAATAAATAAAAATAAATAATAAATAATAAATAAATAAATAAAACTAATATAAAAATAAGTAAAAATAAATACAACTAATATAAAAATACATTAAAAAGAAGTAGCAATATAATAATGAAATTGCAACATGTAGCAAGAACTCAAGTACTGCCTATTTTCAAACACCCTGTCATTCCATCTTTATATAAACCATGTGTGTTTGCTACTAATACTCAGGCTATTTTACATTTGAGTAATCTAAAGTATAGTGAGACCATAAGACTTGAAAATAGCCACAGGGGTCCCAAGTGACAGAGCTTGACTTTGGTTCCCAAGTTCTTAACCTCTCTGTGCTCTTCATTTGCTTGTGACCCATTGTCTTAACTATCCTTCATAAAATTATTAATTTTGGTGACTAAAACATGAAATTTCAGCTTGATTTTTTAAACCAAGCTTAGGTAAGGTAAGTAAGTATAAATGATGCCTAAATTAATCTGGATGAAAAATCCAAATTCTTATTATATATTCAAAATATAATATTGAAGTAGTGACTATGACATGTATACCTCATGGATGTGCATAACATTTACAGTATTTAAAGACCTTACAATATAATTTCAATTGGAAGCCTACAGAATTGACATTATTTAATGCCCCATCAGAATGTATGCCTACCAATGACAGTTTTTCAGAAATATTTAGTATATGTAATACAGTATGTTTCATAAATTCTTACCAAATATTTCACTTATTCTGCTACTTTGGCTTTTAGAAAATAGTGCTTATTTAGCTTCCCATTCTAAATAAGGTGGGGGAAGTGTATCGGCATGAACAAAGGAGGATAAAACACTTTAATCAGTCATTCTTTTATTCTTTTTATAGTTACTTAAATCAAGTCACTGGAAACTATAGACACTTTTAATTTTTCTTCCTACCTTGTTACCTTAAAAGTATGACCCAACACTTGATTGTATATCTAAAACTTAGATCCAAATCAAATAAATCTAGGTTTGTAGTTTTTATTTTTAATTGTGAGATGAATTTACCCTTTGCAATGCTGAAAACTCAGATATTAATTAGATCTTTGTTTTAGAATTAACATTTCTTGCCACAGCCTGTTTAGCTTTCCAACCCTACTTCTAGTCCCCAGCCCTCACCTCATACAGACTCTTAAACTGCTTCTTTTGTCTTGAACCATTTAGTTGACTGCTCATACTTTATTCTCACTGAACAATATACATAGTTAGCAGTTAGGTAAATCCATCACTGGGAAAACATCTGAGTCACTATTTATTATTACATAAACTCACCATGCAGGGTTCTTATTCCTCACACTACATATATGATCATAGTATTCTCATAAAAATCAGGTCTGGGAGGGGAGAATGGTTTCTCCATCTGAAACCAGTAAAATTTTCTCATTCTTCCATTGATTTGCAAAATACTTTCTGAATACCTATTTTGTGCAAAGTACAAAGTTAACAACTTAGGGGTATAAACATACATTTCAAAAAAACCCCTTTCTCAAGGAGCTTATTGGGCATTGCAGGAAAATATACACATAATTAGAAGACATTCAGAATGAAATTAAGACATGCAAGATCCCATTGGAGCACTAAGCAAGAGCAAGTCAATTCTGATTGGTTATCACTCAGGAAGTGATATTTAAATTGTCCTTTGGTGAAAAACAAAGTAGTGATAGGTGGTAAAAAGAATACCTAGGAATGAGAAAAATTATTAAAGGGTAGGTGGATAATACACAAAATGGCACAGAAGTGAAAAAATAACTTTCTGTGTATATTGAACAGCAAGTAATCTCATGTGTCTGTAATCCATAACGACTTAAGCGATGAACCGAGACATGTGTCTCAAAAAATAAAATGGTACAAAATCATAGAGGTTCTTGAACTGTGAAATAAAAATTTTGGAATGCACCATTTAAAGAATGGGGGCCATTTGTATTTATTTAGTAGAGAAATGGCATGATACCCTCTTCTCTTATTCTGTATAGTTCACACCTGTTGTTTTCTTTGTTTATAGCACTTTTCTTCAGAGCACTTATAACCTCCATACTTTTATTTGGCAAAGTCCACAAATTAGCTTGTTTCACCCCTTCTGTTAAGCTTTGTGAAACTACTTTTCTTGGGATACTTTACATACTTCCCCCATTTTCCTTCCTTGTGCTCAAACTATACATCTTTTTATGATCCTTATAATTATCTCTTTTCTTCTCTTTCTCCATCACGTGACTTGAATTCAGGGAGAATTTATCATTGGTCTTTGTATCCTCAGTGCCCTTTTAGCATGTTGCCCTCTAGGTGGTTAATACATTTCAGTTGAATGAATGCTCAAAAATATATCTTGGTAAGAAAAAATTGACATCAGTGGGGAAAGCACACTGAATAGCCAACAGAGTAAAATAAGAGATAATAACTCAATGGTCACTGTATTGGGAGATTATAAGAAAATAAAAGAAGAAAGTGAAGAGAGAAAGGAAAGGAGGAAACAAACAAACAAAAAATACAGCTGTTTAGATGGGACAGAGGCATGGGACTGAGTTGAAAATGACACCAAATAACTTGGAGAAAGCTTGTACATTATCATGCATGGGGTTGATTTTGCTAAAGGAAGATAGGAATTTCTTTTTTTTTTAATTTAAGTTTATTTATTTATTTTGAGAGAGAGAGAGAGAGCACAAGCAGGAGAGGGGCAGAGAGAAAGAGAGAGAATCTCAAGCAGGCTCCACACTGTCAGTGCAGAACCCGATGTGGGGCTTGAACCCATGAACAGCGAGATCATGACCTGAGCCAAACCAAGAGTCAGAGGCTTAACCAACTGGGCCACCCAGGAGCTTCTTTTTGATGGTTTTTATTTGATATATCTATTGGAGCATCCAGTGTTTTTTTTTTTTTTGGGGGGGGTGTCTGGAAAACATAATAATCCCACCTCAAAACATAAATATGGACTACTCTATATTTTGTGTAAAAGCCTAAAAGTTATCCCTAAACAAGTTTGGGCTACTATGAGGCCATAACAGTGAGAAAAAAAGCAAAAATCAACAGAGAGATAAATGTACATCTCATCCTGTTCCTTAGAAGCAATATCTAACATTTTCCCCTAATCTTAAGATTTGGGTGTTCAAAAGTTTAAGTTCTATTTGAATCTTACTCAACTGATTCAAAATTAATTATATGTTATTTCTCTCTTGCTTTTCTGCAGTATGCTGTCTGGCTAGTCCTCTGGGTTACCTGGAATGTGTTTGTTATCTGCTTCTATTTGGAGGCTGGGGACCTCTCAAAGGTAATTTGCCATCTGATTTGCCTGAGTCATCAGTAGTGTGTTAACAAGCCTCTTCCTAAGTAAGTCAGAGTCTCCCCCTGCTCTTGTTGCTTAGATGCACCTCGAATGAAGGTAAATTGAAAGATGTCCTCATCTATATCTCTGCTTTTCTACCATGAAAGATATGTTTCAGCTTGTCACAAAGTGTGCTTTTATTATTTTAAGCAAAACCAGTGTGAAATAATGATTATTACAGTGGCCATACTGTGTCTTTTAAAACATTGACTTAGGAGAAATTTCTGAAGCAGAATAGGAATTTTTTCAGAGATAAAATCCTAAAAATTTTTGGAATCACCTCATTGCTTATTACTTTGCTAAAAGTTTTCTTGCTTGGACCCAAATAGCAATGCAATAATTCAAATAATTAATGGATTAATGGACAATAGTTTAATAAAATTGTTACCGGAGAGATTTAATAAATTATATAAATGAATAAAATGTTCCAAAATAATATAGGAGAGCCTTAAAATATTTGCTTTTCCACTTAGGTTTTTTTTTTTTTTATGCTGTCCTCATGTGAGTGTGTTTATGTTTGCTTGTATATGCGAATTACCATATTTCTAACATGAATGCTTTTACTATTGAAATACTGTAGTTTTTAGATCTCTAAAACCAGCATCTTTCTTCTATTGGAATGCAATTACTAGCAAATAAGCAAAATGAGATGATTCATTCAAAGTCATAGTAAATTCATTCAAGTAGTAGTAAATCTTGCGTAGACACTTGACAGAGTTGCAAACTTGTCCTTCTTCATATTAACTTTTAAAGACAGACTGTTCTATAGCCTTTCCTTATTAGAGCATAAAAACCCTGAAAAGATGTTGACATTTTTAAAACCCAGAGATGATGACCTGCTTTAAAAGGTTAAAGAGCTAAAAAGTGGCCAGGAAACACCCTTGCGGGGCTTTTATATCTCGGAGGGTAGGGGATGGGGATAGTGATAGTACACATTTCTAATCTAGCTTACAGAAACTTCACAAAGCACTCTAGCATTTTCAAGGATGTTTGTTATTTCCCTGTGATATGGCTTTATATCAAGTATAAATAATCTTGCTTATTTTGTTGAATGGCAAATGATGAAGGATAAAATAAGAGGGTGACATTATGGCATGAGATAGAACCAAGTCTTCTGGAACCTGTGGTTTTATGATCAGATTTTGGACAAGTCGTCACTGAGGTCTGCGAAATCTGCACTGGTAGATGGCATTTCTGTGACTCTTGCCAGGCATTGTCCTCCATACTCTTGGCAGCAGCTGGTCCTTTCCAGAAATCTGCTATGACCAATGAAAAGAAATTGTTCAGGTGACTGTAGGAAGGACACAGACAAGATAGCTGCTTAAAACTCACATTTCCTCTGTACCAGAGAACCATACCTGCTTCCTAAGACCTGAATCACTTACCCAATTTATATATCCCCACTGCTGTATAATGCACTTTGTTCAAAGAAATTCCATACTAGAATGACTTCTCAATAATAATTTTAATTTTGAATAATCACCCTAAAAATAAACTGGTAGGCAGGTATTTAGGGATATTAGCTGAGTAAAATGATCTGGCAGATCAGAGTTTACATATATATATTTGAGCCAAGCTGGCTGTACAAATGTTCTGTAATTTTGCTCACTGGTCCACATGGTAACTGCAGGCACAGAATAAAGCTTGTGATCTCCTGACCTTGGACATGGGCATTGAAACCACAGCAAGGGCACATCCTAAAACATTGCAACTTGAGACTAAGAATTCTTCTAATGCATATGGGCAGGTAGTGTCTATCCTTTGGAAATGAAGTAGTTAATATTTCCTTTTCTTTCCATCTTATAAACCAAGGCAAGACTCTGCAGAGCCCATGAAAATTTAATAATTTCCTTTTAACAAATAATCTAAAGGAAAACCATAAAGGAAAGAGTTATATAGTTATCTGTACCAGATTTTTCCCTCCCTTTCCCACTCAAAGGATTTGAGAAAGGTGTGTTTATACCATTTAATTCTTTAGCTTCTGCAACTGCCTCACATTCTTCAAGTAATACAGTGCCAGAATGAAGCAATGTGATTGAAAAATGTACAGATATATGAAAACTCAAAAATGGGACTCCTGAAACTGTTGATAATACTTAGATTACAAAATATAAACTGTTTTTTCCTAACTCTACCAAAAATATAAAAATAAAAATAGTTTGGCCATATGAGTGGGCCAGTTTGTTTGAGGCTGAGGGAGAAATATGGGAAATGGAATCAGGGAGAAAATTCTGTAGCCTTTTTATATGTGAAAGAAGTGTATTAATTTCCATAAAACATTTTGTAAATAGATGACATCTTCAGAACAAATATTGGCAAGAAGTGATAAAAAAGTGGTAAAATATTAAGGCAACTTTAATTACTTGTTAGAGTTTAGAATTTTGTGTTGTCATTTCCCACAGTGTCTTTTCTGCTAAACTACATGTACTTTATAAGCAATACAGAGATTAGAGTCATTAACCAACCCAGTGTTTACACTAAGCAAGAAATGGCTTATTTGCAATAATATGATACACAGAACTGACCTGTTTGATCTTCAGTTTTCTCTAGTACCTATAGTTGCATAGGTAAAATATTTTGTTTATCAAAAATTCTGTGTAGGGGCACCTGGGTGGCTCAGTCAGTTAAGCGTCCAACTTCGGCACAGGTCATGATCTCACAGTTCTTGAGTTTGAGCCCCGAGTCAGGCTCTGTGCTGACATCTCAGAGCCTGGAGCCTGCTTCAGATTCTGTGTCTCCCTCTCTCTCTGTTCCTCCCTCACTCATGCGCTGTCTTTCTCTGTCTCTCAAAAATAAATATTAAAAAAATTCTGTGTAAACCCAACATTATTATTAATCTATCAATTAATATATTTAATTACTATTATGAGACTTAGAGAAAATAAAACTGATCAAGCAGAGAAACTGCTTTTTAAAAATTTTATCTGTGCAATTAACAAAATAATGGGAATTAATGTAAAATAGTACATGACATAACACCAAATAAGCATGTATATTGCATAATAATTATTTCCATGTTATTTACATTAATGATTTAGACACTAGTGTTAAAACTAAATAGCCTAATGCAACCTACATTGTGGTACTTCCTGGGTTGATATTTTAATAGATGTTTTGTTAAAACACATAGATGACATTATGAAATAAGTTTTAAATAGTAATACATAGGGAAAATAGATAGTGGTCTTCTGGTTATCTGTAAAAATCTGTGTTTTGGTTTTTTTTTGGATGTGATACAATTATAAATTATTTCTGAGGCTGAAATTACGTTCTAACATTTTTGTTTCTATGACTATTGAGCTCTTAGTTTCTACTTTTTATAATTTATGGGGCAATATTGGGGAATGATACACCTGTCTTTAGAAGTAAATTTACAGGGGCACCTGGGTGGCTCAGTCAGTTTGGTGTCCGACTTCAGCTCAGGTCATGATCTCACAGTCTGTGAGTTTGAGCCCCGCATTGGGGTCTGTGCTCACAGATCAGAGCCTGGAGCCTGCTTCAGATTCTGTGTCTCCCTCTCTCTCTGCCCCTCCCCTGCTCATGCTCTGTCTCTCTCGGTCTCAAAAATAAATAAAAACATTAAAAAATTAAAAAAAAAGAAAGAAATTTACAGAGCATAAAGGAATAAGTTTATTTTACTTAACACAACCCAACTTGTTTGTGTTTTATCCTTTGAGAATCAGGATGCAGGTACATATCTCTCAGGCTTCATTATATTATCAGAAACTTACCTAGTTAAACATAGCCTAAAGCAATTAATTATGCCTAATGATACATCTGTTTCAGAATGAACACGTTAGTAACTTCTAGAAAGGTGTCATATTTTAATAATTTTGATAGTTGCTTCTGAGATCTACATATAAATTTTCATTTTAATAATTTGATATATTAAAAAGCCATGTAAGCATATGGACTATTTAAGCTTTGGAGAATAGAATTGCACTCTTGCAAATATAAGAGACAAGGAGAAGATAAACTGTCACACACTGTAGGCAATAGGAAGCAAATCCTTAAAACCAGATGTAAGTATTGTGTGGAAAAAATGCAGTATTGTAACAATCCCACTTTTATTTCTTCTGTAAAAAATGTATTCATTTAAAGAGGTCTCTGATATTTGGATATTTTCTGCTCAATGAAATCAGTGCTTACATCAAAATTTGCTTTTACAATT
Source organism: Panthera tigris (assembly GCF_018350195.1). Lineage (NCBI taxonomy): Eukaryota > Metazoa > Chordata > Mammalia > Carnivora > Felidae > Panthera > Panthera tigris. Next base: position 111,242,283 of record NC_056664.1, read on the forward strand.
TTGTACAGAAAAATATGGTATGGAAAGGAACCTGCTATAATCATTTTTAATTTAATTAGTTCAACTTATTAGTTCAATCTGTTAATTTATTCAAGACTAAATTTAACAAATATAAGGAGGAAAACTGAATCATTATTTTTTTTATTTTTACTTTTCTTACTGTAAAATGTATATAGTCTAAGAAAACTTCAATTAACTATTTCTAAACTAATTAGAAAAATGTTTACTTCCCAACCATCCAAGTAGATTTTGCTTTAGGATGTAGAATAAAATGTCCTACATGTTATTGAGAATTGAATATAATGTAATTTTGCCCGTCAAATAGAAATAAACCAACCTATTGTAATTTGGTAAGTCACTGCCTCTCTTCTCTTGTTTTTCCTTAATAGTGTATTGAATTAAGCTGCTTATTTTCTTACTTCTTCAGTTCTCTTTGCTTACTTTTCCACTTATTTTTAATACCCCTAAAGTGAGGAGTAAGGTCCTTGAAACTTTTTACTTCTCTGTCTACCTTCTTTCACTTGAAAATGCCATCCACTGTTATAATTTAAATTATCATGTTTACACATATATCTACCAGATTTATATCTTCAATCTTGACTTTGTTGCTAAGTTAAAGTACCACATCTCCAACTTCCTGTTGGTATCATGTCAATTTCATTGTCATCTTAAATTTAACATGTCCAAGAGTATTTTTCATTATCCCCGAAGAATCCAACTTTCTTAATTCACATCTTACTCAGAGAAGAAAATAAATGGCAAATTCTACTTTGAAAAATGTATAAAACAGAAAAAAAATATTTTGGCAGAGGGGGTCGACAGAAATATTTATACATTGACTATGAGATGAAGCAAGAAATAGACTTTTAAAAAAAAGTATAGTGTTTGTGTGTGTATATTGTAACCGTCAGTCACCAATAAGTCATAAACAGTAAAAATCTTAAGTGATGATACTCTGGAAAGGTAAGAACCCCCAGAGATGAGCTGACATTTTAAAAATGCTGTGTGTTGGGGACATTTGCTGATTCTGATTAGGTAAGGAGGCTAAGAATCCAGGCTTGGAACCCATGGTTAATTATTTCTGGGATATGTAATATCAGCATGGCTTTCAGGGAAAGGGCCTTGAGCATGTGGACAGTTTGTTGTTGTTGTTGTTGTTATTGTTGTTAGGAAATCAGTGAATTCTATAAGACTACAAATATAAATAGAAAAACTAAAAAAGCAGAGTAAGAAAAAATTGGCAGTCTTACAAAACGGAGATGGAAGATAGGAGAAAGGCTCTATTGAATACCCTAGACTTAGAGCTGAGAAATCTAAAGTGAACCAGGGGCAAAGGAGATGTACAACATACTTTACCAGGGCTAAAATCCAGGCTCAACACAGAACAGCCCTTGATTAAAATAAAATAAGCTGATCAGCCATTGCTTCATCTGTCTCATTGAGGAGAAAGGGAAACACCTCAAGAGAAAGATAACATTATCTTAATCTTTACAATTTTTTTTTTTTTTGGTACATGATATCAGGCAATTAAAAATTCCTATGCAGGGGCGCCTGGGTGGCTCAGTCGGTTAAGCGTCCGACTTCGGCTCAGGTCATGATCTCACAGTTCGTGAGTTCGAGCCCCACATAGGGCTCTGTGCTGACAACTCAGAGCCTGGAGCCTGCTTCACATTCTGTGTCTCGCTCTCTCTCTGCCCCTTCCCTGCTCATGCTGTGTCTCTCTCTGTCTCAAAAATAAATAAACATTAAAAAAAATTAAAAAAAAATTCCTATGCATGCTAAAAGAGAAAACCTCATTAATCAGGATGAAGAAAAAAACAGACACAATTGAGACAGACCAACAGGTGATGCAAATACTTCAATTACCTGATAAGGACTTAACAGAACCAATATGTTAAGGAAACTAATGGTCAAAAGTGGAGATAAACTATTTAAAGAGGAGGAATTTACCCTCAAAGAGCCTGGATCTATATAAAGAATCAAGTGGGAATTCCAGGACTGAAAATATAATATTTAAAAGCAAGAATTCATTAGGTGTATTTGTTAGTAGATTTGAAAGATTAGACAACAAGATTGGTAAACTGGAGGATAGGTTAATAGTAAATATCTGAACCAAAGCACTGAAGTTAATATAACACAAAAAGAAAAGGATGTCAGAATAATATAGGGCTGTGCTACAGGCTCAGTATACAAATGTTGAATTTCCAGAATAAGAAAAGAGATATAGTTGGACAGTAGCGATATTTGAAGGGACAATGACAGAGAATTTTCCAAAAGTGATTAAATACATGAACCCACAGATTCAAGAGATTTTCAGATCTCAAGTGGAATAAATATCAAGAAAACCACATTCAGGTATAGCCTAGTAACTCCGTTGAAAATCAAAATCAAAGAGAAAATCTTAAAAGCCATCAAAGATGAAAGAGCCATTGCCTTTAAGGAAACAACAAAATAACTGATAATCAAACTTTCAGCAGAAACAATGACTCCAGAAGGCAATTGAATGTCACCTCTATAGTACTTTAGGGAGTGCCTGGGTGAATCAGTTGGTTAAGTGCCCAGTTTGGCTCAGGTCATGATCTCAAGGTTCCTGGGTTCGAGCTGTCTGTCAGGCTCTCTGCTGTCAATGCAGAGCCTGCTTCAGATCCTGTGTCTCCCTCACTCTACTCCTACAACAGTCTCTGTCTCTCAGAAAGAAATCTTTTTTTTTTTTTTACATAAAGTACTTTAAAAGTGGAAATCTCGGGGCGCTAGGGTGTCTTAGTTGGTTAAGCGCCCGACTTCGGCTCAGGTCATGATCTCCTGGTTTGTGAGTTTGAGCCCCACATCGGGCTCTGTGCTGACAGCTCAGACCCTGGAACCTGCTTCAGATTCTGTGCCCCTACCCCCCACCCCCGTGCTCTGTCTCTCTCTCTCTCTCTCAAAAAATAAATAAACATTAAAAAAATTTTTAAAGTAGGAATCTAGAATTTCATACCCTGCAACAATATTTTTCAGCAATAAAGGTAAAAGAAAAGTATTTTCAGCTAGGAGGAGCTAAGGTAATTCATTACCAGCAAACATGCACTAAAAGAAATAGTAGGTGTACACTTATGATGAGTACTAATATGTGTTATGTTAACTAAGTGTAATTTAAATAAAAACTTAAAAAAAAAACTAAAAAGAAATACTAAAGGACGTTCTTCAAGTAGAAAAAGGAAAGAAAGTACCCAGAAAGAAAAATGGAATTTCAGGAAAGAAAGTTAATAGAAAGGATAAATACATGAGTTAAAAACAATGCAAAATCATAATAAGAAAGTCTTTTGGAATTTAAATGTCTATAGAACTAAAATGCATACACAATTGTTGTAGAGTCCCTCCCTAAGGAATATGGTGGAGGCCTTCTCAGAACAAAGGGAGGCAATGTGCAATGTGGCCCAATCAACTCCTATACACATATGCATAGCTTTGACATGAATTTGTAACTTGGACTGTGTCCAATCAGACTATATGTGTCACCATATATGGGAGATAAAGAAGTAGAAATTGCATAGAAAGCTATACCCTGCTGTGCTCGGGACTCAGCCTATTTGGGTCTTAGCTCTCCGAGCCTATGCCGGCACAAATAGTTGCTTCCTAGACAAAAAAGCTGTGGTGTCCTGTTTCTCTGTACAAGAATCCAGCTACACAATAACACAAAAGGTAGAAACTTTAAGTGTTCTAAGTTTCTAGTATTAGCAAGGAAATTGGTAAAGATAATATTTATAATAGATAACAATATTTCAATAATTATATTGTTTCTGGTATAATGACTAAAAGAAGCATAACTGCCAAAAACCCAACTATAGATGAAAAAATCAAATAACAGAAATAATTGATTAACCTAAGTGAATTTAAGAAATGAGAAAAACTAACAAAAAGAAGAAGGTGAACAAGAAAACAAATATCAAGATGGATGCTATAATGTCAAATATATCAATAATTGCATTAAATGTAAACTACTTCACTTAAAAGACTGAAACTGTCAGTCTGGATAAGGACACAAAACCTAAGCGTGTACTGTATATAAGAGATACATCCTAAGTACAAGTATTTAAATCTAAAATTAAGAAAACTAGAACATGTGTACTGTGTACACATACACAAAACATCATGTAATTCTAATATCGGAGAAAGCAGTGTTTAAAGCAAGAAACAACACTAAAGACAAAGAGGGTATGCCATAATGATAAAAAGGTCAATGCCCATGAAGACATTGCACTCAGTATTTATGAATAAAATAATATAGCTGCAAAAAATCTAAAGCAAACCTGGATAGAATTAAAAGGAAAAACAGCCATGTCCTCAATCACAGTGGTAGATTTTTAACTCCTGTCTGAATGTATCAATCGGGTCAAAATTCAAAAAGTATATAGAGTATCTACACAACACAACACACTTAATAAACATATGTAGAACATGCCTACCTATGTAAAAGGATATGTATTATTTTCAAAGGCACAAATAATATTCAATTATAAAATGAGTCTTTTCTGTCTTTGGAGGAAAGTCAAAATATAGGATTATTTGCAATTATCCAGCAGGTAGTTTGTGATCAATGTGGAATTAAGCTAGAAAATCTGCTACTATTTAGAAAATAAGCAGTCCACTTCTAAATAACCTATAAACCCAATAGGTTGGGATGGAGATTAAAAAATATTTTGAGCTGAAAATCTGGGGCAATGAAGGTAAAGCAATGCTTACAGTATAACATATGGCTTTACATGGAGATGTTAACAGAGAAGAAATGTTAAAAAAATAATGATCTAAGCTTTTATACCCAGAAACTAGTAAAGGAACAACAGTTGAAACCCCTCAAAAGTAGAAGGATTGAAATAATGAAGAGACCAGAGCTCAATGTACAGATAACAGAAAAAAAAAATTAGTAAAGCCAAATTAGTTTCCTCAAAAATATTAATAAAAGTGTTTAAAACCCTATCAAGAGAGATCAAGGAGAAAATATAAGTAAATACACATTTTGCTAATATCACAAAGGACCCACAGATTAGATAGAGTGTATTATGAACAAGGTTAAGCCTGTATATTGGACAATCACGGTGAAATGGACAAATTCTGTGGAAGATACAGTTCAAATAAATTTAAAACCTGAATAATCTTATACATTACAAAAATTGAATCATTAGGGGTACCTGGGTGGCTCAATCAGTTGAACATCTGACTCTTGATTTCAGCTCAGGTCATGATCCCAGGGTGATGGGATTAAGCCCCACATGGGGCTCCACGCTGAGCATGGAGCCTGTTTGAGATTCTCTCTCTCTCTCCCTCTGCTCCTCCCCTTCTTGCCCTCTCTCTCTCTTTCTTTTTCTCTCTAAAATAAAATAAATAAATAAAAATTGAGTCATTAATTAAAACATTTTGACAGGGAAGAAAAAAACCCAAAACCCTTCAGCTCCACATGGCTTGTCTAGTGAATTGTTAAAGACATTTAAGAATGTTGTAATACCGATCTCACACAAACTCTTTCAAAGAGTAAAGTGGGCTTGCCTCCTATTTTATCCTATGAGGCCAGCATAACATTGCTTATGGGAGATAAATGAGATTGTCAAATGACGTATACATTACTGAATCAAAATGTAATATGGTAAATGAGAATTTAAAAAATGTTAAATGTCTGTGTATAACTTTATAAGTGAGTTAGTTTTCACACAGTATTATAACATTTATTTACATTTCCATCTTTCCTACTAAACTTCAAATTGCCAAAAGGCCATGTATCATCATCATTATTCAGGAGAATGTCTGCCATTGACTGCCACTGTAGTTATGTCTACTACATAACAGTGAGGAATTACAGAATCAAGAGCATTTTAGATGTTTATAAATAAGCCTATCTGATACATCATAAAACAAATGCAACAAGTTGCTCTGATCAATATGTTCTAAGTATGTGTTTACTTAACTGTCCCTTCTTCAATATAGGGATCATGTTTTATTCATCCCAGGGCCAAAGGAAATGGCTGACATATGAACAGCGCTCACTGGAATGAAATCAAATCTTAAAAGTGTGGAATTCAGTAACTAGTTCTAACTCGACCAAATAAAGCTCCTGGAAGTGTTACCTTCTACTCCACTATTGCATGGCTAATGGAATCAACATCTCTCAGAGCTGGCCCAGCAATCTGTGCTGGTAACAAGCACAAAGAAAGTAATCCCAGCAACTGGCCACCAAGATCAGTGTTTTTCAAGATAAAAAAATCATAGGACTCACCTGAAGATCTTTTTAAAATACAGATTCTGATTCCTTTGGAGTGAGGCCCGAGTTATTTCATCTCTAATAAATTCCTGTATGATATTTCAATTTGTCCATTAAACATACTTTAATTTGGAAGACTTAGATTATCCAGAAGTTTTTTTTTTAAGTTTATTTATTTATTTTGAGAGAGACAGAGACAGCACAAATGGGGGAGGGGTAGAGAGAGAGGGAAAGAGAGAGAGAGAGAGAGAGAGAGAGAGAGAGAGAGAGAGAGAGAATCCCAAGCAGGTTCCTCACTGCCAGCACAGAGCCCAAAACAGGACTCAAACCCAAGAAGCCATGAGATCATGATGTGAGCTGAAACCAAAGGTCAAGACGCTTAACTGACTGAGCCACTCAGGCACCCCTAGATTATCCAGAACTTTTAAACAGAGCACGAGGAGAGTTCCTGTTTTCTGTCTGTCCTTTGAAGCAAGGATCCCAGTGTAGATCTTGATATTTGTGCATATCTAAACTGGTTACCTGATTTAGTACCTGATAGTGATTCTAACCAAGGTATCAAGTGAAGAAACAAAACAGATTACTCAGAGCTCTGGGAAGAATTTATGGTTAAGTTCAACCTTTAATACCCAAGTCATATGTAGCCTTCCTCTGTGTGGCAAATACTTTCCAGAAACTTCCCCATACCTTTTCCATGATGGAGCTGACTAACTATGCCTCTAATTTTAGTTTATTTGTACAATTTCTTTATTATTATGATAAATGATTTACAGAAGCTGAGGAATCTTATGCCCAGAATAATGAAGCTATGGTATGCCTAGTGCAGCTCTGATTGAGAACTAAAGTCATATCTGAGAATTCCCACTTAGAGTTTAGCCCTCTTCTGTGATTAAAACAGTGAAAAACCATTTCACAATTCCGCTGTTTCCTTTCATGAGTCAACATTCTCTCTCCACTAGAACTAGATGGCATCTGCAGTTTCGGTGACTCTAGTAAATTAACTGCTTTAGTTTATACTTTTTTTTTAGTTTATACTTTCTTAACATGATGTCTTTCCTGCTTGCTGATTCTCCCTCCAAATGCCCGTGTGGGTATGAAGAATCCCATCTTGTATTTTGTGGGACTTAAACATGTTTTGGATATTGAAAGGAGGACCTTTCACACAGAAGAGTCTGCATGAGTATTAGCAAAGTTTTGAGCATGAACAAGCATTATTTCTGCCAGATGATTCACAGGCATCAAGTACATAAAATGTTGGTAGAAAACCCCTGAGAGAACAATGAGAATAGGCAAGTTGAGCATCTCCCTGGTGTAGCAGAATGATCTCTGGGTATTGGCTCCCCCGAGTCCCTGTACTTCTAGCGAAGTTCAATGTGTCAGCCTTAGAATGCTGACTGAGCTGCAATCCACATTGCTCAGGATGTTCTGTTCATTCAAAGTCACACCCTTTCCTAAGACTTCAACTACAGCCAGTACATTCTCTTTAGGTTTCGGCTTGTATGGTCTCATCTGTTCTCTTCACAATCTGTTATTAAATATGCTACGTGTGGTTTTCCTTATGCAAACATTCTTTGTCAGTAACTTTTTATTTTCTCTTATAAATCAAAAACTTTGGTTTCAAAACTTTTTTTCTGATATGGACTTTGAGGAAGTCTTTGGGAAGTAAAAAAAAAAAAGATGAAACTCTAGGCATTTCTTTCTTTTTGCATTGCTACTACAATTGTAGTTCTCTCTAAAGCAATGAGGATGTCAGTGACACGCTAGGGAAAGTTTGAAAAATATAAGTATCAAAAATAAAAGCACAGAGATTAATATTCCAAGATAGTATCTTTTTGGAAATAAAAGGAAAGCAGATACAAATGTGGACTATACAATTGCTATCCCTGTTTGTCTCCAAAGTCTAATCTGTAGAGATCCTCCTAGAAGAGCATTGTTTGCTGTCTCCAAAACAGTCATGCATTTATAGGCTTATTATTTACAGATCCCACGTAAAACTATGAAAATATGTTTGCATTGTGAGTTTGAGGGCTTTAAATTTAAAAAATACATATATTTTTTAATGTTGAAAACCACTGCAATTTTCTTAAAACCTTGGAACAATTGATCCACAATGGAATGATTTCCTGTTAAGTAGGTCCTAAGGTCCTGAAACAGTTGGCAAGCTTACTTGAGAATTACGTACAGTTCAGCCACATGTGCTCTTAGTCTGCAATAACCTTATCAAAAGCATATCCTTCACTGTAAACCATTATCCTAACATGACCCCTGGAACTCATTTGGAAACTAAATTGAGATCTGCAGTTGCCAAATTAGCTTTGGAGGGCAGAATGTCAATCTCTTTGTCTACAGATTCACTCAGGGACAATTGATGCTTTGACGAACTGTGGGAAATCATATAAAAATACAACTCAAGCGATATTAAATAGTGAAATAAGTGAAGGGTTTTTGTTTGTTTTGTTTTTGTTTTTGTTTTTGCTTCTGGCATCCAGTGTTATTTGGCTAGAAAGAGCAAATAAGGGACTATCTTCTGTGCTTTTCTTATGGTAACTAAACTATTCTGTCCTGTACTTAAAATTTACGTTGGAAATGCAGTTGAAACTTTGGATTAGTAGTTTAGTACACTGTAGTTAACCAGGGAGCAATGTTCAGAAAATGCTGTTATTAGACATAGAGCAATACAAAGAAAATGAGACTATTTAACTCTTTCCTGATCGATATGTGGATGAGGAAATTTTGAAATATTTAAGTGGTTTTATGTTCCAACAAAGTACTTAAAGTATTACTTCTCCTCTTTGAAGATTTATATTCAACAGTTAGTAAAGCAAAACGTGTATATAGCCTGATGCAACCAGACAAGCAGCTTTAGAAGGGTAGAAAGGGGAGGATGGCTCACTAATAAGCAATGATTTACAAGAATATAATGTTTTTCCCCTTCATTAGCACATATAACCTGCTAGAAGAATGGGCCTGAAGGTAGTTGCAGGGCTCCAGGGTTTTCACACTCATAGACAGTATATTATGTATAAAAGTGATGTCACTATGAGGTATTTCAAAAATTGTCATCTTTTTCATATTGTAAAAATTAGGCATTTTGTAGCAAAGAAGCTACCACAGGGACACTCTGTCCCTTTTCTACTCTGACAGAAAAATCTCTAGTGAAAGGTACTCAAATCTTTCATTTGAGTCACAAGTGAGATTGAGTCTGGTGCTCTCAATTAGTCCTGAGAGGGTAACCCGTATCATACAAGATGGCATACCCTGCAATTGTTCCTGAAGAGCTCCATAGATAGCTAGGTGCTTGGAAGGACTGGGACCCTCCCAGGGGTGTGCCCGGTACCCCAGATTCACCAGGCAGCATGCAGCATGGATGGAATGGAATTTTTGCACTCTGATTTTATGAGCACTAAAATTAATTCATTAAGCATTTTGTACATCAGACCCCCCACTACTTACTTTTTAACGTATTTATGTTGTATGTTAACTGTGGCATCATAGTGTGCGACATAATGAGTCCAATTCTTCTTGTCTTCTTGCTTCCTGTTTCCTTCTTCTCAATGGAAAAAAAAAAGATAGCTGGGTTTAATATTGCCAAGTAGACAAATAATTAGTACTGCTGGATAATTTTTTCTCTTTAAGGTATTCCTCAGAAAATATAAAGCCAGAAGCACAATTTGAAAACAAAGATAGCAAAATATTATCTAATAGATAAAATGGATGTGGATGTACAGTGCGAAAACCATAAAGTGTTAATTGCTAATGAAATAATGAGAAAAGAGTGTTTCACAGCAATCTTCTGTCTCTGGAGAAATGAGCCGTCAGTCTGTGACTAATTCCATTGTTTATTACAAGTGCAAGTTGTAGCAACTCTATGGGTTTCTCTTAGAAAAGTGGGGAAAATATAAATGTGATTTGCAAGGGTTATAACATTTTCCAGGTTTAGATCACTCGCCTGGTTGTAAGCATTTTATTTTGTGAATGATTCTATTCCCTTGCGAATTGCATAAGATCGAAATCTCTCTATAGGAGCACAAGTGACATAATCCCATTTGGAAAACATTGTCAAACAGTCCAGACAAATGCAAATAGAACACAGACCCTGGTATTTTCCCTGACAACTGTGGAATTACTAAATCTGAAAATATATGAAGATTGAAAAAGGAGGCAAATAAAACAATTACATTTTCAGAGAAAAGAAGAAACTAGAGTAATTTGGGTGATACACTTACTGTTACTGCGAAAAGCTCTGGTGACAAAATAATGTAAATGGTCATATGAAGTGTTATTCCTTGAAGAGATTTGGCTTCAGAATTTCATATTCTCACAGGATATTTGGTAATCTATATCATTATTTGACCATGTTTTGGGCCATATTTCAAATTCTGTCCTCCTAGAATGTGTTAAAAGCAAAAGCAACATGAAAAGACAACACTTTGAACAGCACATGAGGCGGTCTGTCTGTGACATCTATCACCCTCAGATCTCCAGGGCAAGTTGGATCTGCATTTCTGTTTCTGGAAGCTGTCTGCTCATTCCAGGACGTTGCCTCCCCAGATAGAGGAAAGCCAGTCTTGTTGTCCTCAGGATTTTTAACGATTTTTTTGTTTGTCCTAATTGATGAACGGCATTAAAAGAAAAGAAACTCAAGCTTACTTCACATTGAAACATTCTCTTGAGGAAAACATACACAGTTTGGAAATTGTTCAAAATATATAAACATGAATAAAAACAAATCACCACATGTAGTGACTTTGCATTTAACTTTCTTATATTTTCATAGTATAACCTCAGTTTATATGTCAAAATTACATGTATCTAAATTGCTGGCAAATACCATTCCTCCTTATTCTAATTCATGTTCAGTGTTTTTTATTTGTATATCATATGGATATGCTTCACTAAAAAACTTAATAGTATTTGTTAAAAATATTTGAACATTATAGGCTGATTTTTTTATCTGAATGAACTTAAAAACAATGTAAAATAACTCCTAATTTTTCTCGGCTTTCTGAAAATGTAGGGAATTTGAACATTATTCTAAGTGTGATAAGACTTTAAATAGGGAAAGAATGACATTACCTAATTACTATTTATAAAATATCACCAGGACTGTTGTGAAAATATTCTGTAGGGGGAACAAGAATAGCAAAAGGAAAATTAGTTTGGACACTTTTACATGTAAATTTATAAATGATTTGGATTGAAATGAGGAAATGGCAGTGGAGACAGTGATAATTTCATGACAATACCATTTAAGGTTGTATCTAGTGATATTCTTGACATCATATGGGGTTAGGGTAACAGGATTTATTAATATGTTGGTTGCAGGCTCTAGGAATTGAATGATCAGGATAGAGCCTAAGCCATTAATAGAATCAAGTGTTTCCATTTATTGAGATAGAGGAAGACAGGGAGAAGATTTGGGAAAAGAGGAGTATGTGTGCAGAACCAGCTGCTATATTTCTCCATATTGTGTCTGAGCTGCCAATTAGACATCCCAAGCAATGTTGTCAAGAAAACAGTAGGATACATAGGTCTTTTATTTAAAAGAGATACACACACACACACACACACACACACACACACACACACACACACACACACTGGAATATTATTCAGCCATAAAGAAGATATTGCCATTTGTGACAATGTGGATGGACTTGGAAGGTATTATGCTAATTACACAAGTCAGAATGAGAAATACAGCTATCATATGATTTCACTTATATGTGGATATTAAAAAAAAAAGGCTCTTACATACAGAGAACAGACAGTGGTTGCCAAAGGGAAGGTAGGTGGGGGGGATGAGTGAAATACAGAAAGATAATTCAGAAATACAAACTTTCAGTTGTAAGTAAGTCACAGAGATGGAAAGTACAGCATAGGGAGTATCATCAATTATATTGTAATAATGTATGGTGACAGATGGTGACTACACTTAACTTAGAGAGAATTGGCCAATGTATAAAAATGTTGAATTCATATGTTGTACATCTAAAAGTAATATAACATTGAATGCTAATTATACTTAATTTTTTTAAAAAAGTAAAATATAATAGAAGTTTTGAACAGTAGACAGATTTGAGTCATCAGGAGATAAATGGGGTTTAAAGGCACATGAAAGAATGAGATCTTTTAGGGAAGACAAACAGAGAAAGGAAGAGAGCTAAGGATTTTGCTTTGGGGCTCTACAACTTGACAGGTCTGGGAAAGGAGGGTCCAGACAAGGAGATGAGGGGGGAGTGGACAGTCAAGTAGGAAGAAAGGCAGGAAACTAGTGCCCTAGACAGTAGGTTAAAAAATTAAGATGGAGGGGCACCTGTGTGGCTCAGTAGGTTAAGCATCCAACTCTTCATTTTGGCTCAGGTCATGATCTTCTGTTTTGTGGGATCAAGCCCAGTGTAGGGCTCTGCACTGACAGCACGGATCCTGCTTGGGACTCTCCTTCCTCTCTCTCTGCTCCCTCCCCCACTCATTCTCTCTCTCTCTCTCTCTCTCTCTCTCTCTCTCTCTCAAATAAATAAGTAAACTTAAAAAAATTAAAATGGAGAGATGATAAATTGTGGCAAAAAGGGGGATTTAAAACAATATCAAACATGGCAAAGTGGGAGTTACTGTGGACTTTGAAAAAAAAATTAGTGGCAATGGAGAAATAGTAAAGAAAATTTTATTAAATGAGCTGAGGTGAGAAAAATGAAGGCAGTGAGTAAAGCCAGCTTCTTCCAGGACTGTTGCTTATAAAAGGCAGAGAAACAGCACTGTAGGGAAAGAGACTCTGGGCAGGCTAGGGAGGTCTGTTTGTTTATATATGCTTTGTCTATGTGGATATTGGAGAACATTTTTATACTGATGGAAACAGTCTAGTGAGAAAGAGAAACTCATGGTATAGGATCAGCATTCTTGCATAGCTGAGAGAAGATGAGATCCAGGACTCAATTGGAGGGTTTGACTTTAGAAAGGAACAGGGACAGTGCATCTGTTGCAAGGAGAAAATTCAGAGGTGATGCATATGGATGCAAGCCAACTGGGAGGTTTAATAGTGAGACAGTGAATTCTCTTTTAATTGCCTCACTGTGCTTCACTAAATAAGGGATGAGAGTGATCAATCTGAATGGTAAAGTTTTGAAGGGGAAAAAAGGGAAGTCAGGGTTTTGCAAAAAATAGGGAGAGAGTGTATATGAATGGTATGGCCCACGAAAATGAACTTAACATAGATTTTCTAATAATAGTGATACAGATGTGCTGACCCATCAACGTGGTTGTCAGGTGTTACTTAGGACCTGTGAAATTCATGGCCGCCCATGAGTTAGGATGAGCAGCAATGCTATAAGCCAACATAGCCATGTGCCTGTAACTGTTACCGCATTAGCATCACGCTCTTTTGAACCAATTAAGCAAATTAGACTCAGAGAACTGACTAGTAAATGAGCTTAGTTAGCATCAGTTTTCTGTGTTGGTTCCTTACATGCAAAGTGTTAAGTTTTGTTTGTTTTTAAATAAATTATTAGTAATTAAAAGTCAACTTTAAAGTGTCCTATCATAGATATAATTAGAAATTGGGACAAAGTGTTATGTGCAAAGACATAAAAAACATTATATATATTGGGGGGAAAATATCTGGTAACAATCTAAATACCCAACAGTAAGAAGAGTTAAATAAGTTATGACATATCCATATGCAGTTTATTTTACAGTTCTTTTCATATCAGAAATATAATTCTAAGACTATTATAATAATGAAGGTAATTCTATAGGAAAGCATTTAACACATGCAAAACACTATCTGAAACAGCTCCTGCCAGTCTCCCCAGATCATCTGTCCCCTCCTTGCCTTGCAGACTCTTCTCCAGCATGCTGTCTTCTGCTGTTCCTCAACCATCCAAGCACATTCTTGCTTCAGTTCCTTATTGTGTGTTATTTCCTCTGTCCAAAACCTTATCCCTCAGACTGTCTCATTCCCCACAACCCCTTTTCTTCATATAGGTCTCCAGTTAAGGGTCACCTCTTCAAAAAGATCTTAGACTATTCTGTCTAAAATGACTGAACCAGCTCTCACTCCTGTAACCCATCTTTGCCTCTAATCAGCATACTTTTAACACTCTGGTATTACTCTTTCCATTTATGTGTCTACTTGTATAATGTCCATCTCTCCCATGAAAATGGTTTTTCTCTTTCATCTGTGTATTCTAAGCACTGAGAACAGTGCCAGTGGATGCTCGCTATATGTTTGTTACATAAAAAGTTAATAAGTTGATTAATTATATGAATTAATTAAATGAATATCTCATTACGATGAATTAATGAAGTAATAACATTTTAATAAACTCTATAAAGATATGGCTGTGCTTTGAGATCTGTGAGATCTTCTCTTGCTCATCCAGAAAGATTTCGCTTCATTTAGGTATTAGTAATTACCCAAAAAGAACCAGCACAGCCTCTAGACGGCAGGTGAAGTGTCCGACCAGAAAAAATATCGAGGGAGAGCAGATGAAAATTGGAAAAGCTGCTCCCTATTTAGCACAAGAAATTATATTCTCTTTTAGGTCCTATACATTCATGAGAGATGTGGTTGGCATCTTCTCTGGAAAGTAAGAGTGATAGAGAAGTCAGAAGGAAAGGGGAGAAAGACATGTTCTAATTGAAGAAGCAGAGAAATTTCTAGCCAGAGTAAACACTTCTATCAACAGAGCAGGACTCCCAGACTGCCATCAAGAACCTAAAGACTCAAAAGTTCTGCTCTCAAGTATTGCCACACATTTTATCTAGAGCTTAGTCCATATATTAAGCCTTTGTTCTTGGTTCAAATATAGACCCCCGAGAGATGTAGCATCTGATGGTGACTGTGTGTGGCTTACACTGCAGTATAAGGGAAGATTCTGATTATAAGTAGCAGGAAAGGCCATAGGAATATTGAGATTTGAAGGTTCTGTGTAGAGAGGAAGCTGAGAGAAATTGAGATTTTAGAGCACCCTAATTCAAGATATAAGCCTGCTTAAAAGAAAAAAAAAGTTACAAATTCACACCTTGGACTAAAACCTGCCCTGCTGAATCACATACCATATTAACTTCCTTTTAGTTACATGCACACATTCAAAAATATACAAAATGATTTTTCATCCAAGTGTGATTAAATGAGATTTGGAAAATGGCCACTTGGTGAGATTATTATAATGCACTTGAATCAACAATTTTTATGGTAAAGAACATAAGATGGTTTTGATCTATTGTTTATTTTTCAGTTTGGATAATACAGAATGTTTTTTATTTAAAAAAAATAGGCAAATGCTAACCAGACAGAACCCCATAGTATGAAATACATTAGTACATTAAAAGATTGTGTAAAATATCTCCTGCAAGGAGAATTGGCCCTGAATATATGCACTACATATTTCCCCAAAGCAAATTTAACTTGATCCATATTTCCAAACTTAAAAGTTTTCTCTCTTTATTAAATCATAGCACATATAACAGGAGTAAACTTTCCCAATCAGTGTGTTTGCTTAAACTAACTGCATACTTAAATATCCTCCTCACATCCAGCCCAATCTTCCTAACATAATGCAAAACTGAATAATGTGATGCTTCTTGGAACCATGGTTTTTAAAAAATTATTTTTCTAATACTGGTGAATATAATTAATCTTACTTAGATTTTTAGTCTTTCCTGGGAAAATGACATAAAAATCCATTCTATTCATGATGTTGTTTTTATCTAGAGGTATTCTAATTTATAAAAGAAGACATGTTGCCTTTAAGATAAATCTATTGGTTAAATTTGACCATACTTCCCTACAAATTAACTTTTTGATCAACAAATTGTTCTCAGTGAAGGATCTTTGGGATTGTCAGCACTGTTGATGGATGCTTGGTAAACATTATATTATGCCATCCATTGAATATGGGTTTTGGATTACAAATAAAGTTTCCTGATCTATGGAGACAGTCAAACGTTGCTTTAGCAAGGAATCGGATATTGTGCCTTCTGGATGGGAGAAATGTCAAATAATTAAAAACAGATGCCATTCAATGTCAGTGCAGTCTTTTACAATGGGTACTTTGAAACAATATTCCAGAAATCTTCAGATCTTGTCATGTGCCAATATTCTGTTAATGCAACCCTTCTTTTCTTCCTTCCTTCCTTCTTTCCTTTCAACAAATTATTTTTGAGCTTCAGTTATGTGTCCTGGGCAGGGAGCAGGCGAAACCCAGGTCTTCTGCTCATATTTTCTAAAGTCTAGCAGAGAAGATGGATAATTAAAATGTAATGGCAGTTATGTGTGATGAGTGTGATGACATAGCATGTACAAGGTGGAAAAAGTTTGGGGACCTCACTGAAGTTCAGAAAAAAGAGTCTTAAGAACTCCTCCTGTGAGCCTCCAGCCCCCTCTCTTTTATATATGTGGGGTCTCCAGCACCTTCTGGAACCTCAGAATAATTGGTCTTATTTGAACTGTGCCATATATGTCAACTATGCTGGCTGTTGAGTATGATCTAAATTGCAGAGGTGAATGAAATTTCCAGTCCTTTTGGATACTGTTGGTGCCAGCATGCCTTCTTGCTCCAGTAGCAGTTATACTTACTAACAGGCACCTGGCCACACTGGCCAGGCCCTTCAGAATACTTTTTTAGTTTGTACCTGGGCTTCTTGCACCAACACTGGTACCCTCCAGGATGGTAGGGTTGGGAATGGTAGGGCAGCTGCAGTTGAAATTGTGATGCTATGGAAATGTGGGGCTTTGAAGTTCTGTTCAGTTAAAGAATGGGACAAAGATGAGCCTCCCCAACCAGGAGTGAATGCTGTGGGGACCAAGGGCCTCCTCATAAGGAGAGAGGTCTTATAAATCCCTGCCTGGGTAGTTTGAAACCCTTCATGAACCCAGTTCAGATGAGTCACTCTGATTTCAAAAGGTACAGGGAAGGAACGTGTTACTCAGTCTGGTGGGGCTACCCCTTAAGGTCAATTCTGGAGTGTAGTGGGGAGGCTAAAGCCTCTGGTCTGGCTGCCAGCATGGATGCTGGGGTAGTCACACTGATTCTACAGGGAAAGCAATACCCCAGCAATTTCTGGCAGAAACTCCTCATGCTTTACTAGACCCAAGACTCAAACAATACAGCATCTACCAAATATTTTTTTGCTTCTAGAGACTGGACTCAGGAGGTCTAGATTCCACCACTTCTGATACTCAGATCCACTTCATTCATTTCTTTTTTTCTTTCACTTTCTTTGTGTCCTCTATCTTTCCAGCCCCACATAATTTTATGTTAATTGCCCCATACCTTTTGCTGACCACTGAGCATTGATGGGACTTATGATGGTCTATCCTGACAGCCGATTCCTGACACCGAATCTCTGTCAACTAGGAATAGGACCCTTGGATGTTAATGCTCTGCTCTAAATCCCAGGAAAGCTGACCCACTCAGGCTCTGGGTCATCTGGCTTCTCTCTAAGTTTAGCCAATGACAGGTACTTTTAAGATAGGCAGTAAATTGGCAAAAAGAAATGAGAATCCAGGTATTTCCTTTTCTCTCTCTGTGTACCAGAGATCCCTACCGTGACCACATCTCCTGTATGTCCTATTGGTCATGCCTGATAAGGCTCCAGATTCTAATGATGGCCTCCATATGTGGGCTCCATTAGCACTGTCTATACTCTCTGTCTTCAGCCTAGGATTGAGGGTAGTTTTCTGCTGCTGCAGAAGCTTACTTATCTGATCCTTGCATCAGTATTGTACTTGATTATTATTTTTATAATGAGAAAAATACCTCTAACAGAAGAAAAGTATGTCAGGTATCTTTTTTGAAAAATCCTTCAAGAAGCCCAGTGTTAACGTTACAATGTCACTTGCACACCAGGGAAGACATTATGAAAGAAACTTGGCTTATCTTTGTGAAATATTACTGCAGCACCTTTATCTTATAAAATCCCACTGTTCCTTCCCAGAGTAATGTACTCCTCTGTTAGTCTGACTTTTTTTAATTTTAAAAAAATAAATAAAAATTCTTAAAGAAATGCCAGAATTTTCACTGACTTTACCAAAAAGAAGAGTAAAGGGTGAGGTACTGGAAGGGAGGGAGAATTTTACTTTTCAATTTATGTATCCTTTGAAACTATCTTACACATTTTTACTATATGCACTTGTTAGTTTTCTAATAAAGTTGCAAGAAGTAAATCGTGAGAAGTCTATTCTATTGTTGAGTGATCAGTGGAAATATGGACAGAAACATGATGCAGCTATTGTGGCTACATGTGTCCCAGTGATTCACTGATGCAGCAAAATTATGGCTGCATCTCATTTGTAACTTCCTACCTTCTTTTTGTTCATCCCTGTTTAGAACTTCCTTAAGAAGTCACTATGGGATTGTCAAGCAGCTCCTGCACCCCAACACATATGCAGCTATAATTTGAGACCATTTTAGCAACAGAATGATAAGATATTTTCCAGGGGCTACATTTCCTGGCCCTCCCTTGTACCTTGCAAATAGTTCACTCTCATGGGCTACAAGCAGAAATAGTGAGTGTCATTTCAGGGAAATGAATTTTGATAATAAGTGTGTTGTTTAGCCTCTTTCTCCTTCTGTTGGCTAGATGTGGATAAAATGATGAGACTTTAAGGAGGATAGTGAAATTACAAGCTAGAAGAAGCCAGGGTCTCAGAGTCATCTGTATGGAGCAGTGGTGCATTCAGTATCATTGGAGAATTTCTCAGCATTCCAGAGGCCTTTGCAGGAGGTCTGTGAACTCCAAACTATTTTCATAATAACTGAAAAAAATCAGTGCTATTAGTAAATGTGGCTTTTTGATATTATATAACGAAGTAAGTTAACATTTGGGACATCTGCATAACTCAGCAGATAAAAAATTTCCTAATGACTCCATACATGATGCTACAAATCATCCAGAGGTAAAAGATCCATTCAAAGTACAAGACACACACCTGGCTTTTAATATAAAAGAGTATCAAAGTTCATTATACAGTCCAGATTCCATGTTGCAACTAACCTTTAAAACACTGCCACTTACCAAGTCTGGGTGTAGTATCAAAGAATATTCACTACGGTTTGAGATATTTCCAAGTGTCTGAAAAGCTATGAAACTCCTCTTCTCTTTGTGTAGTACACTGTGAGACTGTATTCTTAAAAATATATTACAACAAAAACAATGTCACAAGAGATTAAATGAAGAAGCAAACATGAAGTCCAGTTGTCTTTTATTACTGCAGGCAATAAAGAGATTCACAAAAATGCAAAACAGCTGCAAATCTCTCATCAAATTTTTGTTTGGGAAAATATAGTCATCTTTCATAGAAATATATGATCTATCTTAACAGATAGTAGGTTTATTATTACTTTAAAATGAATTAGTACATATGTTTAATTTGCTCAGCTTGATTTTTAAATGTATAAATATTGATAAATATAATGCATGTAAACAAAAGTTCCTTAGAGTCCTTAGTAGTATTTAGGAGTGTAAACAGGTCTTGAGATAAAAAATTTTGAGAACCACTGTAATGGAAGAAATCCACCTGTTTATTAGGAACTGTTATGGTACAAGAAATACATTCTTGATTTTGAGACATTAATGTATTTTTGGTGTTTACATTTTATATCACTTAACTATGTTCTAACTAATGTAAGCCCTTGTGATCTGTAGCCCAAACCCAAGAGTGAGGTATCCTACATTTAACTCAACTTTTCTGTAGCACCCACTTGACACACACTTGAATATCTTTACTTCTACCATTAAGGAGAGTAGCTTGATGGGTGCCAGATAATAAAGATCAGCCAAATAGAAAAAAGTTTTGAGAACTTTTAAAAATGCTAGTTGCTTGTATTCTTTAGGGGCAAAAAAAAATCATTTAATTTCTACCTAACCCTGGTCAGGAGTCTTCATCTGTAAATGTTACTTTTAAGCCAGACATAAGTATTTGCATACATTAACATTTGCATTATTTGATTCTAAGCTTCTCAATGCTTTAGAATGAACACACACATTTTGTGCTTATCATCTACCTGCAAAGCAATGAAAATATGTCTCCTCTGTTTCCAGTTACATTAAATTAATTGATCACTTTATTTACAGTAGTAAACAGTGTAACCAAAACAATGTATTTGAATTTAGATGTTCTTAGATTGTAGACAGTTTTTAGGAACAGCATTTCTTTTCTCTCTTTGTCATATTTATGATTTAAGTAATATAGTTACCTAATTCTTTTTGCATTCATATAAAAGGTGTAAGACAAATGCTTTCCTGTAATCCTATATCCAATCAATATATTATTTAAGGACTACTGACTCTGGGAAGAAGAAAGTACAGTTTTAATTGTTTCTATCTTTGATGCATGCTTCCTTTCCAAGTGGAAAAAAGGGAAAAATTAATTTATGGGCAGTTTATATTTTATGCATTTTCCAACTTTTTTTCTTTCTATCCATTGTAACTGAAATCAGTAGACAGGTACCCAGCCAAACTGAAACAAAGATGGGCTGAAACCCTGCTCTGTTGGATGGGCCAGCCCCATTCTGGGATAGTTCTGTATAAGGTGCACATGGCTTAGAAGATCTATCTTGAGGATATTTCCTGATAGGTCTTTTCAGGTATGGTCAAGCTGCACAATATCGAGGTAGTTCATGCCATGTGACTCTCTGTCAGAAGCTCACAGCTAATGGCAGAGAATGTAAAGCAGGGTGCTTTGGTGGAGGTATGGTATGGCTCTGTCCCCACCTCTATGCCATATATAGAATAAGCAAAGGAACACAGGGCCCTATTATCTATCTGAGGAACTAAAATGCACCAGAGAATGCAATGTCCCAAGGAGAGCAACAACACTTATTTCCTATCACAAATTTCATATTTCTTTGTTTAAATTCATATTACCAACTTGCATTGATTTGGGGTGATAAGTTAATCACGAATAGTTGTTATCCTTAACCATTGTGAGAGAAAGAGAATGAGCAAAAAATAAAAATTATGTAAAATCTGTTGCTCATGACAGTAAAGTAGTAAATGGTTTTCTGTCATGTGCTTAGAATTGTCCTAAATGGCTCAGACAAGTTATAGTTTTTTAGTTGTCACCAAAGTCAAGGAGGTCAATACTGTTTTCCTCCTCATTTTGCAGATGAGGAGACTGAAGTCTATCAGTTAAGCAATTAGCCTGATCTTCCCTCAAGTCCACTGTTCCTTTGATCGTATCACCATTCAGCCAGTCCCTCAAGCCAGAAACTGGGGACTCCATTAGGACATCTCCCTCAACTCCCTTTCCCTTCCCACCTTCCAAGTCATACAAATTGTGCCCCCCTACTATCATTCCTAGAGATAGTATCCATCCCCACAGTGACTGGCTGATGTAAATCACAACCCTTGACTGACCCACAGATAAACTTTCTCAAACCGTTTTCTTTTCTGCCTGTCTGACTCTCCAATCCATTTTCAACCACGGGCAACAGAGTGATCTTTCTAAAAGGGCAACTTGTATAAGGTCATTTACCTGCTTGAAACACTTCAGTGGCTCCCTGTTAGCTACAAAATAAAATCAAACTCTCTAGTGGAATATACAAGGCTCTCCACAGTTTGACCTCTGCCCATCTCTACTTTTATCACCACCCATACTCCCCCACTTCCTGTAGCTCCTTATACTTAAATTCCCGTCACGCCGGATCTGATGGGTAAGCTCTTGCCTCCACACACATGCCATTCCTTCTGCCTGCAGTGCCCCTCCATCCCAACTTTTCTTGGCAAAACTCTGTTTAACCACACACATGACTCCAATGCCAGTCTCCAGGAGAATTTTTCTGATCCTCTGCCTTATGTTTCCACCCCTCTCCACCTCTATACTTCTAGCACTTACAATATACTTACCTCTCAGATTTGTTTTCAGAGCTCTGTCTTCCATGGATCAGCTTGAATGAGAAGCTTGAACCATTAGCTAGCTTGGCTTTAAATCTTGGCTTTTACCTTACTACCCGAAAGACCGTGAGCAGATTACTCTGTTTCTCTGGATCTTTGTCTCTGCATTAGTAAAATATGAATATTAATTATATTAACATCATAAACTTAGTATAAATATGAAATGATTTCATGGGAGTAACATTCTTAGTTTGGGGCTCATACAGCGAAAGTATGCAATAAACGTGAATTATCAGTATTAGCTATTCTCTGGGAA
This sequence comes from Panthera tigris, assembly GCF_018350195.1. NCBI lineage: Eukaryota > Metazoa > Chordata > Mammalia > Carnivora > Felidae > Panthera > Panthera tigris. The sequence continues at coordinate 111,264,668 of NC_056664.1, forward strand.
CATAATAGAAGTACTTTTATCGCAATGAGTTGTCTTCATAGTACTTGCTTGTATGTGTTAAATATCTGTCTCCCGAGACCTAGAAACTAAAATTCATGAGAAGTAAATTTGGTAAACCTTTCCACTGGTGTAATCTTATCATCTAGCATGTTATGAGTAATCAATATATGTTATTTGAATTAACTATACATTTAAAAAAATATGGTAGCAAACTAAAAAAGCTGACATGACCAGAAAACTGAGAAGTGTTCAAAGAGGATTAAAGGCACATTCAAGTATTACAGTTTCTCTGGATCATCCTTGCCAAGAATAAATAGTTCTATAAAAGACTGAATAAGATTAGATTGATAATATTTTGTAACTTAGTAATTAAATTGCATACCTCTTTATCAAAGTATAATCAATAGGCTGCATTAACCAAAAAAAAAAAAATTGAGATAAATAGTGGCTCATGTGTGAGAGTAGTAGTTACCTATGATACACAATTGCTTACAGTAGTTTGACTCTTTTACACACTTTTTAAATTCCTTTTAACTTGATTTCTATTAGCCATTGATGTTAATGAATTGCCAAGACTCATTAATTTCACTTTTGCTGATTACTTAAAAATAATATACCGAAATTGCAAGAATAGTGTCCAATGGAGATAATTACTCTAGAAAATAACATCATAATGCCAAATTCCTGGCCAGTGAGAGTTGTGTCACATATGGAAAAGGGTAAAAATCTGAATATGTTTTCCTGTAGCCACGTAGGAGGTGTAAGAGGACCTGCTGGACATTTTTAAGAGCTGATTGTAGGACAAGGCCATCAGCAGGACTGGGCATGTCAGAGAGCTGGACAAGGTGCTACGAGAAGCCATAAAAGGACAGTCCGTTAGCCACAGACAGCCCTCTCACAATTCCTTGAGGCTATATATTAACTTGTTGAGAGGCTTCCTCCCTTCGATATCACTCTGCACCAATGCAGCCAGTCTCTGTCTCAACAGTCCTTGATTGTAACCACTCTTAGATCTTTTTAAACATAAAGATTCCCAGGCTTCTAGCCAGACTTACTGAATCAGTATCTCCTAAAACTGTGAATTTAAATTTTTTACTCTCTAGAGCTAAAGTAATAATAAATCCTTGTTTGCCTAGGTCAGTATTGATCTCCCTTTGTTATTCTATTGTAATTCACTCTAAAAAAATGTCCCAGTTTGGATAAATTATATGTTCACCCTAGCTATATGTAGTTCAGTTGAGAAGCCAAGGTCAAGGCTTTCTCTCAACTGCCATTTCTCATATTTATGCTCCATATTTATGGAGCTCTTGCTAAAAACTTTGATACATATACAAATATAGTGTAGGTATATGTGTACACATACATGCATATATACATGCATATGTATTTTTTAGACTTACATTTCACAGTAAGCAATGGTAAGCAAGCAGTGAAGTCTTCAGTCCTCAGTCTTCTATAAAATGAAGGTTTGGGCTAATTAGAATTTTCTTCAATTACTGTGTTTCTTGCAGAGTGTCAGACAGGACAGGACTCCCTTGCCCCCTTGCATGAAATTGAACGTATGAACTGAACTGCTTACGAATGTTTGGCACTTGCCCTTAGTCATTTAAACAGCATCAGATCCAAAGTGAGAGACTGGTATGCCAGTGTCTGGCTAATTACCTCCTGTCCTTTTTACCCATTGCTTTGTGTTCCGTAATGACAACCATTAGATGAAACTTGAAATGACAAAATGAACCACACAAAAACCAAAGTTATCAGTAACAAGATTCTAGTCTAACATTTGTGGACAGCTCTGTGATTTCAAAATTGGATTTTTCTCACACCCAGAGTACCAACAACTAAATCCATATAAGTTGATGGCTTAATCTATATAAAATCAGAATAACAATTATTTTCCTTTTTTTCTTAAGATGGGTTAACTGGTTTCTAAAATTTAAGACCTCAGAAAAAAATAATCGTATACTTTGCTTTGTTTATCTCTGCATCTCTACTCCAAGCCCAGTCTGAGACCTAACTTGTGGTTAATAAATACCAGTTGAATTAAACTGAATAAATTAATAAACAAATAAAAATAGTACTAGTCTAGGTCAGTAATTCTCATTCAGGGGAAATTTTGCTTCTCAGGGAACATTGGTAATATCTGGGGACATTTTTCGTTGTCACAATAGAGAAGAGGTGTGACTAGCATCTAGTGGATAGAGTTCTGGCATGCTGTTAAGTATCCCACAATGCACAGAACAGCTCCTAACAGCACAAAAATTTCCAGCCCAAGATGTCAGTAGTGTCACAGTTGAGAGATCCCTCTTTAGGTCAATAGTATAGACCTGGATTACTTTCAATTTTTTAAGTTTATCAATTTTATAAACTTCTTATCCTTCTATAAAAAATAAAATTGTTCACTTTATTATTAGTATGGGATAGAGATAAATTTCATTGATTTGGCCATCAGGACACCAACCAATTATACACCCTACTTGCCTCCCTTTACTTCCTACTTCCTACTCTTTAGCTAGAACCATTTATAGTGGGATTCTCTGTATCATACTCACTTAGAGGGCTTGTTAAAACACAGATTGTTGAGTTGCTTCCTCAGAGACTTTTAGTTAACCAGTCTGTAGTGGGACCTAAGAATCTGCACTTCTAACAAGTTTCTTGGTTGTGCTGATGCTGCCATTCAGGTACCACATTAAAAAAAATGATCTATAGCAACACAATCCATCTTTTTGCAAATTCCCAAAATTACTGTGCTCCTCTCCCTATCCCAGGTTATTTTTAATGAGGACTGTCTGCTTCTGTTTATAAATACAATAAATCTTCATTATTAATAAGTTCCACATTTTCAAATTTGCCTACTTGCTGAAATTTCTTTATAATCCCCAAATCACAGTGTTTGCTCGAATGGTCATTCATGCACATGTGCAGAGCAGCAAATATTTGAGTCACTCAATGCACATATTCAGAGATGAGGTTGAACAAAGATGTTCTATGTCTTGTTTTAACTCTCATACTGTGAATAAGTGCCCTTTTCACAGTCTCTTTGGTGTCATGTTTTCTGCATTTGTATGCTTCTGTTGATGATTTTGCTGGTCAAAATGGCTCCCAAACATAGCGCTGAAATGCTGACTAGTGTTCCTAAACACCAGAAGGCTGTAATATTCGTTACAGAGAAAACGTATGTTATATAAGCTTCCCTCGGTGTGAGTTCCCACAGTACTACCCACTGTGAGTTCAGTATTAATGTGTGTGTGTGTGTGTGTGTGTGTGTGTGTGTGTGTGTGTGTATAACAAAGGGTGTTTTTATGTTATAGATATGTTTATATATTATATATATATATATAAATACATATATATACACATATACATATATATATACACACATAGATGCATACATATGTGTGTGTTTTTAAATAAAAAAATGCATAAAACAGGTTATGTATTGATGGGTTAATGAAAATGTTGTGACCAGAAGTTCACCAGAACCTGATGCTATTTTTCCTTTAGGAGCAATGATTCAGTATTCACTAACTCAGTATTTGCTGTGATTTTAGAAAATAACTACCCTAAGTAACAAGAATTGACTATAAATAAATCTTTCTCACCCACCTGCCCTACTTTTTCCAACTTCCCTGTCCACATACAGCTTTCTTTCTATGCATTCAAATGGCTCCTTCTATATGTAAGACACTTGAAACAATAAACATTGCCTTCTTACTTTGTAATGCCCTACTGGGTTGGTTTTACATTTTATATTCATTGGGTTTCACCTTTGTTAAGCATAATGCTGGGTACTTAATGGGTGTTTACTAAATACTATTAAATTAATTAATGCAAGTATGTTGTCTCTGTGAATATAGCAGTGGTAGTATGGATTAGTTTGTTTATTCCCTGAAACCTGACAAATTTAGAGGAAAAAGACCACCTCACGAGTCAATGTTATGAAAAAATAAGTGACAAAATGATTTTTTTTCACTGAAGGTCAAATCTATTACATCCTATTTTTTATGTGTGTGTTCGTGTGCGTATTTGTCTATGGGCTTGAACCAATTATTATGGTTCAACTGAATTAAGTGTTTTTGAACCAATGAACCTAAGAAAGAAAATGAAAGCTTGCTTATTGGCATGTCAGAAAAGGAGAAAAAAATTGACATGACACTAATTGCTGAACAGTGCATCCATTTCCATTCCCTATCCATTTCTAGATTCTGGATTCTATCAGAGCTTCACTTTTGGCCCCAGAATAGAAAACTCTTGTAGGTGAATATTGCTTACAGAAGAGCTCATGGTAATGAATATTCCTGGATCATGGACAAGCTGCATATAGGATCCCATATCTCACCCCCTGAAAACATTTGAAAAGTTATGTTATATTGATAACATCAGCCTGACAGGATGGCTTTTAAGGCCAACTGCAGTAAACCTGGTAAATGTCCCCAAACTCTGAAAACATATAATGTTCTTTCAGGCACCAGTTTCAAAGGTCTGTTGTTGTTGTTGTTGTTGTTGTTGTATGTTTGTTTGTTTTCCAGTCCTTTCTTTCAAACGCCCTCATATCAAAAGCCTAGAAGTGAATGGGTAGGGGGTTATCTTTCATTAGTTTATTCTCACCTAATAACTGAAGCCAGCGATCCTAATCAATTTTTCATACTGGAGATAAATAGATTTAACACTCAAAACAAGTAGACATAGCTACTTCTTGAGCACAAATCAGTCAGAACTGAAGCCAACCACAAAGTGACTGGAGTCCAAGAACCCCATTGCAGTGCTAAGTGTGAAACTGTACTTGCTGGATCTTCAGGATAATGGAGAGAAGGCATCTTAATAGAGGAGCCAGGACAGTGGCACAGCACTCAGGGGGCTTGGGACATTGTTATTTACTAAAATTTGGGAAGTATTTCAAGATTCTGACAATTAGGCTGAAGCAAATATCTATGAAGTCAAGTTTACTGAATCAGAACATTATTCTTTTTGAGAAGCGCTAACCAGTAAAAGACGGATTTTTATTTTTTTAAGATGCTATCTGAACACTAGATTTGGCTTGTGTCTTTTCCAAAGGGAGAAACTACCTCTGCAGATGAAATTGTCTAATACAGAAAAAAACCTGCTTCATCTTTTCTATCTCCATCCCAAGGTTCGATATTCATGAAGAGAACTTTAAGAAATATTCACTACAGAATAGATTAGAAAAGTCCCCAATATTGTAATTTGCAGGGCACATGAACATATTAGAATCACCGAAGGGGCATTTTCATCTTATCTTCCCCAGAAGATGGTGGTGTGCTTCCCTATCTATCTCAGAGCCTGTGAACTGGTAGGAGGGACCATATCCACGGGACCTTGGTGGAAGAAAACATGAGAGCTGCAAATCCAGAATTTAGATCTATACAGTAGGGAAAGGAAGGGACTAGTCTGATCCTGGGTCTATTGGAAACTCTAGGAAGCCAGGGGAAGCCATTGCAAGCACTATGAAGAATTAGTTAGTAAAACAGAAAGAAGAATCAGAAAAATATGTTAAAAGGCCAAACTTCTAGCACTGGACATTCTGATGGGAAATTCCTTTTTTAGTTGTATGCTATCTGAAGGAAATTTTCACTTTCTGGCCCTGGTTTCTATGAGATGAATGACTGTATTCCAATAACCCAGGATTGTGCTGCACACAGATGTAGATGATCAATAAATACACATTGAGTGATTAAAGCCTTGCTATCCAGAAAAAAAAAATCCAAACTTGAATGCTTACTGACTACCACCAGTTAAAGCTCTAAGTCAGAAGCAGACCACAATGACAGTTGATGTTTTGAAAATTATTCTTGTCACAAACATACCCTGTCGGCTGATGATGTGATGTTTATATGTGTGGGCAAAAGGGGTTAGCAGGTATCTGTAATCATTCTGTCCTTTTGACCTTTTGTTTTCTTAATCTGTCAATGGCAATTTGGCATGATGTGACCTTTTGAAGTCCAGAGCTGTGCCTGTCTTGTTCACCAGGGCCTGACACAGAGTAGCTACTCAATAAATATTTGTTCAGTGAGTGAGAAGCCCTTTAATAGTTGGGAGCATACACCTCTGCAGAGCAATAGACTCTAAACCCATTCTGAAATCACTTCTGCCTTCTTGTCGCTTCAAATCCAAAACAGTAAGAACACACAGAGCAAACTCTCCATCAAGTAAAAATCCCCCTATGACTACATAGTCTAAGGTTAAATATAATTTTTTCAACTTGTCTTTTAGGATTCGGAGTTCATAGTTTCAACACAGTGTTCTCAGAGGAGGCTCAAAGAGGAGAGAAAACATATGAAAAGACTATTTATAAATTACTTTTGGTGCTGCACAGAACATGGTCAAAACTTGAACTTCTTGTGATCTGATGAACCTTCTAACCTTCTTATCATTAACCCTGCTATCCTTCTCCCTTCCTAAAGTCAGAGAGTGTATTTAATGGATTCTGTTGGTTACTAAGCTCTATTTAGCAATCCAGCACTTGTGGTAATTTCTTTGAAACTAGAATCTCCAAGCAAAAAGTAATTTACCTGGTTTCTTAATGCCAAAAAACCAATTTGCCTGGTGTATCAAATTCATTGAACGTTTGTGCGTCTTTATATAGGCAGAACTTAGGGCAGTGAGTCTATTATATGAATAGTATTTATTTTTTTTAATTTTTTAATGTTTATTTAATTTTGAGAGAGAGAGACAGAGAGAGCAAGCAGGGGAGGAGCCGAGAGAGAGGGAGACACGAATCCGAAGCAGGCTCTAGGCTCTGAGCTGTCAGCACACAGCCCGACGTGGGGCTCAAACCCACGAACTGTGAGATCATGACCTGAGGTGAAGTCAGACACTTAACCAACTGAGCCACCCAGAGCCCCAATATGAGTAGTATTTCTGTTTCCTTTTCCAATATCAATATTCTTTTTTTTTCCTGAGTTAAAAGTATTTTCAAAACTGCAACATGTACTTTAGTATCTTTTTAATTTCTAATTATTTTTAAATACTAATTATTTAAATGAAGAATTTTTTCAACCACCATTCAGTTTCATATTTGAAATTTCACCAGTGCCCTATTATTTTTGTCTTAATTTTATAAAAGAATCTATAACTTTAGAAAGGAAAATGACTTGTCTATATCATGAACCTAGCAAATGGTATAGCTAAGGTTAGAAACTAGGTCTTAGGATTCCAGTTCTTCCCACTATGCAGTCTTGTTGAAATATAAATATCTCTTAAGAGAGATTACATGAGATATTACCATAAAAATTCTATATGTGGTATGAAGCTGCATTTTCATTCAGAGCAGCTGAATTCTTAAAATAATAGTTCACACAGACTATAGCTTTGTGAGCCCCCTATTCTTTTAGTTTAACGTAATATCCACCATCTACTATCTTACTGTGTACATAGTACTCAATATATTTGCTAAATTAACAAAGGAATCACCTTTGTGATGCTTTTGATTGCCTCCATTACTTCTTCGCTTTAGACACTGAAGAATACATTGGCCAGAAAGGATCCTTAAGATTTTGAAATCATAAACAAAGCATAGATTGATTTTTCAGTTCTGGAAAGATCAGGCAAGTAATTTTCCAGCAGAGGGCATAGTGAAAAATAGTTCATTTGCCCTGAGCTAAAGAGTGTATGGCTTTGCTGGATTTTAGCAGTCACCTTTGGAAAAGATGTCAAAGCATGCTCCCTGTAGTTGGTTATTTCATGGCTTTGTTCCAATCACATAGAAAGAGTATATTTATGATATAAGAGAATACAATTTTACCTTCTATTGATTTTTGAAGGATAGAACAATTTAAAAGATGCTACATTTGATGGAAATGACAAAAACTTAGCAGAATTCTAAAATTATTCAGTGAAAGCCTGGAGGTCTTATCTCATGCAAAGTAGATTCTCTGGTCCATGGTCAGTCACCTAACTAGGTCACTATGCTCTTAGTCGTTCCTTATTTCCTCCTTCTCTGAAAAGTTTGATTTGTTTCCTTTTGCTTTTGGACCTGGCTTCTGGTCAGATTGTCAATAACTAAATAAAACCAAGAAGTTGGAAACAGCTATGGCTTAGTAGAATGTCAATGGGGATAAAAGTAATGAAATTCAAGTTTAGTTTGACTCTCTCACTTGAGCAATAGGAAAACCTTAAGTAAGTTCAGGAATGTGAAGTTAACTTATACCTGTAAATTAGCATATACTGTAAAACACTAGATACTCATCAGCATCATTGTTACACAGTGGCCCAATACATGGGATGCAACTGTGAACTGATGAGAAGAATAATTCTTCATGCCACATGTAGAATTTTTTATGGATATATCTGATATAACCTCTCTTAAGAGATATTTATATTTTGGCAAGACTGGGTAGTAGGAATAGTTGGAATCCTAAGACCTGGTTTCTAACCTTAGCTATACCGTTTGTTAGGTTTATGATATAGAGAAGTCATTTTCCTTTCTAAAGTTATAGATTCTTTTGTAAATTAAGACAAAAATAACAGAGCACTGGTGAAATTTCAAAATGACACTGAGTGATGGTTGAAAAAGAATTCTGCTATAAATAACTAAAAGAATGAATCATAATGAAAGGTCACATACTGATAGAGACTGGTAAGAAGAGACTGGTATCCAAACCCCACTGCAAATACTCTAGATCCAGCAAGCAGCTCCTGTAAATTCCACTCTGGAGCTCAGTGTCAGACACACATGTATAATGGGTCTATAAATATAGTTGTAGAACAACTGATACCATGTTGAATGTGCCCATTACGTGCCACTCGGTGAGAATTTTGTGTACATCTCATTTAATCCTCACCACACACCTAAAAAATAGATGTTATTTCCCACCTTATAAATAAGAAAATGAAGGCCAAAAGAGGAAAAGTGAGTTGATTAAGGTAAGACCATTTTTAGGCAGCAGAGAGAAAAATGAAGTCCTGGCTCATTAACTCTGAAGACTAGGATGGTACCTAGTATAATCAGGGCCTAAGCATCTATGTGTGCCTACAAAGACCTAGATATTATGTTCTGACCCTAACACATATATCACCTAATATTTTAAGAGCTATACATTTAATGCATAGGCTTCCTCTGTATTTTTGCTTTATTATAATGACTCATTCTGCACAAATGGCATTGGGCAAATAATATAAAGAAATTGGACTCCATGAGGTCATCTGTAAAATGAGATGTTTTATGTCCTCTCCAGCTTTTATAGAACTGTAATTCTGGTAAGGCAATATTATGATAACACCTTATTAATTTCTTCACTCTTTTTCATTGGCTTCCTTTAACAATATTGTATTAGAGGATCAAAAAGAAAGAAAAACATAACCTGCTAATAATAAATAACACCTGTACTCATCAGGGTTTCCCTGAGACACAGAATCAATAGAGATATATCTTGTTTATTCATCTATATCTATCTATCTATCTATCTATCTATCTATCAATAGATTGTAATAAGGAATTGGCTAATGCAATTATGGGGTCTGTAGTTCCAAGATCTGCAATTAGCTAACTAGAAACCAGGAGACCTGATGTGTAGTCCAGTATGAGTCTGGAGACCTGAGAACCAGGAAAACTTATGGTGTAAGTTCCAGTCCAACAGGCTCGAGACCCAAGAAGAATCAATGTTTCCATCCAAATCCAAAAAACAGAAAAGACCAATGTTCCAGCTCAACCAGTATGGCAGGAGGAGTTCCTTCTAACTCAGCCTTTTAAAGTTTTTGTCTTCAATTGATCTGATGAGGCCCACCCACAGTAAAGAGGGAGGGAAATCTGCTTTACTCAGTCTACTGATTCAGATGTTACTCTCATCCAGAAATACCTTCACAGAAACACTCAGAATAATGTTTGACCAAGGGCATCAGTGCCTCATGGCCCAGTCAAGTTGACATATAAAATTAACCATTGTGCCCCCAAAATACGGTACCTGATTGCTCAGAGAAGCAGTCATGGCTGTGGCCTTGAAAGCATCATGAAGAGTGATAGTATGGGCTTGGACTTCCTAAATATCAGTTTGATCTCTCCAAACTCTCTCCAGAAAGTCAGAGCAGATCTTTAATTGAACTAACTTAAAGATGATTTTTAACATTGTTTTGATGTGCAAGTAAAAATAAAAATAATACCAAACTAATTCGGAAGAAATTTGATCTTCTCATGAAGATCATTTCCATACTTAAAATTCAAGGATACCCCATTTTGTTGATATTCTCAATATGCTTGGTCTGTCTGTTTGTTAGCCAACATTGCCCTTTATTCCCACAGAATGAGCACATACATCTAATTCAAGTCATAGGTGACCGGACAGAAATCTTTGTGAAATGCTTTTACCTGTCATTTGTTAAATTTTGTATTTTTATGAGAAATCTTCCTTTTTTAAATAAATAGTGTATGCTTTATTGGTGGTTAAAAACATATGTCTATAATTTATTTCTAGTAAGTTACTAACATTAAAACCCACAAATTTCACCTGATGCAGTAGTGCACACAAAATGTTTCATTCTAATGTTCCAAAAGAGAAAAAAACGTTTAATAAAATCATGGTGTTCATGGATTTTTCTAATACTAGCAGACTTAGAAAGGTAAATATTTTGGCAACAACGATAATGTAGAATTAAAGTCCTCTCTCAAGCCCTTAAGATAATTATCCCCATTCTATTACTAGGTAAAGGAACATTAGTGATTTCTTTGTTTGATTTTTTTTAAGATTTTATTTTTTAGTAATTTCCACACTCAACATAGGGCTCAAACTTACAACCCTGAGATCAAGAGTTGCATGCTCTCATTACTGATAAGTATGGATCCCTCCAGAATTCATATGTTGAAATCTAATCCCCAGTGTGATAATATTAGGAAGCAGGGCATTTGGATGGTGATTAGATCATGAGGGCAGAGACCCCCCCCAAAAAAACATGATTAATGCCCTACTGAAAAAGACACAGAGAACTCCCTTGCCCCCTTCTACCACTTGAAGACACAGAAAAATGTCAGCCTTCACCAGGCAGTGAATCTACCAGAACCTTGATCTTGACTTTCTGTCCTCTAAAACTGTTTGAAATAAGTTTCTGTTAGTTATAAGCCACCCAATCTATGGCATTCTGTTAGATCAGCCCAAGCCGACTAATGTAATTGCTTTCATATGTAGAATTATATATGGAATGTAGAGTATTTGAGTAAGTAGTTGCTGATTTATATCACAAGAGAATAGGTATATTATACTTTATGTGAGATTATTATCATATGTTCTGTACATTTTCTGCATGGAAAGTATGAATCAATCTTTTGGGGATATACTATTGATTTATTCATTAGTGTATTCAACAAATATTTACCGAGTGACTATCATATGCTAAGCCTCTAGGCTCTTGAGCTATAGTAGTGAACAAAACAGACAAAACCTTGCCCTCAGGAGCTTATGCTCTAGTGTAACTTTCATGGTATTTTTTATTGCATGCATCCCCAAATACTCCCATTTCAGACAAGGCACAATTGTTTTGTGCTCTAGAACTTTTTTTTTTTCAGTTTTGAAAAATAATTGACATACATCACCGTATGAGTTTAAGGTATGCAGCATGATGGTTTGACTTACATATATAGTGAAATGATGACCACAACAGGTTCAGCTAACATCTCTTTATATATAGATATATTAAAAAGAAAAGAAAGAAGAAAAAAGAAAATACATTCTCCTTTTGATGACAATTCTTAGGATTTATTCTCTTAGCAACTTTCCCATTTATCCTATGGCAGTGCTAGCTGTTGTCATCATGTTGAACATTACATTCCTAGTACTTATTTACCTGATACCTGGAAGTTTATACTTTTGACCACCTTCCTCCAATTCCTTCTTCCCCCTGCCTCTGGTAACCAAAAGTTTGATCTTTATTTATATGATTTTTTTCTTTTGTTGTTTGTTTGCTTATTTGTTTTAGAGTCCACATGTAAGTAAGCTCACAGTATTTGTTATTTTCTTTGTGAGTTATTTCACTAGCATAATGTCTTCAGAGTCCATCCAGGTTGCTGCAGATGGTACGATTTCCTAATTTTTTTCTCATTCAGTAATATTCCATTGTGTGTATATACACCACAAATTATTTATCCATTAATCCATTGGTAGACACTTAGGTTATTTTCATGTCTTGCATATTCTAAATAATGCTGCTAAGAATATGAGGGGCACAGATATCTTTTTGTGTTAGTGTTTTCATTTCCTTTGTATATATCATCAGAAGTGGAATTGCTGGATCATATGGTAGTTCTATTTTTAATTTTTTGAGAATCCTCCATACTGTTTTCCATAGAGGCTCTACCAATTTACTATTCCATAAATAGTACACAATAGTTACCTTTTCTCCATATTTGGGCCAACATTTTTATCTCTTGTCTTTTTGATGAAGGCCATTCTAACAGGCATGAGGTGATATCTCATTACAGTTTTAATTTGCATTTCCCTAGTGATGTTGAAAATCTTTTCATAGACCTATTTGCCTTTCACTTATCATCTTTGGAAAAATGCCTATTCAGTTTCTTTGCTTATTTTTTAAGTGGGTTATTTGTTTTTTTGTTTTGTTTTGTTTTGTTTTTGTTTTGCTTTTGAGCTGTATGCTATATATTTTCATATTAACCTCTTATTAGATATATGATTTGCAAATATTTTCCCCATTCTGTAGGTTTTCTTTTCACTTTGTTGATGCTATCTTCTGCTACACAGAAGTTTTTTAGGTTGATATAGTCTCACTTGTTTATTTTTGATTTTGTCACTTGTGCTTTAAGTGTCATATCTAAAAATCATTACAAAGACCCACATCAAGGAAATTTATTCCTATGTTTCCTTCTAGGAATTTCATGGTTTCACATCTTACATTTTAGTTATTAATCCACATTCAGTAATTTTTTGTGAGTGGTGTAAGATATGGGACCCGTGTCATTCATTTGTGTATGAATATCCAATTATCCCAGCACTATTTTTTGAAAAACTGTCTTTTCTCGTTGAGTATTCTTGTCTACCTTGCCAAATATTAGTTGACTATATGTGTTGAATTTATTTATGTGTTCTTGGTTCTGTTACATTGATCTATTTGTTTGTTTTGATGATTATAGCTTTATAGTATAGCTTTAAATCAGGTCATGTGGTACCTCCTGCTTTGTTTTTCTTTCTCAAGATTTCTTTGGCTATTTGGGGTCTTTTGTGATTCCATATAAATTTTAAGAGTGTTTTTTACACTTCTGTTAAAAATGCCATTGGAATCTTGATGACTTGATGCATTGAATCTATTGATGACTTTTGGTAGTATTGACATTTTAACAATATTAACTCTTCCAACCTTTCCATTTATTGTGTCTTTATTTCCTTAATATCTTGTAGTATTCAGAGTAGACATCCTTAATTAAATGTATTTCTAGTATTTTGTTGTTTTTGATGCTATTGTAAGTGGATCAATTTCTTTTTTCAGAAAATTTGTTGTTTTGTGTGTAGAAATACTACAGACTTTTATATGTTAATTTTGTATCCTGAAGCTTCACTGAATTCATTGATTTGATTTAGATCATTTTTAGTTGAGATTTTAAGATTTTCTAAATATAAAGCCATGTCATGTGCAAATACAGTTTTACTCCTTCTTTTCCAAATCTGATTCCTTCCTTCCTTCCTTTTTATCATATATATAAATGTCTTAGAGGAAAAGCTTTAAACTTCTCACTCTTAAATATGGTATCAGCTGTGGGCTTGTCATATATCTCCTTGATATATGTGCCTTCTATGGCTAATTTGTTAAGAGTTTTTATCATGAATGGATATAGAATTTTGTCAAATGTTTTTCTGTGTCCCCTGAGATGCTAATGTGATTCTTTTCTTTTACTCTATTAATGTGGTATATGACATTGATTAGCATATGTTGAAACTTCCTTGAATTCCAGGAACAGTTCCCACTTGATCATGATGAATGATCCTTTTGATGTGCTGCTGAATTCAGTTTGCCAGTTATTTATTGAGAACTTTTGTATCTATATTCATCAAGGATAATTGTCTGTAGTTTACTTTTCTAATAGTGTCCTTTTCTAGTTTGGATATCAGGACAAAACTGACCTTGTAAAATGAATTTGGGAGTGGTCCTTCCTCTTTGAGTTTTTGGAAAAGTTTGAGAAGGTTTGGTGCTAATTCTTTCTTAAATGTTTGGTAAAATTTTCAGTGAAGCCACTTGCCCCTAGGCTTTTCTTTATTGGGTACTTTTTTATTACTAATTTAGGATCTCCTTACTAGTAATTTGTCTATTCAATTTGTTTTTATTTCTTCCTGATATGGTCTTGGTAAGTTGTGTGCTTCTAAGGATTTTTCCATTTCTTTTAGGTTGTCCAATTTGTTGGCATTTATTTGTTCTTAGTGGCCTCTTATGATTCTTTGAAGTTCTGTGGTATTCATTGTAAAGTCTTCTTTTTCATTTATAATTTTGTTGATTTTGGCCCTTTCTCCTTTTTCCTTGGTTAGTCTAACTAAGGGTTTGTCACTTTTGTTTATCTTTTCAAAGAACAGATTCTTAGTTTGGTTAACTTTTTCTATTGTTTTTTTCTGTTGTCTATTTCATTTATTTCTGCTCTAATCTTTATTATTGAATTTCTTCTGCTAACTTGGGCTCAGTTTGTTCTTCTAGTTCCTTAAGGTGTAGATTTAGATTGTTTTTTGGGATCTTTCTTACTTCTTAATGTTGGTGTTCATTGCTACAAATTTCCCTGTTAGAATTACTTTGCTAAATGTCACAAGTTCTGGTATGTTGTGTTTTCATTTTTATTTGTCTCAAAAAACTTTTTCATTTCCCCTTTAACTTCTTCTTTGATCCATGGGTTATTCGGGAATATGTTGTTTAATTTTCTATGTGTTCATGAATTTCCTAATTTTCCTCTTATTATTGATTTTTAATTTTATGTCATTGTAGTCAGAGAAGATACTTCATATGATTTCAGTCTTCTTAAATTTGCTATGACTTGTTTTGGTGCCTAACATATGGTCTGTCCTACAAAATATTTTGTGTGTGCTTGAGAAAAATGTGCATTCTGCTGTTGTTGGATAGAATGTTCTGTGTACGTCTGTTAAGTACATTTGGTCTATAGTATTGTTTAAATCCACTGTTTCCTCATTGATTCCCTGTTTAGATGATTGATCCATTGTAAAGAGTGGGGCATTAAAATCCCCAAGTGTTAATGTATTACTATTTATTACTCCTTTTAGTTCTGTTAGTTTTTGCTTTATATATTTAGGCACTTAGCTTTGGATGAATAAGTATTTACAGTTGGCATATCTTATTGATGTAGTGACTCCTTTATTGTTATATAATATCATATAGACTTTAAAGTCTATTTTATCAAAATATGGATACCCCTGTTGGTTGCTTCCTTGCTTGTTTGGCTGTTTGTTTATTTGGTTACCATTTGCTTGAAATGTTTTGTTTTGTTTTGTTTTTTGGTTTTTTTTTTTGTTGTTTTTATTTTATTCTTTTACTCTCAGTCTATGTGCATCTTTAAGGCTAAAATGACAGTCTTGTAGGCAGTGTAGTGCATTTTATAATCCATGCAGCCATTCTGTCTTTTAATTGAAGAAGTTAATTTGTTTACATTTAAAATAATTATTGATAGATAAGGACTTACTGTTTCAATTTTGTTCCTTGTTTTCTGGTTGTTTTGTAGATCTACTGCTCCTTATTTTTTATCCTGCTGTCTTTCTTTGTATTTTGATGTCTTTTATTTTGTGCATGCAATTACTACAGGTCCCCTTATGGTTATTATGAGGCTACATAAACTATCTTAAACTTATAATATCCTACTTAAAACTGACAATTTCAATATAATTTGTAAATTTGCACTTTTACTTCTCTCTCTCACAGTTTAGGTTATGTCTGTTATAATTTACATGTTTTTTTATATTGTGTATCTAAAAACAAATTATTGTAGTTATTGTTGTTTTTACTACAACAATTATTGTAGTTATTGTTCATTTTTCATTAACATTTACATTAGAGTTGTAATGAATTATGCACTCATATTACCATGTCACAGAATTTGTGACTAAATATTTACCATTACCAGTGAGATTTACAGTACCTTTTTGTCTTTTTATGATGATGTTAATTAGTCCTCTTTTACTTTCTTTCAAACTTTTAGCATTTCTTGCAAGGCAGGTCTGGTGGTAATGAATTCCCTTAGCTTTTGTTTTTGGGGGAAGTCTTTATTCCTCCTTCATTTCTAAGGGATAACTTCATTGGTTATAGAATTCTTTCTTGACAGTTATTTTCTTTCAGCATTTTGAATGTGCCATCCCATTCTTTCCTGGCCTGAAAGTTTCTGTTGGTAAATCTGCTAACAGTCTTATGGGGGTTCCCTTGTATGTAACTTCTCTCTTCTCTCTTCTGCTCTTAAAATTCTTTGACTTTTGTCAATTTTTTTGTTAAATATTTTTTAAATATTTATTTATTTTTGAAAGACTAAGTGAGACAGAAGACGAGTGGGGGAGGGGCAGAGAGAGTGACACAGAATCCAAAGTAGGCTCAAGGCTCTGAGCTATCAGCACAGAGCCCAATGTTGGGCCTGAACTCACAGACTGCGAGATCATGACCTGAGCCAAAGTCAGTTGCTTAACCAACTGAGCCACCCAGGTGCCCCAATTTTTGTCAATTTAATTATTATGTGTCTCAACATAGCCCTGCTGAGATTCAACCTATTTGGGGAGGCCTTTAGGCCTCATACATCTGGATGTCAATTTCTCTCTCCAGGGATGGTTTTAGTCATTGTCACTTTAATATACTTTCTGTGCCATTCTCTTGAGCTTCCCTTTTTGGAATTCCCATAATCCAAATATTATTTCTTTTCATTGTGCTCTATAATTCCCATAGGCCTTTTTTACTCAAAAAGAATAAAAAAATATTTTTGTCTTCTTGCTCCTCTGACTGGCAAATTTCCAATGATCCATCCTCCTGGTCACTGATTCTTTCTTCTGTGTGAGTCTACTTAGGAAACTCTCTAGTGAATTCTTCAGTTCAGTTATTATGTTTTTCAACTCTAGGTTTCCTCCTCCCCCTCCTTCTTCTTTTTCATTCTCCCCCTCCTCCTCCTTCTCTCCCTCTTCCTCCTCCTCCCCATCCTTCTCCTCCTTTCCACCCCCTCCTTTCCCTCCTCCCCTTCTTCACCTCCTCTCCTCCTTCTCCCCCTCCTTCTCCCCCTACTCCTTCCCCTCTCCTTTCCTTCTCCTTCTCCTTCTCCTCCTCTTCCTTCTTCTCCTTCTCCTTCTCTTTCTCCTTCTCCTGGTTGCTACTTCCTTGCTGAACTTCTCCTTTTCTTCATGCATTGTTTTCCTAATTTCATTCAGTTGTCTGTGTGTGTTTTCTTGTAGTTCACTAAACTTCCTTAATTCTGAATTATTTCTGTTGGTAGATCTCCATTTCTTTAGAGTAAGTTATTGGAACTTTATTCATTCCTTTGGTAGTGTCATATTTACCTGATTTTTCATGATCTTTGACTTCTTACATTGATATCTGTACATTTGAGTAATCGAACTTCTCTTCCAGACTTTATAGACATGCTTTGGCAGAGACAGTTTTTCACCAGTTAGCTCTGTTTGGGTTTCTAGGTGCATCCGCTGGTGATGTACTTTGACAGGTGAGGTCTGCTATTGTGATCTATTTTTGAGTAAGGCAACTAGTCCTGCTCTGAGGACAGGGATGGGGGTAGGTGCCACTGCCTGAGAACAGTTGGATAGGACTTACTGTCTTGGTTCCCTACCCAAGTGAGGTGCAGGATGAGCTCCATGGCTGCCTGAATTCTCTGGTCAGGCTTATTAAATAGTTGGGGCTATAAACTATATTCAGTAGTCAATGGTGTTATGAGTTAGCTTCCCTGCCCTTGTAGGGGAGCAGGATAGGACCCAGGGCCTGTATAACTTGCTGTCTTGGGACTTGAATCAGGCTAGAATATGCACTGAATTTTCTGGTCAGGTGAAGCCATCAGTTTTGCTCTGCAGAAAGGGCTCCACAAGCTGTGCTCTTTATTTAAATGTCACTCTATGCAGAGCTGTTGAATGGGCTATACAGTTTCCCAGGTGCTCCAGTTAGACTTCCTGGTCAGACAGACTGAAGATTGTTGTATTCAATGATGAGCAGGGCTAGGAATTAGATTCTTTCCCTGGGCACAGCATTAGAAGTAGCTCTGAAGCCAATATAGGCTTTGCTTATTGCCTTCACTCAAGGTGACCTACAACCCAAGTTCCCTGACTGAACAAGGCTACTTGTTTTGCTCTGAAAACTATTGGCTATGTCCACCTACCCCTATGTTTGCTTCTGGCCTGCTCAGATTCCATGAATTGTCTCCAGCCCTTCTGGTCAGATAAGGCTAGATGATATTCTCAACAGGGAGTTGAATTCAGTGTCTCAGATCTCTTGCTTGGATGGGAGGAGGACAGGTCAATCCAGGCTACCCTCAATTTCCCATATAGGCTCTCTGTTAGCAAGGGCTGCAAGCTACCCTCAGCCTTGGCTATAAATTAATCCCCCTGCTTGCTTTATAGCATGGGAACATTTCACATCTGGCACAGCCTTTGCTCCAGAGCAATCAGCTCTGCCCATCACCTCTTAGTTCAAGTGCCCCTGGGCTACACAGCTTCCAGGAGTTGTCATCAGCCCCTCTTTTCAGATGGGGCCAGAAAACGTCCTCCACAGTGACTTGGGGCTATGATTCAGCACCTTTCCTGTGTGTGGGAAAACCAGGCTCTAAGGCAAGCAAAATTCCTTGTTTGAGGATCCAAATCAGACCAATCTGCACACGAACAAGTTCCCTGTTCAGAGTGTGCCCCTGACCTGGTTTTGCAGGTAAGCAAAGCTGCTGTTGATATTACTACTTGGGCACTGCAGGTATGAGCTCATTCTTCAAAGATAAGTATGATGGTTGCAGCAAGCCCCTCCCCATTTCTCTGTCACAAATTCTTAGTGACTGAGCCCTGAAGATTCTCCTGAAATCCGCATGGTGTGAGATCAGAGTAGAAGGTCCCACAAAATAACCCACAAAAACCCCAGGTGGTTCTTTCCCCCGGATTCTTTTTTCCCCACTGGAGGAACCAGGAGACCAAGGGAGACCTTTCCAAATGGTACTGCCCTGGCCTGGGGAGAGGACAATGCAGTTGACATGTAGCCACTTCTCTTATTCTTAAAATAGATTCTTGGTATCTGCAATGGGGGGGGGGGGGTACTTCAGCCTCACCCCTGTGTTCTAGGAATCTCTCAGTGGTGTCTTGTTCTTGAATAGTTGTTGTTTTTCTTTTTTTTTCTTTTTTTTTTTTCTTTTTTTTTATTTTTTAATATATGAAATTTACTGTCAAATTGGTTTCCATACAACACCCAGTGCTCATCCCAAAAGGTGCCCTCCTCAATACCCATCACCCACCCTGCCCTCCCTCCCACCCTGCCCTCCCTCCCACCCCCCATCAACCCTCAGTTTGTTCTCAGTTTTTAACAGTCTCTTATGCTTTGGCTCTCTCCCACTCTAACCTCTTTTTTTTTTTTTTTTTTCTTTTTTCCTTCCCCTCCCCCATGGGTTTCTGTTATGTTTCTCAGGATCCACATAAGAGTGAAACCATATGGTATCTGTCTTTCTCTGTATGGCTTATTTCACTTAGCATCACACTCTCCAGTTCCATCCATGTTGCTACAAAAGGCCATATTTCATTTTTTCTCATTGCCACGTAGTATTCCATTGTGTATATAAACCACAATTTCTTTATCCATTCATCGGTTGATGGACATTTAGGCTCTTTCCATAATTTGGCTATTGTTGAGAGTGCCGCTATAAACATTGGGGTACAGGTGCCCCTATGCATCAATACTCCTGTATCCCTTGGATAAATTCCTAGCAGTGCTATTGCTGGGTCATAGGGTAGGTCTATTTTTAATTTTCTGAGGAACCTCCACACTGTTTTCCAGAGCGGCTGCACCAATTTGCATTCCCACCAACAGTGCAAGAGGGTTCCTGTTTCTCCACATCCTCTCCAGCATCTATAGTCTCCTGATTTCTTCATTTTGGCCACTCTGACTGGTGTGAGGTGGTATCTGAGTGTGGTTTTGATTTGTATTTCCCTGATAAGGAGCGACGTTGAACATCTTTTCATGTGCCTGTTGGCCATCCGGATGTCTTCTTTAGAGAAGTGTCTATTCATGTTTTCTGCCCATTTCTTCACTGGGTTATTTGTTTTTCGGGTGTGGAGTTTGATGAGCTCTTTATAGATTTTGGATACTAGCCCTTTGTCCGATGTGTCATTTGCAAATATCTTTTCCCATTCCGTTGGTTGCCTTTTAGTTTTGTTGGTTGTTTCCTTTGCTGTGCAGAAGCTTTTTATCTTCATAAGGTCCCAGTAATTCACTTTTGCTTTTAATTCCCTTGCCTTTGGGGATGTGCCGAGTAAGAGATTGCTACGGCTGAGGTCAGAGAGGTCTTTTCCTGCTTTCTCCTCTAAGGTTTTGATGGTTTCCTGTCTCACATTCAGGTCCTTTATCCATTTTGAGTTTATTTTTGTGAATGGTGTGAGAAAGTGGTCTAGTTTCAACCTTCTGCATGTTGCTGTCCAGTTCTCCCAGCAGCATTTGTTAAAGAGACTGTCTTTTTTCCATTGGATGTTCTTTCCTGCTTTGTCAAAGATGAGTTGGCCATACGTTTGTGGGTCTAGTTCTGGGGTTTCTATTCTATTCCATTGGTCTATGTGTCTGTTTTTATGCCAATACCATGCTGTCTTGATGATGACAGCTTTGTAGTAGAGGCTAAAGTCTGGGATTGTGATGCCTCCTGCTTTGGTCTTCTTCTTCAAAATTACTTTGGCTATTCGGGGCCTTTTGGTTCCATATGAATTTTAGGATTGCTTGTTCTAGTTTCGAGAAGAATGCTGGTGCAATTTTGATTGGGATTGCATTGAATGTGTAGATAGCTTTGGGTAGTATTGACATTTTGACAATATTTATTCTTCCAATCCATGAGCAGGGAATGTCTTTCCATTTCTTTATATCTTCTTCAATTACCTGCATAAGCTTTCTATAGTTTTCAGCATACAGATCTTTTACATCTTTGGTTAGATTTATTCCTAGATATTTTATGCTTCTTGGTGCAATTGTGAATGGGATCAGTTTCTTCATTTGTCTTTCTGTTGCTTCATTGTTAGTGTATAAGAATGCAACTGATTTCTGCACATTGATTTTGTATCCTGCAACTTTGCTGAATTCATGTATCAGTTCTAGCAGACTTTTGGTGGAGTCTATCAGATTTTCCATGTATAATATCATGTCATCTGCAAAAAGCGAAAGCTTGACTTCATCTTTGCCAATTTTGATGCCTTTGATTTCCTTTTGTTGTCTGATTGTTGATGCTAGAACTTCCAGCACTATATTAAACAACAGCGGTGAGAGTGGGCATCCCTGTCGTGTTCCTGATCTCAGGGAAAAAGCTCTCAGTTTTTCCCCGTTGAGGATGATGTTAGCTGTGGGCTTTTCATAAATGGCCTTTATGATCTTTAAGTATGTTCCTTCTATCCCGACTTTCTCAAGGGTTTTTATTAAGAAAGGGTGCTGGATTTTGTCAAAGGCCTTTTCTGCATCGATTGACAGGATCATATGGTTCTTCTCTTTTTTT
Source organism: Panthera tigris (assembly GCF_018350195.1). NCBI lineage: Eukaryota > Metazoa > Chordata > Mammalia > Carnivora > Felidae > Panthera > Panthera tigris. The sequence goes on from NC_056664.1 coordinate 111,286,305, forward strand.
TTGTTAATGTGATGTATCACGTTGATCGATTTGCGAATGTTGAACCAGCCCTGCATCCCAGGAATGAATCCCACTTGATCATGGTGAATAATCCTTTTTATATGCTGTTGAATTCGATTTGCTAGTATCTTATTAAGAATTTTTGCATCCATATTCATCAGGGATATTGGCCTGTAGTTCTCTTTTTTTACTGGGTCTCTGTCTGGTTTAGGAATCAAAGTAATACTGGCTTCATAGAATGAGTCTGGAAGTTTTCCTTCCCTTTCTATTTCTTGGAATAGCTTGAGAAGGATAGGTATTATCTCTGCTTTAAATGTCTGGTAGAACTCCCCTGGGAAGCCATCTGGTCCTGGACTCTTATTTGTTGGGAGATTTTTGATAACCGATTCAATTTCTTCGCTGGTTATGGGTCTGTTCAAGCTTTCTATTTCCTCCTGATTGAGTTTTGGAAGAGTGTGGGTGTTTAGAAATTTGTCCATTTCTTCCAGGTTGTCCAATTTGCTGGCATATAATTTTTCATAGTATTCCCTGATAATTGTTTGTATCTCTGAGGGATTGGTTGTAATCATTCCATTTTCATTCATGATTTTATCTATTTGGGTCATCTCCCTTTTCTTTTTGAGAAGCCTGGCTAGAGGTTTGTCAATTTTGTTTATTTTTTCAAAAAACCAACTCTTGGTTTCATTGATCTGCTCTACAGTTTTTTTAGATTCTATATTGTTTATTTCTGCTCTGATCTTTATTATTTCTCTTCTTCTGCTGGGTTTAGGCTGCCTTTGCTGTTCTGCTTCTATTTCCTTTAGGTGTGCTGTTAGATTTTGTATTTGGGATTTTTCTTGTTTCTTGAGATAGGCCTGGATTGCAATGTATTTTCCTCTCAGGACTGCCTTCGCTGCATCCCAAAGCGTTTGGATTGTTGTATTTTCATTTTCGTTTGTTTCCATATATATTTTAATTTCTTCTCTAATTGCCTGGTTGACCCACTCATTCGTTAGTAGGGTGTTCTTTAACCTCCATGCTTTTGGAGGTTTTCCAGACTTTTTCCTGTGGTTGATTTCAAGCTTCATAGCATTGTGGTCTGAAAGTATGCATGGTATAATTTCAATTCTTGTAAACTTATGAAGGGCTGTTTTGTGACCCAGTATATGATCTATCTTGGAGAATGTTCCATGTGCACTCGAGAAGAAAGTATATTCTGTTGCTTTGGGATGCAGAGTTCTAAATATATCTGTCAAGTCCATCTGATCCAATGTATCATTCAGGGCCCTTGTTTCTTTATTGACTGTGTGTCTAGATGATCTATCCATTTCTGTAAGTGGGGTGTTAAAGTCCCCTGCAATGACCACATTCTTATCAATAAGGTTGCTTATGTTTATGAGTAATTGTTTTATATATCTGGGGGCTCGGGTATTTGGCGCATAGACATTTATAATAGTTAGCTCTTCCTGGTGGATAGACCCTGTGATTATTATATAATGCCCTTCTTCATCTCTTGTTACAGCCTTTAATTTAAAGTCTAGTTTGTCTGATAGAAGTATGGCTACTCCAGCTTTCTTTTGGCTTCCAGGAGCATGATAAATAGTTCTCCATCCCCTCACTCTCAATCTAAAGGTGTCCTCAGATCTAAGATGAGTCTCTTGTAGACAGCAAATAGATGGGTCTTGTTTTTTTATCCATTCTGATACCCTATGTCTTTTAGTTGGCGCATTTAATCCATTTACATTCAGTGTTATTATAGAAAGATATGGGTTTAGAGTCATTGTGATGTCTGTATGTTTTATGCTTGTAGTGATGTCTCTGGTACTTTGTCTCACAGGATCCCCCTTAGGATCTCTTGTAGGGCTGGTTTCGTGGTGACAAATTCCTTCAGTTTTTGTTTGTTTGGGAAGACCTTTATCTCTCCTTCTATTCTAAATGACAGACTTGCTGGATAAAGGTTTCTTGGCTGCATATTTTTTCTGTTTAGCACACTGTAGATATCGTGCCAAGCCTTTCTGGCCTGCCAAGTTTCAAAGGAGAGATCAGTCACGAGTCTTATAGGTCTCCCTTTATATGTGAGGGCACGTTTATCCCTTGCTGCTTTCAGAATTCTCTCTTTATCCTTGTATTTTGCCAGTTTCACTATGATATGTCGTGCAGAAGATCGATTCAAGTTACGTCTGAAGGGAGTTCTCTGTGCCTCTTGGATTTCAATGCCTTTTTCCTTCCCCAGTTCAGGGAAGTTCTCAGCTATAATTTGTTCAAGTACCCCTTCAGCACCCTTCCCTCTCTCTTCCTCCTCTGGGATACCAATTATGCGTATATTATTTTTTTTTAGTGTATCACTTAGTTCTCTAATTTTCCCCTCATACTCCTGGATTTTTTTATCTCTCTTTCTTTCAGCTTCCTCTTTCTCCATAACTTTATCTTCTAGTTCACCTATTCTCTCCTCTGCCTCTTCAAGCCGAGCCATCGTGGTTTCCATTTTGTTTTGCATTTCGTTTAAAGCGTTTTTCAACTCCTCGTGACTGTTCCTTAGTCCCTCGATCTTTGTGGCAAGAGATTCTCTGCTGTCCTGTATACTGTTTTCAAGCCCAGCGATTAATTTTATGACTATTATTCTAAATTCACTTTCTGTTATATTATTTAAATCCTTTTTGATCAGTTCATTAGCTGTTGTTATTTCCTGGAGATTCTTCTGAGGGGAATTCTTCCGTTTGGTCATTTTGGAGAGTCCCTTGCATGGTGAGGACCTGCAGTGCACTTCCCCTGTGCTGTGGTGTATAACTGGAGTTAGTGGGCGGGGCCGCAGTCCGACCCGATGTCTGCCCCCAGCCCACTGCTGGGGCCACAGTCAGACTGGTGTGTGCCTTCTCTTCCCCTCTCCTAGGGGCGGGATTCACTGTGGGGTGGCGTGTCCCGTCTGGGCTACTTGCACACTGCCAGGCTTGTGTTGCTGGGGATCTGCATATTAGCTGGGGTGGGTAGGCAAGGTGCACGGGGGGTGGAGGGGCAGGCTTAGCTCGCTTCTCCTTAGGTGATCCACTTCAGGAGGGGCCCTGTGGCAGCGAGAGGGAGTCAGATCCGCTGCCGGAGGTTTGGCTCCGCAGAAGCACAGAGTTGGGTGTTTGCGCGGAGCGAGCAAGTTCCCTGGCAGGAACTGGTTCCCTTTGGGATTTTGGCTGGGGGATGGGCGGGGGAGATGGCGTTGGCGCCTTTGTTCCCCGCCAAGCTGAGCTCTGCCGTCCGGGGGCTCAGCAGCTCTCCCTCCCTTTGTCCTCCAGCCTTCCCGCTTTCCGCGCAGAGCTGTTAACTTATGACCTCCCAGACGCTAAGTCGCGCTTGCTGTCGGAACACAGTCTGTCCGGCCCCTCCGCTTTTGCCAGCCCGACTCGGGGGCTCTGCTTGGCCGGCGAGCCGCCCCTCCGCCCCAGCTCCCTCCCGCCAGTCCGTGGAGCGCGCACCGCCTCGCCGCCCTTCCTACCCTCTTCCGTGGGCCTCTAGTCTGCGCTTGACTCCGGAGACTCCCTTCTGCTAATCCTCTGGCGGTTTTCTGGGTTCTTTAGGCAGGTGTAGGTGGAATCTAAGTGATCGGCAGGACGCGCTGTGAGCCCCGCGTCCTCCTACGCCGCCATCTTCCGGAACTCCAGTTGTTGTTTTTCTTATGAGGAAGAGTGAAGTTAGGAACAACTTATGTCACAATTTTGGTAACATCACTTCCAAACCTTATCTTATGAAACATAGGAGCTTAGAGGTACTTTAACATTCTAAAGAAAACAATGTATATCTCACAATTGTGAGATATGCTATATGTACCATGTAGGGGCAAGAAGAACATTTAAAATAAATTGTGAATACTAGAATGGAATGTAAGAAAGGGAAAGATAATATTAAGATATGAATTGTATTTTTTTGGAGCAGAAAGAATGGCTGGGAAATGAGAAAAGAGCTGGAGAAAAATAATTCAATGAAATGCAATGAGGTTTGGATAAGGTTTGTTATCTGAATTTGATGGAAGGGTGTTGGCTGACTGGTGGAGAGATTCAAGGGGAATAGTTTTAATGAAATACAATAGTGAATCAGAAATGTGATTTCAGTCATGTCATTTTGGCTTAATTAGAGGGCAGAAGGTTTAGCAACAGAGCTGCTGATAGGGAATGCATTTCAGTGATTCAGGCCGGAGATCATTAAGAATTTGTAGAGATGGAGAGGAAGAAATAACTGTTAGAGATGTTGAATTAGAATTATATATGGGAGGAATAAGAAGAATCAAAGATAACTTAGAAAGTTGCTCACCTTAGGGACGTGATAGATGTTGGCATCTCCTGCAATTATGTAAATGTTACATAGAAAAAAAGGAATTTATTTTTTTTGCATCATTCAGGTTTTCTTATGGAGAAGTACTTGTTGTTATTAGAACATTAGAACTTTATGCTTTTTATAACTTGTGGTAAAAATACTGAAATGGATTATAGAGTAATTCCATTCCCTATCTAGAATAAGAGCAGTCTACCATATTCATAACAGCTGATACTTCAATAGGTCTACTAAAATAAGTATGGTCCCTCAATTTTTATTCATGCCTCTGGCATAATTATATAACATATCTCTCAATATAATTCTAAATAAGCACAATAATAAGAATAATAATGATGGTTTTTACATTTATATCATAGTCCCTCCTTTGAAATTTTGTTCAAGGGAATTAACTTGGGAACACCTTGGATAAGTTTCATTATAACTTAAATAATATAAATAAATACAATAATTTTCAGTAATTAATGATAACTATTTACTTCTTTCTAAGGTACTTTCTGGTAGAATTCAATCTAAACATAATTTGATGTTTACCAATAATAATGATCTCTAAGAGCAACAGTTTGATAAAAAAAAAAAAACAGGCTCTTAATAATAGCTAACAACTATTAAGCTTTTACTGTGTACCTGCCATTGAACTAAGTGTTTTGTCTCATTTAATGATAGATATTGTTATTGTCCCTGTTGTATGGAATGATATACTGGGCATAGACGGATTATTTTTGTGACCTGGTTTTCTGTGGAACCAGGTTTGAACCCAAGGATTTGAACCAATATGTTATATAATACTAGGCTAACTGCTGACTTTGAAGGGGGGAGGGGGCGGGGATAACAGAAAAATTCAAGTTGTATACATTTGAAATTGTCTTCTCATGGAAATTTTTTTATTGATCCATGTAACAAGTATGTCGGGGGGCTGGTGTTATCCCCTTTCAAACCAGAACACTTAGCTTAAGAAGATTAATGAACTGTCAAAGTCAAAACGATTTAAATAGTGGTGTCCAAATTTAAACACTCTGTTTTACTTTTTAATTTTAAATTATATTACCTTTATGAGAAAAAGAAAGACATGAACTTCTAAAGCCAGATTCTCAGGATTTATTGTGCTTAAAAATTACTTGGGGAATTACTTTGTAATGAAAATATCAGAACCTAAATCCCAGTATCCCAAATCCCAGGTGATTCTAATGAAGGTGGATCTGCATTTAGCTTTCAACAAAAGATTAATATATAGTTACAACTTAAGTGGTCCAAGATGAGGGGAACATTTGACCAAAGGTACCAAAGTGGAAACCCAAGGCGGGTAGCAGAAATCATTTGAGTTGTTGGACAAGAGGCTGTGCAGAGGTGGAAATGAAATGAATAATGGAAAGTAAACTGGGATGAGTTTATGCAGATCCAGACTGTAAGCTATATTCATATATATTCATATCTCAAGTGTCTATACTTCACTCTTGGGCTTGGAAAGGCCTTAAAGGATTTTGAGCATGTAAATGTGCTACAACGATTAAAATCAGCAATAGTATAAAGAATGGCTTATAGAGGCAATTTTAAATTGTGCAGATTAAATGAGATGTTATGAACCTAAATTAGGATGTTACAAATGGTAATGAATGGAATGAAAAAGACATAATCAAGTCTACTAGTTTGATTTCTGACTAATCAGAAATGAAGTACAGAAAAAGTAAAAGACAAACATAATGGGCTCTTCAGTCTGTATCAGCTGAGTATGTGTTCTTGAGAGGAATACATTTAAAAATTATCCTGGCAGGGGCTCCTGGGTGGTTCAGTCAGTTAAGGGTCCAACTTCAGCTCAGGTCATGATTTCACAGTTCCTGAGTCCGAGCCCTGTGTTGGGCTCTGTCCTGACAGTTTGGAGCCTGGAGCCTGCTTCGGATTCTGTGTGCTGGCTCTCTCTCTCTCTCTCTCTCTCTCTCTCTCTCTCTCTCTTTCTCTCAAAAAGTAAACATTAAAATTTTTTTTAAATAAAAATTTTCCGGCATATTGTTTCAAATTTTGAAAAAAATATTAGCAACTGGTATTTCTTTGGACTTTATTTTAAAATGTGTTGTTGTTTTAGGTTGTATGGATCTATAAGTTTGTGATGTTTGTGAGGCCTGGCAGATCTCTATCTTGGGATGGGTTGGGATTTACCTAGTGGGTTTGTAGTCCCTATGAGTTGAAGGCCAATCACTTGAAATTCTTGGATCTTCTTTACTGGATTATCTTCTTCTAGATCCAAGTGGCATTATCCAAATCTACAGAAGGTATTAAGAAATAAGGGTCATAGAGTTTGCAGAAAAAGTTACAGCAACCCATATAGCCTTTTTGTGAAATTAAACTTGGGTGAAACCATTTAGCTTTCAGATGAGTGAAAACTCTATCGACAGGTATTCAAGGGGAGAAGGTCAGCCAAGCACAGAATCCCAGAAATATACTGCAAGTCTTGGCAAACTTTGCCTTTCATAGTATCTGTCTCATTAAGTACAACCAACAGCTGGAAATTCCTTATTGAAGCAGAGAATAGAATTAGAGAAAGAACAGCAGGCATTGACCAGATATTAGGTACAATTAGTGGTTTCCTCTTTATCAAAACTACTCCTGACAGTGCAGGTGGATGAGAGATTATTGGGAAGACTCTAACAGCCTACTAGGGCCAGAGTTATGAGAATTGCTAGCATGGATCACTGATTTTTTATATATATATTTTTTATTATTTCTATGATGAATGAATGAATGAATGAATGAATCATACATTTTCAGAAAGGAGAGAAATAGGTTTTTTTTTTTTAAATTGGTAAGCTTTAAAAAAAGTCTCATATTTGAAAAAATAATCTAGAGGTATGTAAGATAAATGTGCCTTTACCACAGCCATTATTTCTACTTAATTGACTACACTGAGGCAAGTTAAACATTTCTAACTTAATTATGCATACTTCTTAGAGGCCTTTCAGGTCAGTGGTTCTCAAACCTGCTACACATTAGAATCTCCTGGGGAACTTTAAAAAAAAAACACCTGGGCCATACTATAAGAAAGCCTGATTTAAAGAGTTTGGGCTAGAATTAGGCCATATTTTTTTTTCAATTCTGAGTTTCCAGTTGAATTTAATGTGCAACCAGGGTTTAGAACCACTGAGATAGATAAATGTCAACTCCTCAGTGTTCACTGGTACAAAACCATGTTTTTCATAGGACCAGTGATTCCTCCAAGTATTGAGCAAAATTCATAGTAAGGACGGAAAAATTGGGAAAATGAACTGCATTATGAATTTTTTACTTATAGAGTTTTGTTACTTGGCTTGATATAGTCACAAGAGAAGAGAAACACTTGGTGTGCTATGAATTTGGCCCAGGTTACAGGGCTAAATATCCTTTAGGTGAGGAAACTTCCTAATTTGGGTGTCTATTATACTCTAAGTCTGCCTTGCATGGATATTTATATCTCTTTCTCATTAAAAAAGAGAAGGAAGGAAGGGAGGAAGGAAGGAAGGAAGGAAGGAAGGAAGGAAGGAAGGAAGGAAGGAAGGAAAGAAGGAAGGAAAGAAGAAAGGAAGGAAGGAGGGAGGAAGGGAGGAAATTCCAGTAAATTTTTATAAAATATAGCACTCAAACAAAAATGTGCATATGTTATAAAGCCAAGTTCTTATATAAATACCATCCAGATCAATAAATAGAATATAGATAACATCTCAGAACTCTTCTATATGTCTTCTCCCAATCTTTACACTAATAGTCTCTTAAATATTATTACTTACTTTTATTAAAATTTTTACATAAAAAACATTGCTAAACACTATTGCTTTACTCAACACACATAAAATTATATTTTAAGGATAAAAGACAGATTTTTGATGACAGCTGTGAAAAATTAAATCAGTGAGAACAGTATGTACTCTTTTATGTCTGCCATTTTGCAAACGTCATTATATTTGAGTCAGCTCATTGGCCCATTTTTTTTTAAAGTTTGTTTATTTTTGAGAGAGAGAGAGGGAGTATAGGGGACAGGCAGAAAGAGAGAGAGGGAAAGGGAGAATCCCAAGCAGGCTTTGTGCTGTCAGCATGGAGCCTGGTGTGGGCTTGATCCCATGAACTGTGAGATCATGACCTGAGCCAAAATCAAGAGTCAGATGCCTAACTGATGGAGCCACCTAGTACCCCAAGTCCATTCTTTTTTGTTGTTGTAACATTTCATTATTTCATATCTTATAATATCTATCCCTTTTGCTATCAATAGATATATATTTCTATTCTTTTTTATTACCCAAACTAATTCCAGTAACTTCTTGTACCTATCTCTCAGGACATATTTGTTTATATTTCTGAGGAGTATATAACCTAAAAAACAAATCATTGGGAAGATATAAGGAACAAAGATGTTTAATTAAGAAGATAATGACAAGTTTGCCAAAATGTTTTGTGCCAATTTACATTTCATCAGCAACATATGATCATTCATGTTGTTCTACGTCAAAAATCTGCAAACTATGGCTTGCTGGCCAAATCTGGCCTGCCACCAATATTGAAAAATAAGTTTCTTTTGAAACATAGCCATCCCCATTCATTTATCCATGGTCTGTGGTTGCTTTTGTGGTACAATAGCAGAACTGAGTACTAGTGACTAAAACCATGTAGGTTTCAGGGGGCCTGGCTGACTCAGTGAGTAGAGCATCTGACTCTTGATCTTGAGGTTATGAGTTTGAGCCATATGCTTGGTGTAGAGATTATTTAAAAATAAAACAAAATACCATGTTAAAAAATAAATAAAATAAGTGGCCAAACTGTTTAAAAAATAAATAAATAAACCATTTTGCTATTTCTTGTGGAGAGGTAGAATTTCCATTTGATTTATTTGCAATTTCCTGGTTACCAGTGATTTTGAAAACTTTTCCATATCTATTTTGGTCCTTTGGGTATCTTCATTTTGTGAAGTTTCTTGATCATTTTTCTATTAAGTTTTTTGGGTTTTTTTGTTTTTGTTTTTTTTTTTTGTTTTGTTTTGTTTTTTTTGTCATTTCCTATTGAGTTTCTTATAAAAACCAGTTAGGAGTTCCTTCCCAATTAGACTATTATTTTCTCCTGTTCTATGGCTTGCCTGCTCACTCTCCTGATGTCTTTTGATGAACAGAATGTCTTATATTTTAATATAGTGAAATTTAACAGTTTTTACTTTTGGTTAGAGCATTTTGTGTCCTAAGAAGTTGTTCTTTATCCCATATAATAAATCTTCTTCTACATTATCTCTTAGAATAGTAATCCTTAACTGAAGGCAATTTTGCACCATTGGACACTTGTCAATGCCTGGAGAATTCTTAGTTATCACAACCAAGAGTGTGCTACTGGCATTCAACGTGTAGAGGCCAAGGATGCTGCTAAACACACCACAATGCACAGGAGAGCCTCACAAAGAACTATCCCGCCCAAAACATCAATAGTGCGCTGTTGAGAAATCCAGTCCTAAGAGATGTAGTATTGACTTGACTTTCACATTAAGATCTATAATCTAATAGGGAATTGATTTTACAAACAGTGCGTACTAGGGTTCAAGTTTCAGTGTTTTCCATATGTATATTTGACTCTGCCAGCACCATTACAACTGTGCCTCACTGCCACATTGCTTTGTGATAAGCCAAATATGTGTACAAGCTCCCTGGGCTTACCATGCTATTCCATTGGTCTACCTCTGTAACCTTGCCTATCCTTATACCAAAACACCATCTCTAAAATATTAAAGCTTTATATAAAGTCCTGACATAAGTAGGACATTTACTCTTAATATATTCTTCCTCTTCAAGAATTTATTCATTTCCATATTTATACACTGTAGTCTATCTACTTTCATATTTTTGCATATATTTTATATTTTGATGTCATCATAAATGTTACTGCTTTTGGAACTCCATTTCCTAATTATTTATGTCTAGTAGATATATGAATTTGGGTCTTTTTTATATTGACCTTAACTCTAGCAACATTTCTAGTTCACTTTCTAATTCTAAGAATTTATATTAAACCATTTTGGACATTGAACATTCACAATCATATCATCTTTGAATACCACACATGGTTCATCAGTCTCTCTCCCTCTCTCTCTCCCTCTCTCTCTATTTTCCCCCTACCTCCCTCTCTCTTGCCATCACCAATTCTAATGCCTTTTATTTCTTTTCTCCTCTTTCCTTCACTGATTAGGAATTAATTATTCTAGAAAATTATTTCAGTATAGTCAACCATATTTAATCAGTACATACTCTGTCAAAAATATTTAGTGGCAATTATTAATAGAAATAAATGTTTCTCAGGGGTGCCTGGGTGGCTCAGTCGGTTAACTGTCCGACTTCAGCTCAGGTCATGATCTCACGGTTGGTGGGTTTGAGCCCTGCATCAGGCTCTGTGCTGACAACTCAGAGCCTGGAGCTTGCTTCAGATTCAGTGTCTCCCTCTCTCTCTGCCCCTCCCCCACTCATGCTATGTCTCTCTCTCTCTCAAAAATAAACATTAAAATTTTTGAAAAAAAGGAATAAATGTTTCTGAACAAATACTTTTTATCCAACAATTATTGAATGAGTACCCACTATGTGCTAAGAAGTCTATTAGACACCAGTGAAACCACAGTGAGTAAAACATGATCCTGGGGCACAGGGAGTTTATATTATAGTGACAGGAGATAGAGTAAAAATAAATAAATGGGAAAAACAAATTGCTTCATTCTGTATATATTTTTCTGACTTAGTTTTTAGTTTACTGATTTTCATGCCTATTATGTATAATCTGCTGTTAAATATGTCCTTTGAAATCTTAAGGTAGGTAACTATAATTTTCAGTTATAGAATTTCAGTTTGGTTCTCGTCAAATCTACTTGTCTTTTCTTTTACAGTTATATTAATTTGTCAAAATTCTTAATCCTGTATTTTATTTCTTGAATTCTTTAAAGCATGTATAACTTTACTCCAGTATGAAGAGCACTTATGTGTGTGTTTTTATTTTCTGTTGTATCTATTCTTATTTGCTTTGTTGTACATTTGATTGTTGTTTTTAAATATTTTTTATTAAGTCTATTTTAGACCAGTTTTAGGTTCACAGCAAAATTGAGGTGAAGGTGCAGATATTTTCTATATATACCTTTCTTCCAAACATGCATACCTTCCCCTGTTATCAATATCCCCCACCAGATTAATACATATGTGACAATTGATGAACCCATATTGACACATCAAATCACCCAATGTCCATAATTTATTGTGGTTCACTCTTGGTGTTGTACATACTATGGGTGTGGAATAAATGTATAATGGCAGGTATCCATTATGATGTCATATCTGATTGTTTTTGAATATGTGCTAGACATTGTAACTGGGAATATTTTGTAGAAATAAATTAAGGCCTTGGATGATTTTATCATATTCTATGGATATTTACATTTGCTTCTGTTAGTTGTCTGGGACCAGCAATCCCAGATTACTTTTATCCCTTTTCAGGAATGGAGATAATTAGACAGCAAGTTGCTATACCTGGGAGAATTTCTCTACTTCTGGTTAACTTTTATCTCTAGTGGAGGGACCCCTTAAGGTCCAAGTCCAAACACTTCTTTGTGGCCCGTGAACATCATTCACTCTGCTCCACCCGAGGGGCTGCCAAAATTTCCTCTCATCAACCCTCTCAGAAATCAGCAAACACCCGAGAGGAATAGTGAACCTACCTCCCTGAGTGCCTTTTCTTTTCTGGATTCTGACCCAGTAATTCATCTCTATCTTGTCAGAGCTCTAATTCCTTCAGATATAATTTGATCTGCTTTTCTGGATGTACTCAGTAGGAGAGTTAGTCCAAAATACCTAGTTCACTATTAACTACTTCAAGAATTATTTGTTCATGTAAAAGACTAAAGAGTGATGGAACTAAAATTTATCAAAAAAAAACTTTTAAAAAATATTTTATATATATTTTCAAAAAGTTATAAATTATGCATATATACATATTTTAATTGTATTAAGTTTACATTGACTTAAAGTAGAAATAAGATATGTTTAGGTTTTTACTATATAATTAAAATGTAAATCTTGTTCTTTCTCAAGAGACTTTTCATTAATTTCATTCCCAAATGAAATATACTTAGTTCAGGGACACCTAGTGGCTCAGTCAGTTAAGCGTCTGACTTCAGCTCAGTTCACTATCTCATAGTTCATCAGTTCGAGCCCCCCTGTTGGGCTCTGTGCTGACACTCAGAGCCTGAAGCCTGCATCAGATTCTGTGTCTCCCTCTCTCTCTGCCCCTTCCCACTCATGCTCGCTCTCTCTCTCTCTGTCTCTTTCTCCCAAAAATAAATAAACATTTTTTAAGAAAAGAAATATACTTACTTCAGAGAAACTGTTATTTAGTCTGTATCCTCCCATTGCAAGATTAACATGATGCAGCCAAGGATCATTCCTTTCTTGTTGAACCCTATACCCCAGTACATAGTGAAAGATTTGGTCCACATTGGAGACTCAAATGAATATTTGTTGAATAAATGAATGCTTTGTTCAAACCATTTGTTTCTATAATCATGCCTATTGCAATACTTTTGACAGGTTGCATGTTCAATAAAAATGGTTGATGATTATACTAGAAGAATTTTCTAACATAAGTCATAGACATAGTGGAATATAAGGCTATTTTTCATGATTTACTGGGTTCTAAATTTATGGAAATACATCTCTTTTTTTAGCCTAAGTTTTACAAAGTATGGTAAAAACTACAGATAATCTCATTGATACTTGGATTCTTGATAGAAAATAATAAAATCATTTCTAGAAAACTTATGGATGCATGTCATGTGTCTAAGAACATAGAGAATGGTACATAGTTTTTGTGGGGTGATTTTCAGATCTCAGAACACATTTTCTTCTTTACCTAGATATATAGAAAGGACTTTATTTTTAAAGCCTCGTATAGAACCTGTTTCTGTTAGTGATATTTTGAAAGTCTTATGATTTCACACTACCAAGAAAAATGTAGAAACTATTTTTATTATCCCAAAATATTAGGAAACCCAAATTAATTATCCCCCTAATGAAATAGTTTAGAATGTCTCTGAAAATATTAGTTAAATCCAAACAACACAAAAGTTAATACATTTTGCAGTGCCAGGACTGAGAATTCTAAGACAGAGTAAAACAAAACAACAGGAAAAAAAAATCAGGTAACATTACTTCATTATTAAGATTTTGAAAAGAAATTCTAGCTGTTTAAATTAATATTTTCTTAACTTTAAAATAAGCCAGCCTCAACCTACCTGAATTCATTGTAAACATGTCCTTTACCCCTCTACCCCATTTATTCATTACTACCATGGGAGGTATGTGTGTGTGTGTGTGTGTGTGTGTGTGTGTGTGTGTGTGTGTGTTTAATTCTATATAAATAATTTTTTTTTCTAAAACTTGGGGCGTAATTAATATGTAATAAATTGCCATAACTGAAATGTGCAATTTGATAAGTTTTGACATATATAGAGACCAGAGGAACAGTCACTGCAATGAAGTTAATAAATATATCCATCACCACTGAAAAATTTACACATATCCTTTACTCTGTACCTATTCACACTATGTGAGCTATCCTTAAGTAGCCATTAATCTTTTTTCTGTCACTGTAAATTAGTGTGCATTTTCTATAATGCCAATGTAAATTAAGCCATACATTTATGTACTTTCCCCTAACCCTAGCTTTATTGATTCAGCATATTTATTTTGAGATTTATCCATGTTGAAGTAAATACCAATAGTTAATTTCTTTTTTTATTTCTGACTGCAATTCCACTGTATGGATATAGCATAATTTATTTATTCATTCATCTACCGGTGGACTTTTGGGTGGTTGAAAACATATGTCCATTTGAAGTCTTGAACACAAATCTGCTAAACATGTGTGCCTAAGTCTTTGTATGGACATATGATTTCATTTCTCTTGGGTTAATTCCTAGGAGTGGAATGGTTAGATCATATGAACCATTGTATGCTTAATATTTAATGAAACTGACAAAGATTTTTGCAAAACTGTTATACTGTTTTACATTCCCACCCACGTGGTAAAAGAGTTAGATTTTTTTGGTTTTTTTTTTAATATGAAATTTATTGTCAAATTGGTTTCCATACGACACCCAGTGCTCATCCTAACAGATGCCCTCCTCAATACCCATCACCCACCCTCCTCTCCCTCCCACCCCCCATCAACCCTCAGTTTGTTTTCAGTTTTTAAGAAGAGTTAGGTTTTCTTTACATTCTTTCCAATACTTGTTATAATCACTCTTTTTTCATTTTCATTTCATTTTTCATTTCACTACACACATTCTAATAGGTGTGTAGTGCCATATGATTGTGGTTTTAATATGGATTTTCCTAATGACTAATATTGTTTACCACCTTTTCATGTGCTATTTGCCCTCTGTGTCTCCCTACATGAAGGTTCTGTTCACATCTTTTACCCAATATTTATTGTTATTTTCCCCTTATTATTTAGTGTTTATAGTTTTTATATATACTGTTTATAAATGAAACCTGTATGAACAATATTTTTGAAGATGAAATCAAAATTCAATTATTTCTTTTATGAATCATGCTTTTAATGTCCTGTTTACCAAACTGTATGTCACTAAATGTTTTCTTCTAAAAGTTCAATATTTTTAGAATTTATATTTAGGCTTATGCTTCATTTTGGGTTTTTATATATGTTGTGATGTATAAATTGAAATTTATTCTTTTTTGCATGTAGATATCCAATTTTTCCAGCACAATTTGTTGAGAAGACTATTTTTTCTTCATTGATTTGTGCCTTTGTCTAAAGTCAGTTGTTCATATATGTGTAGGACTGTTTATGGAGTCTGTTTGATTACATTGATATATTTGTCTATTATTACACCAATACCACATTGTTTTGATTTCTATAACTTACTAATACTATGTAGTATTTGTTTTTCAACAAATGCTTCCAACAGATACAGAGTCTTCCAAACTAAAAGAAATTTTAAGCTATTTTAGATTTTTTATATTTCCATACAAATTTGAAAATTATTTAGTGGATTTCTCCTATCTTTCTGGGATTTGGATAGAGATTGTGCTAAATCTATGGGTAAATTTTGACATTCTAATTATATGGAGTGTTGTGATCTCTAAAAGCAATATATCTCTCCATTTACTTAGGTCCTCTTCAATTTTCTCAGCAGTGTTTTATACATCTTAGTGTGCAGGTCTTTCAGACCATTTGTCAAATTTGCAAGTAAATATTTCATATTTTTGATCATATTATAAATGATATTCTTATTTCAATGTCTGATTGTTCATTGCTAATATATAGAAATTCAGGATTTTTTTTACATTTATTTTGTATCCAACAACCATATTAAATTCATGTAATAGTTCTAGTAATTTTTTTTGCATATTCCATGTGATTTTCTACATAGATAATTATGTCATCTAAAAAAGACAATTATACTTCTTCCTCTCCAGTTTGCATGCTTTGCTGTTATCTTTTGTGTGTTTTTTTGCACTGACCTGGCTAAAACCTCAATATAATGTTGAATGAAAGTGCTGAGAATAAATAGCTTTGTCTTATTCCTGATCTTAGTGAAAAAGTATTCAGTCCTTTACCATTAAGTATGATGTTAGCTGTAGGTTTTTGGTAAAAAAAAAAAAAAAAAAAAAAAAAACCTTTATCAGGTTGAGGAAGTTTCCTTCCATTTCTTCTTTGTCAAGAGTATTGTTATCAGAATGGATAAATATATTTTGTCAAATGATTTTTCTTTATCTATTGATATAATCCTATGACTTTTCTTTATTTAGTTTAATGATGTCATGAATTACATTGATTGATTTTAAAATGCTGCATTTTAAAATGCTTTATTCTTGGGGGATTATCCATTGTATATGGTGTTGGATTCTATTTGCTAAAATTTTGTTTGGAATATTTCCATCTATGTTCAGAATAATACCATGTAGCCCTCTTTTTTTGTTTGTTTTGCCTTATGTCCCATTTTGATATCAAATCAATACTGGCTTCATAGAATTATTTGGGAAGATTCCCTTCCTTGTAAATTTTCTGTAAGAGTTTTTATAAGATTGGTATACTTTTCCTCCCAAATACTTGGTAGAAATCACTAGTGAAGCCATTTAGGCTTTGAGGTTTTTGTTTTGTTTTGTTTCTTGGAGGGGGATAGATTTCATGTTATATTTTCAATTTTGAATAGATACAGAGTTATTCAGTTTTCTATTTTTTCTTGAATAAATTTTGGTAATTGTATTGATGTATTTATCGAAGTGTTTGAATATATTGATATAAAGTTGTTTGTAATATTCCCTTATCATTTTAATAGCTATAGTGTCTATAGTGATGTTACCTTGTCATTTCCAGTATTGGTAATTTGTGTCCTTTTAAAAAATTATTATTTTTAGTATAGCTCAAGGTTTACTGATGTTATTGATCTTCTCAAAGAACCACCTTTGGGTTTCATTACTTTTTGTCTATTGCTTTTCTTTTCACTTTTTCATTGATTTGCACTGTGATTTCTTTTGTATCGTTTACTTTGAGTTTATTTTGCTCTTCTTTTACTACTTTTCTATAGAAGATGGTAAAGTCTTACTTTTTCTTCTGAGACTCCAATGACACAAAAATTATATCCTTAGTTATTGTCCCACATGGCCCTGTGTATCTTTCACTCTATTTGCACAGGACTTCTATGTCTGGAAAATATACAGTAGATACAGTTTTCCCTATTCCTCCCATTAAGGACCACTATAAGCTTTGGACATAATATAAACAAATATGAAAATATTCTGAAAGGTAGAGGAAGAGACTGACCACTTTAGGTCCCATACAACAAAATGGCCTGCACGGCAGTGAGTATCCTGGGTTTTCTTTTTGCTTTATATATCCCAAATTAGGAAACAATAACAGTTTATTTGGATCATAGAAAGCAATAGGAATCTCTTCACCCAAATTGTTACATTTTTCTGGCATGAAATTTGGAATTCAGTAGCACATCATTAAGGTGGTGTTGTAGGAGGCCTAATGGAGAGTTGTGACTTCCATTACCACTCATCAGTGAAGAAGCAACATGTCCATTCCTACCCCTTGCCTGTATAAGACACATAGGGGGCAATAATGAGGTACTCCTCCCCCTTTCAGCCAAAATGGTATTGTGGCGATCAGTGGCGATCCTGTACACCTACCCTCACCCAGCAGTTATAAGAAACTCCCATCCCCTCCATCCTAACAGGCAGGATGCCAACATAGGCCAAATGGAAAAATTACAACTTCACCCAACTAGCAGCATAATGAGGTGATGTCACAGTTTACCCAATGGAGCAGTGTCAGAGGAGCCCTGCGAAAATGCAAAGCTGATAAGATCCACAGTCATAGAACATAATACCACATAGTCTAGCTTTTAATAAAAAAAGGGTCACTTCTCATGAAAAGGATCAAGAATTTATCAAACTGAATGAAAAAAGACAATAAACAGATATAAACGCTGGAATGACATAGATTTTAGAATTATCTGAGAGGGATTTTAAAGCAGCAGCCATAAAATGCTTCAATAAACATTTATGAACATCCTTGAAACATATGAAAAGGGGCGCCTGGGTGGCTTGGTCGGTTAAGCGTCCGACTTCGGCTCAGGACATGATCTCGCGGTCCATGAGTTCAAGCCCCGCGTCGGGCTCTGTGCTGACAGCTCAGAGCCTGGAGCCTGTTTCAGATTCTGTGTCTCCCTCTCTCTCTGCTCCTCCCCTGTTCATGCTCTGTCTCTCTCTGTCTCAAAAATAAATAAACGTAAAAAATAATAATAATAAAAAAAAGAAACATATGAAAAAAATAGAAAGCCTCGGCAAAACTTGAAAGTCTCAGCAAAGAAGGGCATCTAGGTAGGTCAGTCAGTTAAGCTGGATTTCAGCTTAGGCTGTGATCTCATGGTTCATGAGATTGAACCTCACATCAGGCTCTGCACTGAGCCTTCTTGGGATTCTCTCTCCCTCTCTCTTTCCTCTCTCAAAAATAGATAAATAAACTTCAAAAAATAGTAAAAAAAAAAATCTCAGCAGAGATATACAAGATATGAAGATTAATCAAATGGAAATTTTAGAACTAGAATATACAGTTGAAAATTCCATGGATGAACTTAAAAGCAGACTAGAGAAAACAGATGGAAGAATCAATGAACTTGAAGAAACAATAGAATTACTCCATCTGAGCAAGAGAGAAAATAGACTGTATCTGATATTTTTTAAATTTACATTTAGGTCTGTTTTCTTCCAGCGTAGCTTATACTTTAGTTTCTTAACATTAAAGCATTTGATATTGTTATCTTGGTTGCAAATTCTCTTTTCTCTTTAAAATGTCATAGGTATTATAGACAAAATGTTCTTATATGGTGAAGACTTTGCAACTATTTGAAAAGTCTGTGTAAATATTACACAAAATACAGGTCTTCTCTATTTTGTGACTTGGCCCTCAGTACTTTATAAGTAGAACTCATAAGCATATCCAATACTTGAAGATAATCAGAGTAGACAAAATTAGTTCCTCTATCTCAGTATTACTTTGTGACTGGAGTTGTCAAGTAGAAATTCCAGAGTCAATTTCACATTGTCTACTTTACTCCCTCTTTAAATGCTACTATGTAGTTGTGTGATAGGTAGCAAGGGATTAAAAGACTGGATAAAAAGTAGCAGATTTCCTTCCTTTTTTATGTCAATTATTTGTGGAAGAAATACAAAGTGGTAGTTAAGAGAATGAGATTCTGAATTAGGCAGTCAGGGCTTAAATTCACTTGCATTTCCTAATCATGTGACACTGGACAAGGTACTCAACTTTCATATGACCCAGTCTCTTCATATATAAAAGTCTAGCAAAGTGAGAGACATATTGGTCATTTAATAAATCTCAGATCCATTTTTTTTGTTTTATAAAAAAAAAGAGAAGAAAAGGAAAATGTGTTAAAGAGCTACAGTAACTTCTTGCAAAACACATTAGAAACCAGGTTAAGAAAAAAATGTTTGATAAGGGATCTATTTGCTTAGTTTTTCTCTCTTTGAACATGAAATAATACTTTATAATAAAGAATAGGGTCTTCCAAGATTATGTCTGTACACCAGTTTCATGGGACTTGCCAAAGATAAATGGAGCATTTTGCTAGAGCAATTTTCAAATGGGAAACATGTACATTTCCGTAAGTTAACTTGGAGATATAATTTACCATAACTAGAAATATTATGTAATGCATGCCAATATTGTGCTTTCTTCTCATTCAGAAACTAAAAAGATTTCTTATCCCTTGAGTCCAAGGTAATGAGGTGTTGTATTCCTTTGAACTACCCCTAAAAATGTGTTACCTAAGTACTGATCATTTATGTGCCCTTAGCACTCTTATCTCATTTTGTCCTGGACAGAAATGATGGATTATTTGATTTGGTTCTTTTACTGGCATTTAGTCTTTTGCATATGTGAATGATTTACATTACACACAGTCTACATCAAATGCTTTTTTAAGGGGCTTTACATCTTTTTTATATGCTTTGCAAAATTTTTCTTCTGTATTTTTAGCTGAGGAATGATTCTCTCTGAAATGAAAATTTTTTATCTCTGTGTCTGCTTTCCATTCTGTGATTAGCATTCACTCTGTCCATTTCACTGTCTTCTCTCCAACTGGGACAAAATAAATTTAATCTGTAACCTTTAAAAGGACTGTGTCTCATGAAGAATTACAAGCAATCCTCATTTACTGTCTCTGTCTCTATCCTCCACTTTTTCTGTGCATCTACTTTATTTTTCTTTATTCTGCTTTTTCTCCCTGCGTACCTCAACCTTCATTGCTCTGTGTTATCTGTAAAGTTACCTCTATTAAACTATTAAAGTTACTTCTATTAGAATCACTGCCAATATACAAACAATGACTCTCCAGTCACATCTGGTCACCTGCCATAATATTTTACACTA
This sequence comes from Panthera tigris, assembly GCF_018350195.1. NCBI lineage: Eukaryota > Metazoa > Chordata > Mammalia > Carnivora > Felidae > Panthera > Panthera tigris. The sequence continues at coordinate 111,306,558 of NC_056664.1, forward strand.
CTAATACCAGACCAGTGTTGAGGAACGAAACTTTTCCTCCTCCCTGTTAGATTCATACAAGGGGGCATGCAAATGAAACTAACAAAATATAGGTTAACAGGAGAAAGGGTACACAATCTTTATTAATATTTACATATATGGGAATTCACAGAAAAGAAATGAAACTCAAAGAAGTGGTTAGACTTAGGGCTTATATACTTTTTTAACAAAAGAAAAAGGGGTTGGGCTTCAAAGAAGGATAAATTGTGGTAAGTGACTAGGACATATGTGGGGGAGCAAATAGGAGATAAGGATTATTTTAATAAGTTTTATTTATGCAAACTCATCATGGTGTTGACTACCCTGTCTTCCATAAGAGTCACCCTTCTCTCCCTGATACAAGGTGGTGCCCCTTTTTTCAGAAGGAAGCTTATGCCCAACTTTTAGGCAGGTAAGAGGAAGAGCAGAGAATTATTTCTGCATCTTTTAATTTTCAGTTGCCTTCAGCTCAAGAATCCTTATGTGAAAGTGGCATGTTTTGGAGTGAGATATTCTGATCCTATCATCAGTCATGACAAAATTCTTAAAATTCCTGTGTGAAATGAAACTTAATAGCTGAGGGACTCTGTTCATTATAGTTTGATGGGACTGTGAAAACCAAGGTGTCCTGATTTCTGCCAGTGAGTGGGAACTATGTTTTTGGTTCAGTTAAATACACATTGAACGTTGGAGACACATAGTTGCCTAAGACCTAGGGCCACTGAACTCCAAATTTTGTGCCAGAAAAATGCATATACAATTTGGTTGAGGAAACTACTATCTCTTTCTGTGATCCAGATTAAATATTATTGTTATTCAGAAAGCAGCAGATTCATAGTCCTGAAATGACCCATTCATTCAAAAACAGTAGAAGACATATAAGATGTTATATCACTGCAAAGTAGTCTACGTTCCCTGTTTGTTCCTTCCTGAATTACTTTCCAGGTCTGACAATACTTTAACCTTCCTGTGGCACAAATTATTTTTTAAGTCCCTCATCTTACTAGTGAGAGGAGCAAAGAATGGCTTAATTGTTATCTGCCTGTATTTATGATACTTTTAATTTCAAATACAAGATTCTGAAGCACTGCTGATGGTGTGAAAAGGTTTCACACTGTCTTACCAAGATTTCTACCATTTTGTCCCGATTATCCTGGAATATGATCATTTGAACAGAGTGTTCATATAAAGGGAAGTGAATTAATGAAGAAGAATTAGAAAAAAACACACTATTAATAGCTAATCTGAATTAAAGATCGCTTTAAATTAGCCAAGGTGAACTTAAACTTGGTAATAGACTGTTTAAAAAAAGAAAAGAAATATCAAACAATAACTTCAGAAAAATAGTTATTTGAAAAGACAGGTTTTTGATGACAGCTTATGAAAAATTAAATCAAATACTCTACCAGTTCTGTAGGCATTAATGCATTATGAAGGAATCCCTTTTGTTCTGACAGTTGAAGTAGAGAACCATTTCCTTTGTCTTGCCCTTAGTCTCTGCATGGTTGCCTAGAAACCCAGTCTCCTAGAGGCATTTGTCCATCAAAGTGCAGTTAAGGTAGCATATTTGGTTTTCAGATGGAGATAATTAGAAAGATGTGTAGTGAGAGTAAGTTAAACACAATGAGTTTTTTTGTTTATGTGTAAGTAGAGTCTAAGTAGAGTCTAAAATTACTCATAGTACAAAAGTACAAATACAGAAGAATTGAGTAGAATTACAAAGAGAAGAATAAAGCTATAGGGTAATTTCTTTTTTTAAGAGAACAAAAAATATAGGCTTCTCAGTAGTTAAAATTGTTAAAGGAACCATGTGTAGAAGCTCATTATCCGCTCAGTAAAACAATTAGCGATTGACTATGTGCCAAGCACATTCCCTTCAAATGTTCCAAGATTGCCCCAGATTGGTTCAGATTGGCCAACTATATTACGAATCCAGTTGCTTTGTGGGGTCACAATAAAGATACTCAAAGAGTCTGGACAAATGATGAGTTTGTTTTTCTGTAGATTTTATTGTTTCTGCTGTACTTGCCTTTTGTATAGTTTTATCTTCATTCCAATATTACAGAATTACCAATACAGCACTATGAAAATAAAATTATAACTGCAAATTCTGCTGGCTAGGATTTCAAATAGAAAACAAGCAAATGCCTACAACAGATATTTCACCACATACATGCATAATATTATATTCACTTTATTAATCCCTCATCAGAGTTTTAGACAATAAATAGCATTTCCGTAAATAAATAAATAAATAATAAATAAATAAATTCAGAGAACCAGACAATGGCTGCCTCTGTCAAAACCTGAAAAGACATACTTTCAAGTTGCTCCATTATCCTTGAAAAAAATATCCTGAGAAAAAAATAACCTGAGAGGTTAATTGACCTTGGTTTTCTCCTCAGAAAGCAGGAGTTTGCCCACTTCTTCCAACTGCTGTTCTCATGCTTTACTCTTAAGGGCACTTGCTATGATTGGCAACCAAAACCATAAGGAACAAAATACTAAATCTTGTAACTTCATTGAAATTTTCGTTTTTACTTCTAACAAATGATATGTATTAAGATCTAAGTAGGGCATTAGTAGTGACTAAACACACAAATGAGTCCTGAGGGTTACCTAAAGTCTATCTGTGTGAAGTGTTTCTATGGGGCATTTCTTTGTATGTCATCCATGCACAGAAGTATTTTAACTTCTCTTAAAACTCTTTGCATTGAATCTAACTGCATTTATCACAGTATCTCTGACAAGGACTTAACTGTAATGTCTTTAGTAAATGCTGTGGTAAATGAGTTGCTATTATCTTCTGTTCATTGTTATGTATTAGTAGGGTTAATCACTTGTGATTTGGTGTTATAATTCATACCAGAGGAAGTACTGTGAACATACAACATGAGTGTACTGTATATGGACTATCACCTGTTACTCGCATAGAACTCTTTTATTTTCTAATATTGAGACTTAGCTCCTGCCCATTATGAGATATACTCATCAATGCATAGTGCATAAACACATGCAGTTTGGAAGACATTTTCCCAGTTATAGAGATGGAATTGGTAGATCAAAAGATAATATGCTAGTAATAGTCAAGCAGGATTGTTTACTACATAATGGGAATTTTTAATTATGACTAACACCATGTCTGGCACTTAAAGGTAAGGTATTTTAAATAAATGAATGAGTTTAATTTGGGGGGGGGAGAATCTAAAACAAGATGCAAATGAAATAGCCTGTCGAGTAATGGGAAAAACAAAAGTATCATTTGATGTAATAGGATTAAAGAGTTTATAAATATCAAATGCTGAATAATATTATTGTGATTTATTATTAATTTAGTTTCCTCAATCCTGGTTTTTGGCCCAAGACACTCATTTAAATTGAACATTTTTATATAATGGCAGTTGAGTAGGACATACTGATGGTTGGCTTTTTGGGGAGCTGAATTAAATATATTTTAGCAAATTGAAAAGACAACAATAAATAATCCACATGTTTATAAGGCCACCAAAATAGAAGGGCTATGAAAACTGGAGATGTAATTCTAAAGATAAAATGTATAAAGCAAGCTACATTGTTTGCACAGCCTAACCAAGGTTACCTTCTTTGGCATTAATTCCTTTGTTCAAATTATTGCTATACCTTACTTCAGAAACACTAATTTTTTTGTTTGTTATTTATAAGTGAAATTATCACACTCCATTTGGCTTAATAGGTTATTCATAACTAACTAATGAATGAACTGAATTTTGTCTACCTCCCTTGCCGGCAAAGAAAACAAAACAAAACAAAACAAAACAAACAAAAAACAGAACAACAGAAAAGCAGAACAACAGAAAGACAACAACAAAAACAACTCACTTGCAACCTGGATCAAATACCCTCTTTATTGTACTATTCTCAGCAGGGTTGGAATTGCAACCAGCCAAGACTTAGCAGTGCTGAGCTGAAGTGTTTGTCTCTTAAGGTTCAATGAAAATCCTGTGAGGTTCTGACCTTTCCTACAGATAGTCTGTGTTTAGGGCTGTCCAGTGTTTGCTATATGTTCCTCAGGATCCTATTATAAATGGTTGAGTAAATCCCCAAGCCCTCAACTTCATGACACACAAAAGAAAAACATTTTCAAAATAATAAATATTTCCCATAGTAAACATGAAAAAACACACACAGTTGAGCAAACTAGTCAAGAAAAATAGTTGGATTTATATGATTTTTTTTTTTTTGCAAATCTAAATGACTTGAACATTTCTGTTATTGATATTGATGGTCAAGTACAAATGCATACTTGTATTCTTTTCTGTGAGCATTCAAAGTGATATAGCAATACTGGAAACTGAATTTCTTTTTTTTATTTTAGTGACTTAAATCATTAGATGTTTGGATGGACTATTACTTTGAATATTAGTTGATAAATAATAGGTAAAATTTGCAGTCATGGATCTTACAGCCAGTCAAGCATAGTGGGAAAAGCAGGAGCTCTGGAGTCTGACCTCGACTCTGAAATGAACTGTTGTTAGATGTCTGAGTTTCCTTTCACCAATGTATGTAGCCTTTGTGAGACTCAGGATTTCCATATGTAAAATGTTTATAACAATACCTACCTCATAAAGTTTTCAAAGAAACACATATTTAAATACCTAGCACAAGATAAGGACTCTGAAACTGGAATTTATTTAAATATTAAAATAAAGATGAAAAATTGTAGTGTGTATTTTTCTATTATAAACACTTTTTAATTATTATTAACAATATTGTTCTCATGCTTTTATAGTTGTTTTGTTTTAATATAATTTATTTTTATTTACATATTCCTGTGACTATCATGTATAGAATTGCTCAGGCCAAATATGCCTGGGAATACCTATGGCCAAATACAGTTGTCAGTTTTCAGTGCTCACCTAACCTAGGTTCTCTGTAGCAATTAGCACTTGTGACTTTTTTTTTCCTTTTCTTCTAAAATCTGTCTCCTCTTTGGAACTATGTGTCAGATTGTATTTTCCACAGATCGTTGCAACAATAGCTCTCATCATTCATGCCTTTTTTGAACTATGACTTTATATTTGTCCCATGGAGAGGTGGTGTCTAGGCCCCTACCCTTGTAATGGGGAGGGCTGTTATGATTGTTTTGACCAATAGAGTATAGCAGTAGTATGGTCTGTGATTTATAAGGAGATATAGCTTTCACTTTGCCCTATGGAATAAGTGATCTTAAAGCTAGCAGACAAGCTTTATGCCACAACTTACCTAAAGCTGCCAGGCCATGCAGAAGTTCAAACTAGCCCATGTGGAGAAAACTATGTAGGGAGGACATGGCCATTAGTTGAGAAAAGAGATTCAGCTGACCCCAGCTACTTCAACTCCCAGATGCGTCTGACTACGTACAGCTCATGAGATATGCTAAAACAGAACCACCAGCTCTTACTTTCCTGAATTTCTGAGCCACAGAAACTGAGGTGGATACATAATTCTGCTGCTTTAAGCCACTAACTGTGGGATGATTTTTTATGCAGACATATGTACCCAGAACAGACTATTTGCTGCAGGAGCTCTTGGTGTCCCATGTCTCTGGCATTCCTTCTCCATCACCATCTCAGTCTCCATTTCTTCTTGCTGCCCTTTAAATATGGATTCCCATTATGGTTTTATTCACAGCCTTCCTGTCTCTGCTTTCGACAAACTCTTCTGCAGATATTTTGTTTGCTGTCATGACCACACATATTACCTAAATTTAATGAGTGACACACACAGAGGAGAAAGAGTAGACAGAAAAATATTTGAATAAGTTATGGCAGAAAAGTTTCCAATTTTGGTGAAAACTATAAGCCTACAGATCCATGAAGCTCAATAGCATGAAACATGAAGCAAAGGAATGTGAATAAAACTCTACCAAATTATGTGATAGTTAAATGGGTAGAATCAGTAGTTAAAAGACAATCTTAAAAGTCACAGACAAGGGGCACCTGGGTGACTTAGTCTGTTAAGTGTCCAACTTCAGCTCAGGTCATGATCTTAATGGTTCATGGGTTTGAGCTCCGCCTTGGACTCCATGCTTCCAGCTCTGAGCCTGAAGCCTGCTTCGGATTCTGTGTCTCCCTCCCTCTCTCTCCCTCCCTTCCCTGCCCCCCCCCCCCATCCCTGCTGTCTCTCTTTCAAAAATAAATAAACATTAAAAAAAAGTCACAGACAAAAGACACTTTAGATACAGAGGACCAAAAATAAGTGTGATAGCAGATTTCTCACTGGAACAATGCAAACGAGAGGTGGAACACCATAGTTAAAGTATGGAAAGAAAACAACCTGTCCATGTAGATTCTCCTTCCAGTGACAGTGTCTTTTAAAACTGATGGCAAATTAAGGTTTTGCTTAAAAAAAATTAAGAAGCTGAAAGAATTGATTACTTAGCAGACATGCACTACAAGAAATGTTAAAGGAAATCCTTCAGGCCAACTAAAATTATTTCAGATTGAAATCTGAATCTAACAAAGGACTGAAGTGACTAATTATAAGATAATATTTTTCAAATCTCTTTGAAAGGTAATTGTTTAAAGTATAAATGATAACAATGTATTGTGAAGTTTATAGCATGTTTAAAGTAAAGTATGACAAATGTAACACAAAGAGTGGAAGTTTCTCCAGTATAATGTAGTCTTGTTCTTGACTTGTTCACAATATATGTGAAGTTGTACAATATCTCATGAAGATAGAATATGACAAGTTAGAGATGCATACTATAAGCTCTAAAGCAAGCTAAAGTGACTATAATGATAGCTGCCAAAGTATATATATTTTTAAATGCTTATTCACTTATTGTGAGAGAAAGAGAAAATGTGAGTGAAAGGGGGGCAGAAAGAGAGGAAGAGAGAGAATCCCAAGCAGACTCTGTGCTGTCAGTGTGGATCCTGACATAGGGCTCAGGCTCACCAACCATGAGATCATGACCTGAGCCAAAATCAAGAGTCCAATGCTTAACAGACTGAGCCACCCAGGCACACCTCCGCCAAAGCAAAGCTTCAAAATACATAAAGCAAACACTAAAAAGAACTGAAAGGAGAAAAATACAAATCCACAAATATGGTCCAGGATTTCAACACTTATCTCTTAATAGTGTAAAGAACGTTAGTAATGGTATAGAAGACTTGAACAACTGTATCAAACACTTTACCTAATTGAAAATAAATAAATAAACAAATAAATAAATAAAACCCCCAAGTAACATAATCATAAAAATAAAACATTTTACCTAATTGATATTTATGTAGTATACCTACCAGCAATACCAAGATATAAATTATTTCTAGGTATAAATGGAGGAGTTATCATGACAGACCATTTATGGGCCATAAAAATTCTTAATAAATTTAAAAGCATTCAAGTCAAAGAAGTGTGTTCTCAGAATCCTATCATGGGGATTCTGAATACAGTGAAATTAAATTAGATGTAAATATCAGCAAGCTATTTAGAAAAACCTCAAATATTTGAAACCTAAATAACATTTCAGGAATAAGTAATAGTCATCTATGAAAAAAAGACCTACAACTAACAGCATATATATTATGAAAGACTGGTTGCTTTGTTACTAAGATCAAGAACAAGGCACAGATGCCTAGTCTCACCATGCCTAATCAATATGGTACAAGAAGTTCTAGACAGTGTAATCTGGATCTACACAAAAGACTGAAAAGCCCAAGAAATGGTAACTACATTAGGCAAGGTAAAAAAAAAAAAAATCCAGTTTTTACAGAATTAAAACTGTACATTTGCACATGACATTTTTATGTAGAAACTCCTGTAGAATCTACAGAAAGCTACTAGAACTTATAAGTGTGTTTAGCAAGTTTGTAAGATACAAGAGTGATCTATATAACCAATTATCTTTTATATATGAGGAACAAAAGACCAGGAAATGAAAACTTGAAAACAATATTATGTAAAATAGCTGAAAATATGAAGTAATTAAAGGTAGCCTCACAAAACATGTTAAATATTTGTACACTTAAAAAAAATTGTTGCGGGGTGCCTGGGTGGCTCAGTCGGTTAAGTGGCCGACTTCGGCTCAGGTCATGATCTTGCGGTCCGTGGGTTCGAGCCCCGCGTCGGGCTCTGTGCTGACAGCTCAGAGCCTGGAGCCTGTTTCAGATTCTGTGTCTCCCTCTCTCTCTGACCCTCCCCTGTTCATGCTCTGTCTCTCTCTGTCTCAAAAATAAATAAACGTTAAAAAAAATTTAAAAAAAAAATTGTTGCTGAGAGAAATTAAAGAGAACTGAGTAGATGGAGAGATATATAATGTTCATGATTCAGAAGACACAATATTGTAAAAATGTCAGTTCTCCCCAGATTTATCTATAGATACAATACAATACAATCCTAATCAAAATCTCAGCAGGCTTTTTAAAAAGAAATTCAGAAGCTTCTTCTAAAATATATATGGAAATGCAAAGGGCCTAGAATAAACAAAACCATTTTGAGAAGAATAAAGTTGGATGACTTATACTATCAGACTTCAAGCCTCATTATAAAGCTATAGGAATCAAGAGAAATATGGTATTGTCATCAAAATAGATCATTAGAACAGAATATGCAGTTCAGGATATACCCAAAACTGAATGGTCGATATTTTTTTTAATCATGTCTAGGCAATTCAGTGTAGAAAGGATTGCCTTTTCAATAAATAATGCTGTAATAAATGATATCCATATGCAAAAAAAATTTTTTTAAACACACAGAACTTCAACCTATACCTCTTACTGTATATAAAAAATATTTTAAAAAAGATTGTAGACCTAAAAATAAAACCTCTAGAAACTATAAAACTTCTAGAAGAAAACATGGGAGAAAAATCTATGTGAAATTAAATTAGGGAAACATTCTGTGATGACACAAAAAGCATGTGTCACACACACACAAATAATAAATCTGACATTATTATTAAAATTTCTATCCTATAAAACATACTATTAAGAGAATGAGAATACAACCCACAGAATGGGAGAAAATATTTGCCAATTGAATAGTCATAAGTGACTTGCATCAGAATAAAGAGCTCTCAAAATTCAACAATTAAGGAAAAAATAGAAATACAGGCAAGTGGTTAGGACAGACTCTTTGCCAAAGAACATAAAAAGATGTAAAGTAAGCACCTGAATCAGTTGTTAGGAAAATGCCACTTAAAGCCACAGTGAGATACTGCTACATTTGACTTGAAATTAAAAACAAACAAACAAACATCAAGTGTTGGCAAGGACATAAAGGAAATGGGACTATCAGACAGTTCTGATGAGACTGTTATATGTTACAAGTATTTCAGAAAAAAACAATTCATTAGTTTCTTTAAAAGTTAAATGTAAACCTCTTATCACACAGCTGTTCCACTCCTAGATATTTACCCAAGTCTATGTCAGTACAAAGAATTGTGTATAAATGGCCATAGCATTTTAATTGTAATAGCCAAATATGGAAAATGACCAAAATGTTCATCAACAAATGAACAAATAGTGATATATCCATACAGTGGAATACTATTCAGCAATAAAAAGAATGAATGACTGATACACAGTAACATGGATAAATCTCAAAAATAATGACCCTGAGTGAAACAAGCCAGGCAAAAATTGAGTACATATTACATGATTTCATTTGTACATCATTCCAGAAAATTCAAATCAATCTATAATGACAGAAAACAGATTAGTGATTGCCTGGAGAAATGGATATAGAAGGATTAAAAGAGGGTTACAGAAGACCACAAGTAAATTTTGGGGAGTGATAGGTATGTTCATTATCTTGAGTATGATGATGATTTCACACTTTGCATACATTCACCAAACTTACCAAATTGTATGTTTTATGCATGAGCAGTATTTATGTCAATTATACCTCACCAAATCTGTTTTAAAAAGAAAAGCAAAAAAGTTCTTAAAGAATCACATTCTGATATGACATTTAAATAACTCTTTTAGCAGGTTAATTTCTGTGCCCCTCAGTTTCTTTTGTAAATTTGGGTAATTATAGTGTCAATTATATAATTCATTGTTTTGGGATGTTTTCATATTTACTAAATAAGTTAATCTCTGTAAACCTCTGAGGGCTCCTAGAACATAAGAATTAGTTACTAGCCATGCTTAAAATGTCAGAAGGGGCAATAAGTTCCTCACTGGGTCTCATGGACAACGTCTTTCCTCATTTAATGAAAGTCTGTTGCTTTCTCCAGTGCCATGGAATAAGGGAAAGGGATCCAGTCTTGGGGTCTTTATCTGTCATAGCTACATTCTTGCAATTTAAAATTTTATTTAGAAAAACTAAATATAAATAAATAAATAAATAAATAAATAAATAAATAAATAAATAGTAAAAGGGGCACCTGCGTGGCTCAGTCTGTTAAGCATCCAACTCTTAATCGCAGCTCAGGTCTTGATCTCAGTCATGAGTTTAGGCCCCATGTTGAGCACTGGGGCTTACATGAAAAAGTCTCCATAAAAAAATAAAAATTGAAATAAAACAGTAGAAATTTATTTAGAATTACAATATTATTTAGATTTTACCTCAAAAGAATAGAATGCAAAAGACAGGTTGTATAATCATTTTTTTAAAAATTTTTTTAATCTTTATTTATTTTTGAGAGAGACAGAGAGACACAGCATGAATGGGGGAGGGGCAGAGAGAGAGGGAGACACAGAATCCAAAGCAGGCTCCAGGCTCTGAGCTGTCAGCAGAGAGCCCAACGTGCTGCTTGAACCCACAAACCGCGAGATCATGATGCCAGCCAAAATCGGATTCTCAACTGACTGAGCCATCCAGGCACCCCTACTCATTTTAAATATATTTTCCATAGGGGTACCTGGGTGGCTCAGTCAGTTAAGTATCCGATGGTCTTGGCTCAGGTCATGATCTCATAGTTCGTGAGTTCAAGCCCTGCATTGGGCTCTGCACTGACAGTTTCCTCTCTCTCTGACCCTCCCCAACTTGTTCTCCATCTCTCTCTCTCTCTCAAAATAAATAATTTTTTTTAAAAAAAGACTTTAAATATACTTTCCATATTTTCTCGCTTTCTATTTAGGTTTTGTGCCACCATTATACTTTTTACCTCAACAGAATGTCTCCTCTATATCCCTACACATAATAGATCCAGCGGTTTTTCCATTGCTGGTTATTACTCAGCAATTTTACTGTTGTTAAGAATCTTTCATTCTGGAATTCCTTCTACTCCTACCATCTCCTAAGTACCATAAGCTAAGTTTATAAACATAAATTTCCATGGAGTGAGTACATCTTATGAAACAGAAAATAGCACAAAAGAACTGGAGACATGCTTCACCCCAGTCTCCAATTGCTGGCAATAACTAGAATCCTTGCATACCACACAAAGCTCTTTATTAACAGTATCACCGGGCTGAGATGCCATAACTGAGAGACCAAACTAAGTATGCTTGGTTTTTTATTTAGTCGGACTGGAAGCAGCTGCATTTCTGTTTGAATTGCTCCCTGAGCTCTCCTGCAAATATATAAAAGGATGTTATAAATAAGTTAGGAGTTGATGATTCTCATTTGTCAGTGAGGGCAGCCTAAGTGAAAGCTGCAGCAGGCAAGAATGGAGGCAAAATACTCGGAAATCCTTCATAATGGTAGAATGAGTTAATCATTCAGAGAATGAGAATACTCAGGGAACCTGAGGAAATACTTAAGGCTAAGAATAATACCTTTTCTTTGGGAGAGATGGAAAAGAGATACATCTTTTCTAAGATTAGGTGCAAGGTTTTATAACTTGAATCTCCAGGATTACTAAATCAATTTTAACACCAACTGACACTTAAAGCCTACAAGTATGTGCATCTGTGAACATGCATGTGTGTGCCCAAGTGGGTTGTATAAGAGGAATAAAGAATATGCATACAGTCGGTTAAGTGTCTGACTTTGGCTCAGGTCATGATCTCGCTGTTTGTGAATTTGAGCCCCACGTCAGGCTCTTTGCTATGAGCACAGAGCCTGCTTCAGGTCCTCTGTCCCCCGTCTCATTGCCCCTCCCCCTCTCTCAAAAATAAATAAACATAAAAAAAAAAAAGGATATGCGTAGCAGGCAAGATTTTACCAGGTCGCCCTTACTTACCTACCCTTCGAGAACATGGTTCACTCTTCCCACATCCTGCACCCCTCAGTAAGCCCTTCAGTTTCAGCAAAACCAACTACTTTCTATTTCCTGACCATGAACCTTAACAGCCATCTTGTTCTCATGCATGTGAATTCATATTCCTTCTTTCTGAATTTCCATTCTTTGTCTAATCATCAGTTCCAGTGTTGAATTATTTGAGACATCTCCAGTCTTCATAAGCTGAAATGGGAACTTCCTCCTCTTTGTTCCCTTGATAGCACTTGATGCATGCTTCTGTTGTGGCCAGCTGTTCATCAGAATCACTGGGGTTGGCTCTTTCCAGAAGGAAGCTTTTGAAGACACAGGTCACATTTTATTTTCTTTTGTATCATTGGTGCTCAGCCAGTATTTGGCATTGTGGTTGGTATTCTTTATAGGCCTATGGATGAATGACTAGATAAATAAATGAACAACCCTGGGACCTCAAGAGGAAGAAAACAAGAACAATGCTCTAGGGGGTTTTAATGATCTGGTGCTGGCAGTGGTGACATCATGCTGGTGTCTGGCAGCTACCATAGCCCTTGCTGCCAGGACTCCTTGGGTCCCTTGGCCAATCCTGAGTTATGGGGGAGTATGGCTGGGTAATCATTTGCAAATGCTAAAAAGAAACACTTGATGAAGGGAAGAATCAGCAGCAAGGACTGAGCTGGAATAAGATGATTTCCATGGTCAAAGTGACCTAAAATCAGAGAGATGAAATAAGACAATGAAAAATTCAAGGGGAAAAATATAAGAAAGATTTTAATAAAAAAGACTGCAACAAAAAACAAAGATTTCACTAATTTGGAAAACCCAGGAGACAATATATATAAGGGAAGTTACCATGTTCAACTTTTTTTAAGGAAAATAAACTATTAGAATAATCCTTTTGTGAAATTTACAAGAGAGAGAATTGATCCATCCAGATTTAAAGAAAAAAAAAAGTCTTCTTTATGCTGTCATAGTCCAGAAAATAGCCTAAGTTATTTTGAAAAATAAAAGTTTCTCTGAAAATATATGAACATCATGGAATTGTTCTTATCTGGTAGGTGTGATCACATGTTTCCATTATCTATCGCTATATAGCAAGCTATCCCAAATTTCCATAATTTAGTGCTTTACAAAACAACGATTATTTTATCATTATTTCTTCTGGAATTTGACTAGACTCAGGCTGTTCTCAGTTGGGACTTTAATGTGGTTTCAGTCCGAGGGTGGACTGGGCCAGCAATCTTCTAAGGCACGCTCAGTCAAATCTAGTATGTGAGGGTGGGAAGGCACAAATAGCTGAGGGCTGGAACAGCCTGGGCCCTCCCAAATTTCTCTTTTCCTCTGTAGCGTTTCCACCTGGCTTCTCCAGCATGGTGACCTCAGGTGATATTCTTACCTGGTGGCTCAAAAAGCTCCAAAGTTGTGTATCCCCAGAGAGGTGGTAGCTCATTTCCTTTATGAATTCACAAACCACGCAATGTCCCTTCCACCACATCTTCCACCACATCTGTTTATCAAAACTGTTACAATGACTCTCCTGGGTTCAAAGGGAAGTGACATAGACTTCACCTGTTCATGTTTAGATGTTTTAAACCATCATACACATTTTCAAGTACAGATTAAAACACACACACACACACACACACACACACATACACACACATACAGCCAATTTCTTACAAGCTTTCAATTACTTGGGTGTCATGAATTTTCAGTATGATTCAGACATGCTTTTAAAACTGTTCATGTCTTGCTAATATGCATGACCTCCATAGACGTTTAAATGGAACTTTATCGAGTGAAAATGGTAATAAATTAATATGAGATAATAACTTCTTCATTGCCTATTTTTAGAGAGACTAATTCCTAGAGAGATTTTTTAAAGTGTGTATGATTGCCACAGGATTAAGAAACTCGTTCTGATAGTCTATCACAGGCAAAGGTTGCTTGGGAAACAGTAACTGCCAACTGTTATGCATCCAGGGGCTTGTTTGATGAGATAACTGATTTTTCTCAGTCCCTGTTCTCTATTTACACACTGCAGTATCTCTGGCCAGATTCCCACATGTAGATTTTCTATTTATGCCTTACTTTTGACTCTCTTCAGAAAAATGACTAAAGCTGCTATCACGTCACAGCAAATCAAAATAAAATCCTGAAAGCTAAAGCGGTCACCAGGATTACTTTATTTAAAAACATTTTTGGGGCACCTCGGTGGCTCAGTCAATTGAGCATCCGACTTTGGCTCAGGTCATGATCTCACATTCATGGGTTCCAGCCCTACATTGAGCTCTGTGCTGACAGCTCAAAGCCTGGAGCCTGCTTTGGATTCTGTGTCTCCCTCTTTCTCTGCCCCTCTCCTGCTCGTGCTCTGTCTCTCAAAAAATAAAATGAAACATTAAACAAATTTAAATAAATTTTTAAATAACTCACTATTCATTGTTACCACTACAGATACCCTAAGACAGTGTTCTTATTTTTTTTCCATTATTGTCCCCTAAGTTCTCCCCCTCCACATGAAGTTCAATACCAGAGATACACTGTATATCTGTCTATATTATATGTATAGGTGTGCTTTAGACATAAAAACAATACTTTTTCATGCCTCAAGACCTAATTTTTTCTCCTTGAGAGAGATATCACCTCTATTGAAATGCATGCCCTATAGATATATTTTAATCTAATTATTTAATTAAAATAGCAAATCAGAAACACCACTCCCATCTGAGAAATGCACATTTAAATATTGATATTTCCAAAGTATTTGTGTCTAACACATCTATATAATTGTGTTCATGTATCTAAATATCTGTGCATAATGCCCAGAGATATTCCTACTACCAACCAAAAAAAAAAAAGCCCAGAAGAATAAGTGATCGATTTCTGTAGTTCAGACACAATGTCAGAATCAATGTTCAGAAAAAGGACTTTGAGAAATATGGGAAATAAATGCCATTAGAACACACAAGCTTCTTGAAACGCCCTTCCTAACCTGAATAGTGATCTTTGTGAAAAGCAAATTTCAAAAAGGCGATCTAGTAGGCTTTTCAACTTTGTACATGTCTTGAACATCTAAACAGTGTATTTAGTGCCATGTTTCAGATCCAGCCGTGCTATAGTCATGTGGAGCCGCATTCCACATCACACGGTCAAAGATTTGCTGAGT
The DNA here is from genome assembly GCF_018350195.1 of Panthera tigris. Classification (NCBI taxonomy): domain Eukaryota; kingdom Metazoa; phylum Chordata; class Mammalia; order Carnivora; family Felidae; genus Panthera; species Panthera tigris. The sequence goes on from NC_056664.1 coordinate 111,321,851, forward strand.
CAGAATGTTTATCATGTACCATTAGCCATGAAGAAGAGTTTAATCTAGACTTTCCCTCTCACCTTAGGAATGTGAGTTCTGGCCTGTGATTGTCAATGTATGTGTCATGTCTTCTGTCCCATTGTTAGGGTGTTCAGATGCGTGTTATAGCATAGATCCTCGGTGTATAAATGCATGCACTTCCAATCTTAGATTGTGCTGAGCATGGTTGGAGGGCTGTATTTAATATTATAAGGTTTGAGTGAGCCACTGAATAGAGGAAGACACGTTTGGATTAAACAACAGCAAAATGAACTGAATCTGCTTCCAGCCTCTGTTGCCACCACTGGAAGAGTCAGTGGTCCACGTGAGGGAAACATGGATTTATCTGCCCAGACTAGACTTCATAGTCACCCCTCTGAGAGATCTTTCCTGAACCCTTTCTCTGTCATCCCAACAACCAGCCACTCCTTTCTCTGTGTCTCAAAGGCACCAGTGTGCCCTGTGCCTGCAGCTGCCGTTGGAACTATCTTCCTTGTAGGTTTGCCTTCCTGGTACCCATCTATACGCTAATGAATGTGGGATCCCCTAAATACTCAGGGCATCTCAGTTATCTTTGTGTCCCCAGTTGGCAGCAGAGTGATGCACTTGTAAAATGTATCTGAAGAAAGGAAGGTGTACTGGCAGGTTACTCTAAATTAGCTTCACAGATTTTCCTCAGAGCAAACCTGGAATGGCCTCAATGTCAGCTCCTAGCACTGACCATTCTCACTCAGAAGACACAAGCCCTGAAATTAGGTGGTAGAATCATTAGTCTGGGCTGGGCCACGTTTCCTTGCTTGTTAGAACAAAAGCATAATTATATGCCATAACTCCACTCTCCCCATCTTTGTCACACAGAAGACGCTAGAGAAAAGAAAGCTGACAGAATGTCTGTCAAAGGGGAGAGAATTTGTATTTAGTTAAGTCCCAATTGTATTTTTAAGGCTGCGTTAATACCTTTGGAGGGGCAGTCCTCCTCAGCTACAGGACAGAACTTGTCTCGTTTTCTATCACCAGCCCTATGATTTCATCTAGAATTCCAGAATTCTGATAAACTGTCATGTGGAAAAATGATAAAGTGATTTATGCTCAATTTTGCTAGAAGGGAGAAATGCAAGGGCTGTCAGTCTAGGTCTTGAGAACAAATGAGTTACAGTTCATGAGGCAGCTCAATAAGGCTATCATTTCCCATCAGTTCCCATCACTGACAGCCAAGATTTACTAGTGAGAGAATGGGAAGGGGGCTGAGATTTGGTGCCAGGTGAATCAGCACTATTATTCCATCAGCCAGGCTCATATAGACAAGAGGCTACCATGAATATTTGATGGTAGCATTTTCCCAGAAATGTTTGTGAAACGTAGCATTACTTTTCTCCCATTTGCTGGGAACCTCTTCACTCTATCCACATGCGTGTGCATCTCTTTGAAAAATGACCACTTGTAAACCACAAAGGCATTTGGGATTGTTTGTTTTTGCCGCTCCGGCTGGGGGCGAGTTCCTCTTGGCAGTCTGCGCATGCGGTACACTAATTCATTGTCCCCCGTCCTCATAGGATGAAGTGAAAAATCCCTCGTCTACCGAGACGCTATATACATTTCATCTGTCATTATCCATCTGACACAGTGGCAGTGACTGGACAGCCTTCAAGCCCCCTATGTGCTCAGAGAAAACAGACTTTGATCTATGGCATTTGCTGTGTTCTCTAGGAAAACAAAAGGAGGTGGTTGGGGCTGGGGCGGATTAGATTAGGCCTAAAAATAGTTTGTGTTTTATTTTCTTTGAATTAGAAATACATAACTTTGTACATTCTGAATGATTACAGGGCTCTTTTTCTTGAGACATTTGTTTTTGGGGGGTGGGTGGGGCTTACCTCAGGACATTTCATATGGGTCTGGTTATTTTTAGAAGGAAAACCACTTAATCTTTGTCCTCGAGTGCTAGGGAAATGTGTTTCTAAAATCTCTAGGGGGAAGGTTAGTGTTTATTTTGTATTTCAAAATCACTAGATGATTTCAATCAGCCTTATCTATTTCATCATTTCCTCAATTGTAATCTTTAGTGTACTAATTCAAAAAGAGAATAATGGGTGTTTTGTGAGCATATGGAAAATTTAGGGCATAGGAACAAGGGGGGAAGTTTTTGAACTGCTGGGTATTTTGTTTGCCTTTCTACAGGTACTATGTAGGCAGATCCCTTCATTGAATTATGAACTTTAAATTCTCTTAAATTTTCTGAACATTCAGTCTAGTGAAATATTGAACAAAAATATATTCTTCTATATGACTACAATGCTGGTTGGTGAACACCAGTCATTCCTGCACTGAGTTCCTTAATCAGTTAGCCCTGTGGGTTTGAGGCTGCCTGAGCCAGGTGTTTACGTGGGGCAATAGTGTGAGTCTGTAAGATAGCGCGTAACGTCAAGTATATGAAGAAAGGTGGGCAGAAAATTAGAAGCTAAGGAAATAAAATTTTTGAGTTTAAAATTTTTTGTTCAGTCATTCAGCTAATATTCCCTACAGGCATTGTCCACGCTAGTCTGAATAGAGTTTCCAGTTCTCTTTAGCTTATACATTGATCAGAAGAGAGAGAAATAAAAACAAAGTATTGAGAAAAGTTTCAGAAAGTCAAAAGTATTTTGAGGGAATTAACGAAAGTGAGGTAAAATAGAGTGGCTATTTATTGATTTTAGCTTGAGTCAAGGACATTTCCCTGAGGCAATGACTTTTAAACTAAAATCCAAATGACTGGAAGGAGTATGACATCCAAAGGTCTCAAGGAGGAGTATTCCCAAAGGAGGAATTGCCTAGTACAGTAGCCCTAGGATAGGAACTGATTAGCATGTTTGAGAAATCAAAAGAAAGCCAGGGGTCAGACCAAAGAGGTCTTGGTAAGCCATTAAGCTGTTCTACAGTAAAAAGCCCTCAAGTTCTCTCTCTGGATCCAGGGAGTCAGATACACTTAATAAAGTTCTTTTAAAAAAGGAAAAGGAATGTTCTGTTGAGTATTCTCAAAAACCATTATTGCTGATGTTTAAATGAGTGTTTATAATGTGCCAAACATGGTTCTAAGTGTTTTATATATATTAAATCTTCTAATCCTCATCATAGCCCTGTGACGTCAGTGTTTTTATTAACCCTCTTATTGTACAGGAAGAAGCAGAATCATGGAGAATTTAAATGCACTTCCCACAGACTCACAGCAAGTGGCTGAACTGGGATTTGACCCAGGTTGTTTGGTTCCAGAGCCCATGTCTTTATTGGGAGACTTGTCACAGACTTAAAAGTCTTTCAAGGATATTTTTTTTCTGAATGGCGTGTGAATGTACAACTTATGCCATGGAGTCAGACAGTAACAAAATGTCATGTTCTTCTGAAATGGTTCTCCATAGGCTTAATGAATCCTTTATGTTAAAAAGTTTCAAGGTCAAAGATTCTTTTTAGCCCATAGAAACCCAGTATCGTTTGGTTGCTGGAAATGTAGTCTTCAGAAATAAAAAATCTAAAAGAAAAATACTAGATTAAATGTAAGTATTTTCTTCATAATTCGTGAATGCAAATCCCCAATGTAAAGTTATCTGTGAAAGAAATACTTGATTTTATTGCTTTTTATTTTTTTTTTTAACGTTTATTTATTTTTGAGACAGAGAGAGACAGAGCATGAACGGGGGAGGGGCAGAGAGAGGGAGACACAGAATCCGAAACAGGCTCCAGGCTCTGAACTGTTGGCACAGAACTCGAGGCGGGGCTCGAACTCACGGACCAGGAGATCATGACCTGAGCTGAAGTCGGAGGCTCAACCAACTAAGCCACCCAGGCGCCCCTATTTTTATTTATTTTTGAGAGAGAGATAGAGCATAAGCAGAGGCAGAGAGAGAGGGAGACAAAGAATCTGAAGCAGGCTCCAGGCTCTGAGCTGTCAGCACAGAGTCTGATGCAGGGCTTGAACCCATGAACTGTGAGATCATGACCTGAGCTGAAGTCAGATGCTTAACTGACTGAGCCACCCAGGCACCCCGACATCTGTTTTGTTTCTTACATTCCACATATGTCTACTCTGTCCTTCTTGAATCATTTTTTTCTTTGTCTTTTAGGACACAAAAGCCATCTATTTCTTTTTTTTTTTTCTTCTGGGAATGCTTCCTCAATGTCTACTTTAATAAATGCATTCTATTACCCAGTTACTAAATCTCAGAGTTAGTAGAAACTTGGTCCTAAACTGCCTTCTTTCTTTTCATACTATCATCCTACATGATTTCATCCCTATATGGAGCTTCAGTTACCATTTACTGATCTACCTAGATGGTTTCAAAACTGTATCTCTAACATACACTTCTTTTCTTAACCCTAGAATGACATATAAAAACATTTTACATGACATCTCTCCTCAAATGCCTAACGATATCTCCAAAGTTAGTGTTAAGTAATTCCTGATTGTCACATATAAACTTCCCCTCTAAAGAAATCTAACATAGTTTCTCACATATACACTTCCCCTCTAAAGAAATATAACATGGTTTCTGCCCAGTGGTTTTTAATCTCATGAATGACATTAACCAATCACCGGATTGCTGATCCGAGAACCAGAGTCACTGCCCAGTCCTCATGTTTATCTTAAATCTAAATACTACAGATTTCACCTGCTAAATGTCTTTCAAATTTATCTATCCACCCACTTGTCTTTATCTCTAACATTACCACCCCCATCAGTTTTCTTACATGCTCAGGAGCCTATCATCTCTCATCATTACTCCTTCATGTGGTAGACCTAATGGTACTTTCAAAAGCAGCTCTTATAATGTCAGGTTTTTCCCCTACTGCTTCTAGGGTCTGTACTAACCCTTTTAAAATTCCTCCAAACTCCAGAAAGTCTGGATTCCAAACCCCTTCTCCTTGTTTAATTTTGTTTTTAATCAAATTTACATTTTAAAAGTAGGATACATCATTCACTAATGTACTGTGTAGGGGAGGAAGAACTTCCCTTTACCCAATTAAGTTCTGTGGATGGACCTGAAAATTAAACTGATGTAAAACAGACCAACAGGAGAACAACATACAAATTTTATTTAATATTTTTATATACCCATGGGAGTCTGCAAAAGGAAAATGAAGACCCAAAGAGAAGTTAGAACCAAGAGCTTATATACCTTTTAAACAAACAAACAAACAAAAAATGAATGATAAATTTGTGGAGAAGTGACAAAAGGGTTTGGGTTAGGGGCAATAAATTGTGGGACCGTGACTAGGAAATATATGGGAAAATTTATGGAGAGTAAGGGTTATTTTGCTAGGTTTGTTTGGAGAGGTCCATTTTGGCACGTACTTCAGTTTCAGGTGATAACAATGTTCTTCTATTTCTGGTACAGGAAGGGCGCCTTTCTCATGGGAAAATTTACAACATGCTTTTAGATAGAAAGGGGAGAGCCCTTCCTGCACCTGTCATTTCTCAAGTGCCTTCAGCCGAAAATAATCCATACACCAAAGCAGCATATTTTGGGGGACCATGTTCTGAACCACTCCCACTACTACAAAAGAAAAACAATTGCCTATTCAACTATAACATGATGCTTATTTTTTATAAGGATTATAAACTACATTCCAACTTAAGTGATATAAAAATGTGAAAAAAAGAATGTTTTCCTTATAGATGATGAAACAATATGGTATTTCTTCAGATTTCTGTGCTTTGTTTCTGGTTCTGTCTTCTTGCTTTCTCTACTTTTTAGGTAGGGTTCCCTAGGAAACATGCTCTGAAGAAGATTTGCATGCAGGAAGTTTACTGGGATGTGATATCAGGGGCAGCATCTGGAGGGGATCTGAAAAATCATGTTTGGATAGAGGGTGAAACTGAACTGTGTCACATCAAAGGTCTTAGACAATCCTACAAATATTTCTGGAAGTAGGATGAACTTTCATTAATATCTTGAATTGGGCAAGTGGCCTAGACCTTATATATCTTCACTGACCAATCACTGGTTGTGGAATCCTTAGGGAGCAGGCATGAACTTAAGTCAGCCACCAACAATCCAAGCAGCTAGACAATGAGTGCTCAGTCCAGAGTGCATTGGTGAATCTAAGAAGCACACCGTGGCATCTACTACAGTCCACGCTCTCCTTTAAGTAAGTTATGGAAGAACTCTTTTGGGATTCCAGTGGTCTTCCTTTTCCTGAGAAAAACTTGCATGAAGGTGGCAAACTGGATGTACTTATACCCCTTTGGCTGTAGCTAATACTGAGGATGTAACTGATACTTCTACTCTCATTCTCAGATGGTACTTCTGGTATTTGAGATGGCTTTCTGGATGAGGTGTCTGAACACCTGGTTATTATGTTTTTCTAGGGCCATGAATGCTGCACTTTTCCCTTTACTATCAAAATTAGGCAATTGAATACCAAGAAATGTCCAACTGGACACCTGATTTCCATATATATTACTCCTTGACCTCTTCTAATGATTGGTGTCATTTAGCCCTTCCAAGATGAAGACTTTTATCTTTACCTGCTAGTTTTTTAGAGCAAGGAGTCCTAGGTAACTGGGCAACACCTAAAGCTTGAGATATAATAAGACTCTTGTTGTGTTCTCTGATATAAGTGTACCCTTTCTGAAATCAAGACCTGGAAATCCTTAGAGTCCAGAGTTGTAGAAGTAAGAAGCACAGATTCCTCCCCAAATGGTACACTGGGAACAATGGTAGGTAGGCACATTCCTCGTTCAACTCGCTAATTCATAGGCACATGTATTCTACTTAAAGAGGACACAGTGCCATATACTAGTACTTAATTTAGGGTATATACTGTTATCCTTTCAAGGTATCATCTCCAAGTTCACACTCAGATAGTTTTGCTTTAACAAGCCATTCTTCCCTCTGTAAAGCTGCTGGCTTCTGGATATTTAGTATATGATACAGCCAGTGGATGGTTTATACCCATTACTGCACTCTCCTTCTATATAAAGTGAATCAATCCAATTTGATTTTATGCAAGATTCTTTGTTAATGAATCAAGCACTAGAAGTCCTCAGATAGTGGTGCTACTGAGTCTCTCAGAAAAGAATAACTCATATTCAGAATCTGTGCAATTTCAATCAAGATGAATGTGGTAGTTTAAATATGTCCACAAATTCTTTTATATTCTTCATCCAAAAGTGGAGTCTAATATACTTTGTCTTAAATGTGGCATGATTTTAGTCATTTGCTTTTAATGAATAGAATAAGGAAGAAGTGAGGTCATATGATTTCCAAAGCTAGGTCAGAAAATATGACATAGACCTGCTTAGTTTTCTCCTGATTTGGGGACACTTGTCTTTAAAAACCACCACCATGCTCTGATAAGACCAAGCACCTACCTAATTGAAAGACCACATGATGGAGTTTCACCCTAGCTTCAGCTGAGGTCCCAGCCAACAAGTCAACATCAACAACCAGATGAATGAGTGAGTGAGTGAGTGCTTTCAGATGCTTCCAACCCCTACCCTTTGAGGTCCACTCATTTATGTGCAGTGAGCATAGAAGAGCTGATGATGTATGAGAAAAACCAATGTTACTGTTTTAAGTTTTAAGTTACTGTTTTATGTTAGTCAGTTTGGGGATGATTGTCTGTGTAATAATAGATAACCAAAACACTGAATTACTGCTCCTTCTGGGTGGGAAGTATCCAATATAGTCACCTTTCCACCATATTTCCTGGTATGTCTCTGCAAAGGATAGTGATTCATTAGGGGATGAGTATTTTCTATTTGAACCAGATTAAATATTGACAGTGACTGTAGCTGAATAAGAGCCTATGTTCTTGGGCCCACATGTAGTTTTTACTTTTGCTACCAAAATCACTCCGCTTATGCACACATAAGATTAGCAATTGGGATGCCGATGCTGAGTCATACTGTCTACTTGGCAGATGCTTTCTGGTGGTGTTAAGGATCTTTACACATTGTGTCTATTCCCATATATCCATCCACATGCCTTTATCTTTAACCTCCTTATCCCTCACCATTCAACGTTTCTCCTTCCAGATCCCTAATCAACCAGCATTTGCCACTGCTCATGAGTCAGTTTTTACTCTTACCTTAAGCCACTTTTTTAATTAAATTATTTATGTTGTGTGAGAGAGAGAGAGAGAGAGGACGAGTGAGGAAAGAGCAGAGAGAGAGAGAGAATCTCAAGCAGGCTCTGCACTGTCAACGTGGAGGTTGACACAGGGCATGAACTCATGAACCATGAGATCATGACCTGAGCCAAAATCAAGAGTCGAAGGCTCAACCACTGGGCCACCCAGGTACCCCTTGAGCCACTTATATTTCCAAAAAAAAGTGCTCAACCAGGTGTACTCCATATCTTTTAATTATTGGAAAATGTCCCTTTGTCACTGTATTTTCCAGTCAACCCTGAGTGGGGCTCTAATGTAGTCAATGTTCATTTTTGTTTTCCACTCACATACTGAGCTGATCCATTCAAAATCCAAGATTGGCTTTTTCCCTTCTTCTATCAGCTGGTAATAAGGGACCTCCCATTCAGTCATGTGAACTGAGAGGTATTAATTGTTCATTAATGGTGGGTGGCATTAGGGTCTGAGATATCTGCTCATGCATCTTACTTGTAACCTCTGGTCTTACTTCTGCCCAATCCCTGAAATACCACTTCCACTTACAATAGACAGTTATTGGACCCACCTGAATTTATGGTTTTGTAGTTCTAGTAGAACATGATAGGCACTTCTGACATTTTATGTCCTATATTCAGGCTCTCCATTTTTACTTGTCCCAGTAGCAGGCCAGAAGCTCCATTTTGGCATGGTCTTGCAGATTGCATGGCTTTGCTCCAACACCCTAAGATTTTATATTATGATTTTGGGGGGAAGTTTACCACAGGCTGAAACTGGCTTTTCTTGTCATCAATACTCTTAATATCATAAGGTCTTCAGGGTCCTATGGTCATAGGAACAGGGCCACTTATACCACTGCCTGGTTCTATTCTAGGCCTCATTCAAAGCTGGCAGCATTTTATGTCATATGGTAAATGGGTTTGAGTAATATTTTCAAGCATGGAATATGCAACCTTCAGAACATAATGAGGGATTTCTAGGTGGTTCAGTCAGTTGAGCGTCTGACTTTTGATTTTGGCTCATGTGATCCCAGGGTCATGAGATCAAGTCCCATGTCAGGCTGCATATTGAGAATTGAGCCTACTTAAAATTCTCTCTTTCTCCCTCTGCCCCTCTCCCCTGCTTGTGCGTGCTCTCTCTCTCTCTCTCTCTCTCACTCTCTCTCTCTCTCTCTTTGTCAAAATAAAAAAAATAAAAAATAAATATTTAAAACAGAACATGAGGAGGCATACAAGGTGTTGTTATTCTTCTTGGTAGTGACAGTTGCAAGATGTAATAATTTACTCCTTACTTTAAGGGAATGTCCCAATTAAGCCACAGACCAGTATACCCCAAAAACACTTCACTCAGTGGGTCCTTCCATCTTTGCAGAGATTATTTCCTATCATGCAATATATACTTTCCCAAGCCTCCAATGTGTTTGCTACTTTTGTGGATCTGTTTTGGTTGACATGATGTTATTGATATGGTTCTACCAATTTAATGGACCATTGAGATATTCTATGGAATATCCAGATAATCCAGTTTCCCTCAGACTATATTTGACAAAAGGCAGAAGACTTCATAGTTCTGGAACAAGGCCATGAAATATACTGTTTCTGATTCTCATTTCTGACTGGGATAGAAAAGAATGCATGTGACATTCCAAAGGCAGTGTCAGCCTGCTCTACCAAAGATATTATATCTAGTATGGTGGCTTTAATTGGTGATACCATTTGTTTCAGTTTTTAATAATCTAGTGTCATCCTTCAGCATTCATTTAGCTTTAGGAGGGTCCAAACTCATGAGTCATGTTGGGATATGATAGGACAGTCAAAAGGTTGGCTCTAATCTTTGCTATTCCTATAAGCAGTGATATTATTCTTCACTTACTCTCTTGATAGAGGCTTCCACTTGGACTAACTCTTATAGTACTTATCCCACACACCAAGGAGCATGTTGGGAATTTTCCAACTACAAGGTATACCCATTTTAATTATATGTTTAAAGAGTAGGCATATGACTATGGTTGTGGCCCTTGACTCCCAAGATCTTTGCAGATGCTATTTCCTCTCTAGAGATGATGTCCATTTCCCTCTTTGCTTCCTTGACTCTTACTTATACTTTAAATCTCAGTTCAGAAAAACCTTCCTGAATAGGTAAATTTTTTCATCATAAGCTCTTAGATGACCTGGGCACAATAGTTTTGATTTTATAATTATTTGCATGATTATTTAGGGACTGTTTATTTGCCTGACTAAATTATAATTTCCATGAAATGCAAGGAGAATATTTGTATTTAAAGCCTTTACCATACTACCTGGCATGCAGTGGTATTTAATAACTTTCATACAGTTAGTTTATATAGAAGGAATACAAGAACACATTAATAAATTAGGAGCTGCACTAGAATTTTGACTAGAGACCTCAAATTCTGTCTCATAAAAATAGATTTGTAGGACCCTCAAATTAAAAAAAAAGTTAATTAGTACCTGCTACATAGTATGAATTACCTGCATTATTTGATGTATTTTTGACAAAAATTAATGTTCTCCAGATTGGCAATATTCTACATATTTTTGCCAAATTCATGTTTAACTAGCTTGAATAGCTCAAAATCACTTTAAGTGCCTAACTAGGATGGTTGTACTATAATATTTGAGGCTTTCAAGTTATCCTTAGCTTAAGACACCCATATAAGAACATTTGAGGGAAATCAAAGTAACCATGTTGTATATGCTGTTAAATCATTTAAGTTGGTGTATTCATTGTTGTTCAATATTACGTATTCTAGTCTAAACTTTTCTTATTTTAGACATTATATTCTTAAAGTAAGATTCCATTCTATATGTGGTATATTTATATTATACACATTGTAGAACATATTAAGTCTAAGAACATGAATTTCTGCCTCCTAATATTTTTGTATCTCAATAGAATTCCAAACTCAAAATTACACAAGAAGGAAGAATTTCTCATTGACAGAAATGTCTAATTCAAAAGCTTTTTTGGAATTGATGAAATTGAATTTAAAGGCAGTTAATGTTAAGAATGAATCCTATAAATATTTTTATAGAACTACTCAAAGATGTATGTACAAAATTTGCAGTGTAAAATTATGTGTACACAAGGAAACTGAAAATGTGCAACTCGCCATAAAAGGGAATTGTTAAAAACAACACACACATACAATAGAATATATACATTTTTGCTCTATTTTGTTGCATTTTGTAGACTGAGATCATTATAAAGAATACAGTTGGGTATAAAAAAAGAGAACACAATAGGCATGAGTTATAATATGAAAAACTCTATAGCATATGCTTTTAAGTAAAAAAGCAAGATGTAGAGCAACACTATGTAGAATTGTCCCTTCTGTGTGAATAAAACTTTTGAGAGGGATATGCAAAAAATAAAATCTTGTTTACATTTCCTGGGGAAAGGAATTAGGAGCTGGAAGGGAGAAGATGCCACTCACTTCTTTTTTTTTTTTTCCTTTCTTTACTATATGAGTTTTACTTTTTTTAATTTTTTAATGTTTATTTATTTTTGAGAGAGAGTGAGAAAGAGACAGAGCGCAAGCAGGGGAGGGGCAGAGAGAGAGAGAGATGGAGGCACAGAATCTGAAGCAGGCTCCAGGCTCTGAGCTGTCAGCACAGAGCCAGATGCAGAGCTTGAACTCACAAACCATGAGATCAGGACCTGAGCCGAAGTCAGACACTTACTGACTGAGCCATCCAGTTGCCCCCTATATGAGCTTTTAATGTACATAAATATTGCTTTTGTAAAAATTACTTTAATTTTAAAAACATATTATTCCACTACCCCAGAAAACAAAAACTTTGATGTAAATTTCTCTATATATGTTAAGGAAGGAAGTTCTAGAATGTTATCTAAACACTTTTTATTTTATATTTTATTTCTCAGGTAATTCAATATTTGATTTTTCTCTAGAAAGCCAACCTCCTAAAAGAATCAATAAGACTCAACCATTAATTCAATATTGAACATGCAATCAAGGTGTTTTCCAGTTGTCACATCATTGTTATATCAGGTTTCAGAATCTCATGCAACAACACTCTGTGATTAACACCTATAATCTCTTACAATAAAAACAATTATATAACAAATTCTGAAGGAAGTATTAACTGAGCACCAAATATTAACTGCTAAGTGGTGGGATCGTTAAAAAAAAACAAAACACTGCCCCGGCTTGGTTGCCAGGAACGGGTGCTATGTGGCTTCTTTCCTGCCTTTACAAAAAACATATATATTCATTATATTCATATTAGTACAGTTTTAATATTAGTACATATTAGTACATTCATATAGTACATATATTCTTATTAGTACATTTTTTTGTTTTGTAAGAGTTCATCAAAATCAAAACAAAGATGTGTCATTTTCATTCAATTTTATATGCATTCAAAATAAGGGAGAAGGAAACCTTTGTGAAATACAGTTGCTTACCTATTTGGGAAATAACTGCCTGGCATTGGTCTTGTTGGGTGTCTTGGTCTGTCAGGGATGCCACTGACTGAGATGTGGCAAGACCCATATTTTGTTTATTATTCCCTTTGTCTTGAAAGCAAACACTGTTATATTTTTTGTTCTATATATTTTTGCTTGTTTCTCTGTGTTGCCTCTATAAGAGTACCAATACATGAGGGATATTCAATAATTGGGACTATTTCTAGTGGTTCATGTTAGTTTAGGAATTTGGATCCCCTTTGATAAAAGCAAAGCTCAAGCCTCTCTCTCTAAAACCATACATTCAAAATACACGCATTTTATAAAATTTTATTTGATTTATTTTTCTTTTTTTAGTCTGTATTTATTTTGAGATTGAGAGAGAGCACAAACAGGGGAGAGGCAGAGAGAGAAGGAAAGAGAGAATCTCAAGCTGACTCTGTGCTGTTAGCCTAGAGCCGGACCTGGGGCTCCATCTCAGGAACTGTAAAATCATGACCTGGGCTGAAATCAAGAGTTGGTGATATGCCCCGATTCGAGAGACCCCCCGAAAACAAACCACCAGAGTCCAGAGTCAAAGCCAAGCGGCAAGGGTCGTTTATTGCAGGTTCGAACCCGGTCCTCCGCGCACTCGTTGCCGGTGACGCTAAGAGGCCCCGAGCAAGGATCTTACAGCTTCTTTTATAGACCGGCACAAACAAGTTAGGGATTTTTTTTGAGGTTACAGAGCTGTTATAGGTTGACATTTAAATTTGAACGCTCAGCGGAACTTGATTGGTTCCCACCTTTATTTCAAACCATTCAGCAGAACTTGATTGGTTCCCGCCTTTATGTCAGACTACCACCGGCGCGCCCTGGCTGGTTTCCGGGACGGCGGGGGAGGGGAAAGATCTTTTCTTTGCAGTTGTGAGTACACCTGGTAATTTTTCTCTTAGCCTCTCATTGGATGCTTAACAAACTGAGTCACCCAGGTGCCCCAGTTTTATAAAATTTTATAAAGTGTCAGGTTGTGTGTGTAGATATATATACATCTATCTATCTATCTATCTATCTACACTATACACTGTACTGTAAAGGCAATGAGATCTCTATGACATCTTGACATGTCACTTACTATATATGAAATAACATAAATTTCTTTGAATGACATATGTGACCTTTGGTTATCTAGCTTCTACCAATTATTTTCAACTAAGGAGGATTCTGCCCACTTAGGGACATGTAGAAAGGTACGGAGGGAGACATGTTTATTGTTACAACTGTGGTGTTGGTACTGGGGATCATATGCTACTGTTATCTAGTGGATGAATAGCAGAGATTCTGTCAAAAATCTGCTAAAAATGAATAGGGTAATCCTAAGAACAAAATCATCAGGTTCAAAATGTCAGTAGTTGAGATATGCTGGACTACTGTTAACATCTCACTCAGTCTCCTATCCACACATAACCACTTGCCATTCTCATGAAAATTTCTTCTTTCTACAATGCCCTTCCCTCTTGACCATATGGTCACTTATATTTAAAGTATTTCCTTTTAGGTGACTCCTCATCAGTGTTTGCAGAGAACTCTGATGTGAGTGTCTCCATTGTAACATTAAATTATAGTATTTACTAACATATATGTCTTGCCCACCAAACCTTGAGCTTCTCCAAGCAACTGAAACCCTGACATCTGGTAGATGGTAGCCACTCAATAACAACTTGTTGAACTCTGACTGAATAAGGACCAGTTTTAAAGGTTGGAATACATTTGACTTTTGTTTGATGTTTTCATGAGAGATGGATGAAAATTCTTTGACCAGTTGCTCTTCAAAAGGATCCAGGAGGCTGACTATTGTGATATTGGTTGGGGGTGGGGGGGAGAAGAGGGAAGAATAACCTGTTATAGGAAATAAAATTCCTATCACAACAAAGAAGTGCTCTGTTTGGCAGTTAAATCAGCATCTATGCAGTTCAAACCATCAGAGATTCTTAAATACAGAGAACACACTGAGTGTTGCTGGAGGGGAGTTGGGTGGGGGGATGGCCTAAATGGGTGATGGGCATTAAAAAGGGCACTTGTTGGGATGAGCACTGGGTATTATATGTAAGTGATGAATCACTGGGTTCTACTCTTGAAATCAATACTACACTGTATGTTAACTAACTTGAATGCAAATAAATAAATTTTAAAAAAAAGAATCTATGCAGATGCAGGTGTTTTCTTATGCAAAAGATGTAAAATACAGTGGTTGAATGGTGCTTTGGCAGCACAGAAAGGATACAAGAATAGATCATGGAATCTTAATTGCCTTCAACTCTTCTAAGCATTCTACTATCTCCGTAGTCATTTCAGTCAGGCTTCTGCTTAATTGCCTCCATCTCTGCAGGGTACAGTAACGCTGGGAATTTTTCTAGGACTGAAAGTTTTTAGATGCCAATGAGTTTGTGGAGGTGTAACTGAAACTCATTCTCTCTATTCCTCACCCCGTGACACACATTAACACAATGGCCTTCTGTTTCCACATCATTCCGTGAAGTGCCATCAACTTTTCAAGCCATTAGGTTGCCCTTTGCACTGGAGAAATTTGCTCATATGATGTGTGAAGTGAAACTCTTCACTTTCTCTAAGGCAGAGAACTGTTTTGAGTTTCCATTGCAATGCTGTATATACTGGACTTGTTGAACACCTGTATTGAGTTCAGGCTCTGCCATTTGCCAGTTGAATGGCACTTTGATTAGCACTGAATGTCAACTGAATGGCACTTTGCTACTTTTGGCTTGTTTCTTTATCTGTAAGGTGAGGCATTGGAATACATGATCTCTAAGGTTACTCATAGGTCTAATTTTCTTCAATTCTGTGACTAGTATCCACAACGAAAATCTCTGCTCCAATTTTGTATGTGCACATAAGGGTTTGATCATGGAATGACTCTAAGCCTAGTTGATCTTTAAATAATTCATCATCAGACCTTCCTGAGAACCAGGCTAAATTTTTGGCCACCCAAATGAGGTTGCACTCAAATAGTGACCCACACCAAGAGAGAATTGTCAGTCTTGTTTGATAACCAGTCAAAAAGTATCTTTCCTTTATTGAAAAGATTTCTCCTTCTTGTCCTATATCTAGTCCCTACAATCCATATATTCAGGGAAGCTGGCCAACCAACAGGACACTGTTTTCCTTTGTCTGGCTAGTTAGTAAATTTACCCTCCATATGAACTTGTTTTGTGCTTTGGTTAATATTTCCACAGCATAGAGTCAGGAAATATTAAGGTCAATGGAAGCTATACATTTTCCTTTCCTGGGGTGTTTTTAAAGCAGCATTAACCATTTAATCTCTGTTCACTTTCCTGGCTTAAGGAAACGATGACTTCTAGGAGTACAATTGGAGCTTCTATGCAGATTCCAAGCCAAGGCTAACTTTTTAAAGAAGCAAATGCTTGCTAATTGTCCCTGTGTATAGTTGAATAGCATTCATGATCAGAATTTAAAACATCAGTCCCTTCCCCTGCCTGCTCTACTGATTTGTAGACATTGGTCTCTTTAAATTTAGAGATTATTTGATGATTCATGCCTTAACTCATGCTTGGTCAACCCTTATACATATATAAATAAAGTCATTTTTGAGGGACAAGGTTGTTAATTTAATAACACCTTAAGTAAGCAAAAATAGAGATGTAGGGCTACTTTACTGAATATGCTCCATAATTTTCATAGACAGCTGTATAATTATTTGGGGAATTCTCTTAATGAGTATTTTTACATTTAGGTAAGCCCCTTAAAAATTAATAGTAATTCTGATTAAAGACTTAGTTTTAATATGAGAAGTGTTTGAATGCTTTTTAGTGGTAATTTGTAGTTTTACAAAGTAGCTACGTACCTAAGATGTGCTTTCAATATTGTTTTTTTGGTAAAATATTGTTTAATCTGATTTACATTTTTTAATAATGGCTACATTTTGGGAAAGAACTATTTGAAACAAAAAGCCATATCTAATCAGGAATCAGCAGGCATCCTTAGTGTTGAACACCAGCCAGAGCCTAAGAAAATGTTCAGATGTGACCAACCAATATTGTGAACAAGTAGAAAGCAATAGGCAACCATGTTCCATTCTTACACATGACCAGAAATAAATGACAAATCTAGACATGAAAAAGTCAGTAGGTCATCTTTCAAGCCAGGCAAAGGATGCACACAAATTAGTCCTGAGGAAGATTAAGTGTTGTGGGTCTATGAAGGACAAGTTTATGCTTAGACCTTGTAAGCAATGAATCCCTCAATTTCAAGAAAGTTTTACATACACACTCACATATCAAATCTCAAAGTTGTGAATCATTATGCAGTTCTGTTGAGAATATCCGATGTAATATAAACTGGAATAACTGTTGATATAGTCATGATAGTTTGGAATATTTTTATGACCAAGTTTGTAGAGCTATAGATCATATCAAAAAATGCTGTTTGGATTTAGGCTGTAATTGTGTGTAGCTACCAGATTGGCCCTACGGCTGTTACTTTTTTGGTTAGACTGTTTCATTTGCTTTGTTTTTCAATCCAGTGTAGCCAAAGACTGAGATAATTTAAAGGGAACACATTTGACTTTAAATGGGTACCATCAGTAAATTATCATATCCAGAATGAATCTTTAGCTTGCAGTTCTGACTTTTGCTTTTCTTATTGTAATTGAAGGAAGGAGTTGCCTCTTCAAATGGGAAGGGAACAAAGATACTTGCCAATATCAAGTGTAGAGTCAGTTTTGTTTTTTCCCCTTCATGCTAATCCTCATTATCACATCTCTCAAAATATGTATGTAGTTTTTATGATCCACTTAACCAACCAGTTGGTTGGTTCAAAATATTGAATATTAATAAAATGAATTTCCAATCTAACTTTCTTTTCTATATCATCCATGAAAATTTTAGAATGTGTATATATGTATATAAGATATTATATGTTTTATATGTGTTAGAAGTAGGTTATTTGCAGTTCTTAAAATTCTGCTTATTTTAATCTGAAAACGCATTTCTTGTGCGTGTACAATAAATTTTTGATATCCAAGTTTTAGATGATTAAAAGTATTAGTCTAAACATTAATAATCCACATCAACACTTCCATATAACAAGATATTCTTATTAATAATGTAAGCCTACAGTTATAATTTTAACTCTCAATTCTGTAAGGATGGTGACTTTTTTCATAACGGAAATAAATTCTTCACAATGGGAAGGGAAAGAGACACTCATTTAATAGACTCTGCATATCTTGATAAGAATATTAATTGATTCTAAGATTGGTCAAACATTTCAATACTGTAGAAATATCAAGCTATCAATTTACTCCTTATATTTGAAATTGAGGCGGTGAGATAATTGAACTTTTTCTTTTACAAAATATTCTTACAATTTAAGCTAATGTTGATCAAAACACCTTTGGATTTCTACTCGAGGAATTATCTGTTCAAATTCCACCAGTTTCTTATATCTATGTAATTTAAAATTTACACATATATTATTCAAATTGCTTAAATTTATAAGTCTGCTACTTGGGAAGATAATGTAAAAGTCAGTAATGATGCATAAAAATACCCAGCTATGCAGAAATGCAAAAAAATAAATAAATGAATAAAATCTAAAGCATACATCAGTGAAACCAGAAATGGAAAGAATCAGTTAAAATAACAAAACCTTTTAGCCCAAGCACACTTTCTATAAAGTAATTTTATCATGATTATTCTAGGTTCCTCCACATGAAATAACTTATCTATATTCATTGAAAGAAAAGCCAGCTGCATTATCTTTAAGGCCCTAGTGGATTTATATTTATTTTTCCATTTTATGTTAGGTCCATTGATTTGTGTTCCTTGCAAGGGTTTGTTTTTCGTGGATTTTTTGTTTCTGTTTGTTTCTTTTTATTTTTTATTTATTTTTTATTTTTTTTATTTTTATTTATTTATTTTTTTTTATTTATTTATTTTTGGGACAGAGAGAGACAGAGCATGAACGGGGGAGGGGCAGAGAGAGAGGGAGACACAGAATTGGAAGCAGGCTCCAGGCTCCGAGCCGTCAGCCCAGAGCCTGACGCGGGGCTCGAACTCACGGACCGCGAGATCGTGACCTGGCTGAAGTCAGACGCCTAACCGACTGCGCCACCCAGGCGCCCCGGTTTGTTTCTTTTTAATAACATACCACAGCAGACGGTTAAAATGTAACATGATGATGTAATGACTTCGCTGTTTGCCTTTAAAACTTACGAAGACAAATAATTATATTTTTTAGAAATAGATAACTATTCATTTAATTTAGATATATAAAATGGATTATTGATCAATGGAGGTTTTACTCCTCTAATTTCAAAGGAATGGTCAGATCTTATCTAGAGTATTGTTTGCATTTCTTGGTTTCCCATTTTCAGATAAATATTCATAAGCTAGTGATGTTCAAAGAAGAGGAGAGAGATTATGGCTTAGAAAACAACTCATAAAGGATAGTTGAAACAGTGAATATGTGCAATTTGGAGATAATATCAATAAAAGGAGTCCTAGGTTTCTTCAAATATGTAAAAGACGACAATGGAACAGGTTTGTTTCTTCGTAGATGACTAAACCTAAGTGGACATAGATCAGTATAATGATGAACATTTAACAGTGGTGTCCAACAAAAAGAATGCTTTAGAGAAAGGGGTGGATTTGTTTTGTTTGTTTATTTTTTCCT
This sequence comes from Panthera tigris, assembly GCF_018350195.1. Classification (NCBI taxonomy): domain Eukaryota; kingdom Metazoa; phylum Chordata; class Mammalia; order Carnivora; family Felidae; genus Panthera; species Panthera tigris. The sequence continues at coordinate 111,341,108 of NC_056664.1, forward strand.
CAGCTTTTTTGAGATATAATAAATAAAAATTGTATGTATATATGTATGATATAGTATGATATTTTGATATGCATATACATTGTGAAACGATCACACAGGTTAATTAACATATCCACCAACTCATATAGTTGTCATTTGTTTGTGTGTATGTGTAGGAAGAACATTTAAGATCTCCTGTTGTGGCAAATTTCAAGTATACAATACAGTATTTCTTGTACTGTATTTCTGTCTATCCTGGCTATGGTAAAGGGGATTTCTTGGATGAAACTGTAAAATCTCTTCCAACTCTTAATTGTAAACATCTGGAATTGCATTCAGATAAAAGGATCAGTGTATACTGAGTTGTCTTTCCTTCTTTCTTTTTTCTTTCTTTCTCTTTTTTTTTTTTTTTTGCAAGCTTCGATTAGTTGGGTAGAGCATCAGTCTACAAAAAGAAGCAACCCCACTCCATAGGGTATGCAAGACACTACTGAGATAGAGCAAGAAAGCATTAGAACACCTATTGGGGTTTATTTTATCTACTGTTTGCATAGATTTTAATGATAAATATAATATTAAAGTCGTTATACATGATTATGATTGATAAACACATTTTAAACTTATAAAATGAAGTTATGGAGTAGAGAGGAAAGTTAGTTTAGAATAATTGCACCGGACTGTCATATATCTATGACAGAAATAAAGTACAACTCACAAATAACTTAACCTTTAGATTTTTATGTTTTTCAAGTTCATGCCAATAAGGTTATGCTGGGATTAAAAACTGAGGGTATGCTGGAAGGACAGGCCTTGTTAGCCATATTAATGTTAATAAGTTCATACGCTGTCACAAAATTAATTGTGTATGTAAATTGGGATGCAGTAATAATGGCATTGTAGACGAAGCACTACCCTCTCACATATAGGGTCATTCTACATCTAACCCAAGGTTTTAACCACAATTAGTTTAGTGGTTTGGGGTTATTACCTGCTAGGCAGTAGTTCTCCATCAGAATGACTATAAAGCACATAATTTATCACAATTAGGCTTAATTGGCTACCTTCGTCTCTGTTCAGTGGATGCCAAGAGTGGAGACAGTGTGGACAACAATTCTTATCTCAGCACCCAAAAAAGACAGTTTTAGGTCATTTTCTGGCAAGTTCTATGATGGATGTGGTGTGGTTTCACCCTTAAGTACTCAAACAGAGGGCACCCACGTCTCACAATAACCTATTTTATTTTGTCTTCCTGAGAGTTTTTACTTTATTTTCGTACTCCAGCTCCTTTTCTTCCTCATCCTTCTCCATAAGCATTCTCTCAGTCTCCATCTTCCTCTCCCTCTCCCTTCCTGTGCCCTTCCCCACCCCACACACGTTTCTGATGCCAATCAGAAGACCCTAATCAAGCAACGAATATACAAGAAGGAATATGATTGTAGCAGTGTGATATACAATTTACATAAATAAATGTCACTCCTGCTTTTATATTGAATTCTGAAACAATTACTATATGCTGAGGACAAAAAGTAAAGAAAATTTTTAGTTTAATATTTCAAAAATATCCTTTCCTACGTTCAACATTTTTCATTCAGAGATGTTAAAAGAAAAACAATCCTTTTTAGTTTTGAAGACTGAGACCTCTTGGCAGAGTTGTATACCCTGTCTACAGTGCAAATGACTTGTTATGATCACCAGTGTTTCTAGAGTACTTAAAATCAAGAAATGCCAGTGAAACAATATACTGGATGAGGTCTATGTATTTTCCTCACCCACAGGGAAACAGATTTTTTAAAGACACACATTGACTAATAGTTCTAGCACCATCATAATTAAAGAAAGTGTTGATTTCTCCTTCAGGCATACATAAGGCCAAACACTAACATTAAGTGTATAAATGTAAATTTATTGGGAATAAGCTAAGAAAAAAGAGAACATATTAATTCAATGCCAGAAAATCAAGATCAACATTAGTTAGTAAATATGTTATCCATTGACTATGGCAAAGATGTGTTTCTAAATAAAGCAAAAGAGCTTATTTAAGTCAAAATATTTAGTTCTTCGATATGTTTCTTTTGAAGTTACTGGTTTGCATGATGGCATTCGTGAATACCAATGTAGACTAGACTGTGCCATAGAACTAGATTATGTTCAGACCTTTGTGTAGTGTGGATGTGACTATATTAAGTGGATATTTGCATCCAGTTTTCATCATAAAAATAATTTTTATTTAGTTGTGGTCTTAATTTAGACTTAAATTCTGAATATAAATATGACAGTAATATAAACAAAATTGTAGAGTGCAAAGCAAATTGGCAAATGCCGTGTCTTTTACAGAAAGTATTGTTGCAAGTATTAAGTTTTCCTTTGGTTGTGCTATAAAATGTAAACATGTAAGAGTCTCAATTTCACTTGTAATATGTGATTTTTTTTTGCATTACTTGAAATGAATGGCATTACATAGGTAAGCAAAGAACCCTGATTTCTAGTGGTAGCTTAAAAGCTGAAAATCTGTTGAGGTAGGCCGAAATGAATTCTTTTTTAAAATTGAAAAGCTTATGAATGACAATACATGTTTTTGTTGGGGAAAAATCAGTGTAGTAAGGATCTTATTCTCTAAAAACATACTCAGAGGGGATGCCTGGGTGGCTCAGTTAAGTGTCCAACTTGGGCTCATGTCGTGGTCTTGCTGTTCATGAGTTTGAGCCCCATGTCATGCTCTGTGCTGACAGCTCAGAGCCTGGAGCCGGCTATGGATTCTGTGACTCCCTCATTCTCTGCCCCTCCCCCACTCACTCTGTGTCTCTCTCAAAAACATAATAATATATACATACATACATAAGTAAATAAACAAATAAAAAATAAATATTAAAAGCATACACAGAGGATTATTGAATTATTATTACTGAGTTGTTGTTATAGTAGGACTAGTGAGCACATGAGTGGAAAGGAGGGGTGGTATCTTATCATGAATTGGATGTACAGTATTTGAGTAAAACTGACAATTTTATTACTATTCAGTTGCTTTCTGGACTACCTAATAGCACTTAAAACAAATGGTGTTCTCTGAATTTAAGTATCTCTGTAAGGAAAACCACCTAACCTTGACCACCCACAAGTTACCAGAAGAAGAGAATGAAGCATAAACAATCCAATTTTATATATTTATTAATCTGTCAACATGTAACTATTCAGATGGTTTTTAATATTAGAATCAAACATACATGGTCATCTTAGCATTAGCATGTGTGTGGAAATGAGGTTATAAGTTTTGAACTTTACCCCTGCAGGTAACTCAATCACAATCTGAAACATGGGCCTATGTATTCATGTTGGACATCACTGAGAAAGAAGTAACCTTTGATTTTAATAAGTATGAATGTTCTTAGTGTCTAGAAATAGTCACTGTAAGGATGCTGAGTGCCTGTAGTAGGCTTGACCTTCAACATGAGCTGCCCAGGGCTCACATATGTGTACAGCCTTTTGTCAGTTAAAAAAGAGAATTTTTGATGAAATGCTTGAAATAAAGGTACTACCTGCTAAAGTGTTAACACATTTAGGAGATACAAAGAGTGTTGTTCTAGTTTTTGAAATGATATTGAGCACTTAGAGAACATGGGTAAGTGGAAAATGAATAGTTTATTTATACTTCAGAGAAGCTCTGACAATCGTAACAGTGTAAACAGTGTTCATCAAGAAAACATATCCGTGGAACACCATTATGATTACTTTAGAGAAAAACAGCAGAATTTCATTAGTATTTTTTAGTCTTATTTCTTTTACAAATTAATATTATTTTTCTTAATTGCAAAATAAGTAACTTTACAATAAAACAAAAGGAATAAGGGAAGAGATACCTCATTCTAGCCCTGAGAATCAATAATGGTTAAAATGGTGTATCCTTGCAGACATTTGTATATATTACATGATATATATGCAAATACATAAACAAAGATATAATCTAACAGATATCCCTTGAGCCTGATTGGCCCCATGGTTAAAAGCCTTCTGAGATTGTCTTACTAATCTAAAAATAAAATTAAATCCCCATCTCTTACAGTGCAGTCTGGACAGACATATATATATATATATATATATATATATATATATATATATATATGCCTTTTTAAATAAGATACCATGGTGGGTACTGGAGGATGGTGAAGAGGTAGAGACACTATAGCAAAAGCAGCATCAGGAATTATTTTAAGTGATAATGTTTTTCAGTTATACTCATACACATAAGTCTCATCAGACATACACATTTTCAAAACAATAGTGCATATCTATTTCTTCTTGCTTATTGCCCTCAATACATTTTAGACAGTTTTATTCTCAGTGCATATAGAGCTCTTTCTCTATCACCAGTATATAGTACTCCATTTGCTTTTATGTACTAAAATTCATTTTCATGTTTCTTTTTGGAAGATAACATTTTTGTTATTGAATACAACTCTGGAAAAAAAAATGCAATCTGCTTACATATAAGTATATAATTGGCTCTTTACTAACTCATTCTCATATCTCTGCAGAGTAGATTCCTAATGTCAGATTTGGCTATCATGGTGTATATAAGCATAATTTATTTATTTTTTAAATTTAGGTATGAAAAGTGCCATTTCTGTGTGTACTTGCTGGCATTGAGTTTTATCAGTTTGGTTGCTCTAATCCATGGATATATTAGTTTCAGTTTAGGATTTGTGGTGAATAGCTTTGCATATGGTTATTGACTATTTCTCTGCTTATGGTTTTTGCCCATTTCTCCTAATGGTGGCCAGGTTTATTGTTTTGTAAGGCTATTTTATACGTTATTAAAATGAGCCCTTTAATTCTCAGTTTTGTTGTTTGACTTTAACACCAAAAATTTTGCTATAAATTTTATGGTTATTTTATACATATGAGTTTAGAAATGTCTTCTCCACTTAATTATGAAAAAATGTGTCTGTATTCTTATCTTAGCATTTAATTTGTTAATTCTTAGATCCTTGATTTCTCTTATTTATTGTAGTATATGGTATAAAATACGGCTTTACTTGGTCAATATATTTAAAGCATTTAGAAAAGTACCCAGGGCATTAGAAGCTCTCAGGGATTTGAGTTTAATTTTTGTTATTTGCCTTTGGATTAGGTTAAGTTGCAACTCCTTGTGGTATCTGCTCTGTGCATACTGTTTCTACAGGAAGTAAAGCTATATTGTAGAAGGAACACTGACTGAAATTAGCAGCCATATTCTAAATCTTTCTCAGCCAGGAGCTAATTAGTAACCCTGCTAAAGTAACTTGATGTTCTAGGCCTCAGTTTTCTGCTTGAGAAGCTGAGATTCAGTCTCCTTGTCGTTTCTCAAATTGTCTTCTCACAAGCACTGATTGTGGTAGGTGTTTATTTTTAAAAAATAAAAATTAAATAGCAAAATACCAGATTAAAGAAAGATAAGTAAGTGGTGTGTATGGGAGAGAGAACTTTGCTTTGCTTTTTACTGTGAGCCTTCTCAAAGCCATTATAATTATAGGTGCCGTGAATCTGCATGTATTGTACGATATTTTCTAAACTTACCTAACTACGTATCCTTTTTTCCCCTCCAGAGAATCTTACACAAAATAATAATTTGCGGAAGTCTGGGTTCAATGATTTCTGAGTCCTTTTTCTTCTCTAATGCTCTAAAAATGTCAGATAATGGGCGTCTGGATGGCTCAGTCGGTTAAGCGTCCGACTCAGGTCATGATCTCACAGTTCATGGGTTCGAGCCCCGCGTCGGGCTCTGTGCTGACAGCTCGGAGCCTGGAGCCTGCTTCGGATTCTGTGTCTCCCATTCTCTCTGCCCCTCCCCTGCTCACGTTCTGTCTCTCTCTGTCTCTCAAAAATAAATAAATGTAAAAAAATTTTTTTTGATAAAAATGAAAATATCAGATGTTCTAAGACTAAGCCATGCCATAATATGCAGATCTGGATTTCTCCAGTTATTCCACAGAATACACACTATTAATACTCACTTTCAATAATTATGGTGTTCCTTGCTATAGCCCACAAGCCCATGTATTAATTAATAGTGTTAATTATTGCCACTGCCAAATGCCAGACAAGGTGCTGAGCATACAGATGTTTAAGACTTAGTGCCTTTCCTTTAGAGTCCCTGGTGCCTCTGCAACGTGTGGGGAATACAATGTATTTCTTAGTTTTAGAGCCAAGTCCACTTTGTGGAATCAGTTACTCGGTAACCTGTGTGTGTGAAAGGTGAATAATTTTTTAATATTTCAAGATGCTAAAGAGATCAAGTTTGTTGCTTTTTAGAAAATCACTCTCCTTTTATAGGGTAAGAAATATTTCTGCTTTGTTTTTTGATAGCCTTTAAATTGGGACGTAAGTTGCTTCTGTGTCATATTTGCTTGAAAGAATTCTATTTTCAGAGCTCTGTATTTAGTATGGCTTATGTAGATTTATTACATACATTTCTGTGGAAGTTTATTGCGAAAATAAAGCATGTAATTTATTGAAATATTACAGTCATTTAAAAAGTAAATAAGCCATATGATCAAAGAACCATTCTGTAGAGCTATTTTGTGATATAATTATTTTAAGGTAGAATATAAAATAACCAAAGCAAATCTCAATAAATTGGTGTGGCCAGTTTAACATTCTTTTTTTGGTTGAAACTCTGGCAGGATATTTAACAGTTGTAAGGAATTGAGAAGTGCACCATTGTTTTTTGTATTCCCACAGGAAACTGAAGCAGTGTATTAAATGGAAAGAATACTTACAGGACTATAGCTTTAAATCTGCTATAGGGTCTGTACTTCATTAATTGCAAATATGACCCAGTGAGGGAACACTGTACATATGTGCACATATGTACATATCTGTACCATACCCATTATCATTAATGGGACATAAATGTGTTTACATTTAAAATACCCTACGCAGGGCACCTGGGTAGCTCAGTTGGGTAAGCATCAGACACTTGATTTTGGGTCAGGCCATGATCTCACATCATGATAGTGCAGATCCTGCTTGGGAGTCTCTCTCTCCCTCTCTCTCTGACCCTCCCTGCTTGTGCTTACTCTCTCTCTCTCTCAAAATAAATAAATAAACTTAAAAAAATAAAATAAAATAACCTACTCTGCAAAAAGAAAAATGAAAAAAGAATATATATGTATTATATATATATATATATATATATATATATATATATATATATATAATCTAGAATCCTGATATTGTCAGTTAGGACTCACAATATCTATATAGGATATAGTCAGATAGGACTTAATGTTTTGAGGTAATTTCTTTTTGAGGCAATATCTAGACAGCACAATATATACTGTAAGATTGGAGATTTGCACTGGACCTGGCCATCCTACCCCTCATAACTAAGGACCAGAAACAAATGTGTAAACTTGACCCTCACAGCTGCCTACTGGGAATGTGTCAAAAAGTCTGAGCATGGCTTTAAGTGATTGAATCAGAAAAGGGGCCAAGCAGAACTTCTGTTCCTGCCATAAGTTTGCCACCATCGCAGGGACTGAATGATTCCTTCTATAAATCTCAGTGACTTCTGACTCAGACCTTTAGGTCTGGCCACCAGACTAACAGTCTCTGCAATTTAATGATCTGTAGTGAATATTGACTAACTTTCTCGTTTTTGATCACTAAAGGCAAGTATGTTGATAAATTAATATCTTTATATCTACTATATCTTACCTATATATCTATTATATATTAGAAAATTTATTCTAAACACTACTACTTTCTAGATTACTGAAATGAAGGGAGAATGAGTCTTCAGAGACAAATAGAAGAATAAATCAACTTAGACCTTGAGGGACTGACGGGTCATACAGTACTAGGTCTATAACTTCAGTGACCTGAACCAAGTCCACAAAAAAGCCAAGTATCTGACTCTGTGGCTTACCCATGTCCTTGAGCAAAGCAACTTGCTGATGCATTATAACATGAATTGCATTAGCACATTTACATTAAAATGTGACATGATATCAAAAGATTATAAGATAGCAAATCTTTGGCATACTACCTGGGAAAAAAAACCTGTGGATAAATGTCATGTTAAAAATCTTGTTCTGTCATGATTCTCAGTAGAGTAGTAATCGCAAATGACAGCTTTAAGAGGACAGAAAAAAAAAATCTTGACACCTAAGTGATGATATTGTTATCTATATTCTGAGTAATTTTACTTGTAATAGGTATTACACAGTAAGTTTGTCTTGTGATCCATGTTTTTATTATGACATAGAACATTCAAGTTGAATTTCATGTTTCCTTAAAATTGATTTACCCTGATGTTAATGTTGCTTCCTCAGCTTTCATTCAATTGGTTTACTACAACATATTTTCATCTCTTTAATGTAAAATACCCTAGGTCATTTTGCTAGTGTGTCTTCTACAAATAGTAGAATTTTATTTTATTGTTATTTTGAATAATCTCCATCTTTAAAGGGACAGGTTTAATCTGTTGATTATCATCACAGATACAAATGATTTTATATGAATGTATATGAGATGTATGTGTTTGTGTGAACTCTGCTCTTTCCTTATTTGCTTTATCTTTGGCTCTACTTCATTTTGGATTTATGAGGTTTTGAAATTCCCCCTTTTCCTCTTCTAGTGTCTTGGAAGCTATGTATTCTATTTCTAGTCTTTTAAGGTTTACTCATATTTCCTTACATAATAGGTCTATGGCTGGTCAATGTCACTATGTTCTTCCCAAATAATGTGACGAATGCAGAGTTCTCTAACTTGCACACATCCAACCTTATGTTATTTTAGTTTTCCAGTTTCACTTTAAAAAATCACCTAATGTGAGTCAAGATTTCTTTGGCAATGTTTATTACATTAATCAATAAGGTGGATGAGTTCATTGCCCACAGTATCTTCTTCCATACTGTCCCTCATTTGTTTCAATTTTTTTTTAATTGTTTGTTTATTTTTGAGAGACAGAGCACGAGCAGGAGATAGGCAGAGGGAGAGGGAGACACAGAATCCGAAGCAGGCTCCAGGCTCCAAGCTGTCAGCACAGAGCCTGATGCGGGACTGGAAGCCAGGAACCATGAGATCATGTTCCATAAGGGAAGGTCTGTAGATAGTAACATATTTTTGTTTTTGAAAATGTCTTTAGTTAGCCCTCATTCCTTTCAGTGCTAGCTGTGTAGGGCATAGAATTCAGAATTGGTAGTTAGGTTTAAGCTCTTCACTCAGAACTATTAAGACGTTATTTCATTGCATGTATCCCTTATTATTGCTGGTGAAAAACCTGTTGTCATTCTGTTCATTATTTATGGATGATACACTTTTTTTATTTTCTGTTGCTTTTAAGGCTTTTCTTCTTTTGTTTTGGAATTTCTCCATGATTTTTAAGGGTGATTTATTTTGTTACACTGCTTGAAAGTTGGCATAATACTTCATCTGGAAGACTCATGTCTTTCTTTAGCTGTGGCAAATGATTAACTATTTTCTGTATGATTACTGCCTCCTTTTCATTTTATGTACTCTCACTGTATGTAATCCCCATTAAATGCACTTTCGACCCATTGTTGTAGATTCTATTTCACTTAACCACACAATCTTATTTTCCCTCTCTAATTTTTCTTGCTGCATTCTGTGTGGTTAGTTTGGTTTCTAGTAAGCAGAACTTTCCCTTTCTTTGTCAGAAATGTGTTTTTAAAACTTTTAAAATCAAATTTTATTCAACATTTCTAGATACTGGTAATAGGAGAGGGGTCATGTATATTAGCTCAGTCTGCTGTGATGCTAGATTTAGTTGAATTCTCTGTACTAAGTATTCACACAAGATGGGACCTCGTGCTATTCCGAGACAATGTCAAAGTTTCTGAGAAACAGCAAAATATTTAACCATTCTTTTAATTACCAAAATCAGCCTGACTTTAAAAAGTGTTGAAGGTATAAAATGACCCTACAAGGTTTCTGGGCACTTACATAGTTTTCTTTATAGTGTAGCTTGTTTGTAACCCTTTGAGTCCTGTGTGTGTGTATGTGTGTGTTTAGATACACATATACAAAAAGTTTCATTTACTCTCAAACTTCCAATCGAGAGGCAAACTTTATGGTTCCAACTCTCTACTTCTCTCTTATACACATTTTGCTTTTCCCCTAAATTTAGATTCAAAGTTGTTAATTTAATATTAGACTATCTGCTTTATCTGTTTTTTGTTTAACTACTTCTTAATTACTTTTAGAAAATTTCTCTTCCTCACTCCCTGTTTTGGCCTCTCCAATTTATAAGAAAAAAAATTTTCTAAATTATGGCTGTTTGAACTTTCAAAAAAGTATATATAAATTTTAAAGATATAATTTTTGAATAAGAATAATAAATACAATACTGTAATCATCAAAACCCTAGAGAATTCCTTGAATTTCCATTTGGAATATTGACAATATTTAACTGACCAATGCACTTATTGAAAGAGTGCCTATTTTCACTAAAATATCTTATCAGGAGCTGTAAGAGAAGCAAAGGTAAATTTGACCTGCCACATGGCATTTAGGGTTTTATAAGCTATTAGGAAAAGGAAGATTAAAAACAGAACCAGGAGGGGCACCTGGGTGGCTCAGTTGGTTGAGTGTCCTACTCTTGATTTTGGCTCAGGTCATGATTCCAGGGTTGTGGGATCGAGCCCTGTGTCCTGCTCTCCATTGAGCATGGAGCCTGCTTAAGATTCTCTTTCTCTCCCTCTGCCCTTTGCTCACTCACTCTCTCTCTCTATAGAGACAGAGAACCAGGAAATTTGAAACAAAATTAAGGAAAAATATATATAGATAGATGTCACCAAATTTTAATCACTTAGAAAATGCTCATAAATCCCTTTCGTTTTACATAGTTTTCTAGGTATTTGTTTATTGCTTGTTAACCTCAATCATTTGAATTCAAGACTTTTTGAAAAAAAATTTCATTTTGTTTTGTTTGGCTGCTGGTACTACAACACTAAATTCTAACAAAAAGGCATAATAGTTCGGCTACAGTATACATTTAAATGTTTTCAGTATGCTCATTTTGGGATAGATGTATCATTTACAATCTTAGTTCCATGAGAAGATACATTCTGACTTCTAAAAAATGAATTATGAAGTTTAGAACATAAGAAATTGATAGAAAGGTAAAAGAGAAGAGAAGGAAGGAGTGAGAAGTAATACATATAAAAGACAATATACTGTTTAAAGAGACTGAAAGCCTCATAACACAACAAAAACCTTAGTCTTTTACTCATTTAAGCTGAACTTAAAAAATTTTTTTCAATGTTTATTTATTTTTGAGAGAGAGGGGTAGAGAGAGAGAGAGAGAGAGAGAGTGAGAGAAAGAGAACTGGCGCCCTAAGCCGAACTTTAGATTCAAAGTTGTTAATTTAATATTAGACTATCTGCTTTAATAAGCCGAGAGTAGTCTTATTTTGTTGTTAATTTGTTTGAGATTTTTTTAAACCAGGTTTACTAATTTAAATATTAATGCTTAGCAAAAAAATATATTTAATCAGCTATATGCATTTATTTTAGTGTACAAACTTCTCACCCTGTCCCAACTACCAACCTCTCCCAATAGACAAAATGCATCACATTGCCCATGGAAGACCCTTAATTTTCATTCCTTGTTGACAGAGCTTCCAAATCTGAAAACAGTTACACACATATAACAGGGAATACCACTTTTGAATAACTCAGGTTGACCGAGGCCAGTAATCTAGAACAAGTGATCTAGAACAAACATCCTGACAGTTCAACATTACAATCTTCCTTTCACATCAAATTTCTAAAATATTTATTTGACTTTGTAAGGCTGTATGCTTATTCAGGACTCTAGAGAACTTTGTTTACAAAACATTACATGAGAAATGTTTGCCATATTTTGATGTGTACATCCAAGCATATCTGTATTGATATTGCCTCAAAGAAAATATAGAATACAACTATTATGACTTGCAAGGATCACAGAATACTCTGACATATGATTGAAATCTGACTGAAATCTGCCTGATGGAAGTAAAGTGGGTCTTTAGAAGAAAATCTTTGAACATTTATTCCATAACTCTGCAAAACAGTTTCATGCTGAACCTCCAAGCCAGAAATGTGGGAAAATAAAGTGATTGAAGGCTGTCAGCAAAGCAAATCAGCAGGCAGAGTGATGATTTTCCTCTATAAGAGAAGTGAATCAAGCATTGATAGTGATTTAGACTTAAATCAGTTACCATTTAAAAGATGGAATTTTGGAATAAAGCTGAGAGTAAGTGAATAAAATAAAACACAGGGCACCTGGGTGGCTCAGTCAGTTAAGCATATGACTCCGGCTCAGGTTATGATCTCATGGTTCATGACTTTGAGGCCCCAAGTCAGGCTCTGTGCTGACAGCTTTAGATTGTGTCTCCCTGTCTCTCTGCCCCTCCTCCACTCATACTCTGTCTCTCCCTCCTTCAAAAACAAATCAACATTAAAAATAATTTTAAATAAATGAATAAATAAGTAAAATGTGTGTGTGTGTGTGTGTGTGTGGGTGCGCGTGCACATGTTTGTGTTCCATTTGTTTACCTGATAACCTCAGTTTAAAGAATAATTCATTATTGAGTAACATGAATGAGCCCAATAAAGTACATGCTTAAAAGAAATGTTTTAAATATGTTTAATTATTGCCACCACTAGGTAGATTTTGCTATTTATTTTTCCAATTATGTATGTAAACAGATACACATTTTACTCTAACAAACAAGGTCTTGTTTACCTCTGGATCCCCTAATGCTCCGAAGATAAATTCTAAACTCTTAATCTGACAATAAAGCTCCTCTTCCATCTGGTCCTACTGTATCACTACCACCTTACCTCCTAATTGTTTTCTGTCACATAAACCCCGCCCAGCCACTGTTCTTCCCACCCTCTCCCTTGAGCTTTCTACCAACTTCCATCTGCAAGGAACTCCTGTACAGCTCTCCTCACATCATTACCTCTGGCAATGTCTTCCTTTCTCTTTCTCAATTATTTGAATCTTTCTTTTTTTTTAAATGCTTATTTATTTTTGATACAGGCAGTGGGGGAGGCAAAGAGAGAGGGAGACACAGAATCTGAAGCAGGCTCCAGGCTCTGAGCTCTTCAGCACGGAGCCTGATGCGGGGCTGAGGAACACAGGAACCAAAGTTGGATGCTTAACCCACTGAGCCACCCAGGCACTCCTGAATCCTTCTGGTTCTTTAAAGAGACAGCTTTGTGCTATCTGCCATGATGGCTTCCTTTAACCTTTTCTGCCTAAAACTAACATTAACTCCCATAGCATTTAACTATTAAATTGTGTACATGTTTATTTAGAGCTATTGTTAAATGTATTATTCAAAGACTTTTGTGTTTCAGTTGCTGTTGAAAATATTGTTGCTTTTCCAAGTCGTTTAAACATCGTAGTTATTTTTATTTTATTTGAGTATTGAGAGATTTTAATCCAAAATATGATCTTTAGAAATGTATAAAACATCTATTCAGCTACTTATAACCTCTAAAGAAGAAAGGTTGGTACAGGAAATCATTGAAATGGCACCTTCAACTTGACAAGCTCAGAGTCTTTGACAAAATAAAATTTCACGTTCTTTATTACATGTCTGGGATGGTTTTAAAAAGTCATTGTTGACATTTTTCTACTTTCATGGCAAAAATAGCAATGAACTATAAGCTTCTTTTTTCAAAACTAAACTGTTATTTAGTGAAAGTACAACTGATGACCCTTAATTTATTACATCTGTGTTCCCACTGAGGTATATTTATCAACAATTTGCTTTTTTGTATATATGTATATTCCACCTTTATTAGATTATTAATTACCTAAAGAGAGAAGTTTATATGTTGTTAAAAACACTTATTTCCAAGTGGTGCCTGGGTGGTTCAGTAGGTTAAGGGTTTGACTTCGGCTCAGGTCATGATTTCATGGTTCGTGAGTTCGAGCCCTGTGTCGGGCTCTGTGCTGGCAGCTCAGAGCCTGGAGTCTGCTTTGGATTCTGTGTCTCCCTTTCTCTCTGCCCCTCCACTGCTCGTGCTTTGTCCCCCTCTTTCTCTCTCTCTCTTTCTCTCTCTCTCTCTCAAAAACAAATAAAACATTAAAAATTTTAAAAAAACACTTATTTTTAAGAAATTCCTATGACATTGATGATTCTTGGTTTCCTTATCTATATAAGATTGTGTTGCAGAAGCTATGTGGTCACATCCAGTTCCAAATTGTTATAATGCTATTATTCAGTGAATGGCCATCACCTTAAGATGGCATTTGCCTACCTATGAAAGGGTTCTATAACCCAGAAGCCTGATATATTGCATCAATAGTTAAATACTTTGCACTTCTAGAAAATGATTTCATGAAAGTAGCATTTATAATTTTGTACATAGATGAGTTAATGGAATTCTAAATATGTGAATATTTGCTAAAAAGTATTTCATCTGTCCTCCAATCCAGGAAAGACTTCTTTGAAAACAAACTCAGATAAAGACATGTATCAACGTTTCCTATACAGGCTGTTTATTTTTAAATCACAAGTCATCATTCTTTAATACGCTTGTAATCTTTATTGATGGGATAGGTATAATGTTTTGCACACTGTTTGGCTGACAGTAGTTGACAATTGGATGAAGAATCCCAATCCCAGGGTCGCCTGGGTGGCTCAGTCAGTTAAGCCTCCGATGTCAACTTGGGTTATGATCTCATGGTTTGTGGGTTTTAGCCCTGTGTCAGGCTCTGTGCTGACAGCTCAGAGCCTGGAGCCTGCTTCAGATTCTGTGTCTCCCTCTCTCTCTGCTCCTCCCCCTGTCATACTCTGTTTCTCTGTGTCTCTCAAAAATAAATAAATGTTAAAAAAAAAAAAAAGTTTCCCAATCCCAAATCCCTGGATGGCACTAAGAAACCCTGATCCTTGATCTAAGGCAAATAAATTCTGCTAGAAGTTTTACAAAGGAGAGTCACTTAGAGCTAACCATGACATTTCAATTCTCATAGTATGTTGCTCAGTGGGAGACCAAGGTACTCTTAAGAGCCAAAGGGTAGTAAACAGAAGAGTTCTTTCTATAAGATATAAGCTACTTTTAGCATGCAGTCACAAGGAGCTTGAAAAATAAAGAAAACACCAGTAATTCAGCTTTAAAACCATAGTGTTCACTTGTTAAAAGGTCACCTGCCCTTGGCCTCATTTCAGCTTAATTGGGACAGGTTAATCTTCTTTTCTGTTTTTCTTTCAATTTGGAATGAAACTGGGATCTCTGTTAGTACTCCTCATCCATCAAATCCTGTGACCTTGAAAGAAGACAGCAGCTCTCCTTCTCAGGAGAGAGTCTGAAAATGAGAATTAAAATAGGTCTTCTCAGTGGAGACCCATAGCAACATGTAATAAGACATGTAAAAAAAGATCCTATCACTGCAGGCATTCTGTAATATTTTTCAAAGTAACATATGGAATCAAAAAAAGAATTCATTTAAACTCAGTTAAAAAGAAAAAAAAAGAAAAATCAGTAAGAGATGTTAAATCTTCTATAAGTCAACTAAAGTTGATATGAAAATTTTTATGGAAGTCTATAACTTTATAATTTGCTTCCGTTCTTATGAAAAGTTATACACCTCAAAGTATAAACATTTTTAACAGACTCTGTAGAAAATATCCCTTACAAGAACAGTAATAACATTAGCAAAAGGTTCAAGTAAAGATGTAATTTTCATTATTATAAAAAATCTTTTATTATAATAATAAAACTTTAAAAAAAGTGAGAAGACATTTTATGTATCCATAGTGTGGGACACTTTTGTAATAATAAATGCAAAATTAGGATGAAAATGAGCACTGCTGTAGCAGCATATTCAGTATCTGAGAGTGAACATTATTTCACTATCTTCAGTGAATTAAGTAAAATTCACGTGATCCCAGGGACTATAAAAGTTTATGAAAGTATCAGGTTTAATGCTTCCTTTTAATTTCATAATAAGCAACCTGTTCAAGAATATATATAATTCACCAAGTAAATTCCCATTCTCTTCTAGCATTATCCAAGAAAATAATATCGTGAATAAAGAAATTGGTGAATTTAAGACTAAAGGGCTTTTTATATGATTTAATACTATAGAGATTTAATCTGACTAAATAAAAACTTCTCTATATTATTGTAATCTTATTTAAAAGCAACTTCGTGCAAGATCATTGTCTGTAAATAAAAGCTTCCACTACAGGTGTGGTTTCTATGCTTTCTGTAACTAAAGCCATGCCTGCACTTTCCCACATCTCTAAATTCAGTGATGTAGTCTATTTACAAATGGCTGCATTTACAAAGAAAAGCCAGACAGTGCTCTATAAAATTGACTCAAGGTCCAGGGGAATGTAAATGATCATCCATTGCGAAATTGTTATCTTTAATATTTAGGATGACCAATCTCATGTACATTTATTTATTAACTATAGAATTATCTACGAAGAACAAGTATATTCTTAACATCTGATACAAATAAAACATCAAAAGGATAGTAACTGTGACATTTCATGTTTTATTCATTTTAAAAGAAAGCGTTTATTGTGAAAATATTATTAGACATTTAACTGATCAAAGCTCAGTCTGAGCCAACTCAGAAAGAATCCATATTCCAATATTACTTCTTACTGGCTGGTAATTTTGCAGAAGGTATTTAATCTCCTTAAGCTTCAGTTTTCTCATGTAAAAGCCTTGAGTAGTAGAACCTACTTATCAGGCTGTTGTAGACATTAAATATGAAATACTGCTTGGTTAAAGTAAATAACTTGGTGCTAGGCACATAGTAAGTGCTCGGCAAATGTAATTTAAAACGTTTCCAATTTTATTTTGACACCTATATGGGATGACATGAGTACGTCTTATGAATCCAATAAACAGATTTTAAACCTTCCGATATTGATAAAGGCAGCAACCTATTTTATACTACTTAAAACCTCAGTAGAATTTTTGAGATAAATTTGAGTAGGATGATATATTTGTACCGGATGATCTCATAGCCTAGGCCAATTAAATGTAGTAAATATCAACCAAAGGAAATGTAAGGGTAGTAAAATTCTGCTATCTTGGTTTAGAAGATCCCTCAACTAGCAGACATTACTATGGCAGTTGAAAGATAAGAAGAGAGAGGGTACTGATGAACACTATATTCCAGAACTTGAAGAAATGATTTTGAAAAGTTAATAAATGTATTGAGCAGTTATACTATGCTCCAGGAATTATACTAAGTGCCTTACACATATTATTTTTATTTAACCCTTCAAATGATCCTACCCTTTATTTCGGAAGTAAGTGACCTAGATATTTAGATTATAGTCCTCAAGGAGAAATAACTATGCTAATTTGTTATAACAAACACTTATTGAGAGCCTACAATGAGTCTATATCCATAATATTGTTTACCTTACCGAATGTTTGCAATTCAAACTGTTTTCATGCTTTGTTCTACAGGTGCACTTCTCTAAATTCGTGGTGAAATATGCGAAAACAGAAATGTCTTTACCTAAATTGCTTTATCTCAGACTGCGTAAAATCTGTGTATGTTTACAAGACGCATGTATATTTAGACTTTTGCTCCACTGACTTCATAATTTGAAAGAAAAATAAAAACATGACAGCTTTATTAATTATTTACATTCTTCATTTAGTTCCACCGGCTACTGAAAAAGACTATAAGAAACGTTTATCAATGAAACTTATGTGGGCAAAGTTACTGTTGCAGAGTGGAGCTTGCATTTTGAGGCAGAATACAGTTTTATTGTAGCAAACAAGTACATTGGAATTTTGAACTAAACTAAAAACGAGATAGGAAAATATTATGACATAGGAGCAGATAGTTTTACTAAAGTACCTGTGAAAGGTGGCTTATTTTTCTTCTGATAGTTTAATTTTTATCTTGTAATTATGTGAAACTAAAATAAAGGTCTGTCTGCTTCACAACATTGATCTAACATATTCACAACAATTCTTCCCTTAAGGGACACCCACACTACATAACTCCAGGAACTGACATTCCCAGACAATGCCGTGTGAATTGTGTCCCTGAAATTGCTCAATGCAACAGCCCTGACAATGTCCAGGTCCTCCGAATACTTGAGTGAATTGTTTCCATTTTCTGTTAATTCTCAGAGAAACTGTTATTTATAAAGCATTCTCTAGGTGATTTCTTTCTTCCTACTCTTTTTCCTACTCTTCCTTTCTTCCTTTATTTTGATGGAGCAGTGTACAAAGTTATGGTGTTACAAAGGTATAACATTTGGCAATAGATTTTAGAACAAAAAGATAAAATAATATAAAAATCAACTAGCCAATGAAAAATAATTCTGCTCAGCAAGGTTTTCTTTTTCGTATTAAAGATCTTCTTGTTGGAATGGATATCTTAATGGACCATGGTCAATATAATTATAAGACTCTTTAAAGAAATCAAATGATCTCTTCCAAAGAGTTCATTTTAATTGGTGAATACATTTTTTTCCTTGCATGTTCAGACACTCTATTCCAAGACCAGATGGTGAACTTTTCAACTACTGCCAAAATATAAGGCATGAGGTGTGTGTGTGCTCACGCGTGTGAATGAGAGAGCGAAAGAGAGATGAATATATTCAATCTGTACATACTCAGGAAATGAAAAGCTCCCTGGTTCTAATTTGTGTCCATTTTATTCAGTGCTATCTTGGTAATCACTGCACATAACAAAGGCCTATTATGGTCTTTTTTTTTATATTTTTGCTAATGTAAACAATGATAATATAATGCTATATATACATATAAATACATATATACATATACATATACATATATATGTATATATATACCTGCTTATATGTTTAAAGTGGAGAGAATTTTATTTAAAAATTGAAAAAATTATACTCTATTCAAACTCCCTACAGAACCTTCCATATGGATCTTATTTTGTCAGTTTTATAGGGACAGTTTTTCACAATAAGGATCCCAGAGACCCACAACA
Source organism: Panthera tigris (assembly GCF_018350195.1). NCBI lineage: Eukaryota > Metazoa > Chordata > Mammalia > Carnivora > Felidae > Panthera > Panthera tigris. The sequence goes on from NC_056664.1 coordinate 111,360,039, forward strand.
GGACATAATGTATACACTTAAAAAGAGGAATGATACACATTTCTCATCATCTTGTTGTGGCCCCTGAACTTACTTGGAATTACTTGGTGATTAGGTGTCCTACTCTCTGTCATATCCTCATATCTCCTTGAAGACAATAACCCCATACCTGATGGCCCTGAGAGTGAACACATCCTTAGTGCCTCAGTTACCTCATGCTTGTCTAGGCCCTAGCGATGCAAGAGAGTCCCACTAATGGCTTGAGGTAGTCAGTGAAGTCAAGAAGGGATTCACTGGGAAATGAAGCTGAAGATAAGCTGAGAAGGGTGAGAAGAAATTAACTAGATAAGGGAATGGTGGAGGGCGGGAGTGGAGACTGTTCCAGTTAGAACAGCATGTGGAAATGTCCTGTAAAGGCACTGAGAGTGACAAGTGTGAAGAACCAAGAGTAGGCCTCTGTGACCAAAGCCCAGAGCATGAGAAGGCACAGGAGAGAGACAAGAGAGCAAAGGATTGCAGGAACTTGACCAAGCAGAGCTAGGGGAGCCTTGGGAAGGATTTTGCTTTGTATTTTGAATAAAGGGAAATAATTGAGGCTGAATGTCTCTGCTCTTTGAAAGTCACACTGGAGCTACCATGTTGATGAAGGATTGAGGTTGGGTTTCAAATCAGTGACTTTGCAGGAGTCTATGTGAGAGGATAGAGGAGAAAACAGTAAGAGCTATTTAGAAAGTAAATCAACAGGAGGACTAGGCTACATAAGAATGGTGAAGGAGGTGTCAAGAATAACTTCCAGGTTTTATTGTAAGTGTAATTAGAAGAAACAATTAGGTCAGTATACTGAATGCACACACACGCAGACATACAGCAGTGGAAAATCTTTGGTGGGAAAAGGGTCATCCAGGGGCGCCTGGATGGCTCAGTACATTAAGCATCCGACTTCAGCTCAGGTCATGATCTTGCAGTTCACCAGTTCAAGCCAACATCAGGCCCTGTGCTGATAGCTCAGAGCCTGGAACCTCCTTCAGATTCTGTGTCTCTGTCTCTCTCTGCCCCTGCTCCACTCATTCTCTCTCTCTCTCACAAAAATAAACATTAAAAAAATTTTTTTAAGAAAAAAAAGAAAATGGTCATCCAGATGATCATTGTATTTGTAATTAGGAGAGTAGAAATTCTGTGAGTCACAGACTTGAAAGACAGTGAAGACAGTCTCCATGATGTATAGCCAGTATTGTCATCATTTTAAATTGTTAGAATAAAATTAGTCCGATAGAGAAATAGGTGAATTTCCTCATTGTAAAATACAATCCTTCAGTTAATTTAAGCTCATTTAGCTTTACTAAATTAATATTTTTCTTGTCCTTTATTTGCTTCTTTTTTTCTTAATTTAAAACAGTAGTTGGCATAATAGAGACCAAGGGTCAAATCTGGTCTTTCGTGTGTTTTTGTAAATAAAGTTTTATTGGAATATAGCAACCCCCATTCATTTCCTTCTTGAATATGGCTTATTTTAGGGCATAAGAACAGAATGGAATAGTTGCAACAGAAATTAGCCCACAAAATCTAAAATATTTACCACCTGGCCCTTTACAGAAAAAGTTTTCTGACTCCTGAGTTTTCTGACTCCGGAGTTTTCTTTACCTTTGTTCTTTCTTCATAAAATGTTGTTTGATAAGGTTACTTATATCATTCCATTCAAATAAAGTTGGATATTTTTTATTTGGAATTTGACCTTGTGCACAGGACCTCAATTTCTTGTTTTTTAATTTTTTTTTTTTTGATAAGGGGAGGGGCAGAGAGAGAGGGAGAGAGAGAATCCCAAGCAGGCTCTGGGCTGTCAGCACAGAGCAGCATCAGGGCTCAAACTTACAAACTGTGAGATCATGACCTGAGCCAAAACCAAGAGTCAGACACTTACTTGACCAACTGAGCCACGCTGGCACCCCTCAATTTCTTATTTCTTTAGAACAAACATAATTGTATTTGTAATTTTAGGGGGCCTGACGTAAATATAATTCTAGTCCACTATTCTTAAATTATGCTATCCAACATTTTTCTCTTTTTCTAATGTAGACTTCATTAGTCAATTTCTGGCATATTCAAAGGCAGACATAGTCCCAAGACAATTACATGTAGAACTTTCAATTTTTATTACAAACATCCCATGACAATGTCTCAACTGCTTTATCACAATATTTGGAAAACATTCATGCATCAAAATGTGTGCTGAGTGTAAATGCTTTACTGAGGAATAAATAAGGTTTCATCTTGAAAGTAATAATAAAACATTGATATTGTTGAGAACCTTATCTCTGATACAAAGTAATAATCTATGGATCAAAGAAACTCAATGAGAACTTCTGTTCAATAATTTAAGTACAAATATTTAGGTATAGGTAACTCATGTATATGTTTTTATCTTATTTTTTTTGTGTGTGTTATATTTTTCATACTATTACTTTTGTAAGGCAATGGTGAGTTACCGGAGCAAAGGAACTAAAATGAAACATTATTTTACATTTAAAGAATCTTTTTAAGTTTATTTATTTATTTTTAAGAGAGAGAGAGAGAGAGAAAGAGAGAAAGAGAGAGAGCATGCACCCAATTAGGGGGAGGGGCAGAGAGAGAGGGAGACACAGAATACAAAGCAGTTTCCAGTCTCTGAGCTGTCAGCACAGAGCCCAACACAGGGCTGAAACTCAGAAACCATGACATCATGACCTGAGCGAATCGAGCCACCCAGGCATCCCTACATTTGAAGAACTTTTGATAGACATATATAGTTATTCATTTTCAATTGTTCTTTCTACTAGACCAAATAATCATCAATGACCAAATAGTTCCTAAAGTATTTTTTACTATGTGGAGTGATCAATAGACAATAACAAAAGTTCTCAAATTCTTTTCACCACTTTGATATATTTAGAGCATCTACATGAATAGGGAATTAGAAGTATTGTCTACTCTGTCATTGCCTCATTTTATTTAATTATACATTATTTACTAATAACATGCCGAAATATCTATAATGAACACCTAAAAATCACTTAAGCTCTAGAATTAAAGGACTTCCTGAGGGGATGCATTAGACCAATCGCTGGAAAAAATATCTGCAGGATTTTATTCATGCACAATGATTTGTTTGGGACCTTATTTGAATAAGGCATAGTGATAGTATCCAAAAGATTAAAATAGATATAATCCTGTCCTCAAGGAACATACAGAAAAATAACTGATGCACAAGAACTGTTTGGGGGATAAATGCGAACAATTACAACACAGCATAAAAAGTAACGTGTACTCATGTGTGCACAAGCTCTCTGCTCACAGTAGGCGAGCAGTGCTTTGGGAGCAAAGACAAGAATCACCTCACTGGGGAGGATGATCTTGGAGAGCTGAGACGTGGAGAGTCAGAGGAAGTTTTCCATGCAGGCAAAGATTGGGATCAAGAACAAAAAATAAAACAAACAAACAAAAAAACAGCACGATCAATAATATAGGCCTGAGCAAACATAAGAGGGTTTAGGAAATAGCATCTGGTTCATTATGATTATTGTAGAAGAGGAGGAGAGAGAGAAAGATGCACAGGTAAAAAGACTAGATTATGAATATTAGGAAGCACCTTCATTATTTTTTTAAATTTTCAATGTTTATTTTTGAGAGAGACAGAGACAGAGTGTGAGCAGACGAGGGGCAGAGAGAGAGGGAGACACAGAATCCAAAGCAGGCTCCAGGCTCTGAGCTGTCAGCACAGAGCCCAACGCAGGGCTCAAACCCACCAACCGTGAGATCATGACCTGAGCCAAAGTCAGACGCTTAACCAACTGAGCCACCCAGGCGCCCTGCACCTTTATTATTTTTTAAAGACTAGATTTTTTTAAGGTTTTTTTTGTATATTTAGATTGCATTATTAAGTCTAGAAGATATATATGTGTGCACACATATATATGTAGATAGTTCTGTGTATGTATTTACAGGGTGGGGACAGACAGAGAGTGAGAGAGAATGAATGAATGTGTGCCTTATGTGGACACATAAATCAAACTCTTTAAGAGGGAGCTGTGAGGAATAGGGAGAGTTGGGCCTGGAATCCCATACCCTCTGCCTCCTCTTCCTGCCACAGCCCTGGCTGGAGAACTTCAGGAAGCACTGCTATACACACACAAAAACCAGACTTAGAATCCAAAGAAAGGTAGAAGTCCTCTGCCAGAGAACCCACTCGTTAAAACAGCCAGATTTAAAATAATGCTTTTAAAAAATGAATTGCTGTTGATACAGGATGATAGAAACAATTATTACTGAAGAGGCTCAGGGATTATTGATTATTTTAATGACTGTTCAGTTTTAGTTTTGCTGGTCATCTTTCTAAAATACCAACACTGTATTTCAGAGTGCCCGTGGAAGTCTAGGGCTTAAGAAGGGAGATGAGAGCTGACCAGGAGGTGAGGACGATGAAATGGCCAGGCTTCTGTTAGAGCTATTTTCACGGGTAAAACAGATAGAAGTAAGATTCTTAGTAAGATTGAAATAAAGTTCTCTTTTGCTTTAGAATTTGAAAAGCATTGCACTGTTTAATAAGATATACAGAACTGCAGTTCCTAAATTCAAGAACATTTATGGTTGTGGGATTTATTTCACTCATTGTAGTAACCAGTTTTTTCTTTGAGATTTATGTGGGCAAATTCTTATAAAAGTAAATTCTTGTATCTTTTGCCACTTCTTTAGCACATGATCATTCCTTTATATTAATGCTCAGCAAATAAAACTAGACTAAATAAAACACGAAGTGCTGTTAGAAATGTCCTGTGACAATTCCATGTTCTCCTGTATGCTTCATTGCTGAGGAATTTGGTGGCTTTTCCTAAAAAGAGACTTTTGTAGACCCCTATGGGACTTATAAGATGCCAGTCCACCACCATCCTCACATGCAACCATTCATCTGGAAGTCACCACGTTCCACTGGTTCCATATCAGTTCTGCTCAGCCATTGAGTCTGCTAAACCATATGCATTTATGAGTAGACATTAAGTCAGCATTATAATATGCTGATACAAATCATTGTTGTGTATCAGTAAGAGCCAAAGTATAGTTTCAGTAAATATGTATGCTTTAGATTTTCTTAGAGTTGTATTTAAAAGTTGTACTTAGAGTTGAATTTAATAAAACAATCTTGGGGGGCCTGGGTGACTCAGTTGGTTAAGCCTCTGACCCTTGGTTTTGGCTCAGGTCATGATCTCATGGTTCATGAATTCAAGCCCCGCCTTGGGCTCCGTGCTGTCAGTGCAGAACCTGCTTGGGATTCTCTTTCTCTCTCTGTGCCCCTCCCCCACTTTCTCTCACTCTCTCTCTCTCTCTCACTCTCTCTCTCTCTCTCTCTCAAAATATATAAACAAACTTAAATAAATAAATAAATAAATAAATAAATAAATAAATAAAATATTTCAACCTGTTCAAGATAGTATCTGCCAAATTTCATCATTTTAGAGGTGCTCTTTCCCCCTTGTAAGCCATTTTAAGTTCTTTATCACAAAGAAGGAAAAAGAAGTAAAGAAATTGGGCAAAATCAGCACAGACTATGTTAAAACAAACACCCTCCGAGCTTGCTTCTACTGGAATTTGGCTGTAACATCCATGCACATGCCATACAAGCTGATTAATCCATCTCCTGTCCAATTTGGGAGAGCAAAGTGATTCTACAAACACAGTCACCTCCAGCACTCAAAAATTTGATAATTATGCTCAAGATGTTTTGTTCTAGGAGTGTGTGTGTGTGTGTGTGTGTGTATACATGCAAACACTATATGCACATATATACTTTCAATTTAAAAATGAAAAAAACTGCATATTTTAAAGAAGGCAAAAAGAGTAATGACAAGTGTTAACATGCTAGATGTTAAATATTTGATAAATGTTGTAGGTATCAAAGTAGCTTCTCTGACATAACCTTTTTCAGTCACTATGCCTACAAATTATAAGCAATAGAACTATTTGGGCCCTGTGATATATATTTCCTATTCCTATCTAGAAGATTTTATTGTCATTGTCCATATATATAATTTGCTCGAGTAGATTCATGGTTCTTTGGACCCATTTGGACATCAAGCAATGCATTGTTCTAGACTACAACATTCCAGAATGTTCCTAAAGTAAATTGTTTGAAAGTCCGTGGACTTCTCAGACCATAGGAAGTGGGTATTAGACATGGAACCTAACTGATTTTGACATGATCAGAAATCACCAGAATTAGAAGATGGCCTCACTTTATCTGTCTCCTTCTAATTATGAGTTGTTGTTTTTTTTTAATTTTTTTTAACGTTTATTTATTTTTGAGACAGAGAGAGACAGAGCATGAACGGGGGAAGGTCAGAGAGAGAGGGAGACACAGAATTCGAAACAGGCTCCAGGCTCTGAGCTGTCAACACAGAGCCCGACGCGGGGCTTGAACTCATGGACGGCGAGATCATGACCCGAGCCGAAGTCGGCCGCTTAACCGACTGAGCCACCCAGGTGCCCCGTATGAGTTGTTTTTTAAGACTGGGGTTTCAGGCTCATATCTCTAATTTCTGCTAAAAAAAAAGTCTAACAGTTAACACTCTAGCACTTATGCTACAGCATATTATCACATTCTAAAACAACATAACTGTTTTTAAGCCAAGCAAAATGGGTAAGCTTGAGAACCTAAAGACAGAAAATGTAAAAGACCTGTGGATTTTCATCCACGAGTAGATGTAAATGCTAATGAAATGTTCCTTAAAACACATTTAAATTAAACCATGAGCGATTATATGAAGTTCAAGAAGGCCTGAAAACGTAACTGCCATTATGATAAGACAGAGTACCGACGTGCTGATGGGCCATATTCACAGACTGAAGGTAGTTTTCCTTTTCCTGCATATTAATAATGACAGGTGGTGCTGGAGATAATTTTAACCAGATTATGGTGAGCTGTAGTTCTGATTCAAAGACTTTTCTCAGTGCTTTGCTTGAATAGAGTATGACTGAACACACTTAAAAATTCATTTCTTTCCCAAAAGCATTTGAAGATTTTTGTGAGAGAACTGATGAGGTACTTGCTTTTTTTCCAAAAATAAATAAATAAGTGTTTGAAAAACTTAAAGCACTGATTTTTAAAGGGCTTCTCAGACATTTATGCGAAGACAGCTTTTTCTAATTCCTGAATATGAAGATGCCTGTTCATAGAGCTTCCAAATATTGAAGTGATTGTGTGTGTATGTCATGGGTGTGTGTCTGAGTGTGTGTATATGTCTGTGTGTGTGTGTGTGTGTGTGTGTGTGTGTGTGTGTGTGTTTATTTGTGTAAAGAATGCACAGGAAAAGGATTTCTCATCCTTGAAATTTAAAACAAAGCACCTCCTAATTGGCAAGATATGGAAATCATTTCAGCCAAGAAATAAACTCCTATATCTCTTTATGTTATAAGAAAAAAAATAGTTTTTCTCAGTAAGCTAAGCTTTGGCTAGCATCTGCCTCTTGGTCAAATTCTGCTGCATTAGAATCTCATTCAGAAAGCTGAAGGAAGTTTTAAATCAACCAAACTTGTTTTGTCTTGCTTTATGGAACCCAGAGGTGTGTGTGTGTGTGTGTGTGTGTGTGTGTACATGCGTTTGAGAACATGAGAAAAAATATACTCTTTTCATTTTTGACAGACATGTTTAAAGCATAGTCTCATTTGCTAAAGCAATAAGAAGCAAAAAATATAATCGAAATTCTCAAATATCAAGTTTAGAAACCAATTAAATATAGTCAGTGTTAGGACTTTAAATTTCTCAGACAAGCTTCCTTTTCAAAATAATGCTCTATGCATTGTGGTAACAAAGGAATATATCTAAAGACAGCACCAAATCATTATAGCACCAGTCACTTATTTTTTTTAATCCCTTATTCTTTGCTTACTATGGTCTAACCTTTTTGCATATATGAACTCTCTGAATCCCTTTAACAATACTGTGATGTGGGAACTGTTTGTACCCCTATTTTATATCTCCTATGCACACCCAAGGTCACACAGCTCATGGAAATGTCGGACCCTGGATATGAGTTTAGACAGCTTTCTGTTTACTGTAATTATTTTGACAACATCAGAATCTGTGTACTTAACCACATACTCAACTGCCTTAATCAGAGTGTCACTCTTTGAACTGAGAGCACTTTATTAAATACTGGGTCTTGGACTTCCAACCACAATTAGCTAATCTTGAAGAAGAAACGAAAGAGCTGTACCACTCTGCATTAATTCTTCTGTCAGATATCCCAAGGAATTAAAAGACATCCCTTATAAAGCTCTTTTAAGGAGTGGTTGATTTGCTCTAATCCTTAACCAAAGGAAAGAAAATAGAAGAGGTGTTTTTGGTATGAGTCTTAGTCCACAAATGCAAATGAGCTAGAAACATGCATCAGTGCTCCAGAGCTCAACTTACTTTCTAACTCCAAGCTTCTGTTTATGGCCCAGGCCAAGTGCCTCCTCTATCCCTAGAGTCTTCCACAATGTCAGGGTAGTGAGGAGGAGGAGAGGGTTGGGTCATCTGATCCAGTCAGTGGCCTAATGAGATGCCTATTTTTCCCAGTTCTGAAGGCCTCCTCAAGTTTGGTAGGCTTTCTTCTATTTTGTACTACTTGTGAGAGCCAAGAATCTTTTGCAAGGTTGCATATAATCCTGACAGCTTGGAATTACCTGTCTGGCACTTCCCCAATAGTGCTGCCCCTGCCTAATCTTCCAAAATTCTCTCTCTCTCTCTCTCTCTCTCTCTCTCTCTCTCTCCTTCTCTCTCCGAGGGAGAGAATCCAGGGTTTTCTCCTATGATCTGGTCAAAACTGCCTAAAAGTGTCCATAATTATCCTTTTATAAAGAACATCAGTGCTTTGAACACAAGCCCAGGGAAACTAGCAGGTTATTTTACCTTTCTGTCCTACCACATTTTTCCTTTGAGGCAAGGAGCACAAAGCCAATTACCTGCTTTGGTGGTAATTGGATGAAAGGTAAAGAGGAGAATTTTAACCCAGGCACACAGGTTTCTTGTTATAAATACCATGTTCATCTCAGAACGTTTGCCCTTCTCTTCAAGAAAGCACAAAGAATTTTTTCTCTAAAACCAAGCTTTTTAGGAGTTAAATTGAATGTACTCTCTACTAACAGGTGAAAAGAAAGAGCTTTGAAATAAGGGCATTTATGTTAATATTAGTTGCACTATCAGATCAGAAAATAATGCTGTTTAAAAACACTGCTATATTTATCACATAAGATTTAAATGGTACACTCAGCATGCAAATCTGTCTGTTTTTAAATGACATTCTCAAATAAAAGAAACCCGGGTTCCTTGGAGAAGTGACTGAATCTAGGACTGCAGCAGGGAATATACACAATGAGCCTAGAACATCTGGTAACCCAGTAAGTAAGAAAGTAATCACACACACCCACACACACACACAAATGAGGGTTTGTCAAGGGACTCTACAAGCCAACAGAAAGAGCTCCAAATGGCCAAAGCTGGAAGAGTTTAACAAAATAAATACCACAGTATTGGATTATAACCCAAAGTATGAAGTAAATATAAGAGTCCATACTGATATTAATAAATGATTAAATTGATAGATTGGAGTGAACAGACAAATCTCATGTGCAGAATCCCAAATAACATTTGTAGATACCATGCCCTCAAGGAGGTGGAGTCTCTCTATCCATTCTTTAAGTGCAGACTGCCCATAATGACTTACTTCCAGAAAATACAGTATGGAAATGTGTAAGAAAGTAATTTTACAGTGGAGAAATCTGACAATCACCATCTTGGTCAGGTGATCAAGGTTAATAGCTACAGTGATACATTGTGTTGATGGCATGTATCCTTGATGTGATGTGATGAAAATGGCACTTTTCCTCTGTGGTCTTCCTCCCGAAACACCTTACCCAGTCTTATCATAAGGAAAATAGAGAAACACAAATTGAGGGACATACTACAAAATATCTGACCAATATTCCTCAAAATTGTTAAGATCAGTCTGAGAAACTGTGACAGCTGGAAGAGTACATGGAGCTCTGACGACTAAAAATAATGTGGTCCCTGGATGGGATCCTGGAACAGAAAAAGGATATTAGGTAAAAGCTAAGAATATATGAATAAAGTGTGGACGTTAGTTAATAATAATGGATCAGGGGTGCCTGGGTGTCTCATCAGTTAAACATCCCACTCTTGATTTCGGCTCAGGTCATGACCTCATGGTTCTTGAGTTCCAGCCCCACGTCAGGCTCTGTGCTAACTGTGCAGAGCCAGCTTAGGATTTTCTATCACCCTCTCTCTCTGCCCCTCTTCAGCATTCTCTCTCTCTCTCTCTCTCTCTCTCTCTCTCTCTCTCTCTCAAAATAAATTAATATTTAAAAAATAATGCATCAGGGGCGCCTGGGTGGCGCAGTCGGTTAAGCGTCCGACTTCAGCCAGGTCACGATCTCGCGGTCCGTGAGTTCGAGCCCCGCGTCAGGCTCTGGGCTGATGGCTCGGAGCCTGGAGCCTGTTTCCGATTCTGTGTCTCCCTCTCTCTCTGCCCCTCTCCCGTTCATGCTCTGTCTCTCTCTGTCCCAAAAATAAATAAAAAACGTTGAAAAAAAATTTAAAAAAAAAAAATAATAAAAAAAAAATAATGCATCAATATTCAAATTGATACAAATGTACCATACTAATAATGTAAGGTGTTAATAACAGGGTAACCAGCTGGGGGACATATAGGAATTCTGGGTGCTATCTTCACAGCCTTTCTGCAAATCTAAAACTTTTCCAGAATAAAAAGGTTATTTTAAGAATTCAGATAACAGCCAACCAATCTGTAGGGTGAAATAAGTGATCTCATTGAGCTTGCCCTGCCGTATAGTCTCAGCAAAGGCAAGTCCCCTATGCCGGCCTTTACACAGCAGTGTGGTGGAAAGAATTCTGTCAGTGTCAAAAACCTTGGCATGGGAGAGGGTTAAAAACTGAAAGTTTTAAATGTTAAGTTTTTTTTTTTAATCAATTGTTTGCTCAAATCAATATATCACAGAAAATTTTTAAAAATCTAGGCATGTTTTCCGAAATGGTGATTCTGCTTCTTCATTTTTTTTGTTTAACTGAGATTTAGTAGAATACAATTTGAGAGCTTATGGAGAAATTATAACTACTGTTAATGTATTTTTTTTCAGTTCAGGCATGTAAAAGGATACTAGTATGTAGTTTATTTTGTTTTGTTTTGTTTTAGAAAGAAAAAGGGGAAAAAAAGTAGCAGACTGAATTCAGATAAAGGTACTAAACCCAATTAGAAAGAACATTAAAAAAACAAAAACAAAAAACCACAAAGACAAAAATCATAACAGTAAGCATTACTCTCCTTAGATGGAATCACAGCTGTGCAGTGCTGAGAGACTAATGCATTCTGCATCAACCAGATTGCAGGGAAAAAGACACTCATTTTGGACGCGATTCAGATTTGGGCACCATCTCCCAGCTTCTGAGGTCACTTGGTTTTTCATTCATTACAATGCATAGACATTGCTCATACCTTGTTAAATGCTGATTCAGTGTAAGTGAAGTACTAAAGCTTTTTTTTTTTTTTGAAGGTCTGTATAGCATATTGAGAGGCTTTTCATTTCAGGGCTTAAAATATTTAGTGAGCAGGTGGCTTACTGCCAGCTACAACTTACCACTCATCAACTATAAAGAAAAAAAAAAACTATAAAGAGTTCAACATTAGCTACTCTTAACAGCTCCTTCAGGCTGAGGTCTATAGGTTTGCAAGTACATTCAAAAGGCATACAATGTGAAAAGAGAAGAGTGTGTGAGACAGAAAGGAACAGATATTGTTAAGATACATACCCGTGGTCAGCCTTTCAGCTTATAACTTACTGAACTTGCATTTTTGTATAGTTTACTTTGACTTTTAGAAATTTCTTTATGTACTCATTGTCAGAGAAATCTTGAAGTCTGTGGATCTCAAGAGACCTGTCTTGTTTCTATAGATCACACGTGTTCAGTAGGGGTGCTATTTTCTCCCAAGTAAGCAAAATGTGTTTTTTTGAGGGTAGATGAAAAAAAAATTAGCTATTTACAATGGTTTGAGGCTTTCCAAAGAGCCTTAGTATATAAACAGATAGAAGTATTAAAACATTTGATAGGGAGTGATTAGGAAAAAAATGTCTAAATTGGTTTATGGTTGGTGGGGGCAATAATGAAGCAAAGGCCAAATCATGAAAAACCAAAGCAATTTAAATACATATTTTTAAACCCTCCAAAATGTATCTGGGTTAGAAAGCAGAGAGCCAAGTCTCTTCCCAAAGCAAATTAAACTGCCTGAGTTATAAACCTTTCAAAAATTAGACTTATAATGAACATGCAGACAGATCTTTAACTATAGCGATTCCTTCAAAGACTGAACTACGTTAACATTCTGTGTGAGCCTAATTGAAACTGATTATGGTTTGACACTTCATAATAGACTTTAGTTTAAATGATTTCTTTTTGACCCTAAAAACAGTTTTGGTCCCATGTATTTCTAAAATGTACAGCAAAATTCCTTTATAATGTGATAAATGATATCTAAAATGTTGAATTTCTAAAAATATGTCCAACTTAAAACATGAACTAAACCAAAGGGTAGGCCACACAAATCATGCTTCTCCAATCTTCACTTTATGTTTGTGTGGACTAGTGAACTCTTGGGAGTTTTACTTTCTGACAAACTAAATCTTTGAGAGGGTTTTTTTCCTTTTAATTCTATATTTAAGCAACATCTAGGGAAAAGTAACAGTTGTCACCCTCAGAACTGATTTAATTTTGTAAGTGTGTTCAAGAAAATTAGGAATTTTTCCTATACTTAGAAACTGGCTCCTGTGATTCATAAATACGAAGGAAAATGCCCAACTTTGATATAACATTTGATTCTGTTGAAATACAAGTATGTCGTATATGATCAAATAGTTTGATATGGCAGCAGTTTACCTTTATGTTCTTTTGTTGTTTTTTTTTTCTAATAGGAATAATAATGAGTTTTTAATAACTGTAATAATGGTAATCAGCTACACTCTATAAGAAATGCAGTATGCAAAGTACAGTTCAATCATACTAACATAAATTATAACTGCATCATTGTAAAAGGCTTTTATGGCACTGGATCTATCAAGTTTAAATCATGTGAATTTTTATTTTTTGCCAAGATCACTTCATATGCTATAGCCATGGAAGAAAAAGGAAAGAGAGTGTATTTTGCATCTATGTGTCAAACATTTCACTAAGAGCTAATCGTATCCATGAAATGTGGGAATTGAGTCACAAAACATTATGTGCAGATAAAGAGCAAATCAAACCATAAAATATAGTGAAAATAGCATTATAGCTTATCTTTTCAACTCTGAGCCTTAAGACATATCTTAACACCCTTATTTCTAATTTAAAGTAATTATAGTTTAGGGGCAACTGGGTGGCTCAGTCAGGTAAAGATCTGACTTTGGCTCAGGTCATGATTTTACAACTCATGAGTTCTAGCCCCTCATCAGGCTCTGTGTTGACAGCTTAGAACCTGGAGCCTGATTCCAATTCTGTATCTCCCTCTCTCTCTGCCCCTCCCCTGCTCACACTCTGTCTCTGTCTCAAAAATAAATAAACATTAATTTTTTTTAATAAAGTAAACATAGTTTAAACTTCTGACTTCTTAAATCAGAGCTAGAAATAAGAGGAACCTGTTTAGTTTGTACTCATTTAGAAAAAAAAAAGTTCAGAAAAAAATGGCATGTAGTAGAATAAAAATAAATATGAACAAGTAAGATAAACTAGGAATAAGAATATAGACTCTATATTTTATCACAGTTTATAAAATTGTATTTTAAATATATATAAGGACAGAGCTAGAAACCACCTGAGAGTCTTGATTCTTTAGATTCTCCAAGAAAATAAAAACTGTGTACAGTAGCAAAAAAAGATATTAAAAATAAATGATTTTATAAAACACTGTAAATAATGTTCTATATAAATCAACTAAAATTAGATAGTGATATGTCTTTTCAATATTTTATAACCAACATCCATATTTAAAAAATCAAAATAGTGATTAAAACTACAGACAATTCCCCAGCATTTTGCCATGAGATCTTCAACAGCTCAAGAGCCTAGCACAGGCTATGGCAATTTTAGATTGGAAGTCATGCTAGGGTATGTCAAGAGCACCAGACTAGAGTCACTGAGCCTAAGTACACCTTGTACTTACTAACTAACTGTGTGACATCTTTGGTATTTTTTAAAAGGGGGTAGTTGGAGGGGATGCACAGTTGAAATCTTTAGATCGTGGCCAAATTTGAGAAAATGATAAAATCTACAGAATAACTTCTCAGAAAAATTTTACATATGCCAAAATATTTTTATTTTGGGAAAATTCTTTGTGTCTTTGAAGCCACTTCATGGAAACCTAAGGATCCATTGGTTTCGTGAACTAAGGGTTCAGGAACCTTGAACTGGGATTATTTTAAAGATTCCTTTCATTTATATTTATGGTCTATATTTCTAAACCAAGTTCATTCTATGTATTATGGATTGGTACTTATATTTTGAAGCACAAATCAAATGGAATCTTTCCCTTTAATCGTATTTATGGAATGCAAACACAACCAAGCTTACTTAAGGACAAATCAACCAACCAACTTACTTCATGAGGAAAGATGTATGTAACTGGTTAAACCTTACAGTTCTTCAGTGATCTGGGATCACAAGTCTGTTCCTAAATTATTCCCTACTGTAATGAGAAGGCTGGGTTATCATTTAGTGTTTTTATTGTTTTTGTCTCTATCCTTCAGAACTTCTGGGTTTCCAACCCCCTCATGGTGGTAGGAAAGACAAATTACTAATGTCTGGTAGCAACACCTTAGGTGATGGTAGGAAAAGGAATTTTGTGGCAGAAAGAAAACTTATATCAGAATTCCATTGTTTCCTTTTACTGGTTGTGTAACTACAGTGGTTTAATTTCTGGCTCCAAACTTTCATTTTCTTTACCCATAAAACAGAGTATAAAACCTCTAAGGTAGGATTTTTATGTGATAATAGAATACATACATGCACACACACACACCTATATGATATATGATATATCATATATATATGTATAAACACCCTCTAAGATAGGTATTTTCAGAGATAAGAGAACATATACATAAATACATGTATAAATGCATATATAAATATGCATGTGTGTCTATGAATACACACATAAATACATACATGCATGTGAACATGTGCTGTGTGTGTGTCTTCTGTTGTTTTCAGCAAGGCCCCCTCTAGCATATAAAGCACATTGTGCATAAAAAAAAAGGAACTCCTTTCCAGGTGAGCACATTATCAAAAGAACCCTATTCCTCTCTGGCTAACACAAGCCAGTACCAGTGCTCAGGACTAGACTTCAGTTATTACTCATGCCTTGAGTTGGGCATCAAAAATGACTCTGATAGGCATATTGAATCAGAGATTCAATTGAATCAGAGTCTATTGAATCAGAGACTCTGGACAGGGCCCAGCAATCTGTGTTTAACCAGTCCTCCAAATGATTCAGACATTTGTTCAAGTTTGAGAACCACTGTTCTATACCACATTCTACTACCCATTACACCAACAAGGGATAAGTAGTTAGAGAAGACTCCTTTCTCCTTCTCCTTTTCCTCCCCCTCCTCCTGTTTCTCCTCCTCCCTATACTTCTCAACCAAGATAATTTACCATGACATGCTGAAGACATATGAGGGCATTCATGCATTATAAAGATAAAGAATAAAACATTTCCTCAGCCTACTATTAAGCGTTTAATTTCTTCTAAGTGTTACATCTCCTACTGTCTGCATCAGAAGAGTGGCACCTGGTTATACCTTCCTTGGTTCCCTCAGATGACTGACCCCATAGCCTTATGATCTCTATTTGCCTGAGCCCTCCTGTAAGAAAGCCCTGTCAGCAGGTCATTACTCAAATCCCCATCTATACAGTGTGGCTTTGGATGGAACCACATCTTTAAGTTGATTTCAAAGCTCCTGTTCCATGGTCTGGTTTCCTATGAGATATACAGCAACTAGGTTGATGCCATGAAGACCCATGGGAGGTTTCATCACTTGGGCGATGACTCTCTGAAGTGTGGATTTTTTTCCATAAAACTGAGTGGAACAGTGCTGCCTTAGTTATTGACTCTGACCCACCTTCATTCTTAACAGGCTGACCAAAGAGTGCTGAATTTTCATATGCCTTCTTCATGTTAGCTCTTAACCCAGGGCTATTCTCACTCATCCCTTACTTTTTATAAGAAATAAAGAGTAATAAGAAAGTATGGACTTCAATAATATAAAATGAAATAGATTGAAACTTAGGGAGTGTGCTGAATAGCTTCTAAAATCTGTTGCTGGTCAGCTGAAAGAAATATGAAGTTTGTCTCCTCAATATCAGAATGTTACAACAGCAGGATTTCATAAGAACTCATTTATGAAATATTTTGTACAATAAAAAGGGATAGTTTATAAGATAGAAATAGAAGTAGGAAGTAGATAAATGCCAGCAATGGGAAAGTAATGAAAAAACCTCTTACTCTTCTTTTTGAATGCATACAATGTATCTGGCTTTGTTTTTAGTAAGAGATTTTTCTTTTATTCCACATTTATTTCCCTTTCTCCCATATGCTTGAATATTGATCTTGGCTTTACCAATTCTCTCTCCTGCTTTATAATAAAATACAATGATATGAATTGTAAATCTATGGGTTGAGTGTAGTCCATTTTTTTAAATTTTAAACTTTTGTTTATTTTTTTTTTTCAACGTTTTTTTTTTTTTTTTTTTTTAATTTTATTTTTGGGACAGAGAGAGACAGAGCATGAACGGGGGAGGGGCAGAGAGAGAGGGAGACACAGAATCGGAAACAGGCTCCAGGCTCCGAGCCATCAGCCCAGAGCCTGACGCGGGGCTCGAACTCACGGACCGTGAGATCGTGACCTGGCTGAAGTCGGACGCTTAACCGACTGCGCCACCCAGGCGCCCCAACTTTTGTTTATTTTTAAGACAGAGAGAGAGAAAGAGAGAGAGAGAGAGAGAGAGAATGAGTGGGAGAGGGACAGAGAGAGAGGGGGACACAGAATCCAAAGCAAGCTCCAGGCTCTGAGCTGTCAGCACAGACCCCAATGCGGGGCTCCCAACTCACATACCGCGAGATCATGACCTGAGCTGAAGTTGGACACTTAACTGACTGAGCCATCCAGGCACCCCCATTTTAATATTGTCTAACATTCTAGAATTTTTTTTTGTTATTATAATCATTAAACTTCTATTTGAAAGGAATTGAGGACATTTCCTTTATAAAATGTGAAAAAAGAACATTTATTCTTAGTTTCATCACCTTTCCTATTTTCCTATGTACCCATCCCTTCATGTTCTTTCTTAGTTCCTCAGACAACCAATTGAGATTCCTCACTGGATATGGTCTTTAAGGCTAACACTTGCTTTGCCCACGATATACCATTTCCTTATCCTGTATGCATCTCTTCACAAATCTTATTTCTGACTGCCATGATAATCTGATTCAAGCTAAGGTAATGATTTTCCAAGGTGATAGATAAGTCTTTGGTAGGGTAAGTATAAAGTCAGCTCAAGACTGGAATCAAAGTAAGTGCAAAGAGGTTAACTGAGCACCTCCAAGTAACTCCCAGTGTGTCTTAGCTTAAGCTAGGAATTTAAAGAGTTGATGCTATGTTATTTGATAAAATAAATCATCACATTACCATGCCTTCTCATTAATAGACAATATAACTGGTCAGTGTGCCCAGAGGTATCTAAATTTTTCACTTAGATTCTGGATATATGTAGATTCTCTGCTTCAAATGATTCTGTTCACTCAAGGTCTTTACTTGAGGAGCTGATGGTCTTTTTATATACACAGGTCCATTCGATGCATGAAAACCATAATAACATGCAAGACAACGAGACTCCAGTCTTATTAGAATAGCCTTTATCTGATTATAGAGATTCAGCAATTTGGTCCATGAAAATCCTCCTTTTAGAAAATTTCTGAGCTATGCAAATATGCCCACTCTTAAAATTCCACCAGTTTAATTTACTAAGAACTTTAATATATTAATCTTCCCAAACGACATGGCCTTTTAACTAGGGATTTCAAGGAGTGACTAATTTGAGAATTGCAGACCGTGTGGCAAGTCCATGAGGAATATCTATTTGAACAGTTGGATTGCTCAGTTTCCAACACTGACAGCAGTAATTGTTAGAAATTTAAGACACCTTTTCATAAAAGGGAAATAGACTATTATTGTATATCAGAGATCATATCTTCTCACTTTTATGTTTCTATTTCATATTTAGAAGGAAATGAGAGGTTAGATTTATAAGGTAATGCCTTCGTGGTGTTTTGGAGTAGAAGACTAAGAGACAGCTCAGAGAATATCTGTTCCAAGAACATTAAGTCCCAGCAAGTGTACTTGGCCAAGGTTATAGAGGAAATTAAGACTGTGCCAACATAGGACCTGTCACTAGGTCCAGTTCACCCCCCCTTTTTTATTGTTTTTGCTATGACACCTTTCATGTTTTATTGTACAAAAATGAAAAGCCAAGTGATTGTATTTTCCTGTTTCCCAGGGTTATTCAGAGTGATGTTTGTTTATATTCTTGGTGTTAATGACAGTGTCAGCTAATGCACTAGAAATTTTCTCAAGTAACTTGACAACTGTATATGTGGCATTGTACATCACTTAAATTGAGAGAAAAGTATGACTAATGCAGCATGCATCAAAATTAATTCTGTCATGAAGTACTCTCTATGAGTCATAGAAGCCACAGTAGTGTGTTTAGAATAATAATAAGACAAGGAATAATGGCATCCTAAAATTTAATGAGGTAGTTTAGTTTAAATGTACATTGTTAGTTTGTGTCAACCTACTGCCCATTGCAAGCAGCACATTTTTTTTAACAACCTTGTGCAATGGGGCTGTAAATTACCATAATTAAATTAAGCCATAACCTTATCCAGGCAATATGAGGTATTTGTACTTTGTTTCTGTAATCATATTATCTGCTCAGAACAGAAACCACAGTGGGAAAAAAAATCAAACAGCACAATCAACCACATCATTTGTAAGTTTTCAAAAGGAAAATAAAGCTATTTGTGATTTCTACCCATTTTCCAGGTAAAAAACTTCCTTGTGTGGGTTAAAAGTCTCCGTGATGGGAATTAAGCAGTTATATGTTATATCATTTGTAGCTTCCACAACCACTTTTCGTATTAAGAACATTTGACCCTCAAAGTATCATGTTCAAGCTCTGGTTTCCAACTTCACAATAATTGCCTTGCCTATTTCACTCATAGCCTCTAAAGAATTGAAAAAAATGTAGATGACAGAGTCACCAAACATATCCATAACATATTCACATCACATCCTCATGGAATGTAACTATGACAATTACTGTGTTTCCGACTCTCGTTCTCTACGAGAGATGCCAATTGGTCCACAGGTCAGGTGTTTCATGATCTTACTATCTTTGCACTTTATTCTTTTTTTTTTCTTAATTTTTTTAATGTTTATTTTTGAGAGAAGAAAGAGAGAGACAGAGCGTGTGCAGAAGAGGGCAGAGAAAGCGGGAGACACAGAATCCAAAGCAGGCTCCAGGCTCTGAGCTGTCAGCACAGAGCCCAACACCGGGCTCAGGAGCCTCTGAGCTATGAGATCATGACCTGAGCTGCTTAACTGACTGAGCCACCCAGGCGACCCTGCACTTCATTCTTAAAGCTACAGGTAGAGTTACAATCATGAAAGAACTTGAATTGGCCACACAAAATATAAGGAGAGCAGATGTTTCGAGAAAAATTAAATGTATGTGTTTGTGATTATGAGGTTTACATGATGGTTAATATTTACTGCTCTTAAGCCAGGGTTAGAATGGCTTTGCTACTTGGCCCTGGGCTACTTTTGAAGTTGCTCAGTAAAACTACAAATACATAGAGGTGGTGTTAAAAAACAAAAAAAATCACAGTGTTGATGAGTCAGTCAAGTTTCTTGGAGCATCTGGAAAAAATGAATAAATAAAACAAAAGGAAAATAAACCAGTTCCCAGTAGAGTAGGAGTTGATATGTCATCATCACCAATCAAGGAGAGTGAGGCCAAGTAAGTAGTTTCTAAATGAAATTATATGAATATGGCAAGGTGTTGAGGAATTTTGCTCGAAAGAAAAAAATGTATAGAATGATAGATTTTTTTAAAGTATAATCTTTACTCATGGTTCACTGTTTCTGTGTTATCACATTAATACTAATGGTTTAAAATGTGAAAAAAAAATGCATTTAAACACAAATAACCAAGTATTAAGTAGGAGAGTTATGTTGCTTTGCACATTATTCTCTTCTGTGGTAAAATAGCAAGTAGTAACACCATTAATTTCAGTCCTGTGAGTTTAAATGAATCATGATGTACTATTTATTTTTCTTGTCATTGAGTATGTCAGCAAGAGGCTAATTAGTTTGAAAATCTCATTTAGAATACCTTCTACTTTATAATCCCTGCACATGGAAATTGACAGTATTTAGTGAAAGAGAACACAGTGCAATACCATTAGAACAAAATTTGTTCTTATATTTATCTTTCTGCAAATGAGACTAAAGAATCGGAGTCCATTTTGTCTAATTGCTATATTATTCAAAATTGATGATGTTTTCTAAGTCATGAAGATCATATCTAATATTTAACTGAAGTTCTGGGAGAGAAGGTAAAGGTATTTTCTAGAAAGACCTCATTTTTTAGAAGCAGCTTTCTTATTTTCTATTGTTATCATGAGGTATATGCCAAGTTGTAAGATGTAATTTTATATATTTAGAAATTTCTGGTTGCAATGTTTAGAATAAAATTCCTTCAAATTGATATCTTCAGATAAAAATTTTTTTTTATTAAATGATGATTCTTCATTAGAAAGCCAAACACTTGATAAATGCTACACATAGGTTATCTATTCATTTCCAAAAATAACCTATAGTTAACCATTACACTAGTTTTACAGATGATGAGATGAGGGTCATATGCCAGTGAGTGGTAGAGAAGGGATTAGAACCTATTAGTATTACTCAAGAGCATGAGCTGTGTTGTATTATACTGTATGTTAGCCCTGATTTCTGTGTATTGTTCCAAACCTTCCTGTTTATTCACTGATCAATAATTTAGTCTTTATGAATTTCAATTATCTGATTGATAATTGGATACTTTATAACCACTTCATAAAACAAATTTGTAGAATGTTGTTGAGAGTGCTATGAGAAAGACCCTAGCATGTACTATGTATGAGTGCAAATGGACACAATTTTTAAAGAGAAATTTGGAAATTAGGGACACCTGGGAGGCTCAGCCAGTTGAGCACCTGACCCTTGGTTTCAGGTCTGGTTGTGATCTCATGATTTGTGAGATGGAGCCCCCCATTGGGCTCTGCACTGGCAGCACAGAGCCTGCTTGGGATTCCCTCTCTCCCTCTCTCTGTCTCTCTCCTGTTCTTTCTTTCTCTCTCTCAAAATAAATAAACTAAATTAAAAAGAAAACAATTTGGAAATTAATCAAGGGCCTGTAAAGCTTTTGTACCTTGTGCTTCCACAACTAATAACATGTCCTAAAAGAATAATCACAGATGTGGATAATGATTTATATGTAGCCTGTAACCATCTTTGAAGAGAATGTTCAGCAATACCAATAAATCTAAGATTTGCGAATTACTAGATAAGTTGATATGATAGAGACATTCTCAATTCCAAAACATGCAAGCAATAAATTCTGTCATTGAGATTAGAGATAATATGTCAAAGTCAGAATGAGTTGAACACTTTGGTTGTAGCCAGTACACTTAAAATGTTAAAGAACATCTGCATAAGGACATGCTTATGGTTGCCTGAGAAAGTCCTCCAGAACATAGATTAAATACAATAAGAAGTAGTAGCAATAGTCATGGTGTCTGGGGACCATGGAAGCCAATGGTAATGATGGATTAAAAAGAGAATAAGACACACATCAGTAAAAATATAAGAGAATGAAGGTGAAGAAAAACCCTTTGGATTTGATTATATCACTAACCTATTACTAACATTTGTAGCTCATGAAATATTTTAATACATTTTCATGATCTTCATACTACTGTTGTGTGGTAGGTTTATCTCCAAGAGAATTGTTTCATTAGAGTCATTGGGATGGAAATCAAATTTCTGAGGGCTAGCTAGATAATTTTAATTGGTAAACAATATGTTTGTTCATATGTCTTGGTATTATGCTTTTGTCTGCATCCTAGATTTTTAATTTATTATATATGATCCTTTTGATCCTTCCAATAGGTTTTCCTTACAACCTATGTTATGTTTAGTGTAAAATAACCTTATTTCACTGATGCCAGATTTAAATAGTTTAAGAAATATTTTTTAACACCCACACCCACATGTATACACACTTATACACACCCATACCCACACATGTACATCAACTGTAACTTGAAACTTCCAACAAGATCAATGTGAATAAAACAAACGTACTGAAAATTTTTGCTTCTGGTCAATTTGTGAAATTTAGTTCTTCTGGCTTCTTGGGAACAGCACACCATGGTGATAAAACGACAGACTTGTACACCAGGTGGATGAGTTCAGGCAAGACACTAGCCTCAGCCAGCCTATTTCTTCATCAATAAAATGGAGTTAATTATGGTAACAATTTACAGGGTTATTGTAGTGATTAAATTAGAAAATAAATGTAAGACATTTAGCACTATTCCTAGCACACAGTAAAAGCACTCGTGAAATATTAGCTATTATTATTAGGAATATTCGAAGGAGGATTGAATCTATCACACATTATTTTATTACAGTGGGACTTTATTAAAGCATAATGAGCTAAATCAGAAATACATAAAAACATATTTATCCTAAATACAATGCTTGGCACACATTAAGCCTACAGATGAATTAAATAAGTCAGGGAATGTGACAAGTTTAACCTATAGAAATGTCATAGAGTTATTTCTGCATTATATAAATGATAATAAGAAGAAATACACTTTGAGCATTATCTCAGTTGGGAAATACTCCTGTGGATTCAGAGTAATATAAATTGAAATAGGTTTTGTCATGAACATTCAAACCATATTAGACGTGCTATCATATAATTGACTGATAATGATCAAGAAGCATGTCCTCTGGGTTTAGTCTGCTAACATTACATGAACTAATTTCTATAGTTAATAGCTAATTGTCAGTTGGAATGATCTTTTCTCTGTACTTCTTAGAAATCCCTTGACCATTACATATAGGGAGTATTATTTCACATCTCTGCATCTCTCCACCTTATACTGTCTCCTATGCTGGATTGGTCTTCTTTTTTCCCCCTGATAAACTCCAATATTACCAATCCTATGAATCCTCCTAGAGAGAGCCTTTCCACTGCCTCCCCCACCAACACTGATTGGTTGATACATCTTTTTGTTTCTAGGGGGAACCAACATAAAAGCCCCCCCCACTGCCCACCCCAAACCAGGTTGAAACTTTTCTTCTGATGAGACCACATCCATACTTAGCTTTCCCTTCTCCTATTCTGTTTCCCCCATCCTCCCCTTCCTGAGAACACTCTTTCTAGAAATCACTTTGTCAAGAATCCCAGTCTCAGTCTCTACTTATACAAAATCCACCCCATCACAACTTTTCTGATTTCTACAGACCAGTCCTTAGACAGCAAACTCCATCATGGTTAACACTTATTCTGTTATGTCTCTTATAATGTAGAATGCCTGGTATCACATTGCTTTAGCTGTCTTTCTTCCCTACAAGACTGAACTCCATGAGATGAGGAATATTATCTTATTGTCTTTAAGAATATTGTCTATTCTTAAAGCTGTGGATTATGCCTATCACCTATCAGTTGCTAAATGAAAGTTTATTAAGTGAATAACTCAAAATATACTCCTCTGTATTAGCACTAACATTGAATCTTTTTAAATATACTCATTCAAATTCACAAGAATATTGACAAGCACCTTTAAATATAAGGAGCAATATTTCAAGTATAAAAAGATTCTAATTTAAAAAAAATTTACATTGCATTTTAAAATGTGAATACATGGCTTTTATTAAATCTGTGGCCTTTTAGTAAGGATTCTTATGAACTTAGTATGATAATTGTTGGGAGAATACCACATGTGCAATTTGATAAACTAATGTGTAAATCTCTGTAAATATATCTAAAACAATGACAGATAAATTATAATGAAGTGACTCATGAATTCCACTTAAGTCAATATATAACGAAGAGTCAAAAATATATTTAATTTTGAACTGAACTCCAAACAACACAATGTGAGTACCTAAAAGTCATTTGATTCTAAAAGTCTTTTGTATGTTTTAAGTAGACACATATTTATTCTTATGAGTGTTGCTTTGATTGAGGGAAAACCTGATTTTGCAATCCATGTTTGAACTTTCTTCAGGAAAAAATGAAAATTAGCATTAGCATTAGTAAAATAAAAAAGTAGAGAAATCATCATGTGAATATTTTTCCAAAACCTTTTGTTCTTACTAATATTATGGAAAATATTGTTCTTAGGATTTTAAATATTTCTCTATACTTGCAATGTTAGTAATATTCTCTAGTCATTGGTTAATTCTAAGCTTTATGATGATGTTATAATAAATGCCTATTAACTATAAATGACTAGAAAGAAGCAGGAAGCCACCATATCTAATGATTAACTTGGGGTTTTCTGAACGAGTACTTATATATTTTCATTAATTCTGTATCCAGATGACAACATTTGGAAAGGAAGTACATTGATTATCATAAGCAGTATCTTAAGGTCAGGGTTTATTTCCCCCTTTGTTTCCATCTTAATTATACAACTTTATTTTCTTTAGTTTTGAAAGGTATTTTTTTATTAAAAATATCTTCATTGGGGCACCTGGATGGCTCAGTCGGTTAAGTGTCCAACTTCAGCTCAGGTCATGATCTCTTGTGGGTTCGATCCCCGCGTAGGGCTCTGTGCAGACAGCTCGGAGCCTGGAGCCTGCTTCGGATTCTATGTTTCCCTTTCTCTCTGCCACTCCGCTGGTCACACACACTTTATACCTATCTCTCACCCTTTCTAAAATGTAAGTAAACATTAAAAAGTTTAAAAAAAATCTTAATTGATTAATCGAATGGGAAATTTTGCTTCTATATTTTTAAAAACTTTTGTAACCATACAAAAATTGTTGCTGTTCTTCTTTGACTATCTCTTGCCTTAGAGCAGTGCCTCTCAAAGTCTAATGTGATTATGAATCACCTAGGATCTTATTAAAATGTATTGTCTCATTGGGATTTTTGGGTGGCTCATTCGGCTGGGCATTTGACTCTTAATTTCAGCTCAGGTCATGATCCCAGGGTCTTGGGATCAAGCCCCAAGATGGGCTCTGTGCTGAGTGTGGAGCATGCTTAAGATTCTCTCTCTCTCTCCCTCTGCCCCCTCCCCGCCACCCCACTCACACACTGTCTCTCTAAAAAATTCTTTAAAAATGCATAGTTTCATTAAGTATCGGTGGACAGTGGCCTGAGAACCTGCATTTCTAAGTAGTCCTAGGGTGTTGTCAAGGCTGCTAATCTGCAGACCACACTTCAAGAAACAAGGTCTTGGTTGCTTATCCTTTGTAATCTCAATCTCTTTACATTGATTCTTTCCAAATAAAGCAAATTTTGAACGATTCCAAGAGATGACACCTCTGAGAACTATTGTGACCTTCTACCTGGCTTAGGCCTTCATACCAAAAGGTCGGCCTCAGCATTTCAGAATCCGTCCCTAATTACTCTGACTTTGCAGCAGGGATGGCGTCAAACGATGGACAACTTCAGCGTGCAGTTGGCGTGCAATGGCTCTGTCACGCTTTGGTGAAATTTTTTGGCTATGAAGAAAGTGAAGTTGGCACAACGTATAGAAACTTTGCTGTGACAAGGAGGCCAGATAGTTAGTGGCAGTTTGACAAGTCTCTCTGCACAAAAACAAATTAAGATGTCTTGACAGCTCTGAAAAAGCTGTTCTCTTTGGCATTTTACTTCCTCCAGTGTTCTCCGAGTATGTTATCTCAATTTTTCATAAAGCTACACTTGTAGCCCAGGAATTTCCTTAATAGCCAAGTCACAGCTCAGAGTTCTGTCAGTTGTGAATAACCCTCAAGGATTTTTATTCCCTTGTCAAATGTGCCTGTATAGTATTCCAGCCATCAAGCCTTTCATTTCAATAAAACTTTTACGCTCCCAAGGCTTTCACATCTCTGATCTTATATCATCTTATCTTCCTACAGAATAAAATAGTATAGATAACCTTTTTTTATATTCATTGACACAATAAACATTAATTAAATTCCTGCTACCGGCAAGGCTATGGTAGTTACCACAGAAGATATAAAGATTAATAAGTCATGGCACTGCCCTCAGAGAACCTATAATGCAGCAGAGAGATAAAAACATGTGCATGATTGCGAGGTAGAAAAGGATAAGTGTTTCAGTGAGTTATAGATCACATACGGGGAGAATTTTTCAAAGCATGCAATCATTTCCAGCCCAGAGCAGTGTGTGGGAGGTTTAGAAGGTGCCACAGCGCAGTAGCTTCCTAGCTGGACTTTGAAAATGATGAGAATTTAGAAGTGGAGATGAGACAGGAGCTGTGGCAACACATCATGGAGCTGGAAAACTAGGGATGCTGCTTGGGGAATAGGTAGGTATCACCTCTTTGTTGTGGTTGTGGCCATTGTATTTAAAGTATGGAAAGAGTAGGTGGACACTAGAATATCAGTGGGTTATTTTGGAAAGATGAGTGTGTAGACGTGTTTTCACTTTCCTCATTCTTTTTACAGCAGAATAAAATGAGGCACAGAGAGATGAGATGATTGCTACAGAGTCCAAAAGCTTGTAAATGACAACATTGTGTTTTCCACCTAGTATCTGGGCTCACTGTGCTACCCTCAAGGAGAGTGACCTGTTGGATCCTAGCTCCGCCCCTTCACTGCAGCTGGAAGGCTCATAGCCACTCCTGCAGGATCAGAGGGAGGAAGGGAGAATACCTCCAGGGACACACCTTAGGGACAGGAGAGTAAAAACTAACAGGTTTTTACCTGAAAGAAAGATAAAAAGGTATCATTTAAGATTCATTTGGTTCTGCTTTAGGATTTTTGTGAACTAAAATATCTGGATTTAGTGCAACTCTTCTTGATGTATTTTGATTTTTGTAATATTACAAACTGTTTTTTTTTCCTCTATTCATGCCTCAGGTGCATGCCTTTTTACAAGATGTATGACTTGCCACAAAAAAACCCACAAATGTGTAAATTGCATTTGGCTAGCCATCATATTTAATTTTTTTCCCTTAAACTGTGTTATTACCTCCTAGGCACTTTCTGCAGCACATTTGTTGAAAATAGATAATATATCATCATGGCTTTTCACGGCAAAGAAGGGGATTTTAATGAAAATGCCACTTTTAATAAGAAACCTCAATAATATGTGGTCTTGATTGTTCCAGCTGAGATATTAATGTCTGGCACTTTTTTCCTAGAATTCAGTAACAAAAAGGTGTAACAAGTTTGGTTTGAAATACAATGCTAAAGAGTTAGAAAAATAATTGTCTTGAGATAGGACATATGGTTTATATAAAGTAAAATTCTCAACATTTACTGTAAGCTATATACTATTTCTTCCAAATATTTTCTTTTCTTATTGCTACCGTGCCTCAAAGTTGAAAAAAGAAAGAAACAGATAACACTAGTAATTAAGCCAAATTTTAATAATATATTCCTATTTTAAATTTCATAATTTTATATTTAGTCCTGAAAAAGAAAAATATAAAGGTATTTTTAAAATCTTCAGCATTCTGTTTTAAAGATGTTTGTCCCCACACTAAGGGAAAATTGTGCATCTCTAAATTTATGTATAAGAAATAGTCAGAATGTCTGTTACTAAATTCTTTTCTCCCTAACCCAACCAAGTGGCCATATAAACTGTTCAGGGAGAATATATAGTAAAGTAGGGCAGGATGGATAATACACCTTCCCATTCAGGAGCGCCTGGATGGCTCAGTCGGTTAAGCATCCGACTTCAGCTTAGGTCATGATCTCACGGTTTATGAGTTTGAGCCCCACGTCGGGCTCTGTGCTGACAGTTCAGAGCCTGGAGCCTACTTCAGACTCTATCTCCCCTCTCTCTACCCCTCCCCTGTTCATGTTCTGTGTCTCTCTGTCTCTCAATAATAAATAAACATTAAAAAAATAAAAAAAAATACACCTTCCATTTTTCAGAAACCTAAAAGGAGAAGAAAGCTTGAAGTAGGGGAAAGTTTCAAAGAAGTCATTTATTTATTCATACAATATTGAGTGTGTCAGGTGACCTTACTGCATGTTAGGTAATGTATGGCAGAGGGACGAAGTGGAAAGGTTGGCCATGCATGAATCATTGTAGCCAAGCAAGCAGATTGAATTGTATTCTCAGTCTAGAGCCCTCAGAGTATAGACATGCTGTTGCCCATTTGTGAAGAAAGGGACCTGGCAGGAAAGGATGGGGCAGATGTGAGCATGGACATACTGTAAAAACTAACAAAACTGAAGCACAGAGCTCAGTGAGCACTTGGCATGCTAGTTGTTGGTCTACAGAAAGATTGTTTCACTGTTTTATTTCCTGGTACCCTGTTTTTCATAAGGTATATGGAGATCTGGTATACAGTAGGCACTTCTTATTTATTGATTGTCCCAATTCTCACCTTGATAATTGGCTAATAATCATCCTGAAGTTTTTACAAACTTCTTGCAAAAACATGTTGAATTCTTCATTAAGCATACTTTGTGTTGCACTTGATAGTAGCTTTTACTAATTGTAAATGAGTTATACTAAATGACCACTGAATTACACCAATTACAACAAACAAATGAAAAAAAAAACAGGCAAAAGCTGTTATGAGAAGAAAACAAATAGGAAATCTAATACCACTTTCATTATAGTCACATGTCATGAAATCTCAAAAACATATCTCTCCTAGAGAGGCAGGAGTAGGACTATTCTGAATGGTCGAACCTATACAACATCTCAACATGGTGACCCAGAAAAGGGAATGATTATATTGGTTGGAACATGACAGAACCCTCAAAAGTGCATAGAAGCAGATACATACATTGTAAAAAATATAGATCACAGTTAACTTAGTGCTGTAATGGTGAAAACATAAAGTTTTCATCATGATAAAAATCACAGAGAATCTGAATGTCTTCTTAGGGAAATATTTTTCTGTCATGGCTGAGATTATCTTATCCATTCTTGTACTCTTTTTTTGCTGTATGTCAGTGTTACTTGCAGTCAGAAAGCCTTGTGTTTTACATATCATGGGTAGTATTTAGGACATTTTTGGTAATGAATATTTATTTTAAAATCACTTCGTCATCCAGTAAAGTCTGCCCAAACAGATAGTTATTAAAAGGCCACTGGATAAACGGCATGTCTTGCCTACTAATTTGTCATGTCACTAAATAAAATCTTCACATAAAAAGAGATTGAATTGGATGCCTGCTACAAATGATTTTAGATGTAACATTTTTGTTATCCTCGTCACCAACAGATTCACCATATTTCTGAACCCTTTTAAAATTTTTGGCTCTCCATCTTTACAGGTAGATATATGCCCCTAATAGACTGGAAACTTTGGATCTTGTTGTATCCATGTAAAGATAAAACAGAAAAAATTCAAGTTAAGAGAATTTCATACCCTACGTAGTTCTTCTAGACTTTTAAGAAAAGTTAAACATTGACAAATTATTAAATTCCAAGTCAATGACATTATTTTCCCCTTACTGTTATCCCACCTATATGATTTATCTTGTGTTTTTGGCTAAATGAAGACTATATTATCTTCTGAACAGCTCATCTCAGAAACATAGGCCAACTCACATTTATTAGAGCCAATAGTTTTGACGGTCAATGAAAGGTGGACAGCTCAGCTGAAGCCTGAAGACAACCTTTGTGCCCTTTCACAAGTCTTTGTTATCCCAGAGGATAAAGAAGGTTAAAAAATGGAAGGACTCTTGGTCTCAGTTAGATTTAAAAGTCTTTGTGATCATATCCAAAGATCTGGGAAGGATTTATATGGCATTATATATATGGAAGGAAGAATGACTGTCTGAGCCAAGAATTCCCAACACTGCAACTTGTTTAAAAATATACTCTGTTTTCCAATGTGGTGCCATTGATGATTCTCCATATTCTACTTAGTTGGACTTGGACAAAAAAGAGTATGCAAATAAAAATTACAACCTGAGTTCTTTATGAATGTGTTGGAATGAGCTTCTTCCAAGCTATCCTTCTGAAAGTAGTAGTATTCCATGAGATAAAAACAGTAGTCAATGAGATGATGCATGGCAAAGGCTTAACACAGTATCAGAAATAAAGTCCACATGCAATAAATGTTACTAATCCTTATTGCTATTTTTATATCATGCTTTACCAAAGGCGAGGGAGGCCTGTGGTGAAACCAAATACAATTTATTCTGCCACTTCATTATTAGCATATGAAAGTTCCTGAAAAACTTGCTTAAATATGTTTAACTAATTTTTCCCCAAATATAAAGAGACCTGTTTTCATAGAAGGAGTTGGGAGCCAAGTTTGGGAAATATCAATCTAACAATAGCTCATAAGGAAAGGCATTTCAGTTAAGTGGGTATGTTCTG
This sequence comes from Panthera tigris, assembly GCF_018350195.1. Lineage (NCBI taxonomy): Eukaryota > Metazoa > Chordata > Mammalia > Carnivora > Felidae > Panthera > Panthera tigris. The sequence continues at coordinate 111,390,745 of NC_056664.1, forward strand.
ACTTCCTACTGCATGTCTGGTTTCCAGGTTGCACTAAGGGCTGAAGTGAATACAAAGAAGCTAGACAGAGATACTAATTTTAAAAACTCTAAAAGAGGGAGATGGGACTAATGTATACAACTTAAATCAAGATAATATATAATTACATTCTGGAGTGTTTAATACTGAGTACTTTAGTTGGTGAGAAATGGAATAGCATACTTTTTAATTTAATTTAATTTAAGTTTAGTTTAGTTTAGTTTCGTTGTATTTTGAGAAAGAGAATGCAGGCAGGGGAGGGGCAGAAAGAGAGAAGGAAACGGAGAGAATCCCAAGCAGGCTCTGAGCTGTCATTACAGAGCCCAAACATGGGGCTCAAACTCACAAACCCTGAGATCATGACCTGAGCCAAAATCAAGAGCAGGATGCTAAAGCAACTGAGCCACCCAAAACTTTAGACAATAAGTCTAATTTTCATAATTTCATGAAAATGGGGACCCTTGTTGGGGAATTTGAATTTGAATATACCTAAAGGACTAAGAAGCCCATCCATAAACAAAGATTGGGGCATAGGACAGACGCTAAATAACTAAAGAAAACTTCAGGATGAGCAGGAGGGAGCCACTCTACAATACAAGGCAAACAAGCAAGGTGATGAAAGTGGTATTTTATGCACAGAACTCTGGACGAAGTGTGGTTGGTTGGGTTGAAATTGAAAATCATGGGAATCAGAGAAGACATTCAAGTGTCATCACTGGAGTCCTGGGGCCACAGGGAACCACTGCAGCCGAGCGGTAGTTCTGGACCCAAGTGCTTGTTCACACTCCATTTCCATCAGTTACCATATGAACTTGGGCATGGTCCTGAACCTCAGTGACAGTTTTTAATCCATCAAATGGGGATAGGAATGTTATCAATGCCATGAGGTTACTGCAAGGTACAAATGAAATATATGAAATAGTGTTAGAACAGTTCTGCCTCATAGTGTGCAGCAAATCAGTGAGCTCTAATTAGCTGTGATGAAAAATGAAAGGAAAACTGTTTCAAGGTGTTAATGAAACAGACTTTATAATCCGCTATACTATAGCATATGTACAGTCCACTTCCCAGCAGCCCCTCACTGCCTCTGGAATTGCTGCCTCCCCATCCCCTTCAAACAATCAGTTTTCTACACTATAGCCAGAGCTATCTCTCTAAAATGCAGACCAGATGACTGCATTCCCCCTTCAGTGACCCTCTACAGTTCCTAGTCCCCTTGACAGAGATTATAGAGCCCTCCCTGTCGTGACCCACCTCTCCATCTTTTTCTTCCACCATTCCCTTCCCTATAATTTTAACTCCTGAAAATGCCATGAGCTCCCACCTCTGGGATAGCTCACCTGTAGGAATATTCTTCATTCCTTCTTCATCTGGTTATGTAGGTTAGAATAGGGCATATAATGTAAAGAGGAGGAAACCTTTGTAACTATGTGTAAAGACACCAACAGGCAGCTTGAAAGAGGGTGTTGCATAGCAGCGTGCTAAGAAGGAAGTTTTTCTTTCAGACCTGTGTTGTCTTGGTTACACTGCAGATTAAAGATGCAATCATAAGTGATTTAAAGAATGAATGGATATATGGTGAAAGGTCTCCATACCACTCACTTAATGTCTTGCAGCCACTGAACTACCCTATGATCCAGCAATTCCACTTCTGAATATACCCCAAAGAATTAAAATCAGGATCTCAAACAGGTATCTGTACACCTATGTTTGTGGAAGCATAATTCATAATTTCCTAAGGGTGGAAACAACCCAATGTCCACTAACAGATGAATGGATAAACAAAATTTGATCTATGCATTCAGTGGAATATTATTAAAAAGGAAGGGAATGCTGATCTATGTTACAACATGGGTGAAGCTTGAGGACATTATGTTAAAAGAAATAAGCCAGGTTGATGATGACTCCCTCCTCAACTGCATTCTTTTAAAGCTGCACAAACTTGAGTGAGAACTCACTAGTTTATTGTGAATTCTTTCAGATATACTTTGTACATTTTGAGAGAACTATATGCATATGCAAATCTCCCACTTACAGAAATGTGTAACTTGTCATGCTATCAAATTTGTAAATGTTTTCTGAATTATGTTTCATGCTTTGACCTTACTTACTCTAACATTATAGGGAAAAGTCTAATTTCAGCTAGTACGTTTATGGGCTATTTGTTATACGTAAATTTTTGATACTTGTTGTTAAAGATATGAGATGTAGATCTAACCAAATTTTTTCAGAAGTTTTTTTGGTACTGATTTGACATGTTCCCTGAATCTCAGACTTTAGTCTTGTATGGACTTTATGTGTGGTTACATTGATCTGTTTATCTGTTCACCTGCATCACCATTCTTTGTACGATTTGGGCATTATAAAATGTTTTAATTTCTGCTAGGGCATTATAAAATGTTTTAATGTCTTACTAGTCTTTTCCCCAATTTTCCTGGCAATTCTTGCTTCTTATTTTTGTAAAGGAATTTTATAATCATCTTGCCTGCATTCGAAAAAAATATGGTGTTATTAGAATGCATTAAATGTATGGATTAATTTCAGGACAGACAACACCTTTATAATGTTACATCTTTCTATCCAAGAAAATAGTATGTCTTTCTATTTTTTCAGTGTTAAAGTTTTCCACATAGAGATGTTGCACATTCCTACATAGGTTGTCTTGTTACTGATTTTAATAAGGCGCTTAATCAATTACAGCTTTTAACTAGTGCTTGTACATTACATTGAGTTCTATAACCCTGCCCAAAAAAGCAACCAGTCAAGCAAAATCTAAAAGGAAAATTACAAGGATTCAACTCAAGACTGCCACTTTTAGAAAATACCTTGGAAAAAGCTCCTCCACATATATTCATAGAGACCTTAAGGCTATGATTTCTGTTTGGCATGCTCTTTTTTTCATAATGTAAATAAGAGTGATAAGGTTACTTGTGCTGAGTTGAAAATAGCCTAAAAGTATCCTAAAATATTTTCTACTTACACACTATAGAGTCATGCAAGAATTTTCACAAAATAAGGACTTGGTGAGTGAAGCAGTCGGCATAGATAAAAATATTATTAAATAGAAAGGAGTACACTAATATTCAAAGGTCCTTCTGCAGAGTTTTATGCCATCAGAAGTCCCCTTTTTTCCTATATGAATTCGTAGTTCTTTGCTAAAGAAGTATTCATCAAATACCTACTATAGACCAGTCACTGACCTAGGGGCTGAAGACACAAAATAAATCTGATTTAGTTATTGCCAACGAACATTTCATATTCTTAAGAACAATAGTCTAAGTCTCAGAAATTATGTTCACAGATTTCTGTATGCCCTTTCAATGTCATAGCAGAACTTTCTGACTGAGATATATTTGACACTCTAAATGGGAAGATAATTTTGTTTGATTTACTATTTGCTACTGATTAGGGCACAGGCTTTATAAACTACACATTAATTTGAGAAGATTGATAAATAGTGATTTTTGTGCAGTAGAGGCATAAATGATTCTAATAGAATCATAGAGGTTGTGGTATTATTGCTCTGTAGAACATTAACCTATTTTATATTTAAATTAGCAAGCTATTCCAGCATCCCTTATAGATATGAAGATATATAAATATATATATTCTTTTCATATATTATATATACTCTTTATATATAATTCTTTATACACACACACACACACACACACTATAAAGCAGTGTATGTGTATGTGTATGTGTCTGTACCAGTTTCTCCTATCCTTCTCTGAGCCAACATTACTATTTTCCCAGTTCCCTCATTAATGAAGTAAACAGACTTTGATGGGTGCTCACTATATTTTTGCCTAGGAATGATGTCTTTTAACTTTATTAAAATTATACTTTGACAATATTTGTAATGCTTTATATATTTTTCCTTTTCATACTTGGACTGATTTCCAATGCCACTGTGAGAGAATGATGGCGCATTATTTGAAAAAACTTGGCTTTAACTTTTATTTTGTAATGATTATAAAGTACTTTAAAGTTCTTTCAGTGATATTTTAATACAAATAAATGGCAAAAGAATAACCCATTGCCAGCATACTCATATTATTATTTTTCAACGGTGAATTCTAAAATTTAAAACATGAACATTTTAAATTATTTTAAGCACAAGTCAGTCATTTTTTAAATAATCAACTATGCCTCATTTTATTAGAACACAAAAAAAAAGGAATTGAAGGGAATTGAATTGAAAGTATCAGCAGGAATTGCACATAGCAAAAGCGAGAATGAATATCTACAACGTGCATTAAATCTTTTGTACTGGGGTTGCAATCAAAAGAAGGTTTGAAACCCAGTGGTCGAAACTTCCTTTACTTCAGGCTATTACAAGGTAAGTGATTTTAGGCATATGAGTTGACTCTGGAAAATATAAGCTAATCTACCATGTTTAGTTAACATCAGAGGGACTCAGAGGATCCAGATATTTGAAGTTGCAGCTGAGGCAATGATATTTGCATGTCCTTTATATAGATATATTTCACTACAGGATGAGCATATTCCAAAGGACTTGCTCACTGACAGTGATTTCCAACCCTGGTAGTTCTGATTGATCATGGAAATGGAAAAAAAAAAGTTTAACAAACCCATCTCTAAACTATATCGTTACATTTCAGAATACAAGGTGACAATTAAATCTAAGCTGAAAATGAATCCTATACCAAAGAGTTCTGAAATATGTATTAGAGAAATAAAAACTAAAAGAAATCCCATTTCATGTTTGAGCCAAAAATGCTTGTGCTTATCTATATTTTATATTCAGTGAGCGTAGTGTGGAATACTCTGCCTTATTTCACTTTCCTAATGTATCCTTGAAGTTCAAGTGGCATTTGACCCTCTTCAATATGGAGAGCTGTGTAGCTGGTCTAACAAATTCAATGTATTTAAATGAAAATATGTTATAAAGCTGACTAGGAAAAAGGCATCAAATATATTTTAACACCAGAACCTCTTCCATCAAATTGCCATTTGTAATTGTGGCACAAGAATTTTAGTTTTGTGTAAAAAGAGGAAGCTTTTGCTGAAATAATTCCATGCTGAGACAGTTCTTTAATTGGGAACTACGACTAGGCTGGAAAATGTGTTCAAAGGCCAGCACAATGTTCAGGATGGTAAATGATCTGCCTTTTTGTAAGTGACTAAGTTCTATCACCATATTGAATCTGTCAAACGTTTTTAAATCCAAAAAAGAGAGGCATAACTTTGGATGCTCTTTTAACATAAAATATAATTTTCATTCTGTTTTCACCCTCTGCAATAGTGACTCAAAATCCACAGGGAAGCACTGTAGGTGCAAGTGGGTGGAGCGCATGTTCAAATCACCCAAGGCATTTTTCAAGCTATTTTGGCCTTCCCCCCCAACATTTCTGCAGGCTCTTTCTCTAACTGCCTGCCCCTAGCACTCAGCACTTCTTAGGGAGCCACTAGGAGGGTTGTTACCCTGAGGTATGTTTAGGTATAAAACAGTCAGAACCTTTCTTTTCTCTAGTATGGAAGGTGTTGTATTCAAAAGTTATTCTTGCTTTTTTATATTGCCTTGTATCTGAACTATATCCTTGTCATGTCCAAATTTGGAGGTGGTCAAAGGAAGTGTTCTAAGAAGCTTTGCTGTTCAGACTGCAGAGCAGTAAGGGCTGATCAAGGGCACCTTAATGTACAGTCTCTCCACAGGAGTGATAGTGGATTTGGCTCATCCCAAAGGGGTCAGTGAATTGAAGAGCTATTAAATTTGCCGGAATGGCCCCAATTGAGCTTTTCATACCTTTCTCCTCTCTCAGACAGTAGAGTTTAACTCAATGATGGAAGCCAGATTTAAGAATGTTTTTAGGGCGGTTGCAAGTGGAAACTTTCCCAGGGCAAAGAAATAATGAGCTCTAAAGCCCCAGAGACATTGTTTTAGTGAAACTATTTTCTCTGTAAACTACTGATATCAGAGTTTTATGTAGGAGGAAGAAAGATGGAAAGGTGAAGAAATAAATGTACTTCACTTGCTATTTAGACTTCATATATGTGTCTGAAGATGTAGCTTGGGACTTTGCAAGGTATTTTTGACAATGATCTAAACTACGTTGCTACTTAAGATGGGGCCCCCTGACTAGATGCATAGGCATCACCTTGGAGCTAGATGGAAATGCAGAATCTCTGGCCCCACCCCCAGGCTCCTGAATCAGAATCTGCAATCTTAACAAGATCTCCAGGTGACTGACTCCTGTGCCCATTAAAGTCTGGGGAGTTATGGGTGAAGGGACATTGCTCTCCTGCTACCAGACTACTTGCTAAGGTTAAAGCTCCAGAGATGTAATAAACAAAGAAGAAAGGATGAGCATTTTAAAAGTTCTTTTGCAAACATTACCAGATTGCACCTCAGGAAGGTCATAGTGATTATTTGCACCAGCAGCATGTGAAAGGGTCTGTTTCAATTACACCCTAGTCAATGTTGGGCATTATTACTTTTCAATTGTTAAAATGCATACTGAAGCCATGTAATATGGTATGTGGTAAGGATCTAGCTTTCATGTTCTTAAATAGCCAACCAGTTTTCCTAGAATCAGCAAATGAATAAAACTTCCTCTCTGAATTGAATTGAAATGCTACCATTGTATTATCTTCCTATGACAAAGGTTTTGAATAGTTTTTTTTTTCCATTGGCATGTCTTTTATTTGACATCAACACTATGATATTTTAATTATGGTAGATTTATGCTAGGTCTTATTATAGGTTTTTGGTAGTTATCTTGTCCATCTTGAACAGTGTCTGAACATTTCTATCACATTCTTAACTATAATACAAATTTTTATAGCATTCTGTGTATATTTTCATAATAAATACAGATGTAAAAGAGGTTCAACTTCCTACAACACTTATTTCCTTTATATCGTAAGGAAAGAGGACCTAAACTTAACCCTCGAAATATTAGCATTTTTCTGTCATTTTACCATATGCTCATTTCTCTTTATCATGTTTGTAATATAAGGGTCAGTAAGGCAACAAAATCTAATGAATCCCTGAATTCAATATGCTACCAAGCCGAGTGGCATGGTAAAAAAGGATTCAAAGTGAGGAAATATTAAGGAAATAGAATTTATGGGCTCCACTCTTAAGGAAATTACTATATAACTGAGAATTTAAGTTAGGTTTAGGACACAGACTCAAATACATGTAGAAATACCTAGGTAGAGAAAACTAAATGGATTTGTACCATTTTTTAGGGCTTCTGTAACAAAGGATCAGAAACTTAACAGAAAATTATTCTTACACACTCGTAGAAAGCAGAACTCTGAAATCAAGAGCTGCGCTCTCTCTCCTGGCTTCTGGGTGTTATCAGCAACCCTGTGTGACCCTTGGTTTGCAGTTGCAGGGCTCCAATATTGCCTCCATCATCATGTGCCTGTCTTCTCTCTGCCTATCTCTGTCTTCATGTGGTATTCTCCTTTCCATCCCTTCTCTTAAAAAAAGTGTATATATTTATTTTGAAAGAGAAAGAGGGAGAGTGTGCATGAGCAGAGGAGGGACAGTGAGAGAGGGAGAGAGAATCTCAAGGAGGCTCCACAGCCCTTTGGGGCTGGATCTCACAAATCACAAGATCATGACCTGAGCCTAAACCAAGAGTTGGATGCTTAACTGACTGAGCCACCTAACCTCCCCTCTTCTCTTTTTTATAAGGACACTAGTCTTACTGAGTTAAGGCCTTTCCCTGCTTATGTATGACATCATCTTAATTAATTCTATCTGCCGTGACTGTTTCTTCTTTTAAGTTTTGTTTAAAAATTTATTTTGAGAGAGAGAAAGAGAGACAGAGAGAGAGAGCTAGTGGAGGAGGGGCAGAGAGAGAGAGAGAGGGAGAGAGAGAATTCCAAGCAGGCTCCACACCATTCACACAACCTGTGAGATCATGACCTGAGCTGAAATCAAGAGTCAGATGTTTAACCAACTGAGCTAGCCACCCAGGCGCCCTATGCAATGACTGTTTCTAAGTAAGATCACGTTTCAAGTACTGGGGGTTAGTACTTCAACATATCTTCTTGGGAGACACAATTCAATCCATAACAGAGCTCTTTAAGGCAAAGGGATAACTCAGATGTGATCGAATTTGATGTTCACTTTAGATTCCTTATCAGGAGAAACACATTCTTACCATTCTTAGGTAACACAATGTCAACTGTGTAAGAAGGATTTCCACACCCTTTTCATCCCAGAAGATAAGTGCACATTCAATTTGATGATAGAGGGAGTATCTTTCACTAGGTGATCAGTTTGAACACAGTTCCATTGGTGATTAAGATTTAGGAGAATATGCTATTATCAACCAGAGTTAGAAATGGTGAACGAAGGAAAGAGTTCATGAATGACTCTGCAAAGTTTATGGTCCTGAAGAACTGAAAGAAGATAATGCCAACTACCTGGATGAACAGTAAACTTTACTTATGACTTTGCTGGATATATGTTTTGTTTTTCTCTCAGTATAATTAACAGACTGCCTTATAGGTCATTGTTTGGCTCTTCTTATTTATTTTCTCTGTAACTTATCTTGCTAGTTACAACTCTCTTTTGTTTTAGTACAACACTTGCATTTCTGAACAAAAGTGTTTTTGGAGGCCATGACTTGTCCAATCATCTGCCACTCGCTCAGGAAATGACAACATTTGCACACTACACCCACCCACTATTTTGTGAACAAGAAGCCATGGTGTTTGATTAAAGTAATTAATTTTCTCACATCATCCTTAAAATGAGCAAGATTTGGAGCCAGGTGGTTTGGCTGATGTCCTATATGTCTATCCTCACTTATTTTGTTTGTTTTCATCATATGAGCACAATTCTAAAAAGCATATTAGAAAGGCTACATCATAAAAACTTGGACTTTGAGAGGATATAGCCAAATAAATATAGACATTAATTTTATGCTCATTTTGAAATGAATATCCAAGTAAAAAGAGATTTGGGATTTGATTGTTCTTTAGAACAAATGTCAGGAGAAACATTACCTAACTACTGAGACATACACAAAGGGATGTTATTCTAAATCTTTTCAAACCAAAAGCCTCTTTAACACATGAACAATTCATTTAATCTCTGTCATTTTTCCATTGTTCCCTAACTACGGACAATATTCTCTGAAGAATAATTACTGTGATTCTTTTGAAATTTGGTAAAGTCCTTAGTGCTTTGGTGAAAGAAATGATAATATTTATAATTACACAGAATACTACAATTCATAGAACTTTAGAAATGACCAAGTCTGACACTTAGTTTTTAAAATTGTGCAACCAGGTTTCTTCCATTTATCTTAAAAATCGAATTTTACTTGCTATCTAGAAAAATATGAATAAGATCTTATTTTCAATGTTGTTTTAAATTATTTCGAGAAGTCATTTGAATTTTCTTTAACCAAGACCTTTAACATCATGCTTGAATCTGATGTATGACATTTCAGCATCCATATAATTAATCAACAGAGGTCCAATGCAATGCTTAAATGCATGCTTCCTCATAAATGTTAGTAAGTGACTTAATTTTCCCAAAATGTTAAAGTCCACATGCCATCTTTATAAAGTTAAAAGATTCATGCCGTCCTTTATGCATTTGATATTTACAGTTGAAAGGGCTGTATAGAAAGCAATCTGGTTCACAGTTAGGCGTTTAACTTGACATTTTATGAAGCATGGACATTTGAGTCCTCAATCCTTTCAGCTTGTTTTGAGCTAATTGTGCATTAAATGGTGGATGTAGAGACTATGCCTGATATTTTAATTAATTGCTTTTCTTGTCATAATTATTTTTATCTTACTACTCAAAAAGATGCATTTTATTGAACATTTCTGTTTTGACTCACACATAGAACATATTTCAGGTAATTCTTTCTCACAAGATGGGTAGAATTCTACATACCTTCTTCCTGCATTACCTATTAGTAAACATGTATAAAATGTGTTTTTAAAATATACATTTTTGTTTGATTATAAAACAATAACTTCATCTCAAATTACATATAGTGTGTTGTTGGAAGACCTGGTGCACTGATGCGTGTGTCCGGATCTCTCTCTGATGCCAGGGACACAATCAACAGCACTGATTTCAAGTGAGTCACACCTGTGGCCATGAGGTCGAAAATGGAGGCCACTTATATTCCCTAAGTTCTCAACAAGAAAGGGCTAGTTGACTTATGGTTTATTTCCAGACCGGAGATTGATTTTTAAAATATGCAAATTTTAGTATCTTAGTTCAGAAGTTATAAAGCCACTTTGGATCAAAGTGAGAGAAAAACAGGCTAAAGCCATTTTTTACCCTTAAGTCTGATGAAAACGTGATGCTGAGTTCTACCCTGGAGCAGCTCGGAGAGCTGACTGTGCCCTGAGTTCAGGATGTTTTTTCTCTAAGAAAAAACTCTCCTGTCTCAGGACAGGAAATCATAAGTTACTTTGTACCTTCTTCCAGAAACTGCCCACATATGAGACCCCAAGGCAATTAAAAGTAGAAAAAATGATTCCCTCCATGCAGTTTGTGTGCAAATGACTCAATTTCTCTTTTGTGCCCATTACTAACCCTTCCCCAACCAAACCTGTCTTCATATTTTCTTTAACTATCATTTATATAAAAACTTTTGTCAGAAAATATCTGAGAAATTACATAATAATAATTTAAAACTAAGAGTAAGGATAATAATAACTAAATAACTAAAATAATTCAAATTAATATGCAAATCAGTCATCATTTTCTTGGCAGTACTTTAATAAAGAGTAAATCCTGTGGGTCTTGAGAAATTTCCAGTATTAGCATTCCAATGTAGGAAATATTTGGGATGATTAAAAATTCATCCTTCGTGGCTCAGTCCGTTAACCTTAACTGTCCAACTTCAGCTCAGATCATGATCTCCTGGTTTCTGAGTTCGAGCCCTGCATCGGGCTCTGTGCTGACAGCTCAGAGCCAGAAGCCTGCTTCAGATTCTGTGTCTCCCTCTCTCTTTGTCCCTCCCCTGGTCATGTCTGTCTCTGTCTCTCAAAAATAAATAAAACATTAAAAAAAAAGGACTTCATCCTTGAGCTCCTCAGATGCCACTAAGTTAATTTAGTAGTCCAAAAAAAATAAGCAAGAAGCAGCAGCAGCAGCAGCAGCAGCAGAAGAAGAAGAAGAAGAAGAAGAAGAAGAAGAAGAAGAAGAAACCAACAACTAACAAGTAAAGAATAGTTCCCCAAATCTCAGCCTGCTGAACCCCTTTTCCAAGCTGCTGTCTCTCGTAATATAGCAGCCAAATCCAATTAAGGGAGAGGTGAAAAATCATTTCCTCATTTGACAAACGCAGCATGTTAACACATGTACCCTTGCTGACCCTCAAAAGGACTCACCACTTTTGAAATAATTCTTCAGATGTATTTATAAAACCATTTATATATAGAAAAAAGCAACAGAGTTCAAAAATAATTTCCTTTTGCTCCCCCCAACTGAGTTTAGACTTGAATTTGCTCTAGGGATGATTTATGCCAAGTATTACTTTAATTTAAATGTGGCCTAGGTGTTCCCTTGGCTAGTACAGGTACATAAAAGCATTTTGCGTACAGACCCATTACTGTAGCCATCCTTTAGAGAATAATGGAAAGGATGTATATTTGACAACATCCACAAGTCATGCCACAAATTGCAGCTATACGGGAAGCCGAGTTGCCCCCAAATACACCATGGAGTGATGATCTTTCTATTTCACCTCTCCAACAGGTTCCACTTCCTTCCACAGATTTTTCAAATTCCTATCCCTCACTGACAGATCAGAGAAGAATGTAACCAAGAGTGCATGTCCTTCATGTTCCACTAAAACTAAAAATAAATGTAAATGAATGAGAGGCGAAGTGAAGCCCATATAAACTTATATTGAATAACTCTCAGTCGCTTAAATTATCTGAGTTTTGGAAAGTACTGAGAAAGAACAGGAAGCCAACAGTGAGTCACAGAGAAGTAGCCATGAAGAAAATTAAAATAGCTCTAAGAACATAAACACTAAAAGAGCATCCTCCCACTGAGTAACAGGTGCAGGACTCAACACAGAGAAGTCAGCCTGTTACCATATGGATTCCGTTTAGAGCCACAGCCTGTCTGACCAGCAGCCCTGCGACACAGTGAAGGGCTGCCTGCACGCAGACCTCTACCAGGAAAAGTAGTCTGTGTCTCATTTTGGTGGGGGAAATGGTGAAAATCCATAGGAGGACTATCAACAAGTAGATGAAAATTGGTGAACCACTGAGAAATTTTGCTGCAGTTTGTATGTTGTTGTGTTGTTGTTGCTGGTAGGAGGGACAGTTAGAGGACAGATAAATGGTAGTTCCAGAAAGACAAATCGACAAGCTGTTTAAAAAAAAGAAAGAAAAAAGTCAAAAATAGGGGCACCTGGGTGGCTCAGTCAGTGGAGGGTCTGCTTCTTGATTTCAGCTCAGGTCATGATCTCATGGTTGTAGGGTCGAGCCCCATGTTCACTCTCTCCATCTCTCTCTCTCTCTCTCTTTCTGTCCCTCCCCTGTTCATGCATGGGCTCTCTCCCTCTCTCTGTGTGTGTCTCTCAAAGTAAATAAACAAACTTAACAAAATAAAAAAAAATAAAAAAAATCAGGGCCTTGCATGTCTCAGTCAGTCCAACTCTTGGTTTCTGTTCAGGTCATGATCTCACCATTGGTGGGTTCAAGCCCCACATCCAGCTCTGCACTGGAAGTTCAGGGACTGCCTGGGATTCTCTCTATCCCCGCTGTCTCTGTCCCTACCCATCTTGTGCTCTCTCATTCTCTCTCAAAATAAGTAAACTTAAAAAAAATTAATAAATAAATAAATACATAAAAATATTATAAAATATCCAACGTGGAAAGGAAAAGATAGCATCCTGAGTCTGTTGAGAAAATCAGCACAACAGGTGTTTTTCCAGCCATGGCTCATCACCTAAGGAGGTGCAAATGGCCGCCAGGAAATAGAAGCAAATAACAGTGGGAGAGAATTGTGGACACTTTAAGGTAGTGTTGGGATCACATAAAATTCCTGCCAATGACTAAAGTGTTATGAAAGATATTAAGCTGCAGTTATGTGAAAAGTTTCTGACATTGACTAAAGTTGTGTTGATTCACATTTATAAAGATATATAGAATTCTGATCCCATGTTAATATTACTTGCATTTCCTAGCACTGGAAAAAAATAGAATTTTTACCGGACAAAAATCCTCTTCAAAATTGTTTCCTCCCAACACACCTGTGTAAGAAAGTGACTGATTTGGCAAATGCAAAAATATATAGCAAGTGACCAAGCCTCATCCTTGCACACACTATCATTTAGTGGTGATATTGTATCAAGAGGCTATTTATTTTGTTGGTATCACTGGGAACTTTACGTCCTCTGTTTAGCCCCAGCTAGAGATTCCTTTTGTTTTCTGTTTGAAATAAGTTTCCTTCAAGTCGGCTTCAGTGTTAGGCAGAAATGACATTCTATAAGTGTCGTAGGACCTAGAGCCATCTCTAACAATGGATGCATGGGAAAATGGATTTGGGCAAACCACTCTGAACCTCCTTAATACTTTTATGTGAGCTAAATAAAGTTCTAATGGCAATAAGATAAATTTTTAATAGGAAAAGAAATACAAAGATTTAATCTGAGGTGCTTGAAAGCTGAGAATGATTTTTGCCTTGGTTCGCTATTGAACTGATTATATAGATATTATATTAACCAGTGTACTTTCACATTATTTTACCTCACAGTTTCTAATGTAGAATTGTAACCCAAACTGTGGGAACCATGGAAATTACCATTAAGAATTCTATACATATATAATGTGTGACTGATGTTCTGCTAGGTAGGATTTTGAAGATGGTGATGGCAAGCAAAATCTAGCAAGAGTACTAACTATGCTGTATTTGTGAAGTGCCTGACGAGACATTCATCAACCAAATGTTATTGAAACACAGAGAGGATGAGCAATCAGAAACATATTATAGAAAGTTGGAAACATGTCACACATGCACATAGCTGACACAGGGATGGCTCTATTTGGTTACACGTTGGGGATTGTGGACTGTTCCAGCCTATGGTTCTTTCAAGGCATCCATTTTAGACTTGAGCCATCTTTAAAGATTTTGAGTCACCTAGGATTTTGAGAAATCAGTTGTTGAAGTTCACTGGAGATCCAGAATAATAAGGTTAGAGTGTGAATATGATAATATCCCTCATTAGGTTTCCCCCAGGGCTATTCCTACAGGCCTGATGAGCAATATCCCAAAATGCCCTTTCTCTTGGCAATAGCTTTCAAACTTTCAAACTTCTCTAATGAGAAACTCATTAGCAAGAAAACTTTTTCAGGCCCCACCCTAAACCTACTGAATCAGAATCTCCAGAGGTAAGGCATAGGAATTCACATTTTAAAAACTCTCTAGATGATGCTAAGGTATTTTAGAGTTAGAGGCACACTGTTAGTGTTTGCTCTTGCTGCCTCAGTTTGGGGTACATGGCTGATGAGTCCCCAGATAATGGTTAGTCTCCAGGTTCAGATGATTCTCCAGTAAGTGGAGTTTCGAGGATTGATAAACCTTCGTGTGGTAGGTCAGTAAATAGAGAATTTATCAAAATTGTCAAACTTTGGCTGCATATTGGAATCACCCGGAGTGCTTAAAAAAACACCCATGCCTGGATTTCACCCCCAGAGTTCTCATTTAACTGGTCAGGCACTTTTAGAATGTCCCCGGATCATTCCAATCTGCAGTCAAGTTTAAAACTACTGCCTCAGAAAGTGGTTCACCGACATTTTCCCACTAAGAGCCTATGGCAGCTGGCAAAAGAAACAATTTTTGACAGCAAGGGAAAACAAAGGGAAACATGTTTTTATAATATATCAAACTTTATTCTTGGGTTACATAGCCATTTTGAGACTTCTATCTAGAAAGACATTCCTAAAAAATCTTACTCTAATGATTGAGTAGCATAGGCATTTCAGAGAGATTAAACGTCAGAATCTGAGATCATTATTCACATCACATTCAAATATATTGAAACCTTGAAGCATCTAATTGAACCGTTGTCTCTTCTAGGCACTCCTAGTTTTCATTTTCTTCACTTTTTCTCTTATTGCTTTGTTCCCATTTTCCATCCGCTGATCATCTCCTACCCTACCTTTAGCACCTGGTAAACTTCTACCATCACAAATGCTTTCCTTTGGAGTTCTCAGTATTCAGTTATTGCATTTTTAAATATTTACTGAGAAACTCTTTTGAGAGTCATGGCAGTTTGCATAGTTAAATGATGATTTCTTAAATTTCCTCAGAAAAAATTATTGCTTTCCTACTATATTCCGGTTTCCAGGCACTGTTCTAGGTATGTGGGACACATCAGGAAACAAAACATCTAAAAATCTTATTTTTCTCTGTTTCTGTCTCTCAAAAATAAATAAACATTTTAAAAAGGGGGAGCAGCTGGGTGGCTCAGTCGATTGCGTGTCCAGCTTCAGCTCAGGTCATGATCTTGCGGTCCGTGAGTCCGAGCCCCACGTTGGGCTCTGTGCTGACAGAGCAGAGCCTGGAGCCTGCTTTGGATTCTGTGTCTGCCTCTCTCTCTTCCCTCCCCTGCTCTCTCTCTCTCTCTCTCTCTCAAAAATAAACATTAAAAAATAATAAAATAAAAATCTTATTTTTGAGGAAGCTTAATTCTAGTAGGCCAAACAGCAAACAATAAGCAACATACAGGACAGTATATAGTATGCTAGAATATACAATCAATAAGTGCTATGAAAAGAGAAAGTAAAATATAGTAAGAGAAATTGATAGCACAGAGATATGGAATGAGAAATTTAAACACGGTGGTTAGGGAAGGTCTCATAAAAAAGGGGGAAATTTGAGTCAAGACTTGCAGGAGATATAATTATTTGAGAGAAGGATGTACAAAGTGATATATTTAATTAAATGTTGGATGACAAAAAAATTGTTTTAAAGATTTTTTTATTACAGTAAGGAAAAAAGCAATACTTCCTAATCAGCCTGGACTACTCTACTTCCGTCTTTCAACCCGTTCCATGTAATAGATATTTTAAGTTAATGATTAATTCTTATCCTAGGATATTCATTTTTGTTCATTTTCCATAACGCATTATGAAATCACAAAGTTCATGTGGGTGTTATTGTGTTGTCACTGGAAGTATCTTGGTAGATATTTACATTTGCCTTTTACCAAACACATTTGTATTTTTCAGCATCCCAAGGTTATGTGTATATACATGTCTTTGTGTGTGTTTTAGTTACACACACTGTTGTGTATCCTAATGAGACCTGTATCACAACCAATGAACACCTACAGTAGAATTACACTGTGGCCCCAAGTGCTCTTTTCCTCTGCCCATGAAAGAGTTCAAACCAAATCACCTAACATCAAGTCAACGAGGTTTTTGACTAGAATGTCAGAGTTGCATGGGGCTTAACTCTTTGGCCTAAACCAGTTGTTGTAAATGTTGGGTGCATAAAACGTCTTCAAGTGTAAACTTTAATTAATTAATTAATCCCACAGATATGTAATGAATGTACTTTGTGAGGGACATTTTGCTAGATTTTTGCCAACATACAGGATACTGAGTTAGAGCTACTTTCCGTGTACTCTAAAGAACAGCTCCCACCCTCAGTTTTAGATGTATCTTGGGAGGCTTATTGTGATTAGATGTTCACATTAGATTTTTCCGGTAATTATATCTCAAAGCCCTTAAGTTCAAGTGAAATTCACAGAAGTCACAGGTGATGCAACTAAATTATTGGTCATGAGTGTATATATAACATTCGAAATAAATCTTGTTATATCTTCAGTAATTAGAAGTGGTCCTTTAGGGAGTCACTCTAAAACTAAAGAGGGAGCAATAATATAAAACCATCTTTAGGGCAGAAGAACTGTTTAATTTATAGTTCTTTTTTATTTGATACAGTTGCTGATGGGCTTCAAATCTCACGTGCACGCATGCACATGCACACACACATACACACACACGCACACATACAAATCTGATCTTTATTCCCAGAGTCAACTTATTTTTTGCTTCCCAGATTTATTCTCAGTATCCAAATCGCATCTTGCGCAGCGATGTCCTTCATCAACTATACTAATTAGTTTTCTTATCCAGGCTCTGAGAGAAACTCACTAGAGGCAGAGTGGACAGGAAGAGCAAGGCCCAGGCTCTGCTGCTTCCCCTCCTCAGCCACCTTATCCTCTGCCTCCTGACAACCCTAACTTATTTTGCAGTGTTCACCCAAACAGGTTACGTGATTGCACATTTCTATTTTTAGAAGAGAAATAATCATATTATATTTGATTCTGGACTGTAAATACAAATATTCCTAAATTAATTCTGCTTCATTATTTTCTATTGCATTGACAAGAAAGACAATTCTGATATTTACTATTTTCTATTTAAAACTTCTTTTTACACAAGCTTTTTATAAGAGGCAAATAACACTCAATTAGAAATAATTTAATTTAAACTTCATGTTAAATTGGCACATTTTTATGCTGTTAAACAATTTTAAAGGAGGATAGAGATAAATATACTTAAAATTTATTTTATATTTTAATTGAATACAATCTAAAATACATAGTTTAGATTTTTATTTCTTATTAAAAATTTTATTATATCATGAAAAAGAAATTTGGGTTTTTTTTAAAGAACAGTTTATTTTATTATGATACTACATTAATTACATTCTCTGTGAAAACAGGCAAAAATTCTCTTTGCACATTTTATTGAGCTGACCATATTTGTATAATTGGCAATATAAGAGCTAGTAAAGCCTAGGTCATTACTGTAGTAATCAGTATAGGAACTAGAAAAAAAGAAAGGTAGGAATAAAGGAAAGAAGGAAGGAAGGAGGGAGGGAAGGAGGTAAAGAAGGAAGAAAGAAGAAAAAAGAGGTTCAGGACTTCAGATTCTAACGCAAAGTTATCCCAGTAGTGTTTTACATAAATGCTTCTTTCTTCCACTTGTCATCTTGACAATATTGATCCACTGGAAAGGGGAGAAAAAGACTAAGGTAATATTGTGGGATTATCACTTGATTTAATTGATATAATGTGATCTTAGATACTTTAGAACATGTTCTTTCTAGAACACTATTAGTTAACAAACATTGAGGAATCCCTAAAAGAAGTAAATTCTTCTTGGACCCAGAAGAAGGTAAGAACCAAGATGGAATTAGCTGAGGAATGGAAGAGGTCAACACAGATGTGAACAGACAATCGGCTGGGAAGCAAGCTGGGAAATAAAGATCAGAGAGTGAGTGAAGTAAGGGTACAGTTTGTGAAATCAGTGAAACAAATTCAGGAAACAAATTCAATTTCTTGACCAAAATGAGCTAGAGATGGGGCTAAATAAATACACAAATAAAACACAGCAGTGAACAAAAGAGAAATATAAGCAGAAATGGACCGAAAAACAGGTATGGCAAAGAACCAAAATAAGTACAGGTGTTATCATAAGATGGGGGCGGGGGAGGGGGGTGGGTGGAGGATGAACAAGGAAGAAAATTTGGTTAGAATGTCTCTTAGAAGGGCATGGTTTCCAGCTGGCAATCTAAGGTACCTGACCATGAATTGATGGAAACATGTGGGCTTAAAAATTGGAGTTAATATTCCAGTACAAAGAGAACAGCCCACAAAAATTACATTGTTAGAGGAATTTATGAGATTTGTAGGTGTAAAAACTGTGTCAAAATCTCAAATTTGAGATGTAGAAATCATAACCTTACTTTCTTCAGCACACTTAGAGCAAGGTTACTGTAGCTAAGCAACTCAAAATTTCCAAGTAAGCATAATCATCCCTGCAGATTTTGAAAGCTTAATGCAAGCTTCCGGAGTCTGAATTAAATTAAGAATGGCTACAATGTTGAGAATTAATAAGTACCTGTACCTACAAAAGATGAATTCCATGCCTACAAATTGAGTGTTTAAGAATTTTAAAGTAACTTAAGTAGCAGATTTGAAAGTCAGCCAGTCTAGTTGACAAAAGACATATAAGAACATTTTTATCTTAATACTTACATATTTTATAACTTATATGTAGATCATCAAAAGAGGATAAATAATATATAAAATACATGAGCTTTTATTATGTACCCAGTACCATCCCAGGCTCTTTATAGAAATGATCTCATTTAATCTATACAAACTTATTTGAGGTAACTACTACTACACATTTTAGATGTAAGAAAACTGATGGGTGTTTGGGTGGCTCAATCAGTTGAGCATCTGTTCTGCTCGGGTCATGATCTCATAGTTGTGGGATGGAGCCCCATGTTGGACTCCATACTGAGCAGGGAGCCTGCTTAAGATTCTCTCTCTCTCCTCCCTCTTCCTCAACCCTCCCCTGTTAAAAGAAAAAAAAAGGAAAGGAAAAGAAAAAGGAAAGAAAAAAAGCAATAAAAGAAAGGAAAAGAGAAAAGAAAAGAAAAGGAAAGAAAAGAAAAGAAAAGAAAAAAAGCCTAAGGCTAGAGGGTTTAAGCAAGGTCATAGGGCTAGTAAGTGTCACAGTACTGATGCAAGCCTGCCTGGCTGGCTCTAGGATGCAGCTTTAACTACTTACTGCATTGCACTGTCTAGTCAGACAGTAAAACAAGCCAGTAAGCCAAGGAGCTTTTCCTCTGTATACTTAAAATGTGAAATTTAGTTTCTAGGAAAGAATGGAAAACAGAGGCTAAAAGAGTGGACCCTTTCATATTTTTATTTGTTTGTTTTTCCTCAGTGACATTTGTGATCTTTTTTAATATCATACTTGATTACAATGTTTCTTCTAATGTTGTTTGTGTTCAATGAAATATAAATTTCCTCCCATTGACTTTTGTGAGGTCCCTAAAAGTCACTGCTGAGAATTTTCTTATTAATAATTATGAGTAGACTATTAATAATTTCAGGTACTTAAGAAATTGTTTAACTTTTATAACATTGAGGATTTATTTTTAAATTGCAACATTTTTTTATCAGTACGACCACTTTTGCAATCATTTTTAAAGAATGACAGTGGAGGAGACCTAAAACTTATTGCCCCTTAACTTGTGCATCGGCATAATTGCCGACATTAACAGGAGCCATAAGAAGGGGAAACATCCCAAATGAGACAGAAACTCAAAAAAGAAAACTGTGGTCTGGACTCTGGCACTAGTTTTGTGGTTTGCTAATAAGACATTTTACCTCTCTGAATTCTTATTCATTATTTACATAAATAAAAATCACTTACTGCTCTAATCTCTGTGACTTGATTATCATATTTCCACAAAGAGGGAACTAAAAATTAGGTAGTAAAAGCAGTGAAGATATGCCCTGTGTTAATTTGACCTGAATGAAATAACTTCAGATTCTCAGGAAAGCATAAAAGAGTTCTTTAAACCTAGACTCTTAAATATTTAATTTCCAGTTGTTCATTGCTAGCATATAGAAAAACAATTGATTTTTTATATTGAACTTGTATTCTAGGTCCTTGCTAAGCTAACTGATTATTTCTAATAATCTTTTTTATTCTTTGGGATTTTTTATGTAGATAAATCATGGAGTCTATAAACTGAATTTTATTTTTCTTTCAATCTCTATCACTTTTATTTCTTTTCCTTACTTTATTGCACTGGTTAGGATTTCTAGTAAGGTGAAAGCATACATCTTTGCCTTGTTCCTGGTCCCATCTTGTTCCTCATCCGAAAAGAAAAGCATTCAGTGTTTTATCGTTATTTGTGAACTTGACTGTAGGCTTTTCCTAGATAGTTTTTAATAGGTTATGGAAATTTCCTTCTATTCCTAGTTTGCAGTTAATTGTTTTTATGAAGGGATGTAACTTTTCCCAAATGTTTTTTTTTTTTTTTCTGCATTGATTGAGATGATTATATGTTTTTTATTCTTTAGTCATCACATTGTATTTTATTTATTCATTTGCAGTCATCTCCCTAAATGTTCCTGTGTCATGCACCTGGTATTTAACATAGCACCTGGAATATGGTATATAATTAATAAATACTTATTCAGTGACTAAAACATGAATGCTGGTCATTGTGCTAGGTGATCAGAATTCTCTAGGTTATATGCTTTGCTTCCCTTCTCTGTAAGTACAGTTCTTATTTCTGCAATACATTTTAGGTTGCAAATATACAAACATTAATTGCAGTTAACTATGCTCATGAATAATTGATGGTATGGTTTTCTTCTAAAACCTTAAAATCAAGACTAGGTAAAATATTTCATACACTAGTCTATTTCCTAAAATTACTCAGTTATAATAGGTGAATAATGGGCACAGTATATGTGCCCATACTAAAAACTGCATAAGCATAGAGATATAGTGCTCTTTCTTTATAAATGAACTACTTAGGGGTATGTATGTATGTATTTATCTCAATAGGTATATACACACTTTTATCCTTAAAATCATTTTTACTCTTTTCAGTGAGCCATCTTGAGTTTAGTTCCTAATCATTAATAGAAAATAAAGACGTATCTTGCTTGGTGATCCTTTCTTAGTAACAACCCAGCAGTTATTTTAACTGCTTTTTGGCTTTCTGCTCTATATTTGCCCCTCTCCCATGATTCACTTGCTTATGGTGGCTTTTATTAGGAATAATGGATTGTTTTGTAGAATTGCTATAAGCCATTAAAAGATACTTTTCTGGCTCAGAGTTCAATGCATTAAGTCAGTGCCATGTATAATAAAGTATTTATAAAGTTATGTTATATTCTGTAGTGAATGTACTACTAAAATAATGTAAAACTGCTTTCATATAATGCAGAATATAAGATGTTACTACTCAATCACATATATGCTCTTCATTATACGCAACATGACATTCAGTGTATTTGTAAGGGCTTCTCATAGGAAGATGTGGTGAAATATATATCCTGAATTGGTGAGCATTCTTTCAGGAGTAGACATATTAATAGTACAATTTTAGATGAAGTTGTGTATGGGAATACATATAAAATACTTCAGTGAACGAAGTATTGCCATTGAGTTTATTCTCCAGCTGGGTACTATGATTTTCTTGTCAGCTTATGGTGTCACCTGCTTAAGTGACAGAAAACCTGTGGTTTCCTCTTATTTTCTATTACAAATAGAAACCAAGAAAGACACAAACTGTCCACAGATTTTATCTTGTATATACATTCTACAGGAACTGTATGGTTGATCTATGTGCAAAGTTTTCTTTTAGTCCATTAGTTTAAAATAAATGCTTCTGTTTGAATCAAGATATAAAATCTACATTGATAAAACTCTTTTCCCATTACTGTTTCAGGGGAGAAAGGCCATATCAGTTGTATGATTTTTTTGTGGGTTAACAAAAAATTATTTTTAATAAAACATTGTTTTTCACTATCTTACTATTCATTTCCATAATCCTTTTTTTAATAAAAATAGCCAGCTTCTATATCATAAAATAAGTTCAAGATTATGTTCATAGTTTTACCTACCTCACCAAAATGAATGGAATGAGTCCTTTCATATTCTGTGTTACATGAAGATAATTATCATTAGATTCCTCGCTCTTGTTTCTTAGACTATGGATTTTTTTGGCACTATCATTGTCATTGGGGGAGCCAAATTGGTTGTGTGGTTATATTTATTAAGAATTTTTCTGTGAAGGCTACCATCTCCACCCTTTTCCTTAAGGATTCACTGATAATGAGAAACAAATGAGAGTTATAATGGAAAGTTAGGGTAGAAATAATATAGATAGATAGATAGATAGATAGATAGATAGATAGATAGATAGATGATAGATGTTGTGGGCACATGACCATATCTAATCACCTTATCAATGCAAGTTATCATGATTTGGAACTTGGTGGAATTAAAAGCATTTCGGTAAAATTCTGCCATTATGCTGTACAAAAGAGAGACTACCACAAAGACATTTGTAGAGAGGAGAAGCTATGCTTCTGTCCTCTCTACATAAACCCTGGCAAACCCTACAAAACTATGGCCAGAAAAGGATAGGAAAGGATAAGGGAAAAAACAGTGGTCTTAAGGTTTTAAGCATGGATTATGGATGTATTATCCTGATCAGAAGGTCTTCAGAAAGGCACAAGTCTTCATTTATTCCTTATGTTTAAAAAACTAATGTAGTCTACCTGAAATATGGTAAGCCATAGCAGCAACAGTCTGGTTAGTGGATTGATTTCCCAGGCCTATAATAAACTAGTCTGGAATAAATGGAACCAATGGAACTGTATGTATTGAAAGTCTAGGAATGACATGCTTTGTTTGGAATGTTATATAAATTACTACTTATATAAAAGAACTTAATAATATTTCCATTCAGCAGTTACTACTTTTTTAGATGTGTGTGGAAAAACTGAAGGTCTCTCTTGACAATGCAGTATTGATCTGGATGAAACAAGATCGATAGGTATTATAGTTACTCACTGACTGGTTATTAGAAAAATAAATTTGGAATTACCCTCCTGGCAAATAAGCACAAGTTTTACAAGAAATGCTCAAATTTGTTTATATGGTTTAGTGTATTTATTGTTCATTTTCAAATACAAATGAGTGTTTTCCAATGTTGTAACTTTTATTTATCAAATGTTGAAGTTATGTATTTCTTTGGAGAAATTTTCCGGGTCTATAGAAGACAACTTTAATTAATTTACTGTAACTTAACACTATTTAACATATCAAAGTTCATTCTGTCATTTTAACAAAAGTAATGAAAATACTAAGGTAGTAGTGCTGTATTCTTATTGTAAAGCTCACTATACATACATGTATCTACAAATATAAAATTTTCAATATTTTCACATGTATTATTGATTTGTGCCCCCCAAAAAATAACTTAAGAAAAAAGTGGGGCACATGAGTACATCTGGGTGGCACAAACTCATGGGAGTTTCTCAAACTGACAGAGCCTTTGGTGACAGAAGTAGACTCAAAGGTATTATGCCTATCCCAATCCACACATGTTCTGTGCATGGACACCAGGTTAAATCTCCACACCAGTCACACTGCAGGAGTGAACACCAGCACAGCCGCAAACATACCTTAGAGTGGAATTTGCAAGCTTTCTAGACTTGGAAGATGAGAACTGCAGTTAAGTGACACAATTGGTTTCTGAAGAAAAAGGCTGAGCTTCTTTTCCAGCTCTGTGGGTATCCTTTGTAGCCCTGTGACCCCCTGGCAGGAAATGAGACAACAGCTTCCAGAGAGACAGGAAAGAGAATGTGAAGGGAATATCTGAAAGGTCACCAACAGGACCTTGTATACCGTATGTGCACCTCTCTCTGGACTCAGAATCGATTTTTTTCCATTAATTAGAAATGTCTATTTATCTCACATAGGCAGTGGGACTTTAACATTTTTTTCTTTTATGATGTTAAAAATCCCAAAGGAGATATTTTTCTCATAAAATGTTTACCTGTCATTAATGGCAGAAAAGGTTTATGAGTTGCTTTTTTCACATAACATAGTAAACAAAACAAGACTAGCATTCAGCCAGAAAGCTCCTTGTCCAGCTTTTACTTTAGTGATTGTAGCAACTTCCTGAGGGTTACAATGATTCTGTGGGAGGCAGAATGAATAATGGAAAGAAACTTATATGGCCCAGGACATTCTCCTCTATACCATATAGTTTAACATGGATAAGAGTGTTATCCTCTATCAAAATAATGTATAACTAGAGGTTAATTTTAACTCCTCTACCATAATACGGAGGTATAAGAGGAATATAACTCAGAGTTTTTATTGTTTTGTTTTAAAATATTAAGTTACACCTGCAAAATATATAGGGTTAAGGGAGAGGGTTTCAGAAAACACCACAGTATTGAAGGTGTTTTGAGTGTAAATGATGCTAAGGACCTGGAATCTGTGACTCCAGACCTGAGCAGCTTTCAAAAAAAGTATATTGGGAAAATAAAAATAAAAAAATAAACAAGTAATGGCTTAAAAAAAAACTTACAAAGCTCCATACCAAGTGCAAGTCAAGATAGCATAAAATGAGTTCCAGGGTTCTCAGAGCATGCAGAGATACAGCAGTTAAAAAAAAAAAAAAAAAAAAAAAAAGATTGATGATCAAATGGATTAAGCTTACCAGAGAAGTAAATTTCAATTCAAATGTTGAGGTAGGTGATGCATATGAAGTAGAATGTGTATTGGGCGCATTCCTGGAAGGAGTTATAATATTATAAAGGTGCAGGGCATGGTAAGCAACATGAATGGGACCATCAAGAAAAGCTGGGATGAAGGAGTGGTTCTGAGAAAGAGATGCCTTTAGCAGGACAGTTGGGGAAAATAACAAACAATGTAGGAGTTTAGGTAAGGGGGTTAGAATTAATATGCAAAGGGAGACCTTGAAAAGCCTTGAACCAGAAAATGACATGGGTTAAATATATCTTGCAGGTAAAAAAAAAAACAAAAAACAAAAAAAAAACGAGGTACTGGATAAACTGAGGACTGCATAAGGTTATTTCTTTCCACCAAATGGAAGTGGTGAATGCTTCCAGGCCTTTTACACGATAATTGCTGTTGGGGTATAAGAGGGCTCAAAAGAAATAGAGATATATCCAGAGACATTTTCAAGAAAAAAGATAATAGAACCTAATAATGGGTTATCTCTGATTGAGTCAGAGAAAAGAGAGCAGTTAAAAAATAAATCCGTGATTTTTGAGCCCAGGGAACTAGGAGGAAACTGCAACTGAAAATGACCAGAAATTATGACTCTCTCAACTTAGTTTCTATCTTACACTGCCTTGTAGATGGCACGGTTCTAATCATTATGCGTGACTCAAAGAAAGGTAGGCGTTAGTACCATTTTCTTGAATGACTGCTGGGGTGATGGGGGAGGGGTGGTATGATGAGTTTATATGTTCGTTAATGGGTAATGCTAACCTGCCCACACAATAGCCAAAAAGATATATCTCTAGGACCAGTCTTACAGCCTTTTTTTTTTTAACCTTATTAACTGCAGCTATTGTAGGAATAGGTTTTGTATGCTTTGCGCCAAGGATTAAGAATCACAGCACTTAACTACCATGCTACCTAGAAACTAATATCATATCATTCCTTTCTTAAGAAAACTGGAAATAAGTACCGTACCCAGAGCTATCTATTATATAACCTACACTTTAATGTAATTAGAACAAACAGGTAAATCAATACAAGGTCTTGTATTTACAAAATGGGTGATGCATAGTCAATATGGTTCCATGTGGAATAAGGACAAGCCACAATGATGTTTTAGTTAGATTCTTTGTACAACTTGAATTATTACTCTTTTGTGCTTACTATGGCAAAAATATCACATAACATTTAAGAATGTCAGAAAAAATATGATTCTTTTCTTTGCTATTGTGTTCTTATTCTAAGACCTGTTCAAAACAACTGCTCTGAAACAGCTGAAGTGTCTAAAGTGTCACTAGCTCTACTTCCTGCAACACAGTATACTTTCCCCGAACTTCTTTAAATAGCAAGTATTTCTGAAGGTCTATCATTAATTCTAGAATTAGTTCTTGACTTTTGTTTGACCCTATATACTTTTTTTTTTTATTGTGAGGGTCAACATGAGAGATTCTGCATTCATCTGTTCTGTGAACAACTTGTGTAGGTAAAACTATTCATTTACTCATAAGTTTAGCTAACCGTTGTTGAACATGTATAATAACACATAATAGGGGCGCCTGGGTGGCTCAGTTGGTTAAGGGTCCGACTCGATTTCAGCTCAGGTCATGATCACACGGTTTGTGGGTTCAAGCCCCGCATCAGGCTCTGTGCTGATAGTGAGGAACCTCCTTGGAATGCTCTCTCTTCCCTCTCTCTCTACCCCTCCCCCACTCACACATGCACATGTATGCATGCATGGACTCTCTCTCAAAATAAATAAATAAACTTAAAAAATAATATATAATACACAGTCATCTGGTCATGTATGAAAAGTAAACATGACAGAGCATGATAAATGTTATGATGTGGATCAATAGAGAGCTATTGGGACACTAAATCAATGCACATTACTCACTTTGAGTATAGCAGGGTGGGTAGGAATATGCTAGGAAAGGCCCAGCATACTCCTCAACTGGGTCAGCCAGCATGAGTGATGGTTGCACAGGTGATGGGAAATGGGAAGAGTTTATAGGCACATGGTGAAGTTGGAGAGTTCAATAGCCACCAATTTATTAACTACCTGGCATCCCATGGCAGTAAGTTTAGAACTCCGCCCTAAGGGTACTTGGCAAAAAAGACTGTGATATGATTAGCTTCACACTGGGGGAAGATCAAGGGCAATGCAAGATTCACTTGGAGAGAATTTACCTGGAGGCTGAAGAAGTAGAACCATTAAGAGGCTGTTAAAGTAACCCATAGGGAGATGCTGAGAGTCTGAAGAAAGATAGTACCAATGGATGGAGACAGACAGATGTATTCAACAGCTGTGAAGAAATGAGAATCAAAGGAAATTTACATGTTTCTGCTATGGAAAGCATTATGCTCTTCGTTTTACCTTGGCACATTGTTTTGCCTTCTGTTTCCCTGAGATTCTTTTATCTTTGTGGTTGAACTATTTTCTGTCTTTATAAATAATGGGTCAAATACTGTACCATAGTATTTTGTCTTTTTAAGTAAACATTCACAAGAGGTTTGACACCTTACACAAATGTGTTAAGTATTTGTTCACCCAAGGCAGTTCCTTAAATATAATTGACTGTCATTAGATCATTTTAGCCCATTGTTCTAAAAGAACCTGATACCCTGTAATAGTTTCAGTAGCTGAGATTACCACATGTAGAGAAATATTATCAAGTCCTGGGTGTAGTAATTTTCTCCCAAATCAGTGCCTGCGGGAATATGAAACTATCTAATTTTTTGGAGGATTAATAACTTCCTCTTTCCTTTAAAGAAGCCAAGTGTGTAGAAATCCTCAAAGGGAAACAATAAATTAGAAAAAAAGTGTTTTTTTTTTCAACTGTACCTACTACTTAATTGAATAAAAAGATAAGCTACTCTTCTATGCAACATCTAGCAATAAAAATCAACCGCCAGCACAGATTGTTTTAAGAGATGCCATACAAGATAAACTAAGATTACAGATTCATAGAATTTTAGAGTTAGAAGGGACTACTGAAATCAATTTTTCAGATAGAAGTATTTATTTAGGAATAAAGCTAAAGATCGTTTGAATTCACAGGTCCTGACAACTCAGAAAACATACACCCTTTATGCTCAAGAATGTGGTTTGGGGCATATTTTATTGTAAAATGACATCCATGTTTGGTTTGATATAAATGATTGATCATCATGACAATAGTTGATTATATGTTCCTTTTGGGTAAAGAAATCATCTCTTGCACCTCGGAAGTAATCTTACTGCCTAGCATCAGCTTCAACTCTAACATCTGCTATTAATGCACATGTAACAGAAACTCACCTCAAATGAGGATGAGCAACCAAACAAAATCAGGGGCAGGAGGATGGAGGGGATGCTCCTGTTATCACAAAGGCCAGGGCCCAACTAGGGCCCCAAACAACATCACCAAGACTTCACCTCTCTTGCCTTTATCTCTCTGCATTGGCTTTACTTGCAGGTAGGTTTTCCCTTCAGTCAATCTGCTCAGTAACTCAGCAAATGAAAACCTGCAGTGACAGAAAACACTCAGAATTTTGTCTTCTTGGACTATCCAGGACCAGTAGAGTCAGGTTATTTTCCCTTTAGCCTCCTATTTAGTCTACCCTGCAGAATGGTGCTGTGTCTGAGAGAAGGAAAACTGAATGGTCAGGCCTGGGGCATGTGTATACTTTCTGGAAGCAGACTAGAACCACCTAGACTGAGACTGACATAGGGGTGGTACCCAAAGGGAAGCAATGGTGGTCTCAGAGTAAAAGAAGGGGCAAGATATCGTGGTCAGGGAAAACATCAGCCCTCTACGCTGCAGTTCTGTGATTTTCTTTATTCCTTAATTTTGCCACTCATATGATAATTTTTCCCTGTCTCTGTGCCAACTCTTACCAAACTAAACCTCAGAATAGGCTCTTTTTGTTGTTGTTAGACTGTTATTTTTCTAACCATAACTTATTCCTTACTAGGAAATGCCTCTCTCGTCCTAATCAAAATAGGTGCTTCTATTTTTGTTCTAACGTGCCATCCCCACATCCATAGGTAGCCAGATGTGGAGATTATTGGAGACAGCATGAATGAGTGTAAGGGCATCATGAGATAATGGCCAGCGTGCTGATTTAAATTCCCAAGACCAGAATGCTGGTCCTAGCACTCACCACCATGGGGTTCCTCTTGCCACAGTGAGAAGGCTGAGATTGCCATGCTCTTTGTGGCTCTGACGCTTCATGATCCTGGAGCGAAAATAGGTGTGCTCCAACAAGGAAAGGGTGGAATCATATTAGGTTTCTGCCTTGGGGAGAGTGTCCCTTATCTGTGGCCCAACTGCTTTCTTAATACATGACCCTCCTTTCTGTGGTCTCTTCTTGCTCGGTGCTCAGCTTGGGCCCCCCTTCAAATGCATAAAATGAACAAAACCTTATATGCAAGTAGTTATTTGGGAAGTAATCCCAGAAGTAGAAGAGAGGGACCTGGAAAATGAAAGAAAGAAGGAGGAAAGCAAAGAAGAAGGCATCTAGAGAAGCATGCAGATGGCAGGGAGAAGTATGTCCCTATGGGTCCCTCCACCATTGTAGTAGATATTCCTTTGGGGCACAGACATTTCCGCTCACCCAAAAAACCCCAAGCCAGAAAGCAAAAGACAATAATGCATATTTGAGGCAACATGATGTCAGCATACAAAGAAGCTTTATTGGAACTGTCTGCTATAGCCAGGGCTGGATAGGAGGAAGAGACAAAAGGTGTCTAATATACCTACCTTGATCCTTGGATTTTTCGAAGATCTCCCTCACGTGTGTAAAGATCTAATGCAGATTGTTTGCTGTGCTTCACCATGTCCCTGACTCTGGACACTTGCCAACTGGCCTGCCTCCAGCTCTGTTGTCTTGTCTTGCTGCTCGTCTTTTTATACCTTGTCCTGGCTTGACCAGTCTCTTGCACTTAAAATGTGATGCTGTTCCTGAAATATGTGACTTGTCCCAAGTGAACAAATCCCTCCACTTTGATTAGTCTGGGTTACTTGCAATCTACCGGTAATCAGGATTATTCTCATAAAATGTCATATGAACGTTATATGCTCGTATCCTCTTCTGCCTTTACTGGTTTTTCCACTTACACACCTGCCTCCAAATTATCCACATCCTTCAGAACTTAAGTCATCTAAGTTTGTCCTCACCTACTGGAACCCACAATGTTTCTCTCAGAGTCCCTTCAAAATCTCTTGCCTGCCCCGATTACTACCATATAATTTTACTCTCTTTCTTGTGTGCTTATTTTAACTCCGGTGAATTATAAGTGGCTTGCTGCTCAGTAAGGTACACTATATTTGTATACACTAAAGGACCTAGGTCAGTGTTGGGCAGATGATGGCATTTTAGAAGTTCCTACCGATTAGGGAACTTACGGGGTCAGTGGCTAGGATTTATCTTTTCACACCACTCAGTGTCTGTATGACACCTATCAATACCTCAGGTTGTTTATCTGTAAGCAAATCTAATAAGAGTTCCTACCTCAGAGTGTGAAGAGTAAATCACGTATGTGAAGACAGCCCTGTGTTCTGAATAGAGATGCTCGGTCCTGAACTTACGGGCTATTATAATTGCCCTTAAATAATGGCTGTCAGTGGTACATGTGTGTTTTTGTTTTTTCCAACTAAGTTAAGTTGAAATTGGCACAAAGCTTTGTGGACATCAGTAACTGGTTACCAACTGCCTGTGGTACCAAAAGTTGATAGGCGTTTTTGAGAATGACAGATAGTTGGTTTTGATTTCCGGGTACCTTAGTGTTTTGTCCAACATTGGGATATGTAAGAAATCCCATAGACTTAGACTTAGACTTCATTTATATTATTCTGCCCAGTGTCCCCTGCTTCTCCCTTCACTTGTCCCATTTCAGGGATCTTTTAGTGGCTGCCTCCTTCATGAACTTTCTCTCTTCCCCAGCCCATATTGCCAGCTCTCCACCTGTATTGCATTTGAAAATCTTACCACAA
Source organism: Panthera tigris (assembly GCF_018350195.1). Classification (NCBI taxonomy): domain Eukaryota; kingdom Metazoa; phylum Chordata; class Mammalia; order Carnivora; family Felidae; genus Panthera; species Panthera tigris. Next base: position 111,421,818 of record NC_056664.1, read on the forward strand.
CATTTGGCCTTTATCTTTTTCAGGTAAGGCTTTGCCTGTACTAAATGTATCTTTACAACTAGATTTTAAGCTCTCTCAGAGCAAGGATCATGTCCAATGCATTCTTTTGTCTGGGACACTTGTTAGCCCACTGCAGGGTTCATGAGAGACTCAGGGAAAACTGGTTGATTGGCTTACTAATTAAATCGTGTTGAATTTCTAAATGTGTAGTTCAATGTACTAGTTTATTTGCAGCCAGCACTCGAGTCAGTACTTATATTTTGCAATGCTGTACCACTGGCCTTTACAACATGACGGTTGTTACAGAATGTCGGTTGTGATGGGAGATCTCTGAATCATTATTGGAATGAAAAAGTAAACAAAGCCAAGGACTTCCTTTAATTAGAAAGCCTTTGAAATTACAGTGCAGAAATCACTAGGCTGCCCTTAAGAAATACTGGATTTTTGCTGTTTAAATGCTCTAAAACCAATACTTCATTAGACTTACTGTCACTTCCATGTGCCTGTTTACAGTGAAGGATGCAATGATAACACCAGTGACCTCAAATAATTGCCATGTAAGTTGGCTTCTGATGAAAGTTCAATTTTCCTGAAAGATGCCTGGAGCTCAAAGTGCGGCACTGACAGCAGCCTGCAAGTTTCTGTTTATTTGGGCTTCATAGAGAAGGAGCGGGAGCAGTTCAGGGAGACAGCCCCTTCCTCCTTGCCGCTTCCCCCAGGCATGAAGCAGCAGTGCTGGCTTAAGGAAGAAATGAATCGTTATTTTCCTTTCGTGATAAGGCACAGGATGCTGACGCACAACCTACTGATGGGCAGCTGGTCGTGGCAGGTCAGAGGGGAGTCCCGGGGAGACTGCCCTGCCACGGAGCCACGCAGCAGAGGGCAACACTGGGCTTTACAAGTGGAAGGGAACCACTGAACTAGAAATCGCTCAATAAAAAATTCAAACACCCAAGTAATGACTATCGAACGTAAGAAACACATAAGAAAGAAGGGAAATGAGAAAGAATTGTAAAACTGTAGACATGAAATGGTTTCTCTTTAGCAAGTCTTCTTAAGCGTTTTCTGCCCTGGAGCTCTTTGCAACTGAGCCTTTATTGTGTATAATTTATTTGTCTGTTTACACCTTCAGCAAGCCATCCCTGGGCAAAATTCCTAAAGTAGAAATCAGCCCCTCCACTGCCCACCAGCTCCTCCATCTGGGTCAACTGAAGCCTCCTCGCAGTGACCTCCTGCTGCCCACTGAATGCCCAAGCCATGCATGGTGCTGCTCCACAGGTGTGCCAGGAAATCTCATGCCCTGAGCTTTTCCCACCTCCTGCCCCCTTCCAAACATGTCAACGCTTTTTCTTCTTTTTTCTTTTCTTCCTTCCATTCTTTCTTTTTCTTTCTTTCTTTCTTTCTTTCTTTCTTTCTTTCTTTCCTTCTTTCCTTCTTTCCTTCTTTCCTTCTTTCACCTTGCCTTGAATTGGTTAGGATTCTCCTCATTGCTACTGACAGAAAAATGCATGAGCTAGCTAACCCAAAAGGAGAATTTATCATAAGGATGCAGGGGTGTTTCATGCACTTCAAGGGCTGGGAAGCCGCTAGGCTTCAAAGACTGGAATTGCAGATTATCAGGCTTTCTCTCAGGCTCCTTTGCTGCTTCTCACAAGATATTGGTTTCATTTTTTTCTCTCCATGAAATACTTCCTTTTACAGGATCCATAAACAAATAGCAAACAAACAAAAGGACAAAACAAATGAGGAACAGAAGCAAATAAGCATGACTCACAGCAAAGTGTGCATTATTTAACTAGCAAGCAAGGGCAAGATTCATTTCTTTGAAACTTGAGCCTTGTAAGAAAAGGCTGCTCTTTGAACAAATGTAATCATAATGGCTGCCCCATTCCCACCTAAGGTAAATGTGCTGCCACCTATGTGACCCTGTGGAAGGGAAGAAGCAGCTCCTATAAAAATGGGGGTAAAAAGCCCACAGGTGTCCACTTTTATACCTCTGTCTACACAGCTACTATGCTGTGCTCTCCCCACTTGCATGGACCCGATTGCAGCTTCATTCCTGTTAACAAACCGTGTCTCAGAAGGAACACTGGAAAATTCTCCTAAAGTGAAAATTAGAACTGTTGAAAAAGGAAATTAAAGTTCCTCAAATCAAAGGGAGTAGCTGGAGTGTTAATCTGTTGACCCTGATTTAGCTTGTTCTACATGTGATAAATTGATTTAGAGAATAAACATCCACAAACTCCTTATTTCCCTCTCCTCTATCAGATCTGGTGTTAGTGTCCCCAGTTATAGCCCAAGTTTTCTTTTTTCCAAGACCTGTGTTGCTTGCTTTAGGAAGTGTTTTATTTGTACTTTAAAAAGTACACATGTTCACTTTATTGGCTGCAATAATTTTATACACACATAAGCATATATATGTATACCTTCATGGTGTTAAAACAGGTTTGTTGTTCAAATCTGTAGGCTCACTGTTCTTTGTGTGTGCTCAACTCTTCAGTTGCCGCCGACACCATATTGTGGATTTGTTAATTGCTTGGTCAGATTCTGCTGGATTTTTCTTTCCTATCTCTCTCCCTCATATCTGTCTATATTAGGTGATATGTAAGATACAAGTTCATGACTATTGTATCTGCCTTGTAAATATTCCCTTTTATCCATAGGCATTGTGTCTTTTTATCCCTACTGATAATTTTGCTTAAGTTCTATGTTGACTGGATTGTGATAGCTGTTTTCTTATTACTCATATTTACCTGGTAAATATTTTAAATTTATTTTTCATAATTTTATGTAACATAGGTTTTTTTACATATATATATGTATGAAGCAGTAAGAGTGGAATAATAAATACCTTGTTTATTTATTCACTTCTATGATTTCTAGTTTTAAACATGAGCCAAATCTTATATTTATTGTAATTATGGCTATATTTTCACTTATTTCAAATAGTTTGTTTAATGCTATCTTTTTTCCAGACTATTTTTAGAGATCATAGTTAATTAAATTTAACAAGGCATGTAAGTTTAATTTTGTAGGTGTTCTTTTTTCTTGCAGTCTATCTTCTCTTTGTTTACTTCTCTTCTTGATAAGTTCATCTTTGTATATATGTATATACATATATATAATTACATATACATATATATAATTTTTTCTTTTGCAGGGCAATAGTCTGTAGGGATGACTACCTTAGTTATTTTCTGAGAGTGTCTTTATTTTACCATCATTCCAATGCTAGTTTAGCTGTGTAAAGCCATCTAAGGTTGTCTAGCAGTATGAAGATATTACTGTTTCCTAGCATTAACTGTTGCATGTGAAGAAGTTTGTTCTTTGTCTAATTGTTGTCTCTGCAAATAATCTTTTCTTTTCATCTTACAGCTTTATTTCCTTTTTTCTTTTTCTTTTTTTCTTTTTTCTTTTTTCTTTTTATACTGGAGGTCACTGGGGCATCTGGGTGGCTCAGTAGGTCGAGCACCAGGCTCTTGATTTCGGCTCAGATCATAATCTCATGGTTCGTGAAATCCCACATTGGACTGTGTGCTGACAGCTTGGAGCCTGCTTAGGATTCTCTCTTCCTGTCTCTCTGCCCCTACCCCGCTTGCTCTCTCTCTCTCTCACTCACTCTCTCTCTCTCAGAATAAGTAAACATTATATATATATATATATATACATATATATATATATATACTGAAGGTCATTATGGTATATTTAGCTGTAGCATCCACTAACGGTTGAAAAACTCTTTTCAACTTGAGAACATACACATTTGGAAACGTTTCAGTTTCTCAGCTATAATTCTTCAGATATTGTTTCTCTGCCATTGCCTCCATTCTCTTAATTGGGGACTCATTTTTATCTTTGAAAAAACTCTTAAACTGTTCATTTTGTGTCTTAGCTGCATTGTATTACAGTTTTATTAATTGTATCTTTTGGTGCTGCATTCTGAATTAATTCTGCTCTGCTATATTCTAATATTTTTATTCTCTTGCTAGCTCAGTTAAACTAGACTTATCCATATGTAGTTGCTTTTTTATTCAATGAATATATTGTTCATTTTCAAAATATTTAATTATATATTCAAATATATATTCAATTATATATTCAATTATATATTTCTGCTTGTTTTTGATTTAAATATTGCTCTTTTTTTAATGGAGGTTATTTCTATTTATCACATCTAGCTCCTTAAACATACTTTTACATAATCTTTGTCATATTTTGCCATGAAATTAATTTCATTTAGAATGACTGGTAAGGCAAGAGTCATATCTTACATCTCTACATTCCTAATGCATAGCACGTGTTAGGCACTTGGTAGAGATCAGAAATAATGTTTAATAAATAATTATACCACTATTCTACTTTGTATAATCAGAGATATTGACTGTTCATCTAGAATTTAGAGAGTATTTATCTCATACTATTCTTGTTTATTTATGAGGGAGCTGAGACTCAGACTAATTTTATCCCCTCTCTCAGTTAAACAAATACTCAGGGTCAGAGCCATGAGTGAAGCTAATGTCACTCGCGCTGCCTTTTTTTATTCTGCTGCAAAATGCTATTTTTTCGTTTAATTATTCATTTGTTCATGCATAGTAGCTTTCATTTATGTACAGCTATATAAGTATACAAAATAATGTAATTATCTGCAAAAATTCTCCATATAGGATCATATTTTATAACTTGAATCTAGATTATGTGTTTATTACTTTAAAACAAATATCTTGTTAAAATTCATCAAGAACAATTTTAATTATGTTTTAATTAACTTTCCAATTGTTTTAATAAATATATTTAATAGTGATTAAAGAAAGAAATGGAAAGATCCATTATGGATTGTCAAGCCATATTCCAGTCACCCTTAAATTCGTTATTTAAACACCAAGGTCTTAAAATATTTATGCATTAAATATGCTCAGTGTCTTCTGTAGCAGAAAGGATGTGGATTTTACATTTGATTTCTAAGCAAATTAATGATGTAGCCAGAAAGCATAGCAGGATATAGTGGGCTATAAAGAAACCAATTTAAGTAATTTGTGCAAATACTTAAAAGTTTTATGAATTAAATTTCAGACAAATTTCCTATGACAAGGCAACTTCCTCACAGAGCACAGCTCCAGTCATTTTGATGTACAGATAGGCAATTAAAAAATTCAAATTAAGAAATTAAGCCTCATGGGCCTAAATCAGCTGATTTTGTAATTTATTTTTTCTTCGAAAATAGTTTCCTTCAATTAAATATGACAGCCCTTATAAAGCAGTCTTTCTCCCTGTTATCACTGATAATTTTGCACATCTGTAATGATCCACATTCCTTTTCTTTTAAGGAAATATCACTCACTAGAATAGTTGGGAACAAAAGTATTGAGTCAAGCTGACCCGGGATTCAATCCTAGCTTAGCCGTGTACTACCTAGGCAATAGCATGCAAGTTATAAGGCTCTTATAAGCCTCAGTTTGCATATATGTCAAATTGGGATAAGAATACACATTCCATTGTATTTTTACGAAGGGAAAATGAGATAGCATGTTGTATTTAGTCCTCAATAAATGTTATCTAGCTTTTTCTAGAGTTACTTCTACTTATATACTACACATACATATACACCTCTATTTCTAAACTAGATTTACTATTACTAATGATTATTTAAAATACTTTGTCTTACTGAGTCCTTCAGGACCTCTCCAGAAGAGAATTATGCAATGTCTAAGGACAGCAGGCAGTATATTGCAAAGATTAGTTTTTGAGTATATCAGTCAGATACATGAGGGTGAGATACAAGGCAGCATAAGCAACTAACTTAACTTTTCTAGGCCCCAGTTTCCTCACTCTTATGAAAAAGATATGAAAAAGATATCTTTTTCATATGATCCTCATATGAAAAAGATAATGGGATCATATAAGTTTCCAAATAGATTAATGAATAGGAAGGGCTAGCTCATTGTGTGGAATGTAGTAAGTACTCAGTTAACATAACCTTCCATAATTATACCACTATTATAAAATGTACATTGGAAAATGTGTATGGAAAGATACATTTAAGGAAAAGTAAATGCTTTGCTTGGTGTTAGAGCTAATACATTGGCAAATGTCTTTAATACTGTGACATTCAACTGTGAAAACCAATTATTACACAATTAGAAGCCTCCTCAATTAGGGAAAGATTAGGTCATGTTTTTAAAACACCCACCAATATTTGCTGCCAGCCCCATCTGTGACACAAATTAGAGAGACCCCAGTTAGCAGTTGTTTAAATCATTTTCCTAACACTGGCATCCGTCTCCTTGGAGACATCCATCAGAGACTTGTGTTAACATCTTTCAAGTTGCATCTGGATAGGACCAATATGTGATCAGCCTATTACTACATTTCATTGGGAGACAGTGTAACTAACATTTGCTTTTCATTCTATCTTTAAGCTTCTTTGTAATAAATAAATGCTTCATGAGATATATGCCCATTTTTAATGATATAAACATAAGGACTAAGCATGTTGACTACAAAGGAGACAAATATATATTTAGCAATTTGTCTTCTCAGGATAAGAAATTTATTTAAAAATTAAACTTTAGAAATAAATAAAAATGACTATAAATTTCAAAAAATAGACATTGTGATGTAAATTTAAGATAAAAGGAAAATGAGATGCTTTCAAAATGATTTATTATCTATCTCTACAGGGCATCCTTCTTTTCATAATATAGCATGTTATAGCTATACCATTCATTTTGATTAAATAAAACTGGGGTTAAAAGCCAAAGTACTCTAAGGTGACGTGAGTGGAGGTGGATGGCATGGGATCTATTAAAGCATAAGCACCAACATGAAAGTCCCAACAATAGCATCTGGTCTACTCGACTTTCTTGCATATTCCATTTCTTTAGTATTTTAAGATTCTATCATGACCAAAAGAATGTGTTTTCAAAATATTGTTTGGTAAAGCAATGGACCGTGATGGGAAAATCTATTTTCTGAAGGTTTCATTTGTTGTATAATTTGACTTAAAAATAAATTTTATGTTAAAAAAATCAAAATCCTCTAGAATCTTTTCTATATCTTAGGTTCAAGGAAGAGAAAGTGTGGTGGTAAGTGAGTGGGGAAAATAACATTGATTGACATTGATATATAATTTTGATATGTAATTATTTAACATTGATATGTAATTTTGTATAAACTATTTTATGTCTTTAAAAGTTTGATATGTTTAGCCTCACTTAAATGAAGAAACAGATTCAGAGGATAGGTGTCTTAGCCAGCCAGCAAAAGCCAGAGCAGAAACACAAACTCAGGGCCTCTGATTTCAAGTTCTGGTTGAAGACCTTCACAACTACCTAACAAAAAATGAAGAACAAGATACAAACTATGAGTTTAGATTAGACAAAAGCACTTCTCAGTCTTAAACTCCATTGCAATAACAATATTGCTAGTCTAAAATGCTAAGGATGGGAGAAAAGATGGCCTGACCTCAAAGGATCTTACAGACTCAAGATCAAATAGAGTAGCCCCTGAGCTTCATCTTCATTTATCAAAGGTTTATTGTCATCAGTATAATGCAACCATTACTAAAATTCTTATCTTGAGTAATCAGTAAACTAAAGAAAAAGCAGGCTGTAAAAACAATATTTATAACATTTGAGCTTTTAAAAGGAAGAAAGAAGAAACAATAAAAAAAGAAAAATATGTGTTCAGCAAACATTTTGATGAACAGATAGTCTGAATTTCTAAATATAATAATAATGCTAGATTGGTCTCCTTTATCTAAGTACTTTGCAGCACTTGATAAACATTAAATTAGAGCTTTGCTCAGCATGGCTGCTTGGTGAATATTAAATAATAATAAAAATAATCCAAACACCACTGTGAAGTCAAAGAATATTTCTTTTTACTAGATATTTTCCCCTACCCTTACAAGTTTAATAGAATTTAAATGGTATACAGTATGTATACCAACTGGTCTAAAAATTAAGAAATGTGGCTGTTTTGTCATCTTAATCAAAATTTGCATTCCATTTTCCTTGAGAAACTTTACATACTGTTATACAACAAATAATTAATACCTTTACAAGAACATCATAAAATATAGAATAGTAAATAAGTCATTATGCACTTAATTTCAATACTAATTGTCTACAGACTTAATGAGCTCTTCATTGTAATAAGAAAGCTGATGTTTATTTTTATCAGATCTAACTTCAGAATAAAACACATTTTACCAATCTATGACCCAACTTGATGTTTCATAAAAAAAATTTAAAGGGGAAATGTCTTGCCATTAGCTAGTGTTAAGGTGATTAAAATAAATACTGTGTAATAAAGTGATAAATTAGAAATGTTGACTGATGTGCCAAAACACAAAAGATGCTGCATTCTGAATTGGTACAAGACTAATGTAGAACATACAAAAGTAGTACAAAGCCTCTAGTCCACATTAAGTGGATAGCGGGATGAGGTTCTGGGAGTTGAGGGGAAATAGTGAAGGGCGTTTTAGTGGGGAGGAGGAAGGTAGGAGGAAAGTCCCATTCCTGCAAGGGAAGGGGTATGGTATTCTTCAAGATATGAAGGGCCTTCACCGGGTAACTGAAGAACATGAGCTCTGAGCTCTGTTGTTAGTGGGCACATGGCCTGGTATCTGACCCCTGCCTAGGAATCTCTAAGGTAAAGACAAGCAAGGAAGTGCTGGCCAAAGAGTGAGAAGAGTCATTACTGCATTGGGATCAGTCTGTTCCCAGTGTTTGTTGAGTAGAAATGCCATGCTTGTTTTCCAAGAAGCAGATGCAGGCCACCCGCTAAGAGGGGAGAGCCAGCCAAGTTCCACATGAAATTCTATCAGATGAGACCTCCTAGATGTCAACAGTTCTTGGTACAGAAGGAACTACAGGTGGGCCATAAGAATCCTGGGGTGGAAAAGAGTAACTTTCCACTGGTCAGGTGAAGTTCCTTGTGAGAGACCCACCACAGATCGGGGTCCTTGAAGAGTCCCCCGAGATTCAGTCAGCTTCATTAGAGGTCAGTCCCAGAGAGCAGGAAACCAGTCAGTGACACTGCAGGTGAGGAAGAACTTTTCAGAGTCCCTAACTTCTCTTCGCACCCCTTACCTCCTAACAAATCAGGAGGGTCAGAAATCTCTGTTTGCAAGACAGAGGATGAAGAGTTGTGAAATAAAGGATCCCCAGCCCCAACGCCTCCACCTTCCCAGCCCCAGGTCCTCTCCTATATAGCATGTACAATTGTGGAAGGTGAAAGCAATAGCAATTTGGGATAAATATGAAATATAAAGCTATGTGGAACTGGTCATTCTAATTGCAAAATTTAATTTGTATTTTACCACTTAGAGTGAACGTTTTAGTAACTAACAGAGAGCAGAAATGTCACAGAATAGCTTGTGTTCTAATTCAGGGGCAGGGAATGTTTTCTTTACCTCAGCCAATTTGAAGTGACAGTAGGAGGAAAAGAAATAGATGATATCTGAATAAATTCAATGAGTCCTTCCTGATCAACATACCAGTTACAGTTGTTAGATTTAAATGAAAAATAGGCTACTGATAATTTCAAAGCTTCCTGAAACTCAAGATCCCTAGCTTTTAAATTAAGGACTAAGAGGTGACAAAACCAGCATTTTTAAGTATTTAAATCCTAGTAGTAACCAGAAAAACCAAAGTTCTTTTGTGTACCTCTAGATGAAGATACATATAATTTTATGTATGACAAAGAGTTGCATGGATAGATTCTTTTGAATTTGTAAATTACAAATCACGCAAAACATGGAAGAATCAATAATTCTCCTTCTCCGGGGAGTGACTTAAATCTCTTCTATTAGGATACTGTAAAGCCTTCTCACTTCATTTAAAAAGGAGAGGGAAAGCATTTGAATCTCACATCAACAGAATAGCCTCCAGAGGCATGGGACTGAATTCTATTTACTAAGGCACAACTTGTATATGTAGTGTTGCACCAATTCCTGTCCTGAAAATAGCTTAACTTTGAGTCACTTGCTCTTTAAATGGAAACTGAAAGCTATTTGACTTGAAAATAATCTCACTTAGGAAGGAAAGCTAGCTTTCTTCATTAGAAACAATGAAAAAATAATTTGAAAATGACATTCTCTTCCCTCTGCTAAAATGAAAGCCCCTTTCCATAAAGACAAGCAATGGATTAAGTCCATGCAAGACATATGACCATTGGTGGGATAGCATCAAATACATTTTGACGACATGGCTGGTTTATATCAGATAAATCTTATGGTGAGCTTCTTTAGATGACTGAGTCAGTTAATTTGTCCTTTCTAAGTGCTTATTGTTTGACAAATGTAACTTCAACTCAATTTGTTTAACTACTGTTTTCTCCAAGTTTATAGTAAATAATCTGGAAACAGTATATCACCATGTGTATATATACACACACGAGCACACATACATACATACATATCATTATTTTTATCATTATAGCTGATTCCTACCTTTGTGTACACCCATCAAATGCTAACTACTTTACTTGATGACACTGATATAGTTGTTTATGTGCAATGTACTAAACGAGGGTAATGTAATTGGTAAAATTGGCTTTCACTTACCCGCAAAGCAACTACAAAATGAAATGATACAAACATTAGTCTCAGGAATTCTGCCATGAAATTTGATTATTTGATTCTGTGTTAGTGACAGATACTGTATACTCTAATGACACATTAGAAGTAAATAGCAATATTCAAAGACTGCTTTCTCTTCTTCATCTATTTTTAACATTCTATTTTGAAGAAGCTTTCCCACAAAAAAAAAAGTAGTGGAGGAAAATATCAATTTGTTTCTTCCTGATTTCTTTTTAAATATTTTTTTTCTGATCAAAGTTCTGGTGTAGTATATAATATGAAAGAATAGTAGGGACACAGAATAATATATGGATGAAGGTACAAGTGATATTGTTAATGTTAATCTCTCACACACACACATCAAATTTCTGATTTGTTGGGCCAAGAATACGGACTTTAGTAGAACCAACATTAATAGAGTAGGAACCAAAGAGCATTTTGGTGTGGCTTTTGTTCCTTACTTGGGTATCTTAGTGTCCAAACATGGCAAGCAGTTACTGGTGATACTCTCCATCCAGATATTGTCCACCTAGAATTAAGAAAATGGCTGAGCATTTGTTGAATAACTGCTTTTTATGTATCAACAGCAAAACCACATCCTGAAATGAAGCCAGTATTCAAGTGTCCCTGAACAAGAATCTCAAGTTATCTTTCATATGTACATATCTATCATATCTCTCCTAATACAATCTGAGTATGCCTTTATTTATTGAGGCTGTTGGGAGACTACAAAGGTGTAATATAAACAGATATTAATTTCACCCTGTCTCATTTCAGACTTCTATGACAAATATATCATAGGGAGGTTTAAACAATAAACATTTATAGCTCACAAACATTTATATTTGTGGAGCTAGGAAGTTCATGGTCAAAGTACTGGCAGCCCTAGTGTCTAATGAGAACTTTATTCCTGGTTTGCAAGGTCGCTTTTCTCCTGGCATCACCACATGGCATAGAGCAGAGAGAGTGGAGAGAAGCTTCCTGGGATCTCTTCTTATAAAAAGCACTAATTTATGAGGGCTCAACCTTCTTGACCTAATCAGTTCCCAATGGCCTCACTTCCAAATACCAACATTGGGGATTAGACTTCAACATAGGAATTGGGAAGAGAGGACACAAACATTCAGTCTATAGGACATCCTCAAGACATTTATAGCCTAACTGAATAAAGTTTAGGGAAGGATAGAGAAGTTCACTGTGGCTTAAAAACTCAGGTAAGTCACCAATGAGCAGGAAATATTTAAACTGGGCTTTAAAGAAGAAGTAATCATTTTGGTTGAAAAAGTGGGGATGGAAACAGGGAGGCAACAGTGAATAGGAGAACATCCGAGGTGGAGAGGGGAGCAAAGAGAAAGTAGACAACTCATTTCGAAAACATCAAGACACTTGTTCTCAGTATCATAGTTCTGATAAGTGGAACACTGAAGTTTCTGAATATAAAGTGCCCAGCAGCCTTTCTTTGCTAATGGACAAGTCGGGGAAACTCAGCACAAAGAATATCTGAATATAAATGGATCTGGCAAGTCATAGATCTATTGTTATGAACACCAAGATTTCGCTTCACATTTTCTTTTGGACACAAACTGCCTGGTTCTTTTTCAAATTAATGATGTAAATAAAAAGTAGTTTTTAATATTTTAAAGAAAAAACAAGAAATGGTTATTTATTGCAAATGGTATTAGGGAAAACTAAATGCCTTAAATGCATCTGGACAAGGATACCATAGACTGTTAAAATATGACCATTCTTTCTGCCTTTGCTAAACTCCTTGAGTTATTAGTAGTTTCAGTAAAGAGAATATTCTAATGCTTTTTGGTGGAACTATCTAACATAAACAAACTAATTGAATGATATAAAGTATTCAGGGTCTCTAAATTATGTTTTACTATCACATTTTAGATATGTAATAACATTTACAAGATTTGACTATTCAATTATAAATACATACAAAAATTACTTTAAAGTATGGGACATTATAAAACAATTATCCTGTACATTTGTTCAGCTCGTACCCTAAGAACAAACCTATTTAGAACAGCTGGAGCCTAAAACTGACATTTGTAATGCACAGAAGCAGTAGTTGAAAAAATTGTACTTAAATGGCAATTTTATACACATCTTTGTCAAATGTCCTGTTATGTGATTTTGTCTCCTGAAAATGTAGTTAAAAAAACTTTCTCTAAGAATCAAGGAAGGGGTAAAAAAAAAAAAAAAGAAGAGAAAAGAAAAAAAAAAGAAAGAAAAGGAAGAGAAGAGAAGAGAGAAAAGAAAGAAAAGAAAAGAAAAGAAAGGAAAGGAAAAGAAAAGAAAAGAAAAGAAAAGAAAAGAAAAGAAAAGAAAAGAAAAGAAAAAAGGGCAGAGATCAGTTTGGGTACTTGATTTCAGGTGGTAAGAGTGAGGTCTAATGGGTCTGTTGCATCTGTCCCTTGCTTTTCAATTACAGTGCTATCAGCCTAATGCAAATACTATTGCCTGAACAAAAACATAGTAGCTTAATTCCTTCCCATTCCCCTCTATTCCCCCCACCCTTTTTCTCTATACACACATCAACACAGGCAAAACGATAACCATTGAAGTCTGTGCAAAATCACGAAGTTCTTTTTCTGATAATGTTACAAATCATCTGCTGATATTTCTTGGATTCGGCATTACTATTACATGAAATTTACAGTAAAATCTCAAAATGAACCCTCAAAGCCCCTTGAAGTGAACCATGTGATATGTCCTCTTTCTTGTAGAAGCAGAGGATATTAACATATTGCAACATTTGCTTTTTTTTTTAAGTTTATGTATTTATTTTGAGAGAGAGAAAGCATGTATGCAAGCAGGGGAAAGACAAAGAGAGAGGGTGAGAGAAAAATCCCAAGTAGGTTCCACGCTCTCAGCACAGAGCCCAACATGGGGCTCGATCCCACAAACTATTAGATCATGAATGACCTGAGCCAAGATCAAGAGTGGGACACTTAACTGACTGAATATCCAGGGTGCCCCTTTATTGCCACATTTTCTAAGCAAACTGTGCCAAGGAATTGATCCAGTCAAGTTTGTATTACATCTGTAAACCATCATTTGGGAGATAAAATACAAACAATCTCATCTCTGAAATAGAAATTCATTTGTATAGGAATCCTAGTAACTTGTGCTTTTGGTATGTGTGGCCCCCTAAACATATGAGAAAGGAAAATGTTTCTCTGAATTATAAATGAAGTAAGAAGAAGCAATAATGGGATTTCATGGGTGCAAGTCCTAATTGGATGGGACAGAGAATATAATTAAATTTTTTTCCAATAGCATATGATATTCACCCTAGAAAATACTGAAAGGATCATGTCTCATCTTCCCCCTTTTTAAATTTATTTTTTAAATTTGTTTTAATGTCTATTTTCTGAGAGAGAGAGAGCGAGCCTGAGTAGGGGAGGGGCAGAGAGAAGGAGACACAGAATCTGAAGCAGGCTCCAAGCTCTGAGCTGACAGCACAGAGTCCAGTACTCAAACCCACGGACTGCGAGATCGTGACCTGAACTGAAGTCAGAAGCTTAACCAAAATGAGCCACCCAGGTGTCCCTCTGCTTCCCCTTTCCTGAAAGAGAAGCTTGGTGAATATTGCAGGGATATAGCCACAAAACTCAGATGTCCCCCCTGTCCTTATCCAGCTCTCATTTCTAAAGAAGAGAGCCAAGATCCTTTAGACAATCAAAGATTGTCACCTTCAGATAGGGAGAGGAAATGTCCAGGCAGAAGATATAATCCTGTATATAGCTTTTCAAATCATGAGAGCAGATAAATAATGGAGGGAGGGTGTGCAGAGAAGAAAAGACAGCCCCCAAGGACTAAAGTTTGGAAACTACTGCATTCACAGAGCAGGAGAGTGAATCAGAGGAGATGCAGGAGCACACAGTAAATCACACAAGAAACCAGGAATATGTGGTGACATGAAAGCCAAGAGAAGATGTTTCAAGGAGGAGGGTGTTGCCAACTTCATAAACTACTGTGGCTGAGTCATGGAGGTAGATTAGGGTAAAGAAGGAGCCATCAATCTTGCCAAGATAGAACTGCTTGGTGATAGTTCTAGGCAATGGGTCCCACCAAAGCCTGACTGAAGCAGTGTGGAAGATGTAAGGTGAGGACAATGTCAGGAGCCACAAACCACTCTTTTAAGGAGTTTTGCTATATGGTAGCGGGAAAGAAATATTAGGTCAATGGTGAAAATTTTTTAATTACAAAAATAGTACAACATTCCCATATACCCTTCACCCATCTCCCTCTTGTGTTAATATCTAACTATAGAGCATTTATCAAACTAAAACATCACCCTTGGAACAATACTATTAACTAAGGTATAGAACTTAGTGTTTCCACTAATGTCTGGGATCCTTTTGGGTATCAATTTTGCTTATAATCCAATATTATCATCATTTATTATGGTGCTCAAGTTGTTTTAACTTGGCTGTTGGAGACTCTTTCAGGTTGCCTCCTATGACATTTTTATATGCCCTAATCCTTTTAATTTTCTTTTGTTTTAAAAAATTTCTTCTCTCTCTCTCTCTCTCTCTCTCTCTCTCTCTCTTTCTCTCTGTGTGTGTGTGTGTGTGTGTGTGTGTGTGTATGTGTGTGTGTGTACACATTTTCTTGCTTTCTGATACCACAATATGCTCACAATTTTTTTCCCTAACTCAGCCCTGGACTCAACCAGTTCTCCAAGAAGCATGAGTTCCTTTTATTGGGGATTGGTATTTAGACAACTGCCATCTGGACCCCGGTGTGCTCTTTGATTGGTAATGTGGTATCTTTGCTTCTAGCCTCAAGAGTGACTTTCAAGATGAAAGATTAAAGTACTAATACTTTTAGGAGCAAAATCTTTGAGAAGGAGATGGTGGTCAGCTCCAGAGCACAAGTGAAGGGCTTGGCCTTTGATAGAAACTGGGACATTGCTCATTGTAAAAGAATAAAAGAGAAAACATGAGTTCAGGTTCAAATAGGTAATGGTTTGGGTAGAAAATGAGACAGTTCCTATTTGTTTTCCTAGTGCTATTCATAAAATATTAGGCAAGATCATTAGCAAAGAGTGAAGGAGGAAGGTGATGAATTTGCGTAGAGAGAAGGTATTAAAGAATGTGAAACCTAATATATTAAGGAATTAAGATGGAATTGCATCAAGGATTGCCATTTTTGGGATTTATGCTCATGAAATTAAAATGTTATAGCATCATTTTCTGATGCAGGGATGGAATAGGCAGATAAATTTGGTTAACCTATAACTGAGGTTTTGCTAGGAGACTGCAGGAAGTGGGCAAGATAGGTAATGATATTTGCAAGTCAGTGATTGTTTCAGTGTTATGATGGTGAACCATGGGATTAAATTGGATAAGGGAATAAAAGGGGGGAAATGGTGTAAGTATTATCAGTCGTTTGTCATAGAAAAAAATCTGATTTTGTTTACGACTATGAATTTATGTACATAATTTAGTTGAATGCTGTATGAATGAAATTGAGAAAAGTAGAGAATTTGTACTAGGGTCTTCCCTTTAACTAGAGTTCAGCAGCACTGCCATTTCTCTAAGCTTTTATTCCTTGACCTTGCCAGTTGACCCCCTCTCTTATATATGTCTTAGTCTCTGCTACATCTTTTCTCTCATCTCTCCCTTCTTTTCTACCAAATGTCAATATTTCGAGACTATTTCTCTGGTGAGAACACAATCATTTCTTAAGCAACTGAAGCAAGCAAAAAAAAGTGTGCTTTTAAAGTCACAGACATCTCATCCAAGTCTTTGTCAGGGAAACGGTGATATGAACTGGGGGGATCACAGTGAGTATCTGCAAGGTCACTAGAATAACAAGTTTGAGAGTCACTGACAGCATCATTGCCCATCTTCTATCTGAAAACATTTCCTCTATCCCAATCAAGGTCATATAAATGAAGCCAGAAAAGTAAAAATAAAACCTATTCTGTAGGAGACTCCATTAACTAATCTGAAAACAAATTGATGAGAGGATGTGGTTTAATTTTTCACTGGTCAGAGTCATTACTTTGTGAGACATGTTTGGTCACCTTTGATGTGTCAGCTAAATGGCTGTTTCTAAAATTACCTTGACCATTATTCATGAGAGCATTAGTAATTACTCAGTGGTTAATGAAGTTGGTTTCCAGTTGATGATTGTTAGAAAGTGAGCGTGACCCGTTGCACAACAGCATATTGAACAGAAGTCTCAAATTTACACACCCTCTGTTCACTGGACTTGGTGCAGACCTGAAGACACTATTAATAGCCCTAAAAAGAGAACATTTTCTAAAAGAAACATTCTTTGACATCCAGAAACTCCAATTTCAGTTGTCTCCTAGTGATACTACTAATAATGTTCTCATACTCTTTCTGTGTTCTGAGTAAATCATATACATACTTTAGGGTATGCACTAGTCTTATATCTGCCTCTTTCAACTAAAATTCAAAGCACATGAAGGTGCAAACTGCCTGAGCCTTCCAGAGTCAGGCAAATGCTGGGCACATAGCAGGCACTTGAATCAGAATGAGTCAGGCAAGCACTTCTCTGATATTCAAAGTAAGAGAAGTTGGAGCAGTCTTTAGCTTGTCCTCTTTTTAATCAAGTCAGTTGCCAACTCAGACCACTTTCTACACACAGATTAGATCTATGTAGATTCACAGTATTTGAGACATGGAAGAAATCTTGAAGACTATCTAATATGGCATAGTCTTTTATATAAAAGGACTCATGTAAGAGTTAACTGAATATACCAATATCACGCAGCTAGTGTAGTGAAGCCAGTGAAGCCACTGAATTGAATATTTATACAGGGAAAAAAACTTCTTGATGCTTACTTGGCCAATAGAAGGAAAGAGAGTCTCAGAATCAAAGTCTAAAGGCTGGGTTATTCATTTGTTAAAAAAAAAAAAATCACACGCTTTCCAATCTACAGATCAGAGCCTGAACATCTCAGTGGTTTAAGCTTAGACATAATACTTGGTTCCCAAGTATATTTATGCAATGAGGAATTCATAACAATTTAAAAGACATGCTGCTCCAGTGCAATTATTTGAATAAATTTTATTTTATTGGCATTTACTTTAAACCACTGAATTAAAGACTGTGTTTTAGAAAGCAGACAGCAAGATTTTTTTAAAAGTTTAATTCTTTTCCTTTCCTTGATTGGAAAACAAAAAACAAAACTTACCTCTGGTGTGTCCTAAGGAAACAATGTCTGTATAGTCCCTAGTCTTTTCTTTGTGCTCAAAAATGTTTAATAACATTTTTGTTATTTAAAAGGTTTTGAAATTTGGCAATGAGTCCATATGGGGCAAGATCTCAAGCAGTTTCAGATTTTTTGTCAGAATTTTGGGCAGGATGATGTTATGACCCCTAAGTTACAAGAAGGGGTACTGAGCGAATATTTATTAAATAGTTACTATGTGCCAGAGACTTAGGAGCTTTATATCCTTTTCTCACTTGATCTTCCCAGAAACCCAATGAAGTATTAATTTTGTAACATTAGCCTTGTTTTTCAGTTACATTTATATGAAAGAAGTAATTTGACCAATACTCTAAGTCAAGATTTTTTTTTTTAATTTTGAATGTTTATTTTTGAGACAGAGAGAGAGAGAGAGCAGGGGAGGAGCAGAGAGAGAGTGAGACACAGAATCCAAAGCAGGATCCAGGCTCTGAGCTGTCAGCACAGAGCCCAACATGGGGCTTGAACTCATGAACCTCGAGATCATCACCTGAGCCGAAGTCGAACGCTTAACTGTATAAATCAAGATTTAATTTAGTCTCTAGTCTGTCCAGTTCTAAAGTTTTTACCTGCATCTGGTAAAATGTATCTAGAATTAGCCAGCATTATTTTCCTAGGGGAAGTGGAGGAGGGGGTCTAACTTGACAAGCATTTCTTAAAACATAATTGTGTTAAAAATCACCAGAACCCCATCTTCTCCTTATCACACACTTAACAAATAAACTGGCATTTTTTATGAGGCTGGAATATGCTTTTTAACAACAGGAAAATGGAAAGATGATAAGTGTTTCCTTTATGCCAGTGACAGAATTTGACTATCATACACCAGGAGCATCCCCCAGACACAGCTGATCTGGGTATATAGCTACAGACAGAAATGATAGCTCAGCTTTAATTATGTCAAAAACTAAAATTATTGTCTTTGCTAAACTTTCTTCACAATTCAATTGGTCAGTTTCATATAACTGCATCAAGCAAGTGACTCATTCTCTTTCCTGGGGGTCCATTGTACAGCTAACGACTCCTGGCAGGCACATTGAGAATCGGTGGTGCTCTAAATCAGACATTTCATAGCAGGCCTGCTAGAGCTTTTCAGCTGCCAGTGTGGGGAACCATTCTCCCAGTGTGAAGCAGTTTTAAGCCAAAACCATTTCTACTGCATTCTCTGGTGTGAGTGTAGAGTTTCAGTCAAATGTTTATCCAAGAGCACAAACGGATCTAAACTTCCTTCTAGAGAAGGACCCCAGGCTATCTCCAAGTAGCCTGGCCATGTGCCCCTGCAGAGGAACACCAGAATCCAGAAGCTATGTTTAGTCTTCTTGAGTTCACCGAGTCAGTAATTTTATTCACACAACCCAGACATTATAAGAAAATGTAAGTTCATTATTTTCCCTGAGTGATGCTAGTTTTTCCTCCTGAGCTCCACTACAATGGAGAGCAAAGACACTTAATTTAAAGTTACCAGTTGATGGTGTTATCTCTTTTTGGTTAAAAATAATCTAGATTTGGTACAAGTTTTGTCCATTCAAAGTTCAACTCAGGATCAGCGCTGTTTCCCCTTTCTCCTCCCTTCTTCCCAGGATGATTTCTGAGCTCTTGGGAGGGACAGTGCAAGGTTCTCAAACATGCAGACAGGCAAATGGGGAGTCTCTGGTTTTATACTGGCCTGTGTGCTGTTCTCATCTGTGGCCTTTCTGTGCATCCTGCTGACATCAACTGTTGACTCTCTCAGGCTATTATAACTCAGAGCTTAGTCCTTGCCTTAGAGATTTTGGTCATCACCTCTTGGTCACAAGCCCTTTCTGAGTCTGATTCTTAGTAGACTCTCAGAACAGCCCACAGTGAAATCTTCATACCCAGGACTCTCTTGTAGAGCCCTTGGCATATCCCCATCTAGAATTTCAGCTTCTTTCCAGGCCCCACTTGGGCTACAGAGAAATCACTAGATCACTTCAACACTGCTCACAGGTTGTTGACGGAGGACTACCCTGGGGTGACAGTTGGTCCCTAGATATCAGAGAACATGGCAAAAGTCCCATTTACTCTTAGCTTTCTGTTAAACCTGTCAAACTCCAATCATCTCTGGTACTTAGACATGACTGATAGACTATCTCCTCTGCTTCTCTCTCACAATCTCCAGAGTTGAAGAAGTGGACTTTAGCCCCCTATACTGTGTGATAAAAACTTACCAAAATTCTCTCTACTTCTGTCAGACAGTAAAATTCTATAATATACTTGGCAAGGACTGCCTCTTACTATAGAAATTGATGATTAAAAAAAATAGAAAATCACTTCTCTTTCCCTAACTCATGAATTTCATGACTATGTATTCCTATGACTCAAGAATTTTCTTTTGTATATCAAACCTTTCTGTGTTTCTTTGCATTTCTGCTTCAAGTATCCTAAGATTCCCAAAGACAAGTGGTTGATCCTGACTTAATAGAAGGCAAATAAGTCAAAAGACAAAAAATATATTAAGGTAGTTACAAAAATATGACATTTGATAATCCAGACAACCCTACCTAACCTGGTTTCCAAATTATACAAATTACGTGGGCCAATCTGATTTCCCTAATGGAACAAAAGGAATGAAAGAAACAAAAATTATCTTCTCTTAATTCCTGCCAAAAGCAAACTGAAAAAGGAACTCTTCATCAAACTTGAGTGAAGGTTGGTGTCACCATGCCTCTAATCTCTCATCTGTGTGTTAAGTTAAATCACCAGACAGTTGAATCAAATTCAATTTGACCTTTAGTGAGTTGTTTAAATGGTGCCCTTGGCTTTTAGCAATAGGAAAACCATTTAAAAACTTCTTCCAATTTTTCTTCAATTATTTTTCTGTTATATTATTGAGTTTTCTATGTTAAAATGTAGAATCTAATAATAGAAAAACATCTGTATCTTTTGAGAAATTAGCCTACTTTTAGCCCACTTCCTCCTCATTCTCTTAATTAGCCTGTGTATCTCTTCCTATTTCCACTTTTATCCTGACTTGCATGCAGTCCCAAGACCAATGTGATGCTCAATCATTTCCATCTTTCTTTCATAGGAAGACCTCTTAACATTATCCCATGTATGTCCTTTTTTAGCTACTGTGAAAGTGCTATACGCTTGAGGTATAGATAAGGTATAATTAATGTAAAACCAGCCTCCATAAAACTGCATGAGTTAGGTATTATGTTTTACAGATGGGGAAACTAAAGTTTATAAAGTTTCATAGTTTGCTAGGGTATTGTAGCTGGCAATTGGTAAGACTGGGGTTAAGAATCCAACTTTCAGACTCTATATCAGATGCTCCTTCAGCTTTACCAAGAATGTTTCTATTTTAAAACAAAGAAAAATCCCCATTTAATTAACCAGATCTTAGGTATTCATTTGTAATTTAAAATAAAATATATGATCGCAAAATGATTTTTAAATGCTTACATATGTTTGAAACATCTTATTCTTTTTTCTTCACCCTTATTTCAAAGTATCTTACATGATGTAAAGAAGTCTCAGTCAATGAATTATTTAATACTTAGCTTTAATAAACACCAGAACAACGATCTGGTCACTACTGTTTCAGACACTGATATTGCATGTATATCATTGCACAATTGAGGTACAGAAGATTCAGGACACCTGGGTGGCTCAATTGCTTAAGCATCTGACTCTTGATTTTGGCTCAGGTCATGATCTCACAGTTTGTGAGTTCGAGCCCCGCATTGGGCTCCACGCTGACAGCTTGGAGCCTGCTTGGGATTCTCTCTCTCCCTCTCTCTCTGCCCCTCTCCGCTCTTTCTCTCTCAAAATAAATAAGCTTAAAAATTTTTTAAAAGATGCAGAAGATTCATACAACATTAACAAAGGCAAATATTGATGACTTATCTATTATAGATCAGCTTCAATAAATCATGGTATGAGCAATCTTATGGAGAAATGCCTGTACTCCTTGATTCATCAAGGTATGCAAAGAAGTAGGTATTTTTCTAAAGATGGCTTGCCTTTCCCTAGAAAAATAAAATTCTTTGGGTTACATTTTGCTTTATAGCCCCAGACTAAAAAGGCACAATTTTTCTTTTTTCAAGTTAATCCTACTTTTCCAAATGTGTATGTGGACAGAGGCTCCCTCTTGGTTTGAGTAACTGATTAAGGAAAGTTACTGAATAAGGAAAGCAAAACAGAACAAAATGAAAGCCCCAAACTACTGTTACTGAATTTTTAACAAGTTAGTATTGTCCCTATACATAGTATGAACCCTGTTAGGAGAAGAAAGAGGAATTAAGAAGCACTATCAGTGAACTTTTTCTACCTTGGGTCTTTCTGCAGGATTCTGCATTATCTGAATTTTTTACTGTTTATTTTTTCTTCTTCTCTGAGATAATCCTGCTCTATTTGAGGTCAGATGTGAAGCATAATATATGATGCCTGACTACCTCAAGAAAACTAGAAGCTTCCTACATTGTTCTTTTATGTATGATTGATTTAAAGGAAAAGCTTTCTTATTAGAAAGGTTTTTCCTTCTGTTATTAACAGCATATACTTTGACTTAATACTTTTAGATTTCTAAAGTGACTCATTCTGATGAAAAGTGAAGGTGCTGTGATTTTAAATTATCATAGAAATGGGAGTTTAAATATTAGTAATTACCCCAGATTTGCACATGACCTAGTAACCCATGTATTACATGACACAGAATGCATTGCTTTTTAGATCAAACAAAAAAGACAGCGTGTTATGCTTTGTGCTTCAAAATCCACTAACTTTCTCTCCCAGGGGAATACAGCCTCAATCTGAACCTGAGCCTTTATGCAGTTTATGATGGTGATAGGGGCTGAACTGGGGAAAGCAACAGGTGATGATACTGTTTAAAGAGGACCAGACATATGGTTATCATTTTCTTGAATCAGGTTTTAGTCTTGCTCATGATTTATATGTAGTGCCCAACAGTCCCCGTAAAGATATTCAGACAACTATGGACATGAAATACGTAATAAAGACATAACAGAAGATCTTTAATTGACTAAGTGAATATAGACTGAGGCTTGTGGCAATATTTAAAAGTCCAAATTAGTCATCTCACCTCTGGACTCTTCTTTCTACTTCAGTTTTTTTTTTTTTTTCTTTCATTACCCTCCCTTTCACTTTAAAGAGGCTAACCTACTGGGTTCCTAAGTCTCCATCTCTATAAAACCAGCAAAATAATTATTTTAATTCTTGTTGGTGTCATTCATGTCATTCATTCATGAGGTAACTCTCCCAGATATTTGCATATGTATTCTTCTAAGTTTTTTTGTGTGTAATGAAAAATGTAGTCTCCTGTTCAGGATGCCACAAAGGGTAGGAGGCAGGAGGGAGAGAAATTATGCTGGGGTTTAGACTGACTGCCTGGGGGTTAAGTCTGTTTAGTCATGTAGGGTACTTAAGGCAAACTGGCTAAAAAGTACATTCCAGGTACAGATCCCTTTTCTTATTTACTCTTCCTAGCTTAATATGTATTTATTAGCTTAGTAAATATTTATTGGGCTGATATAACTCTTGAAGGATTAAGATGGGATAGGTCATTGAATATAGCCATTGACCAACATAAATTCATTCTCGAACTTCATGGAGTTTATACAAAATCTTATGCAGAAGAGAGTAAGTAATGACAAATATCATGAGTGATATGAAAGAGGAAGCAGGTGTTATGAGAGCGTATAGCAG
The DNA here is from genome assembly GCF_018350195.1 of Panthera tigris. Lineage (NCBI taxonomy): Eukaryota > Metazoa > Chordata > Mammalia > Carnivora > Felidae > Panthera > Panthera tigris. Next base: position 111,445,331 of record NC_056664.1, read on the forward strand.
GACTTCTAATCTCGTTTTGAATCGTCATAAAGTTATCCCAGAAAAGTAAGCTGAAACCAAGATGACTCTAAGGTGTCTTAGAGTCAGTGTCTTAGTCCTTGGTGAAAGATTGACCCTTCCTGTCTCAACTCATACCTCCTTAACATGGTGACTCTGCTATAGTAATCCTTAGGACTGTTTATATATATCCCAACATTCTCTCCTTCTGGGCACATGAGAAGACTGTACTTCCCCCTCAGAGTTGGGTGGGATAATGTGATTCTCTTATGCTAATAAAATGTGAGGGAAAATGGCATACATCATCCCCAGGCTGAAACTTTAATGGTTGGCAGGTGCTTTGTCACATTCTTTTTTCCCCCAACCATGCTACAATGGAGTGAGTCCCAGGTCATCCAAGGTTCTGGTGTAAGGACAATAACAATGTAGTACAAAGCCCTCAGGTAGCCTATGATTGACATGGAAGATGAGTGAGAAATAAAATCTCTGATGCCTTACACCACTGAGATAATGGAGCTGTTTGTTACCATAGCATAAACTAACCTATTCTCACTGATACATCTGCCTATGTTTCAGATTGTGTTACGTCAAGTCCTCTAGAACAACAATAGTATCCGTTGAAAGGACCTTTAGTTCAGAAGATTAATGACTTTATATGGTATTACGAATGTGGTAATTGTTTTTGAGTATTGTATTATATTGGCAAGGCAGTATAGCATCATAATTAAAAGCATGCACTCTGTGCTGGTCTGAATTTGAATCCAGAGTCTCATATTTATTAGCTGTGTGACCTTGGTAAAGTAATTTAACCTCTGTATCTCAATTTTCTTGTGTTTAAAATGAATACAACAGTGAGGCTACCCTTATACCTAAGCCTTGTAACTTATGTTTCTTATGTTACAAGGATTAAATGAGAACTGTGACTGGCACCTTGTAATCACAATGTAAGGATTAGCTATTTTCATCATAACACTAAATTCTCTATGGAAAAAATCCACCTTCAAACTAAGAGGTGTAAAATGTAATTATTTTTGTTGCTTATCACATTATATCTCTGAGGAAAAATTGGAATCATCTACTCTGAATATTCTTCTTTGTTTAAATCATGAACAGAAAAGTGACAAAGAGGGAGCCTATCATTTCATGCCAAGATCATTTGAATACTTCCACATCCTGAAAGTGACTCTGCTTCTTGGAAGACATTTCAGAAGTAGGCGGATGATTAAGGCATCAGGCATTCTAACCAGGCCCAGGACCTTCTAGACCCAGAGGCGATAGTAAAGCAAGAATTTCTGGGCAGGTCACCTAGATGCAAAGGCGAGGCCCTGGGCAATGCCCTCATCAGCCTTGATGTGCATCGCTGTCTTGCTTCAGGCCACAGAGCAACAATGATGCAAACAGTGATTACTGGAGAACAGTCTGAAGCAAAAGAAACCAAGCTAACCATAGAAGACCTAATGATCCCAGATGCCTGTAACACAAAAAGGCACTTTTGGTCCAAATCTGTAACTGAAATAATTGCTTTTAACAGATTTTTTTTCAAGCAGTGTAGCCAGCTTATCTATATAGTGTATATAAATATCGCTCAGCCATTTATCATCTCTTTCCTGTGACATTTGCAATCTCATGTTTTACGCAACCAGCTATTATGTTAAACCTGGCCAATTTTGCATTTAGGCAGCTTTGTGAAGTGTCATACCATTTGATGGAATGGCAAGGTTGTAAATTGCAATCTGGTCTATGGAAAAAATATTAAAAAAAAAACACTAATTTTTTTTTTTCTCAGCTGACTAAGAAATTTAGCTTAGCTGACTAATTACGTTACTTAGCCGACTCTCCCCCAACCTTTGTCTCTTTCCCTTTCTCTCAGTATCATTCTCTATATAAGAAGACTTGATGAGAGAACAATCACAGTGGTTAACATGTATTGTTTTGTAGTTTTCTTACTCTCTAACTGGAAAAAGAAAAGTAACAGATTTACCTACAGGCTGGGGAAGGTGGAAGACAGTTTTTTGTAATTCCGTTGCATTATTTTAATGCTAAATATATCCTAAAAGGAGACAAGTCTTATACTATTTTCTGCTGAAAGAGCCCATGTTTTTAAAATATACTGGGTGGCTCCTTTGCACTTTGGATTATTAACATGAATACCCATCCGCAGCTGTCAGCTCTCTGGATAGCAGTCAACAAACGCATGGCCATGAATTCTTCACATAATAAGTCAAAGCAATGCACACGGTGCCTTACATTCAAGTGAACTGACTTCAATCTGGGCAGATCTCATATTTTATCTTGGCTACGTTTTACTATCTGTCATTGCAGTGAAATTTACCATTAAGATTTAAGTCTCTGAGATCTGGTGCCTTTGGGAGTTTCCTGAAAGCTCGGTTCATAGTCATGTAAATGTGTGGTGACTTTTCAAGTTACTTCTGAGAGTCTAACAATCAACATAAATTCCTTTAAATTTCAGCACCTGGAAAGTCACACAATACTGTGGAATGGACGCTGGCTATGCTAAGTCATCAAAAAGAGAAATTTGCCATTGTAGCAACAGTAAAAAGGTTTTTTCCTCCATCCTAGTGCCATTGAGACACCATCTCATTCAAATCAAAAATGAAGTGCAAATTCACCAGTACCTTCAGACCCTCTTAGATCAACAGTCTCAATCTACAATAGCTAAGGCACACACATGAAACTGATTTTTTCCCATGGTTTAGTTTAGTTCAGATAGAAGAAAATAAATGTGCAGTGTCAAATATTGAAAGTTTTGGGGCGCCTGGGTGGCTCAGTCGGTTGGGCGTCCGACTTCAGCTCAGGTCATGATCTCGCGGTCCGTGAGTTCGAGCCCCGCGTCGGGCTCTGGGCTGATGGCTCAGAGCCTGGAGCCTGCTTCCGATTCTGTGTCTCCCTCTCTCTCTCTGCCCCTCCCCCGTTCATGCTCTGTCTCTCTCTGTCTCAAAAATGAATAAACGTTAAAAAAAAAAAAAAAGAAAGTTTTATTTGACTGTACTGAAGGTTCTTAAACTCTTTGGTCTCAAGACCTCTTTACTGTCCTAAAAAATATTGAGGACCTCAAAGAGCTTTCATTTATGTAGGTATTGATGACCATATTAACCATTAAAACTAAAGATATTTTAAAATTTTATTAATAAGTTTATTTAAAAAGAACAAAAATAAGCCATTATAGTTTACTATAAAGCAACATATTTTCATGAGAAATGGTTATTTTCTAAAACAAAAATGTTCATGAAAAGAGTGACATGTTTTACCATTTGCAAATCTCTTTACTGTCTTGTGTCAGAGAAGAGTATTGATTTTCATATATGCTTCTTCATTCACTCATGTATGTATGTTGCAATATCATACATCAGGTAGTTTCTGGAAGACTCTACTGTACTATCAGGAGAGAGACCAAATAAAAAGAAAAAAAGAGGCAAATGAAGTCTTAGTATTATTATGAGAATAATTTTAGAGAAAGGGTCCCTGAGTTACACTTTGAGACCTCTGCTCTAGACTATCTAGAGGTTTCCAAAAAAGATGTGAACCCTTAGATAAATGTGAACATTAGTATTATTTTGATCAGTTGTAAACTGAGACACAAAAAAAGGCTAACACTAATCAAGTCCCTTGAAATATTTTATTTCAAGACAGTCTTTCTATTTTAAAAATAATTTTGCATTCAAATTTCCACTGGTACCATCATTGCACTTCACCTCTCTGAACCTCCTCTCAGATTTCATTCTCTTGGGTTCATACCCTCCTCTCACCCTTTTCAGAATGAAAGCAAGTTTAGTGTGTTTATAATTAGCAAAATAGTTACACAAAGGAAAGGCATGAATCTTCTTAGAGACTAATTCTTTGCATTAACATATGTAAAATAAATAGGACCCAAATATTTTCGCTCCAGTTACTGTTTCTCTCCCAAATTTCTCAGACTGACTTTTACTATTTAACAGACTATACAAACTTCTCACATTTCACTACCCAAATCTCACCAGGGTCTGTAACAACTCCCACATTTTCCATGTTTCCGACTGTTACCATAAGAGAAAGAGATCTGTCTGGGATTGGGCGGCTGTAGGGGTGTCACTGAACTCAGAGAGAGTCTCTCAGGGCAGTGGAATGGCCATAGCCAAGGTTCTGATCCTCCACTTTGCATGTGCAGAAACTTGATTCTTTAAGTACAGATAGAATTGAGCAGACCCATTGGAATGCTTCATATTAGCCTTCCCAAAGAGATTGAACATAAACCAGAATGCCAATACATTACATTTTACGGAGGAATATGATTTCCAAAGAGAGTTCAATAATTGCATTAACTGATTAGTGCATTATCTCACCTTAATACAATCTATATGAGAAGACAACATATAATCAAAGCAAAGGAAATCAGTGGGATCATCTGAATGGCTTTTTTATCAGGTTACTGTAACCTGATGTGTCTATCACCATTCTAAAAAGATATTATATCTCAATATGTGATTAAGACCTAATTTTCCAGGAATAATGCTTGAGATTAAATCTCTCCCTCTTTAGACACGCTTCCCCCTTTATTCTGTGTGAAAGCATTTAGAGTTCCTTGTATTTATAATGCTGCTTTATGCCTCTGCATCTTTACAGAATTTGTTGGGCACTGACCCCACATAATTTGGCCTTGCATAGGTCCTTTTTGGTAGGTTTGGGTAGTGGATAATGAAGCCTGAATTGAGTGAGATAGGAAATGCTTCTAACAATGGCTGAGTACAGAATTTCTATGGGAGGAAGTAGAAAGCTCGATTCCAAAGGATAAACACTTCAGATCTTCTTCACAAAAAGATGACAGGTTTTAGCCAATCTTGAATACTGCTAATTTCAACAACGAGAGCCTCCTTCTCACATTCCTCACAATAAATAAAAAAAACAGTAAGTTCTGCAATAAAAAATATATTTGCTATGCCAGGCAGTTGTGATCAAGTTTTGGATAATGGAAGACTTTTAGAAGCCACCTCTGGAGTGTGACATTTCTGAGAAAACACTAAGCACTGCTGGAGTGAGGATTCTCATAGATCCCATTTGCCCCCAGACTTGAAACTTAAACTAGCAATTAGTATTACCTGTGCTCAAGTATTTGAAAGTAAATCACAGATATGACAACCCAATTAAGTTTTACCTCCTCCTAAAATCATTTTCTCATCTTTCATTCAGCCCCACCCTGCCCCAACCACCAGGTCTTGCAGATCTCTTTCCTGGGACAGAACTCAGCATGGACTTTTATTAGTACTCACCAGCTCTTCATTTTGTTACTTCGTATCTCTTTCTCTCTAATTAGATTGTAGGTAGAGGCAATATTTTCTCCTGCTTTGTGTTTCACAGTGAATGGCATGTAACAGGGGCTCAGAAAATGTCAAATGCATGAATCAGTGAATGAATTGCTCTGGGCCTGCTCTTTTTGACTCCATGAATCCCGTTTTCCTCATATCGACGCTCTATTTCCTTAGATACATTAATACAATTGATTAGCTGACACTATTGTTTACTAAAATGTTTCCCTCTGAAGGGTATTAATGGGCATTAAGCAATAAAAAAGATTTTGGTAGTCAAAAATGTCTATGAAAAGCTGAGTTAGACAAAGTTTTATAAGACTCTTTACTATAAGACTTAAAATTTAATATACTAACATGTATTTTAAATCTTCAAGAGTTACACTAAGGTGAATTCTTAGGGAGACATAATTGAATATAAGAAAGTCATAATTTAGTATTTAATGTACACAAAAAACTTCTTCCAAGAAATTTGGTCCTATAATATTCAGAAAGCAAGAAAGCAAGAAAGAAAGCAATAAGGCAAGAGAGAAAGAAATGAAAAGAAAGAAAGGAAGAAAGAAAGAAAAGAAAGAAAGAGAGAAAGAAAAGGAAGAAGGAAGAGAGGACTATGATTAAGTTTGTAAAGCCTGTATTCTGCAGTCAGTAGTGAAAATGTGTTTTTACCATAAACTCTTGTGTTTTTTGGCTTTATTGTGAACCATACTTATGCAACTCGTTCTTTGAATTCTTGTACCTTTAAGTCACTAACCTCAACATTTTCCAAATCCATCAGCCCTCTTCTTGGGGCTTGGATTCCATTCTCCTTTCAATAATGCTTGACAAAATAAATTCCTATCCCTTCTGGCTCTAGTATCATACCCTGATTGTAAAACCCAATTCTCTATGAAATAATGTGCTTTAGATCATCTACCCATCCAAAAACAGCTGAACAATGAGATACAGGACAGATGGATGTCACTGCAAGCCATGCTCACCAATTAGCTGGGGCTTCAACACCGTCCAGAAATGCTCCTATGCATTTCCAATCATTACACTCTCCTTTTGCTTCAGTGACTATTTCAAACGCCCACTTCCCATTTTTAAACCTCCAATCTTCCATATCTCTACTCATAACATTTATCAAAATTTATTTGTACATTTGTTCTCATTATTATTTAATAGTTCTCTGTCTCCCTAACCAAAATGGGAACTCCATGAGGTTAGGGTCCATGTATGCTTTCATTTCTCACTTAGCTTTTGTCAGAATGCTACAAAACAATTGTAAGCATTTACTTCTCTCATGACTGGAAGTTGTCACGGGCAGTTCTTTCCATGTCGCTGGGGGTCACTCATGGTCTCTTGTTGTCTGGTGTTGATGATCAAGACCAAGGGTCAGGAAACTTTTTCTTTTAGAGATCACACAATTTGCAAGCCATATATGGTCTCTGTCACATATTTTTCTTTTTCTTTCTCTCTTGCTTGCTTTTTTTTTTTTTATTTGTTTGTTTTGTTTTTGGGTTTTTTTTTTTTTTTTTGGCTAAAAAAAATGAAAAAAATATTCTTGGTCCATTGCCTATACAAAAACAAGGCACAGACTGGATTCGACCCCCAGGCCATAGTTTGCCATCTCCTGACATAGACTATGTTTAACTAGGTAGCTCTGTTTCAAGCTTTTGTCTAGTTGAGCTTGACTACTATCTCTAGGGCTCTGGTCTGCTTCGTAGGTGACTTCTGGGATACTCTTCTCATGGCAATTTTGAAAGCAGAGGAAGCAAGTAAAAACCCATGATGGCTCTTAAGGCGTAGGTCTGGCTCACTGAAACTTCAGCCTGTTCTTTTAGCCAAAGCAAGTCACCTGAGTTCCAAGTCTCAGTGTGGGAGGTTCACTTTCCCTTTAGTAGAAGGACAGAAAACACATAGTAAAGGCTATGGATACAGGGAATGGTAAAGACTTGGGGCCAATGATTCAATCTCCCACATCATCGTGTACTGAGTAGTTAGAATAATGATTGACACATGCTAGGCCCTTAATAAATACTTAACAAATGAAGAAATTAAGTTTGTAATTACTATAAAATTAACATGGACCAGGTATAGAACATGTACTCAGTTCTAGGAGCCATGCTAAACATTTTATATATGTTATCTCTTCCAATTTTTAAAACTGTTTGGGATATCTAATATTATTTTCACTCACTGTTGAGAAAACCGATTCTTATAGAGGTTAAGTAACTTTCCAGAATAAATTAGTATTAAGTTAGATTTCTGTCACTTTCCAAAATCTGCATTCAATTATCTAACCCCTGATATACTGAATTTATCATTGTCAAAGCACATCAGGTCCATTATTTCTAGTTGGCCATCACAAAATCAATCTGTGTAGCCTATTACAAATTCAGGCTGGGGGTGGGAGTGTCTGTGTGGCTCAATCTGTTGGGCGTCTGACTTTAGCGCAGGTCATGATCTCAGGGTTCATGAGTTCAAGCCCCTCATCGAGCTCTGTGCTGACAGCTTGGAGCCTGGAACCTGCTTCGGATTCTGTGTCTCTGTCTCTCACTGCCCCTTTCCTGCTCATGCTCTGTCTCTCTCTCAAAAGTAAATAAACATTAAAATAATAAATAAATAAATAAATAAATAAATAAATAAATAAATAAATAAATTCAGGGTGATCACCGAGTGGTGAAAGAGGGATTTTGTAGAATATTCACTAGGATAAAGTCAATATAAAGGGGTGGGTGATGTTTGTTTAGCTTTTGTTTTCCAGTATTACTGCCAGAAGTGTATTGTGGCAAAAAATGGGGAACTGCCTGGAAAGTCTTTATTAAAATCAACCCATAGGGGCATCTGAGTGGCTCAGTCAGTTAAGCATCCGACTTCAGCTCAGGTCATGATCTCACTGTTGGTGGGTTCAAGCCCTGCGTCGGACTCCTTACTGACAGCTCAGAGCCTGGGGCCTACTTCTGGTTTTGTATCTCCCTCTCTCTCTGCCCTTCCCCCACTCACATTCTGTCTGTCTGTGTCTCTTGAAAATAAATAAATGTTAAAAAATTTTTTTAAATCACCCATAAATATTTAAGCACTTTAAAAGGGTGAATAAGCACCCAGGACTCATTATTTGTGACCACAGGCTCTTAATCTGTTCTGTCTTCCATTTTCTAACATTTACATGTTTCCCATTTTGGCCTTACTCCCATCTATGGACTGGAATCCAGGCTCAATCCTGTTAATAGTGCCCCCCACTTACAGGCTAGAGTCCCATACTCATTGATCATCCATGTTCACTCACACCGTATCACTTGGGATGACAAAAACTGTTAGAGAATTTCAATAAACCATTGCTGAGACCACAGTTAATTCACACTAACTACTCTTAAATTGGCCCTCTTTGGTGCTTTTCATCTTCCACTTACATCTCTCCTCATTGATTCCTTGTAACACTCCCTCCCTGTTGTCTTAAACTCTGTATTCCTCAGCCTCTAATTCTATCCCAACAACTCCACTCAAGGATAAGGGGTGGCTTCTGTCCTAATTTATTGAGATAGATGCCATCTGATGCCACCTCTCACAGATTTCTTTCTACCTAAAAACCAGAAAAAGGTTTCCTCTTATGGGTTTATCTTCACTTTGGCTTCTTAAAAATTTTTCCTCTTCGCTATCAGAATAGAACATGTTCTTTTTCCACCTTCTTTCTGCCTCTCCTCACATTTGTTTAATCTTATTTATTCCTGTCCAGCCCTACTACTTCCCATCAACTATCCACTTTTCTTACATTCCACTCTGTCTCTTCTCTGGTTCCTTCTCTTTTGCCTATAAATATGCACATGGATTCTTAATCTAGAGGAAAATTTTTCTCAGCTTTATAATTCCCACATGCCATGGATTCAGAATCTTTCTTCTAGCCAGTGCACCTTTCAAAGACAGATTAGTCCTCTTCCCTCTCCTCTTCTCCCACTCACTCTGACCTCACGATTTGGTTTCTGTCTCCATGAGTCTACTTGATCTGCTACTTTGAAAATGATCAGTGATCACCCCATTACCAAGTCCAGTGGCATTTCCTAGTCCTCATCCTCCTACAACTCTGTATTTCACCCTGGGGGTTCTCAGCTCAGGTTCCTTTCCTTTCTTGATATTTGTGACTCTATGCGATGGTGGTTCCTCTGTTACCTTTCAGAACTCTGCTCTGTCTCTAATGGCTTTTCTCCCCTACTGAAATGCAAGTATTTTCTCCTCTCTTCTGTCTGTACACTTTATTTCAATAATGCATAGTGATTTTCAATGTAGCACCATTTTCTGAGGGCCTACTCTGTGCCAGCTACTAGATACAAAGATGAACTGAGTATTACCCCAAACCTGGAAGACTCACTTCTAGCAGAAGTGACAGAACAGTAAACAGTTACTAAATTCATTTGGTCATTGCAGTAAAGGAATACATAACCCACAAATATGAAGTATAGAGAAGCAATGACTTATCTGGAGTCTACAGGGATGGGTGTAGAAAGTGTAGGAAGGTAGACGTTGAGGTGGAAAATGTCCAGGGAAAGTTTCTAAACAGATGATCAAGAGTGAGTCAAAGTTAATAATGTAGCTGTGTAGAAGAAATGGATTCTAAATATTGCTGTATTTCTCTGTCCTATTCCAGAGTCTTGAAAGGCATTCAGTCACTCCTTTTTCAAGGATGTCAGTAAGAGACATTCCCAGCTGAGGTATTTACTTAGTAAAGTTCTCCTCCTTACTTGCTCTTATTGCCTGAAATACCTGCCTCTCAGGATATGCATTTAGGCCTTGTTGTTTTTGCAGGTCACTCAGCTACCCTTTTCCACCCTGCCTTCTTACCCTGCTGCAAGGCCACTGATTCAGGGGAGTCCTAAAGCTGCTAATGAGAATCATGACTTATGCCAATCTACAGCTGCATCGACTAGGCAGGCCTTTTGCACACTTTCCATCCTTCCCACCAAGATGAGATATATTGAAATCAGATTACTATCTGATTCCAGATGGGAAAGGCTACATGTGTATATATATATATATATATATATATATATATATATATATATATGTGTGTATCTCCAAGTTATATATATATAATATATATATAATATATATATATATGAATATATATATATATATAATATATATATTATATATATATATACATATTCAAGTTAGTTAACACACAGTGTAATCAGTGTAGTATTGGTTTCAGGAGTAGAACTCAGTGATTCATTACTTACATTTAACATCCAGTGCTCATCACAACAAATCCCCTCCTTAATGCCCATCACACATTTATCCCATACCTCCACCCAATATCCCTCTAGCAACCCTCAGTTTCCTCTTTGTATTTAAGAGTAGGAAAGACAACTCTTGATCTCACAAAGACTAAATGATTGCTCTGCCTGTGAAAACAAAGGTAGTCAAAGAAATCTAGAAAATAAAGATTTAAGTATATGTTTGTTTGTTTGTTATTTATTTATTTATTTATGAGAGAGAGAGACAGAGAGAGAGAGTGAGCGAGCATGAGAGCGGGGTAGGGGCAAAGGGAGAGGGAGAGAAAGAATCTTAAAAGGCTTCATGCCCAGTGCAGAGCCTGACACAGGGCTTGAGCTCACAATCATGAGATCATGACCTGAGCCAATATCAAGAGTGGCCACCAAGGTGCCCCAAGATTCATTTTTTTTAATGAGGATTCTGATCCTAAAATATAGAGACCAGAATAAAGGAAATGGAATGGGAAGGCAAAATATTTAAACTCTTCACCTTCCATAAATGGAATGCTTAAGTTATTGTTTGTTTTCAAATTTTAGAATTAAATAAATATTGATTTAGTAAGATTTATTAACACAATAAGTTAACCAGTAATTTGTAAAAGACTACGAGTTTCTAAATCATTGCAAAACAAATAAGATGTAAACTCTCTTTAAAAAAAAAAGGCGAGACAGGAAAAATAGAACTAAACCATTATTTAAATATGAAACAAACATGGAGAAGTCAGTTCAAGTTTCCTATTTTGACAGTAAATGTAAGCAATTTAAACTTTCTTATCAAGGAGTCAATAGTCTTTTGGTTTTGGGGCGCCTGGGTGGCTCAGTTGGTAAGCGTCCAACTTCAGCTCAGGTCATGATCTCACGGTTCGTGAGTTCGAGCCCCACATTCGAGCCCTGCATCGGGCTCTGTGCTGACAGCCTGGAGCCTGCTTCGGATTCTGTATCTCCCTCTCTCTCTGCTCCTCCCCTGCTCACACTCTGCCTCTCTCTCAAAAATAAATGAACATTAAAAAAATAATAAAAATAAAGAGTCTTTTGGTTTTAACTGAATCTGTTTTTTACAAAACATGCAATTAATAAAAATAATTAAAAAGTTATAAACAACCTTGGAAATTGTATTTCAGTAAAACATGGACAAAAAGATAAAAGGGAGAGTGATAGTTATATCAAAGAAAAATTTAATACTTAAGGAAGAATTGGGCATTTTTGAATTGAAAAGATACAAATTTTCTGAAGTATAAATGTACCACATTAATGTAAGAGGAAGTAGAATGAGCAGCACTTAAATAAATCTAGAAAATAATTTAAGAACTATATTTCAGAAAATGTTGGGTCCCAGTTAATCTTACTGGTAAGTTATTTCTTATTTTCAAAGAAAACCTACCCCCAATCTCTTTAATGAAGACAAAGGTTGAATGACAAAAATGGCACACACAAAAAGAGAAATTTGCCTCACTTATGAATAGTTGGACTAAAAATGTTTATAAAGCCCTAGCAGATATAATCTAATTATATTGAAAGACTTCATAATTTATCATGACTCTTTATCCCAGCAATGTAAGGTTAGATCAATATTAAGATATTTTATAATATGAACTTCAATTAGATAATTTTATCAATTAGTTTTATTAGTCTTTGACAAAATGTAATACCCATTTGTGCTAAAAGCTCTTTTTGAACTATGAATAAAAAGATATGTGTTTAACCCCAGTCAATGGCACACCATGGACATAAAGATGTGGAACAATTCATTGCATGTGCTCTTGTTGTTATGCAATCTTGTTTGGTATGTTCTGGACCCAGTATTTCCCTTTCCTTCGGTATTTCCTGGTGGAGTTTGTGGAACCAAAAGCTAAAAGACTGAGAAAACATACTCAATTATTTCTTCCATATTCCAGGCATCAAGACCTATTGATTCCCTCTCTCCTGGCTTCCTCATTATTTACTTTGCTCTTCTGCCAACTTATTGACCTATTGAAACTGATTCCTCATATCCTACCCCCTTTTCTGGGCTCTCAAAATGGTCTTCTTGCTTCTAGCCTTCTTTCCATCTAATTATTTTAAATTCTTGACAAATTGTACTTCTAAAATGCAAACTTGCCCGTGTGTTTCTTCCTGTTTTAATCTTTTATAGTTTCACACTTAAAAAAAATTAAGATTAATTTTAAAGCAGAACAACCCAGCATGATCCCACTCTCAGATCTGAAGCTGATGCCTGGCATTAAATATAGCGCACTCAGCAAAGTATAATGTATACTAAATCTATGGATGATGTAGAGCACAGTATGTGATATATAGAAAGTGTTGCACTACTTTTAAATTCTCCTTTTAGGTAAAATGCTCCACTCAAATCCTTGTGATGGTACAACTGATTTCATTCAGAGTCAGGCTGGGTGGAAAAGCCACTTGTGTATTCCAGTTTGGATAACAAACGGATAGAATCTTATTTGCTCTGCTAACAGAGGCTTTTCCACTCATGTACAGTTAATGCTACAAAAGGTAGACATAACCAGAAGCAGTTCCTTCAGCCTGAATATAAACTGGAAAAACCCCATGTGTTGCCATGAATGATCTTAGGCACTGGGGACAATTTAACAAAAGGGAGAGAGGGAGAGACAAAACAGGCAAGTAGCAGATGTAAAACAAAGACAGCATGTAATGCAGGCAGCTGTGGGGTAGCTCTTTTCTTTCTACAGAGCCCTATGGAAGCTCTTTTGAGGTTCTTCAAATATTTGATTAAAATTTCATGGATGCTGATGTTATATGCGGAGCTTTAACATTTTAGTGCTCTGCTTAAAGTTTTATTTAAAAACTTTCTGCCAAACAAAAAAATGACTTGAAAAATACTGATAGAAATGGAAATCTATGGGCTTTGGCATCTGACAGATCTGAGTTTAATTCCCATTGAATTAAATTAAAAGTGCCATCTTGGGCTACTTAACCTTTCTAAGTCAAATTACTCCATCTGTAAAATTCAATACATCTCATGGGATTATTGGAGTACCTAATTATTTTTTGAGGACACAAAATGCCCAGTACATAGTGAAAGGGAGATTAATGCTAGTTTTTACAGCTTGTCTACCTGTCACCATTGTAAGACATACTGAGTTACCAATTCATTCAGAATGTCTCCCAAGGGCAGAAAGATCAGACGTTCTTCTGTGAACACCACCATATTGGGTATCTCAACATCCGTGTAGAAAAATCTGCCCTAGGTCTATAGCAGAGATACAATATGTGAATGTCATCTAGAGTTAAACTGCAAAGCTCTTTGTATGAAAAGAATGAAGGCAAACAACCTCTTCTGTAAGCTTGTTGTTTAACACCAGACTCCTAAATCTTAGCAGAGATAAAAGTACCGTCTTTGTGCTGGCCTCCATGACCCAGAGACCTCACAGTACTGGGAAGGTCAAAACCCAACTCACAGAAAAGAAAAAGAATGCCAATTTCACTTGGTAATCTCCTTGATCAAGCACTAACAATTATTAATTTATTAAATTCCAACCCCCGATGACACATCTTTTTAATGTGTGTGACAACGTAGGCAGGATGCATAAAATACTTCTGCTGCATATTGAGTGAAGTATAATGGCTGTCTGGAAGGAAAAAGGTTTGTGTGATTGAGTTGCAAACTGAACTAGCCACTTTTTTTTTTATAGAACATGATATTTACTTTGAAGAACAAGTGACAGATAAAATACAGTGATACAAACTTAGATATTTGGCAGACAGTTTTGTTGAGAATGAACAAAAACACACGTCACTTCCAGGGAAAAACTTAAATTTGATGCCAATGACAACATTTGAACTTTCAAGCAAAAAATTAGTTTTTGAAACTTGTATCAACCACAGTGAGCTTGACAACTTGCAAATATATAAAGATATTTTTGATGAGATTCTTGATACTATGAAAATATATATTTTTTGATATTTTATAAATGGACTATGTCAAGCTATCTGAAAATCGAAATAGTTCAGTGAACCAGTATTTTCCACATGAGCAATATATGATTTCATAAATCATGTATATGTAAAAGATCTATGTAAAATCCAAGATAGACCAATACCTTATATTGTAATGAACAATGAAAAGTTCATTGACAGGGTTGCAAATTTTTGCACATTGCCAATAACTTATAAGAAACTAGTACTTACTGAGTATAGTATTGAGTCAAAAGGATGCATTTCTCAAACCATATACAAAAATGAAGTCAAAATGAGTTGGAGACCTAAATGTAAAACCTAAAACTATAAAATTGCTAAAGAAAACATAACAGAAAAGCTTTGACTGGGCACCTGGGTGACTCAGTTGGCTAAGCGTCCAACTTTGGCTCAGGTTATGATCTCACAGTTCATGAGTTCAAGCCCTGCATAGGGCTCTGTGCTCACAGCTCAGAGCCTGGAGCCTGCTTTGGATTCTGTGTCTCCCTCTCTCTCTGCCCCTCCCCCACTCTTTCTCTTTCTCTCTCTCAAAAATAAATAAACATTGAAAAAATAATAAATAAAAACAACAAATAAAATAGAAAAGCTTTATGACCTTTGGTTAGGCAGAGATTTCTTAGATAAGATAACAAAAGCACAATCCATAAAAGAAAACTATGATAAATTGAACTTTGTCGAAATTTAAACCTCTGCTCTTCTCTATACATGGGTAAGCAAATAAAAGGAGAAATATTTTCAGATCATATTTAAAAAAAGTTTTTAATATTTATTTATTTTTGAGTGAGAGAGACAGAGCATGAGCAGACAAAGGGGCAGAGAGAGGGAGACAGAGAATCCAAAGTAGGCTCCAGGCTCCAAGCTGTCAGCACAGAGTCAGACACCAGGCTGGAACCCACAAATCATGAGATCATGACCTGAGCTGAAGTCGGACGCTTAACCAACTGAGCCACTCAGGTGCCCCTCAGATCATATATTTAATAAAGGACTTACAGCCAGACCATCTCAAGAATTCTCAAAACTAAAAAAGAAGGGGAAAAATGCCCAATTTTAAAAAATTAGCAAAATATTTGATCAGATGCTTGAGCAAAGAAGATATACACGTGACAAAGGAGCATATAAAAGATATCCAAAGTCACTCATCATTAGGGAAACACAAATTTCCCTAGTACAGTGAGCTACCATTACGCACTTATTAAAATGACTGAAATTTTAAATAAGGAAGAAAGCCAACAATACCAAGTACCAGCAAGTATCCAAAGTAATTGGTCAGAATGCAAATTGACACAGCCACTTTGGAACACAGTTTGGCAAGTTCTAATAAAGTTCAGTGTATAGTTACTATATAACGCAGCAGATCTACTTCTAGATATTTGCCTAAGTGAAATAAAAACTTACAGTCACACAAAAATCTGTAGGTAAATGTACGTAACAACTGTATTCATAATCATCAAAAATTGGGGAAAAAAGTTTCCTTTACCTAATAAGTGGATAAATTGTGACACTTCTATAGTATGGAATATTACTCAGCAATAAAACAGGACAAACTGCTGACACGTGCGATAACATGGATGGCTCTCAAATGTATTATGCTGAGTGAGAGAAGCGGCACTAAAAAGGGTACAATACAATCCCGTTAGTAGTATCCCTTTTATAAGACAATCTGGAAAAGGCACAACTGCAGAGACAGCACTCATATTCTGGGGTAGCAGGAGGAGTTGAGGACAAAGGGCACCGGAGAATTCGGGTGGGGGGGTGATGGAACTCTGCTACCTACTGACTTCACTGATGCATGTATGTCTCAAAACTTATAGGATTGTACACTAAAAAGGGCAGGTCTTGCTGTATGTGAATTTTGCAGTAATAGTGATAATAATAACAATGATGGAACAACAAGTTTAAAAAAAAGGGAGAGGTCAGGAAGAAGGAATATTCCAACCCCAGTTTCTCCCTTATTACCGCTACGGCTGATACCAGAGCACGCAGGGTTCACCTGTGCACAAGGTACTGAAGTCACAGGCTGTGGCCCACAGAAGTCATGCAAAGCCTCATGCTCAAGTTGGCCTCATGCTCAGAGCCAGGCCACTGACTGGCTGAGAGCAGTCAGAACACATGCTCTCTGCAGGTAGACCCCCGAAGAAAAGGCTGGGGCAGAAGCTGAACTGCAGGTGACCTTGGGCCTCTTCCCAACCTCCAATGAGGCAAATCATGCCACCTCCACTGGACAAGTAGGGGGTACGAAAAGAGGCTGGGTTGCTTTAGGAGAAAAATCTCTCCTTGTAGAATACAGAAATGGGAAAGGAGACATCTCTGCTCATATCACCAATCAACTTTTCTTTTATGAAAACTTAACATGTTGGGACATAGCAAAGCATAACTAGCGGGGCTTATAAAAAGAGCATTTTGCAGCAAGAGTCCAATCCTTCTAATAGCACTATCTCCAGCACTATCTCCTTTTCCTGCAAGAAATCACTCTCTGAGCATGCTCCATTGCTTATACATCCCCAGGTAAATTATGTAGGTTCCATTGCAATATCCACTTGACTACGTATCACTTAAAGTCTCAATGATTTCTCCTAGGTACAAATTTTATGGCAGCCAGGGATCATGTCTGTTTAATTATCGATGAATCGTGCCTAACAGAGCATCAGGGAAAGATAATTCATTAAAAATTATTTCTATCAAAATGATGATGTATACTATAGCTGTAAATATGAATTTCCTGTATCAGTTTTCTACATGCTTTACAACCCTCTGCTTCCAAGAATTTGCTAAGAATCTTTACTAAGATTCTCATAACTTAAGAGCATCATTTATATAAAAAATATTCATTGACAGTTAGGACTTGGAAAAAAACTGACCATAAGAATTTAAAATTCTGAGGCCTGTATTAATAATTGTTATAGTGGGGCACCTGGCTGGCTCAGTCAGTTAAGTATCCAACTTCAACTCAAGTCATGATCTCGTGGCTTGTGAGTTTGAGCCCCATGTCATGTTCTGTGCTGACAGTTTAGAGCCTGCAGCCTGCTTCCAACTCTGTGTCTTTGTCTCTCTACCCCTCCCCTTCTCATGCCCTGTCTCTCTCTCTGTCTCAAAAATAACTAAATATTTTTTAAAAATTGTTATAGTAATAATTATTATTAAACAGATTTATGTTTTCTTTGGATTTACTATTTTTGAGTCTTTGCCACCATTTAAAATGGTACATCAGCTTCTAACGTAAACCTGTAGCACAGGTCAGCTCAATAAATGAAATTCACTTTCAATTATATGTATTAATAATTGGGTGAGCTATGGTAAGTTATTTGGGACTTTAGGCCCATATATCCTTCTCAAGAAAGTGAGCCCAGAGATACTCAGAGGTGCTACCAATTTGGGATTGTAATAGAGCTCTTGATTCTATTACATGCATCACAGACTTTCTAGTGTACCCCCAGCTGAAAGCTCCTTTAAAATAAGCCTCGGGGACCATAGAGAGATTGATCATTTATCTGAAATAATGTTATTTCTGTGGTTTAGTCTGTTTGTGCAACCTCTGGAAAATATTTCCTATCTTGACTTATAATAAAAAAGTATTGTTAGCAATTGGGAGAATCTACTTCAGTGACCTATTTTGGGTATTTTCTCATTATGGTAAATAATATATTATACTTCTTTAATGTCTTCTTATAATGATGCTATGTTCCTTATTCATCTGTATATAGAATAGATACATCACTCTAGTATATAATCATTTAAAAGAAAAAGGCAAAAGATAAACTTGCGAATCAGAGAAATATATATTTATGTAGTTAAATATAGCATGCTAACTTTTATAAATCAATATGAAAGGAACAGAAATTGTCTGTGCAAAAAATGCTTTAACAGAATATAGGTCGTTTTGCGGAGTGTTTTTGCTTGTTAAAGGAAAACAAACACTGAAGCAGGGTTTTTCAGCATAAAGACTCATTTTTTTCCGCTGCTGCTAGAGAAGTCAGTAAGCGAATTTTCCAGACAACTGAGCTATAATTTCAATAATTTTCAAAACTACTTATTTAACCTCTTTCCCCTATGAGAGATATTCTAATATTTATTAAATATTGTATGATCTTCCTAAGTAAAAAAACTTCAAATACAGTTTAAGCTCTTCTTAATAATTTGGGGTCACTATTAATACCACATTTCCTCCATTGTAAGACTTCTTCATCTTAGGAAATCCCATTGCTGCAAAAAGAGGTCTTCCAGGAAAATAAAGTAATATTAAATAGACTCATTGACAAGATGTATACATGGCAATTTTAAAACTTTAAAACTTAGGTGGGGGAGAATTACATCTTTGAATGCCAGAACCGTGTATTAATTCTTAAAGTGTTCCCCAGAATGCAGCAAAATGGTCCTGCTTTTGTTGCTTTTCCCACTACTTCCCAGATTCTCAGTGGTTACTTCTCACCTGCGTTACTTCTAGTGTAAACTCCTGTCCATTCCATTCTATTTTGCTGCTGCCCTGACCTGAGCTGTTAGCTGAGGTGGGAAATCGGATGGCAAACAAATCAATAATGAAGTGCTAAATTGTAGCAGTCAGTTTCTTCCCTGAGACCCTAAGGCTATACTTCAGTCCTGACGTTTTGTGACGATTGCTTCTGTGCTCAGAGGTGTGGGGTCATATCCAGTGTTGGGACTATGTCCCCATGAACTAGGATTGCCAGGAACTTATACTTTGGATGAGTGGCATGTTAACTGCATTAGGAATTTTGGAATCCATTTTATATAGACTACCGAAGTCTGCACAGTCCTATGCTTTCATTGCTTGAAAGAAATATAGGAAATGTTGACACTACAGATCTTCATTTCAGAACCAACTCTGTCAGGAGATACACTTAGACCTCAGGGACAGGACATGTGTGAAACAAAAATCTGGGAACAGGAGGGATGCCATTTTCACCTTGCTATGGGGGCCAGTGGCTTTGTGGTTCCTGGCATAGGCCCCATGTCTGTCACAAACATTAGGGTGGTATTTTCAGAGTGTGGGAGAAAATGAGAATTAAGTCAGAGGGGAAATTCAAGTGTAAGGTGACTCTCAAATTCACAAGGAAAGCATTGGCATGGGTTCTTCATAATAGGACTTCAGTAAGTGTTTTCACAGGAGGTTTAAGAAATTAAGGAACAACTTCCCAAGGGAACTGGTAACAAAGGTAACAAAGCTAGCCAAGTCTTCAAGATCCAGAGAAGCAGGCTGGGGTTCTACTGAGATGGCTGTGTTCCAGGTGGTAATTGGGGTGCCTGAAGAGAAACTCTGAAAAGGCCCTAACTGGATCAACAGTAGAGAATATAGTCACTCAAGTGGTACATCGTATTTGGATTTCTCACTTTTGGAGAGAGGCACTAGGTATTTCAGCAACAAAGAGCAATCCCAACCCTCACCACCAGGGCAGGTATAGGACTTTGCTTTTTGTTAGGGATCTGGTGAGTGTGAGCCTGAAGATCATGGACCCTTGTGCTTACTTTCTTGTGAGAACTTGGGAAATTCTAGAGAAGACAAGAAATGACATGCACATGATGGTTTTCCAAGTCTATGTTGTCACAAATTGAAATGTACTGTCAATGGGGCGCCTGGGTGGCTCAGTCGTCTGGGCATCCGACTTTGGCTCAGGTCATGATCTCGCGCTCTGTGAGTTTGAGCCCTCGCGTCGGGCTCTGTGACAGCTCAGAGCTTGGAACCTGCTTGGGATTCTGTGTCTCCCTCTCTCTCTGTCCCTCCTTTGTTCATGCTCTGTTTCTCTCTCTGTCAAAAATAAATAAACATTTTTTAAAAAATTTGAAATATACTGTCATTGTGAGAAAAAGCATGGATTTAGCCCAAGGTCTTCTATGAGCCAATTGTATACAACTCTAGATTCTGCTGGTCCGGAGCAAGAAACTCCTTGAGTGAAGGGCGACAGAAGGGTCCATATGACAGAAAGGAAGAGAAAACTGATCAGACTGTGTGTGAGGGGTAGAGAAGAAAATTCTAAAGAGGGTATGAACTGGATAGGAAGATAAAGGAGTGAAGAACTGTGAGAGGCAATCCTATAAGTCAGTATGTTCTTTTGGGGATGTTTCACAGCCTTGAGCCATTTCCACCCAGCCTCTACCTTTTCTTCTGCTGAGACTGGTTTACATGCTCCCTTCTCCTATCAGTACTTGTCACTGCCTATTATACATACAATTTTCCGGTTCTCTTCTGTTATGAAAGCAATTTGAAAGGGTTTTGTTGTTCTTGTGTATGATACTTCTATTGCTTGAGGATATCGATAAAAATAATAGAGAACCAGAAAGGTAATAAATATTTTCCTCTTCTTTCTCTTCCCCCATTATCGTATATGCCACAGTTATTTCATTTATTCTGTGAATAAGGAAGTCGTCTGACAAGGTCTGAGACTAAAAACAGGAAAAATGACTGCAGTGTCCTCTTGGAGCGTACATTCTAGGGGAAAGACATGTGCAGAATCACAATAAAAATGTGTAGGTGTTACAACATTAAGTGTATTCCAACGACACCAAAAATCTAGAAGAAAGAGCACTGGTCAAGGTCAGGGAAGCAACCAGGTGTTCAGAGAAAACGAAATTCTTAGCTGAAAGCCAAATCAAAACAAACCAGAGTAAATCCCTACCACCACCATTCCCGATACGAACAATGTAACAAGGATGGGAATGTGCCAGGTGTCATACGTCAAGTTCCGTAGCAGCAGAGTTCAGGATAAGGAATCCATGTGTGGGGGCGCCTGGGTGGCTCAGTCGGTTGAGCAGCCGACTTCGGCTCAGGTCACGATCTCGTGGTCCGTGAGTTCGAGCCTCACGTCGGGCTCTGTGCTGACAGCTCGGAGCCTGGAGCCTGCTTTGGATTCTGTGTCTCCCTCTCTCTCTGACCCTCCCCCGTCCATGCTCTGTCTCTCTCTGTCTCAAAAATAAACATTAAAAAAAATGAAAAAAAAAAAGGAATCCATGTGTGGAATTACTGGGGCGGGGGTACACTTCAAGAAAAACCTCTCACTGAGAGAGTGAAGCAGGAGAAGGTAGAATAGAGAACTAAGCAAGAATGTGGTCTCAGGTAAAGACCTAACCACTTAAGGAATCACAGCTTAGACTTTTAGTAACCTTCCAAAGTCATATAGTTAATAAAAAATAAAGTTAAGGCTGGGTCTTGATGAATAAAAAATCCATACACTTTTCACTATGCCAACCTTTCTTCTTCAGAGAATAGACCCAAAAGAGTCAAGACTTTATGCTCGCTCAACTTTAATTAGGATGAAGAAAGTCCACTCTAATGAAAATGTCCTTGACTATAGAGTTTGAGGTAAATTTGGAGTCTGATAGAGGTTACATTCATTAGCCCTGAGGGCAAAACAAAACAAAACAAACAACAAAAAGGTACATAAGGTTTTGGCCAGTTTTCAATATTTTAGATAATTGTTTTTATATGATTATGTACTCATATGCATAATGTTTTCTCTACTGATATCTGTTACATGCAAGAAAATGCTTCAACGGACATTTACATTAATACATGGCTAGTCTCATTGGTGAAATTCAGGAACTGAGGAACCTCTTAACCCCAGAAATATGCAAGACACTATTTAAACCATAATAGAGTCATTCTGCATAATCTTTTGCATAATTATTTTGATTCCTAACACTTAACAGTGGAAAGGGCATAGACTGACTGAGGAAAGCTAGTTTGCCTAAGCTATAAAGCTTTGAAAACCTCTACTTCAGAGAATTTTAAAGAGATCTAATTCACCTTCTCTTTCACCCAGAGCTAAGTTGCAGAGGCAATGAAAATATTTATTCACCAATACTTAGACCCAAACCATGCTAACAATATGCTCACTTCACAATACAGTTCTCATATCCTGGAGTGATTAAGTTTGCACCTGGAGTTGCCACTCTGCACCTAGGTAAGTTTAGGCATGTTCTTCTGCTTTAATTTTCTCCCTGGCAGGTAAAATGAAAGGAGAATATTTCGTGTAAAGTATGTGGGCAAGTACTGGGCATGGAGTAAGAAATCAAAAGTTCTAGGTATCATAATTGCTTTGAACTTTAGGCTAGCAATTCATCTACCAAAGTCCAAATGGAAGTACCTCCAAAGAAGTCTTCTGTTTTTAATGTTTATTTATTTATTTTGAGAGAGAGAGAGCACAAGCAGGGGCAGAGAAAGGGAGAAAGAGAGAATCCTAAGCAGGCTCTGCATTGTCAGCAGAGAGCCGGACATAGGGCTCGATCCCATGAACTGTGAGATCATGACCGAAATCAAGAATCGGATGCTTAACTGACCAAGCCACCCAGGGGCCCCTCTATTCTTTCTTATATTCTATAAGCAGACCATTTTATCCTTCCTTCTGTTGACTTAACTCCCACTGCTGCCCATTCTCCACATCCTTCTGCCCTCTGGAATGTTGCTTCCATTGTAAACAAGCTCTTCTAAACCCTTAGTCTCTTCCCAGAACAATTCTTCCACCTCCACTTCCTAACTGGAATTTGTCTTTTCTCTAATGGCAATGCTTTCTTAAAGAGTTCAGCCATCCAAAGGAGATGATGAGGTGTTTGTTGTTGTTTTTGTTGTTTTGCGCCTCACCTACTAAAAGGTCAAAGGTAGAGAAAGAATTAAGGGAGCCAAAAGCAGGGCTTGAACTCACAGTTCTGAGATCCAGACCTGAGCTGAGATCAAGAGTCAGCCACTTAACCAACTGAGCCACCCAAGTGCCCCAACAGTCTTGTTATTCTTCGTGACCTTACCATTTTACCCTCTTGCCTAAGAACTTTGTTTTCCATAAGATTTATGATGTCTGGCTGTAGCACTCTGCCTATACCCCACTTTTTACATTCTACTGATTTTTCCCCAGTCTTACCAGTTAGTCTGAGAAAGGGAAAGGGGGAAGGGAGCAGTGCAGGCAGAGATGGAGGCTTCCTTTACCTCAGCTTT
Source organism: Panthera tigris (assembly GCF_018350195.1). Taxonomy (NCBI): domain Eukaryota; kingdom Metazoa; phylum Chordata; class Mammalia; order Carnivora; family Felidae; genus Panthera; species Panthera tigris. The sequence continues at coordinate 111,468,751 of NC_056664.1, forward strand.
CAAAGAGCTGAAGTTCATACTGTATGGACCTCTAAGGAAGCAGAAAGAGGGAGAGGCACCTCCTTTCAAAATGAGAAAATTGGCATAAAAATAGAAAGATCAGTTCATGAAGCTTCTTCCAAGCTAAGAAATTTGAACTTTATTCTGAAAGCTTCAAGGAGCTACTCAAGAATTTAGAACACTGAAAGAAACAGTAAGATTTGAATTTTAGATCACTGTGAGTACGTTGTGGAAGGTGGTCTAGAAGCTATTGCTACACATTACTTAAGGCTGTATCAGTTAGACTGGAGATAAAGGGAGAATTTGGGAGATATTATGGAACTAGATTAACTAGGACTTGGGAAATATTTAGAGTATTAGTGGGAGAAGAGCCTGAAGTAACCTCCAGGTTCATGTTTTAAGCAAGTAGGTATTTACTGATGCTGTTATATTTTGTCCTAATTAGAGCTTCTAAGCCACAAGATTATTGCAAAGATTAAATTAGTTAGTCCATTTAAAGTTACTTACACCATTCTGGGGTACCTGGGTGGCTCAGTCAGTTAAGTGTCCAACTTTGGCTCAGGTCATGATCTCATAGTTCATGAGTTTGAGCCCCACGTTGGGCTCTGTGCTGACAGCTCAGAGCCTGGAGCCTGCTTCTGATTCTGTGTCTCCCTCTGTCTCTGTCTCTGTCTTTGTCTCTGTCTCTGTCTCTCAAAAATAAATAAACACTAAAAAAAAAATAAAGTCACTTACACCATTCTTGGCATGAACTCTTATTTGCAGAGATACTGAGTATACACAAGGAGGTTAAGGTCAGTGTGAGGGAAGAGAGGGGAGGTGAGCACAGAAGATAAATTGGATTCTGGACTTGTCGAGTTAGAAGTTGGCCCCCCGCAGGACCTCCAGTCAGATATACAGAACTCAATGAACTCAACACAACAAAACACGACTGCCTGGAGCTATGGCTTGAAGGGTCTTCAATACAGTGAAAATCACAAATTTAAATTATTAAATCAATTTAAGCATAAATAGAGCAAAAAGAGAAAAATGATGCTTGAACTGAGAACAAAGTTCTGAGCAAATCAACCTTTAGGAGGAGACAGAGAGAGAAGAGCCTAAGAAAGATGAAACATAGTAGACAGGAATTCAGACACTTGAGTCATTAGGAGGAAAAAGTTGACAAAAACAGGGGGAGGGATGTCAGCATTGTAAAATGCTGCAGAAAGTTCATTTAGAATAAGGACTAAAGTGTCAAAAAGAGGAGCTTGATATACCTAGAGATATTTGCATAGAGTAGTAAGATGTAATACTTGATTTGGTCATCTTGAGGTCTCTGTCAAAGAGGAAATAAAAAAATGAGACTAACAAATTTTGATTGGGGGGAAGGAAAGATGACTATACTTAAAGGGAAATGTGAGTTGGTTTTGTTTTTGTTTTGCTTTGTTTTGTTTTTGAAATAGAGGGATGTTAGTATATTTGTGCCGGAGCAAGAGAGGAAAGTGGGAGAGGCTGGAGGTTGAGAGGAAAGGGATAGGGATTACATTAGACCAGAGAAAAGCACCTCCTGCCCTGTCATAGGGGGGTGAGTGAAAAGATAAGCACAAATAGTATGTAAAGAAGGCTGCTAAGGAAGAAAATTGAGACACTTTTCTCCTAAGGAGAAGTGAAGTGAAGTGAAGTGAAGTGAAGTGAAGTGAAGTGAAGTGAAGTGAGAGCCAGAGTCATCTACTGAGAGACCAGTGAAAAGTGTTGGAAGTTTGAAGAGGAATCTAAAAGTTTGAAATAAAAGAAGAATCAAAGAAAAGTTGTCTGGTTTTACATAATATTATTTTGGGACCACCTTAAAAACCCAACTGAGATTAGAAATCATCAGTTTGCAGTGACTTCTTTTCACAAGGCTGGTTGTTATTAGGTATGAATCTTTCTTCTTATTACTGATGCCTTTGATTATCATCTGGACTCCTTGCCTTGGTTCTGATCTCTGTGTTTCTCTACTTATCTTGACCTCTTGCCTTTGACCCCAGTCTCTCAGCCTGAACACCTCTTCAACAGTGTTTCAAGTTGGGGCACCAGATCCTTCATCTGACTATGTCCACAGACCCTGCCTGTCTCCTCTTGCTTGTGCGGACATTGCAGGACTTGACTTCTGAGCCACCTGATGTTCTGACAATTGCAGGAAAACTCTTGCTTGTTCATCAGGCCCCCAGCCTAGCCCCTCTTGAGGATCTGGGAGAACAATTGTCTTTTGAGAAAGTGATCACCAACCCTGGTTTGATGAAACCCCAATGTGCCTCCAGATATCTCAGGCAACTTCTTGGAAGTATTTTTTTTTCTCAAAACAATGTTAAATTTATTTTAACACATAAAATTTTGGGGAAAGGAAAGGAATTGAAAACAAATTAGACATTAATAGGGAATTCAACTTCTACTGAAATTTAGCCTCTTTTTGGTAATATGATGTCATGTGTCATTTATTGACATCTTTCTCACCCAGGTAGTGAGTAGTGCAGAGATTATAGCAGTGCTTTGAAAATGATGTTACTGTTTCCCAGGGCCAATTTCACATGCTGCCTATTTCTTAATGTACAACTGCCAGGTTTCCCAACAACTAAAGAGACCAAACTTATTTTATAGTCTTGACCATCAAATATTTGAAGTGGAACTGTGGGATGGGAGAAGGTGGAGGATAGAAGGAGAGGAAGGGGAGTATGAAGAGTTCTTCATTTGATAGAGTGCAATATCCATGAAAAGTGGCTCTCCTCTTGATGCAGACTGGCTGGGTCCAAGCACCCAGACAAGATCCCGCAGGACCAGCCAAGAGGGTCCTTGGCTTAATGCAAGATAGAAATCAAACGTGAGCTGAGAGAAAGTGAGAGCAGGAGTTTACTGAAGACATAGAAAAAGTGTAGATACAGAGAAGAGCATCTGAGAAGCTCGGAAAGGAAGAATGAATCTCGTCTTTGTTTGTGGTCTGGGTGTTTTATGTGGATGGTGGTCTGATGTGCGTGTCATCTCAGGCACCCAGGAACTGGTCAAAACAAGTTTGAGTCTTCAAGTGTCCTCCATAAGTCACTTATACCCTAAAACCCGGGGTCTTGGCCTCAAAGTGTCTGGAGTCAGTGATCTTGGAAAATGTTCATGATGACTTCACCTCATCACTCCTTAGATAATATCTATTGTGCTGAAAGACTCCAAAGAAATTACTAACTCCCTGACCCTTACAGGGAGCCCATACATTATTTATTTATACTATTAGCTATGTGTAGGGCAGGAAGTACAGGTCCTAGCAAGAATAGAAGCAGGAAGAGGAGCAAAAAAAAATTTTTTTTTCATGTGATCCCTTCAGTTTTCCTGTCTCAATCTCCTAAGACTTCCCAGAGGCCACAGACCCTGCCTCCCCCTTCCTGGTTGAGCTAGAATTGCTAGTTGTTCTCCCTGGGGAAAAAATGAATGAGAACCCTGACAGAATTATTGATCATTTTTAGTTGTCTGCCAGAAGGAAACTTGGTGCCTTGGTCTTCCACTTGATGTCTGCTTAACCTGGGTCTTTCTGTCTTGTTTGGGTACTATCTGAATATGGAAAGGAATACTGGTAAAGTAGGGAGAAGGCATAAAATATTACTACTTAGAGTTCCCAGTGCCCAAAGTATATGTGAGGCGAATATTGCCATAATTGCTCAGAACTGTGTCCTACAGTGTGGAGGAGATTGGCTGTTGCAGACTTGCAGGGTGGTGAGAAAGGTACACACATCAGAGGAATGCTGTGTGAGAACTTCACATGATGGCTGAAAGTGGTGGCTGAGGGTCGGAAGGGATTACTGAGCCCCACCCCACCCCAGTAGAACATAATGAGGTCATTTACCCCCAACAAGTCCATACATGATAAGCAAGATCAATGGAGCAGACCAACAGAGGGCACAGCAACTTTGTTATGGTCAATTATATAAAAAGTGGGTATTTCTTTGTTCTCCTTCCCATCTGTATTAGTCAGGGTTTTCCAGAGAAATAAAACCAGTAGAATGTGTATATATAAAGAGATTTATTAGAAGGAATTGGCTCACATGAAAAAGAAGCTGGGAAGCCCAGATCCAGGAAAGCCACAGATGATATAGTTTCAGTCTGAGTCCAAAGACCTGAGAAGCAGGAGAGCTGATGGTGTAAGTTCTAGTCAAAGTCCAAATCCAAAGGTGAGAGAAGATTGATGTTCCAGCTCAAGTACAGTTAAGCAGAGAAAGTTAATTCTTCCTTTCTTAGCCTTTTAGTTCTTTTCAGTCCTTCAGTAGATTGGATGGTGACCACCCACATTGGGGAAGACAATCTGCTTTACTTAATGTACTGACTCAAATGTTAATGTCATGCAGAAACTTCCTCACAGAAACAACCAGAAATCACATTTAACCAATACCTGGTCATTCTGTGGCCCAATCACCCTGACACATAAAATTTATTATCACAACATCTCAATTCCAGAAATTTAAAAATAAGCAGAATTTTTCTTATAAATGGATTAAAATGCTTAATAGCTGGCAACTACTGAAAACCTACTTAATCAGACGAAGATGTTAAGAGAACCATACAATATTTGGGACATACTTATATTAAAATAATATTTATTGTTGGTCTGCAATTCAAAATTAAATGAGCATCCTCGGGCAACCCTACTATCATACCTTGTACCAAAGTGAGTAATGATTTGAGTTATGCAATTAAATGGAAATGCTGATTTCGTTCATTTGACAGCATTCACATGAAAAAGAAATTGTACTTGTATTGTGTGTTGCAGTGAAAATGCATTCAGAATGGCAACCAATAATGCATGTTGTTAATGTGTTAACATTTGGAAGGGAAGTTATAAGATTCTTTAATTATCCACCTCAGAGTCATCCCCAGATTCTAAGAGACTTTGGATATGCTGACTTCCAGTTTAGAATGAAATAACAGAACTAAAATTCCTCTAACCCTGAACAAATGCTTTGAGCTCATAAAATCATAGAGTTTTAGAGCTATAAGGGATATTAGGGATCATCATTTGATTAAAACTACTCTCGTGCTTTTAGATGAAAAATTGCTGGTTTTAAAGAAGAGAAGTTATTCGGATGATCTTTCAGCTCTGCTGCCTGACATTCAATAAAGCAGAACATCTAAGTTTTACTATCAAACAGCTATAACCGTGCTGTCAAGTACGACTTTTTAAACCTGTCAAATAGTCATTAGTTCTTCCTTCTTAAAACATCTAACTTTGAAGCTGTCTCTCCTTTCCTGAGAAAATTCAAAGAATAAGTTATTTTATGAAAAATTACCTAGATAGAGTAACTTCTTCCTTAAAAAGTAATTCTGAGAAACTACAATTGAAACCATTGTAATCATCACATTTCCAGGAAAAAAGTCGTTGTGAGTCTTGCTGATTGGAATGCCTCTGTGTTTATTGGTTAGAACTCCCTAATTAACTGAATGTTTAAAATTGTCTTCTTCCTCTTTCGTAAGGAGTTAAGAGCATGAAACTTTTTTGGTGTTATCATAATTCTTTAAAAGTGTCGACTCTACATCACTTCATGAATTACTAAATGTCCAAACTACCAGTAGACTTAAAACTCATGAAAAAAAAAGGGCATTGTTGGCATCTTTTCTCCTCATAATTAATATTCCCTTACTGGTATATATGGTCTTGATGCAGAAGAAAAGGGAATAATGGCAGAACCATGCAATAGGTCTTGATGTGTCTGCTTAGATGTGGCATGCATCACTGCCACTCACATTCGTTGTGTGCAAAGCAAGTCCACAGCCAAGCCAGATGTCAGGGGGTTGGAAGTATACTCCTTTCACAGAGAGGAGCACCAAGGAGGGCCCTATAGGAATGAGCCCAAGAGAGAAGTCCAGTGAATATTTTGAATTTAAAAAAATCATGTTATTGAATATAGGACATTAAAATCCAAAAGAGATGAGACTAAACCACATGACCAAGCTCATAAGTTATTTATTACAGTCATGATTGGAACATAACCTCATAATTCATAGACTTTCTGTTTATTTCTACTTGCCCCCTCTTATGGACATATGCACACACACTCCCAAGGTTTTATTTATAGACCCCTCTTCTCCTTATCTCCATGCTCAGGAAGGAAATAAATATTTCTAGAGTCACTCTAAGGCAACTAATATTCAAATTCATAGAGGAAATGAGTTAACAAATGTGTTTTCTCTCTTTCAACTAATATCCCACTATAGTTCTTTCAAGAACCTAAAATTTGATCACAGGGAACGCAAACAGTCTGTTCCAAACCAGTGGTCTCTTCTTAGAAAACTAGTGATTACTTCCTGTCTTTGGTTTCTGCCAAACCTTTACAGTCCTAGAAGTTTCATCATGTATTTTTATTCTTAACATAGATAATATTGAAAACGAAAACTTGAGTAAAAAGGTGATGAGGAATAAGAAAATCCAAGGGTAAATCAGGTAAAATAAATTGGTGTGTGAGAGATAAGAACTGAATTTGAAACATGGAGACTCTTTGTAAAAAAAAAAAAATCGTCTGCTTATAGCCTGCAGTAAGTGTGGATTTTAGCAAAACATATTTAATTGGAGCAAGACATCATGGTTCCGTTTCGTCTTTTAGTCTTTCAATAGATTCTGTAGAAATCCCCTGCTGAAAGAAAGCACATGGTATTGCAGCTCGAAATAGAAGTTATTTTCAATCCATGTGTGAAGGCAGAGACACAGCCATGGACCTCGTATCCTGAGTACCCTTCAAAACTGATCATCTATTAGGATGGTGGATACTTCTTGGGTGAGGGCTAGAAATAAGAAAAGACAAAGTAGTTGAAATGCCATTTTGATGAAAGGTGCTCTTTGCTCTTCTTTGAATATCACTGAATGGCTAAGAAATGGTCCACAATGTGTCAAGTAGCTTTCTTTTGCAGCCAAAGGGAGGCCAGCTGTGAATGGTAGAGAATATCTACCTATCCTGTTCTTTCAGCTCTGCATGGCCAAGGGTGATGACAAGTGACATCCTTGGGGTATGATGAAATAGAACACAATGCTCTGGAATATACAAGGCATGCTCTGTTTGTGTCAGAGGCTCTGTCTAAATCAAAAGTGGTGCAGAGCATCAAATAGCCTGTTAAGGGATCTGGCAGCATGACTTCTTGAATCTATGCTAGTTAAGATTTCCAGGGCTCCCAAGTGGATTTCATTATGTTGGGGAATATATGTGAAAGCAGAAAGATTGGACCACGGTTTGAGTGAGAACCATGTTACAGTGAGTAAAAAGGAGTGTTAATATTCACTTCAGCCAAGCAAGCGGCTGTGATGTGCCTGGATGCCATCACTGCGGTTCCAGGTATTGTTTATAGGAGGATGTAATAAGTGACTGCTTATGTGCACCCACAGATACTGTGAACATTTAGAGGTTAGCATCCAGTGAAATTCTAAATGCCATCCATACATGTAGCTTTTTCAAGTGGAAAGAACTATTTTTCAAGGCAACCCATAAAAGCATCTGAAACCAATGGCATATTTATGTGCTCTTATACATAATATAAAAGCAGTCAACCTTATTGAACCTAAATTCTATTTTTACAGAGGAGATTTATTTTTCAATCATGATTTATATCATATTAAACATTTTATGTGACAGTGAGCTATCTCAGAACCCTATTAAAAATATTTATTTTCAGGAATCTCTGTTTATAATTCATTGTTTCTGTATTTTCATTTTTATGTTTAGTTCTTTAAGAAAAAATAATTTACTTTGAAATTATTTGAGTATTTGAGAAATCCTTGAGTATCAAGAAATAGACTCCAAAGGGTTAAATTTGTCTAGCATATATTTGATATTTGAATTTTTATAATTGCAGAATAATTTGATTAACTCCTTTTATTTTAATATGTCAGAGGAAAAAACTCAGGTAATCCCTCTGCAGATAATAATTCAGTTACATTTTTTTGAAAAACAAATTTTTCTACAGGTAGAAGAATAGAAGACATTCTCTTAATTTTGACCAGAACTATTTTTGCCAATAAATAACAGTGCTCTGCACTTAATAAGCCTTCTCTATATTTTTCTTAAGTGAAACCATGAAGAACCATCAGATTAAATAAAATCTCCCAATGCCATTACTACTGATACGTGAACTATACATCCAAAGCATTGACCTCCTGCTTCAAATGGTATTTTTTGAATCCCGATTGAGTTCCACTTTGAATGTCCAAGTCATTACCATATAGGCAGGGAGGATAACATGGTACTCAGTTTATATCAGAGGAAAGAGAGGAAACTTAAGTCACTCTGATCAATTCAAGCTCTATGCATAATGCTCTGTCAATAGACGCACCACGAGGCAGCTCCAGTTGAATGCTAATCCTTCCATTTTTTAAAAGGTTACGAGGCATGTTAGCTTCACAACTTCCATTAAAGCCAATGGGAGTTATACCATTACCATGCTTTGGAAAGAATGCCCTCTAATACTATTGATTTTGATCTTTTGAACTCAAGCTCTGATGCCTGTGTCCATTGACAACTACCCTGCATAGTTCTTACAGGATTCTGTGCTCCTGAAGTGCTGGATTAGTGAGTAAGCTTCTTTTTTTAAATTAATCAGCTTGTCTATCTGAGACAAATGTTTTTATCTTAATACTCTTAGAAATGCCACATTTCAAGCTTATTTCCCATAGTTAGAGTATACAGTTCAGAACTGCCAACCATGGGTTTTGCAGAAGTAAATGGAAGGCCCAGTCCAGGAAGAAGGGAGCCAGTGTGACATGGTCAGATTTTTATTGTAGAAAGCGCAGTGTGTCTGAAGAGTAGGTATTTGATTAAGAAATGTGGGTAGCAGGGCAAGATAGAAGGCAGTGATTGGAAAGAAAGAAAGATTGGAAGGCTCCTGAAGATATCCAGGCTGCTGACAATGGCAGTATGGCCTAGAGTGTTGGCAATAAAGATTGGGGGGGAGGGAGGAATGAAAGAATTCCAGTGATGCTTAGAATTGATGAGCCAGGCTTGCAAAGCAAATGAGTGAAACAGTATCGTTAAAGGTCAGATAATGGTGTAAGTTCTAGTCAAAGTCCAAATCCAAAGGTGAGAGAAGATTGATGTTCCATCTCAAGTACAGTTAAGCAGAGAAAGTTAAGTCTACCTTTCTTAGCCAGATAATGAGAATTGACAGGCTAAATAGAAGAACCCAACCAGTGGGGGCAGCAGCAAGTCGGGTCCAGCCACTTGCTACCAAAGTAGGAGTTCAGAATCAGTGCTGTCATTTATTTTAATTAGAAATAAAAGTATACATTTGGATATTAATGGGAATCTCCTAATATATAGATATTAGCATCATCACGTAGACATCATAGAACATCTGGATGCTAAATCTGCCCATGGGCTGCCATTTGGGGTCTGAATGTACATTGGATAGATGAGTGAATAAATGAATGACTGGAGTATATTGACTCTCCTTGGTTTTATGTGATCTCAGGTGTTTGTGATTCTTTTTTTTTTTTAATTTTTTTTTACGTTTATTTATTTTTGAGACAGAGAGAGACAGAGCATGAACGGGGGAGGGGCAGAGAGAGAGGGAGACACAGAATCGGAAGCAGGCTCCAGGCTCCGAGCCATCAGCCCAGAGCCCGACGTGGGGCTCGAACTCATGGACCGCGAGATCGTGACCTGGGCTGAAGTCGGACGCTCAACCGACTGAGCCATCCAGGCGTCCCTGTTTGTGATTCTAAAACTAAACTTACAAGAGTACATGTTTCATACTAACTGCATTTGAGAAAAAAATTTATATTTGATCATGTGAAGGCTAAATAGTCTAAAAGCTTTCTTTGAATAAAAATTATGTTTGTATTTTAAATTAAACATCTTTTTATTCTGATTCATTTATGCAATTTGGTAATTGTAACAGCTGTAAATAATGATTGTCTAACAGCTAATATCAAATTTTCTTGGAAATGACTTTTTTTGATAACATATCATAAGCCACTTTTAGATGACTTTTGGGGATTCACATAAGGCATAAAGTTCTCTGCATAAGAAAAGGAGAAAGGAAGACGATATGAAAAGGAGAAAGAAAAAAAAACTAAGGAAAAGACTAAAAACTATGATGGTGAAGAACTTTTTTTCTTTTATTTTCTGCAAAATTACTTTTTTCTTCTTTGTTCTTCTTTTAACTCCCAGCTGTAGAAACTCAGATGCTGTTGATCCATATTTCTTTTTCTAATATATGTATTTGAGGATGAAAATTTCCTTGCTTGCATCATCCACATTCTGGTGTGTAGAACTTTCACTGTCTTCAAGCTCCATGAGACCAAGCCCCTTTGTGTCTCCTCTAGCTCCCTAATGGTAATGTCCTTATCATGTAATAATTGCTGCTAATGGTATTTGACCTAAAATCAATATGCCTAAAAAGAACCAACTACTGCCATATCTCATTAAAAGATCTCATCTAGTGACATCTAGTCATCTAATTACAAAGACACTGAACAATGGGCATACTAGAGTAGACAGGCTGATGCTTTGCCACCAGAATTTATAAATCATTTATAATATGTGCTACTTTATTTCACCTTTATAATTTAATCATCACAACAGCCCTGTTAGGAGATGATTCCCAGTTTGCAGAAGAAAAGAGCAGTCACAAAGATTAAATGAGCCCAAACCACAAAAGCCACATACTTTTATTCTACAAGATATAATAGCTCCATGTATCTTGATATTTTTCCCTCTTCTCTCCTCCTGAAAATGATTCTGCACAGTTATGTGTCATGTCTGCCTTCAAAGCAGAACTGTGCTCTTATCGAAGTATATACTTGTATTACTTCTGTCATTTCAAATGGCTTTGTTGATAGCCAATTTTGATATTAATTTTCCTTAATTTTCTGCATCTCCACTTCATTGCATACATTTTGGTTCATAATATTTAATTCTCTTCAGAGAAATAAATCAAGAATTACTCGTTTCAACTGTCTCAAGTGTAGAATTAACAAATGACTTCAATTTAACTGTTATTCTGTGTCTGTACGTCAGCTTAAAATTATTAAAGTTATAAGATAGAATATTTGATTAACTAAACTGCATCAAAATTTACTATTCCTCATTGAATTACTCCACAAATTAGGATTTTCACAGTTTTACTTCCCTTTTATTTTCTATTATATTTACATAGGATGGCCATGTAATTTATTGCCCAAACTGGTACACTTAGAGAGTGAAAAGGACAAGCAAATGGAAGAACAGGGCTAAGCAGACTGTCCTGGGAAAACCGAGATGTGTGGTCATCCTAGGGTGAATAAATATATGACCATTTACCCTTACCTAAACTAGAAAGAATCAATCCAAGATAGATCTCAGCAATGTTGGTTTTAGGAGATGAAGTGTCACAATACTTTAAATTCATGGGGGCTTAGTCACCCTCTCAAGAGGAGATGTGATTCCCAGCTCCTCTCAGCTGTTTGGGCTTTGCTGCCATTGGAGGATGGCCATGCCACAATTGTAGGTCTGAGATATAAAGAGCGTAAAGGACATGTTCCTTCTTTGAGGATTAAAATGATAGCTTTCTCTGCAAGGGCTAGACCAGAGCAAAGTAGCAAGCACCATTTCTTGTAGTTCTCATAGCTGAAGACCACTGGATGATTGCCAGACCCCACTCCAGACGTACTGAATTAGAAACCCCAAGACCCAAGCTCAAGACCATGAAATTGTCACTGAATCCTTAAGTGATTCGTATTCACATTACATTTTGAGAAGCACTGATATAAACTAAATACAAATACTAAAGTATTGTGGTGTAATCACTAACTGCTACCTCCTTAGATCTTCCTCTGGTTCCTTTGCTAGCTTAAGTGTCAAGACCCTCCGCCAATTTGCATTTTATTCATAAAACTGAAGCATTTTCAGACTTTCTAAAATTCTTTCTTTCCCAGAGTCTCTGTCTCTCCCTTCCCTCTTTTCTGTTCTCCTTTTATTTCTTTCTCTGCCTTTTTCTTCTTCTCATAAGAAATCGATGGATCATTGCTAGATCATTATCTCCATTCCTGATCGTTTTTACTAATTATTTTCACCAAAAATATTAAATGTTTCTAATAGTAATATTTAATAATTATAATAAAATATAAAACAGAGAAGTGACAATACAGCTTTCTTCCCCAACTAAAAGGTACCTGTCTAAGCATTTCATCTATTTGAATTGAGAAATGAAATCGACCCTCCCAGTTATTTTATTCATTTGCATGTCATGCTGTAGGAATCTGTTGGTTACAGATTTCAAGGCTCTGGGCTCACTGGCCTTACCACCTGGCTTTGACTGTATTCCTTACAACAAAGTATTGTAAGGCTTGAAGGCAAGATCTCTGCTGATTCATTCTTGTATCCTGAATAGCTCCTAGCAGAATGTCTTGTACAGGGAAGAGACCCATTAATATTTGTCAAATGAATGAACGGTGGAATAGAAACACCTGGGCTTCCTCTTAACTTGTCACACTGAGCTCATAAGTGAATCAAACACGTGAAGAGACCCTTTCACAGTATAAATGAGAGTAATAACTCCTGCTCTGTGTAGCTTTCTAACAATATTTTAACAACTGAGTTCAATCTTTGTAGTTATTAGGACTTTGAAAATAAAAGAAAATGTTTTATACAAATAAATAATTTAAAATATTAAGGCAAGTTGTGGACTGGTTATTGTTACTTTAATCCCCCGTGTCTGTAAACAAATTAGTGGTGTAGTTAGAGAGTCATGATTAACAAGCATTTACTGAGACCTTACTATTTAAAAATGGTATAGCTGAGTTAAAGAATAAATGGTATAGCTGAGTTAAAAGAAATAAAGCACATGACATATTTTCTTCCTCTCTATCATGCAGCCTTGACGGAAAGCAAGATTCAGAGTACAATTACCGAACAATATAAGTCTATGTACAACAAAGTACTAAATTGAATATAATTAAGCACATTTTCCTTTAATAATTCCCAACTACAAGAAGTCGGAGGGGGGAAGAGATGTTGGCTCCCTGTGTAATGAAACATGCTAATATTAGTTGAAGATGGAATACACAGAGTTTCAAATTGCACTATGGGGGATTTCATGGTGATATTTCCCTAACAGATTTTTGAGCTCAAGTTTTGCCAGGTAAAATGATGAGAAAAAGTGATACTGTATCAGAATTTTTTTTGTAAATTATTTTGCAGAATCTCTATTTCATGAATTTAGGACAGGTTACCACAGGTAACCTAAGAGAAAAAACAACTTTGTAATATGCAACATGATTTCCTTTAAAATTATTTGTGTTTGTTGATAATGTACTGAATCCCTTTAGCTTACAGATATTAAGAGCAAGGGACAACCTTTTTAGTGGGGTTGCTATCTCAGGGAGGGCAAGGCCACCTGTGCCCCCCAATGCTTTTGTTTCTGTGCAGTGTTCCTAACATCCACATCTTTTCCTGAGATGAACTCTTTTGGGATACAAAACCTTTTGAAACATAAGGGTTTGGACTTTAGGAAAGAATTTTTAAAAATAAAGATCTCAAGTTAGGTTGGTGCTGTTTTTTATCATTTAGGTTTTATACATATTTAAAATCTCCATTTTGCCTCTATTTTAAATCCTCCCAAAGTGATAGTACCTCTACTCACCTCCTACAACTCTGTACTCATAAATATTGTATTTCTTGGAAATACCTTGATCTTAGAGCAAAGAAAAGCAGATAGCATCCTGGGGCTTGCTTTTCCCAGAAGACTTATGCTTTTTTTTTTTTTTTTTTATTTCATGCCAACTTCGTTTTCTGTCCAGTAGAGAGTTCTTTTCTACAGGGCAAAGGGGCAGACATGAAAGATTGAATAAGTTCACAATCATACTTATACTTGCCCTTTGCATTTAGTTAGTAATATCTCAGTGCTATAGTTCTCAACACTGCATGTAGATTTTAAAAAATTCAGCTATCAAAGGAGTTTTGCATTGAAGTATTGAACAACTTCATAAAATTTCCCAACATTTTTTAAATTGTACACCCATTAGAGTTATCAAAATGGAAGAGAACTTTTCATCAAGGGAGAAAATTAAATTTCATAATTTCTAGCATTTAATATGAATTATAAATGCATAATACTAATAGAAATAATAATATATCCTTTTCAAAAAAACCAACATAGTAGCAAGATAAATGGAATGAGGAAAAGTAGAGTAGTAAAAGGAAAGAGAACTTAATGATAGCTTTATTTTCATGAAGCCAGTCAGTAATAGTAATAGTAAGTCAGTAATAGTAATAGTAAGTAGCTATATTGAATCAATGAACTTTTCATCTGAGTCATTCTGTTCATATCACCGGCCCCATTCTTGTTCCTTCTAAAGAGGGGTTTTAGAATCCATATTTTATAATTTTGAACTACATTTTAAGAAAGGACTCCAGTTAAATTGGTTAATAATTAAATAGGACAGTGGTTGGGTCACATAAATGGGGACTTAACAATCATCTCCTTTGTTACTAAGCAGATGGCCCTCTCAGGTCATTCATCAATGTGAGTAAGGATGAATTGCCGGCGATAGGGAAACATGAAATTATGGAGGGGAAAGTTTGGAGTGTTGGACTTAGAATTGTTTCTGGAAAACGCAAAGGAAATGAAATAGAGACAGCATAATGAAACTGGAATACTATAAAAACCTGTTGTCATTCATAATTTATATAAGTTTTGGAATAATTCAAATAGATTCTGTAAAGACACTAGACCCTAATGCTCATTTTAAATGATTATGATAAAGTATGATTTTAGTATATAACTATGACCTTCAAGTTACTACTGCTACCCTGGATTGCAAAACTTAATCTTATTCTTCGTTATACACATATATACACAAAGATATGTATCTATATATGAATAAATATGTGTTTATATATATTGTATATATAGGGATATACACAGGTAGATAGATTGGTGTGTCTTTATTGTAAGCATAAGCTAAAAAGAGAACTGCCTATGATAAAATTTATGTTTTCAGTACCAAATGAATCGAACTTTTTGGCTTTACCATGATCTCTTGTCAATGTCTGTTTTCTTCTACCATTAGTCTGCAGGCTCTTTAAGGGTAGAGACTATATTTACCCATGCCAACTCCCCCCTACCTTTAGGACTTAACATATTACGGGCACAAACCAGGCCCTTAGTAAATGTTTCATAAATTGAACTGAATTGTCTTCCTTATCTCCCCCT
Source organism: Panthera tigris (assembly GCF_018350195.1). NCBI lineage: Eukaryota > Metazoa > Chordata > Mammalia > Carnivora > Felidae > Panthera > Panthera tigris. Next base: position 111,483,919 of record NC_056664.1, read on the forward strand.
TCAAGAAGATGGAGGTAATAAATGGTAATATATTTGGAGGGTAGGGAGATCTAACCATCTGAAGTAGCAGAGGCAATAGAGGAAGAGAATTCAAATATCACCTGGAGCTAAGCAGGCAGCCTGGTCTGCTTAGGGGGATGGCAGTGAGTATGGAAGGAATGTGCCCCCACCCCAACAAAGGGATCTGTGGCTATGCAATTCCAATTGATTTCCTAAAGAAGCCTATCTTGCCAAATCTTCCAAGTTTTCTGAAGAAGCTAGACATTCCAGAATTCCTGTGGAAACTTCTGAGTTTTAAATGTTAGCAAACAATTTGAGACATTTTTTTTAAAAACACTGTGCCTGACAAATAATTTCCATGGCTCACTTCCAGCCCTGGGGCTGACAGTTTTGACATGACTCAGGGAAATGGAAAAACTGACCAAGAGGGTCAAGATGTTCATTAGGCAGCATTGCTGGCCACAGGCAGGCGCCTACAGACTGTAATTCTTCACCCCACTGTCACCTGGCTACAGGGTGGTAATGTTAATGACATTTGAGTGAGGAAATACATATGTCCATGAAGATTTGTCAGTCTGTGGTATATTCCCTTAATGGCTGAAAATCAGCTGTCTCTTATTATGTTATTGTGGTTTGTTTGGTAAAGCTCTGGGTTTGGGAGTGTTTGTGGCTGAAGAGCTGGAAACCTCAATGTAAGCGAACATAGGAATTGTTCAGGGAGAAGATATACGGGTGAGGCAGGAAACCAAAAAGCCACCTCTAATTTCAGTTGTTGTCTGGAATACAAACAATGCTCCTAGTTACCTGACCAATATTTCCCCTCAATTGAAATGATCTGATGAAGGAAAATAAATACTCTTTCTTGCAGCTGCAAGAGAAGGCAAAAATCCTCTTATGATCTTATTTGGAGAGTAAAAAATAAATTAAAAAAAAAGAAGTAAAGGAAGACAGCCAAAACAATCATTACAAGGCTTGAGGCTAACATCAGTTTCACTTTATTCTTTCATCATTGGCCTTAGAACAGTTTATAAGAGGCTTTGAAAGATTCTGAGGTGAAGAGAAACCAGAGCATCTCCAAATGTTAAAAATTGTTTAATCGAATATTTCTTAAAACTCATTCAGTTGGTGGCCCCTAGGAATCTTGATGTGTGGGAAATTTGAAAGGGCATCTTGAACATTTGGCATGGGGTTGGGTAGGAGGATGAGTGAGGATGATGAAGGTAGGTCCCCAGTTGGTCCTCTGCCTGTCTCCCACCCCCTCTTCTATGCCACCCCTAGTGTGCATCCAGCCTCCAGCAGCCCTGCACCCCTCACTTTTCCTGGAACAGTGGAAATACCCCTCCTGAACGCACAGACTTCACAACCATGTGTCTCAGACTGTTTGCTTAGGAAAAAGAGTGGGGCAGGAAATGGAGCAGTTGCTGAATGCTTGAACCCTGAGGTCAGAATGCCTGGGATGTTTCTTTATCTCCATCCCTTGCTACCTGTGACCTTGTGCCTCGGTTTCCTATCTTTACAACAGAGACAATAGTAGTACTTACCATACCAGATATATGTGAAGTTTAAATTAATTAATTAGTAGATAAAAGTTCATGGAAGATTTCCAGCCGTGTAGTAAACCCAGTGTAGTGCTAAATTTAAATGAATGATTAGTCTCTCATCCTCTTCGTATTGCTATTATCTCTCACATCTCCTTCTCTGTGAAGCTGGCTTTGCCTGACTGTTCTTTCCTTTCCCTGTTTCATAGCACTGTCAGGTGCCTGCTCTCTAAGACAAACTGCTGCATGTGACCTTTCATTCACAATGCTTAAGACAGTGTATTATACTATCTATTTACACATCCTTCTAAGCTGTGGGCTTAGGGCACAAACAAGATTATAATCTTCTGTTGTATTATCCAGAACTTATTCCAGTGTCGGACACATTACAGACACTCAAGATATGTCAGTTTGACGAAGGAATGAGAAAGTATGTGCGTGAAGTTTGATTCTCACACCATTTCATGCCTGGCATTTAGATTAAATATGCATTGGAATGAATACTGTGTTTTTGTGATTTGGGCTTGGTATCTGTCATAGCATAAGGTGCTTTCATATCTTTTCCAGGGTGAATTATCTGTACTGGGTAAAATGTGCTTTGGGTTTCCATTTCATTCACTTCCATTAGTAAACTCTGACTCTTCTCAATTTTAAATACAATATTATCACACACTTTGCTTAAGCTCTTAATATTGCTGTCTTTGACACGAGTTTTCTGGACTACAGAAGTGGCATTAGGGTCTTGTCTCCAAAGCACAACACTTGCTCTCTCTGGATTCACATTGAAAGAGGAAGCAGATAGCAACGTTACTTACTTCACTTCTACAAGATCAGTACATTTGACCACAGCGTAGGTGAAATAAAAAATGAATAAAATTCTAAGTGACATTTCTCCTGATGCAGTATATTTTATGAGTTTTTTTCAAGGAAGTAACTTGACTATCAATAGAATATTTATACATCAGAAGAGCTGACTCAGAACAAGTTCTGTTGTAACCTTACTCATCTTTATTGTCTTATTTCAACAAGTAAACACATAAAGGATAGAATTATCATTATTGAATTCCTGACTGTAATCTAAAAAACACTCATTTGCACAGAATCAACGGCTACTTAGAAAAATTTAGAGGGGCACCTGGGTGGCTCAGCAGATTGAGCATCGGGCTCTTGATTTCGGCTCAGGTCATGATCTCACAGTTTGAGAGATTGAGCTCCACATGGGGCTTTGTGGGACGGATCCTGCTTGGGATTCTGTCTCCTTCTCTCTGCCACTCCCCCATCATGCTCTCTCTCAAAATAAAAAAAAAATTAAAAAAAGAAAGCTTTAGAAAACGCTATTTTATGTCAGAAGTTTCACCAAGCATGCTTAACTCTATAAAATTAGAACTAGCTCATTTGAATATTATCCAAATTCTACTTCTTTTTAAAATATTTTATTATTTTGTTACTGTTGTTATTAGTTTGATCATCTTCTTTAAGGAATCAGAATTTAAAAGCTGGAGGGGCACCTGGGTGGCTCAGTCGATTAAGCATCCGACTTCGACTCAGGTCATGATCTCCCAGTCTGTGAGTTCGAGCCCCGCGTTGGTCTCTGTGCTGACAGCTCAGAGCCTGGAGCCTGCTTCAAATTCAGTGTCTGCCTCTCTCTCTGCCCCTCCCCTGCTCGTGCTCTGTGTCTCTCTCAAAAATAAATAAACATTAATTTTTTTTAAAAAAGCTGGAAATTTGACTTAAGTCATTAAAGGAGAAGAAAGATATAAGGAAAATAAATACTATCAAAAACAAGTAGGTGAACATTTTATTTTAAATTGTAGAGCAGAATGAAATAGTTGTGTGCATGTGTGTGTGTGTGTGTGTGTGTGTGTGTGTGTGTAACTAAAGAGATAAATAGACATATATATTAAAGAAATCTGGTCTCCTTCATGCTGGTTGTTTATAATGTAATGAACTTGTCTAATATGGCTTAAATGTGACTTCCTTGAGGCATACAAATGAGCTAAACTGGACCTGCCATTTTATCCTGAGGTCCCCATAATGTTACGAAGACTCAAGATGGGGGGCATTTTGAGTGTTATACTGCCAGTACCATTGAGCAAGAAATGATTCCTTTTATCAACTTTAAATTCCACAGTATGTGTGGGCATCAACTGAGTTTCAGTTTTACTTGCAGCTAGAGAAACAATAGTGGGAATTTCTACTTTTTAAAAAATTTCTTCCTCTTAGAACTACCATTCATTCTCAAAGTTCATATAAAGATTGCCATTTATATTTCAAATAAGTATTCACTTTTTTTCCCATAATTTATATGTGTTCTGGTTTGATTATATAGTTTGTGCTGAGTTTTCATTTGAATCATTCCAACTCTTTGGAATAGATATAGGTCTTATTTACAGGCACACAGTTTTTATGTGAAAACTGCTGGGGGAAAAAATCGAGAATCAAGTGATACAGATTACTTTGCATTAATTAAAGGAGAAATCCTTCCCTTCCTTATGATTTGTGGCACAGCAGCAATTTATTTTAGATAAATTAAATTCACATAACTTAACAGCAAATTGACTAGTTTGAACTTACTTCTTTTTATGTGCTTATCCTGTGGTAAAATATTCAAAAGATGAAGTTACCATCCTGCAGCATACAGCGTAAACCTCTGTGGAAATCTAATTCTTAAAGTCTTATGCCCCTAAGGCAGCAGAGAATAAGGGAGGCTGAAGTCAGTCGACCCCGACTTTAGTTTCTAGTATATATAACTTACATATTGTATGGCTTAAAAATCTCTGAGGCAGAACTTCACTCTACTATAAAAGGAGCCATTGAGTCAGATGATCTCTAAGGTCACTTTTAACCTTTATGAACATATGGATTAAAAGGGAAAAAAAAGTCCAGGAAAGATATAATCACAATACCCAAAACTAAGTAGACATCTTAAAGAGAGTATAACTTTATCAAATCATTTCTAACTATGTATCTGTGATGATGATTACTGATGTGGTTATTATGTATTATTTGCGTGGGAACATCTAAGGAACATTTGAATTTTGGAAGAACCAACTACAAAAATGAGGGAAATAAGATAATCTTGTGGGAATTACACTATCAAATTGACATGTTCAAGAGCCAAGATATACAAAGTCACCTAAAAAAGAGCAAGTAGTTCTCATGCCAGCAGGACAGGAATGTAACTTTTTGAATGTTTCAATAAATCCAAAGCATGCATGTGCAGTAGCAGAAATAATTGGAAGAATAGAAAAAGGAGCTCCAGTGCACAGATGGTGGCAGGACCCAAGTGATCACAGTCCAGTGGGAAACAAGGCCGAGCACTTTAAGTATTTCCATGTCAATAACAAGACCATTGTGAGATGGGGAGATGAATGCATCATGTTATCTCCCCCCGATGCTATTAGAACCTCCATTCATCTGACTCCCCTTGTTCAGACTTTCTGTTCACCAAACTACCTTCTGATTATATTTTATGCATGTCTGCCTATTGGAAGAAAGGGCACTGAGGATATGCACTTTGAATATTGTCTGTCCTGATCACAGTGATTTCTTGTGGAAAATTAAAATGGGTTTCTGATTATGATTTGGCGTCCCATGTGCTTTATCACAGGAACGATATCATGCCAGTTGGACTATCCTAGACTTTATAAGTATTATTTCTCTTTGTAAATTAATAGATAAGTACCTCGATTTTGTATGACATTTGGCTAACATAAATCAACACTCAGGACAGGAAAAGCCTTGGATACCAAGAAATGTCTGGTCATTCAAAGCAGAGGGACAGATTTTCAGATGAGTTAATCAAGTCATTACCCAGTGAGTTTTTACCTAGATCCAGCTGGCTTTCCTTTGGGTAACACTCCATTCATCAATCTATTTTTGAATGTAGAGAGGAATTTTACCAAGAGAATCTAAATAATCATTTTGTATAGGTCAAACCCTGGTTAATTTTGGAGTAAGAGAATGTCTAAATATGATGGCACCTTGAATGTCTTTCAAGCTGCTGACCCCATATATGTAAAGGCTTCAAGCAGAATTACTAAAAATAAATATTGAATTTCTTTTCTTTTAATTCCCCACGAGAATGTAAGATTCAGAAAGACAAAAATTTAATTTTGTTCGTCACTCTTTCCAATGCTTAGTTCAGTGCCTGAAACTTGGAAAAGACCATTAAATACATGTGCAATAAATAAATGGGACTTCTTCACATTTTCCATCACTTGAATTTTTCAACTTCATTGCTATGCTAAGTTGAAGCAAGTAATCTCCATTCCATTGTTTCTTTTTTTTTAACGTTTATTTATTTTTGAGACAGAGAGAGACAGAGCATGAACGGGGGAGGGTCAGAGAGTGAGGAAGACACAGAATCTGAAGCAGGCTCCAGGCTCTGAGTTGTCAGCACAGAGCCTGGCGCGGGGCTTGAACTCACGGACCGCGAGATCATGACCTGAGCCGAAGTTGGATGCTTAACCGACTGAGCCACCCAGGCGCCCCTCCATTCCATTGTTTCTGATGCAACGTCTGTCATGCAAAATTTCTTTACCTTTGCTTTTTAGCAGCTTGTCTATGAAGTGCCTACATATAGTTTTCTTAATTTTTATCCTGCTTGAGTTTGTGTATCTTCCCCCATATTTGGGAAATTTTCAGCCACAATTTCTTCAAATATTTTTTCTGACCTAATGTCTTTTTCTTCTCCTTTTGGGCTTGCAATTGCATGGATATTAGAACTTATTTTTTTTTTATTTGAGTATAGTTCACACAGTGTTACATTCATTTCAGGTGTACAACATAGTCATTCAACTTCCTCTCTATATTATTTTATGTTACCACGAGTGTAGCTCCCATCTGTCACCATATAATGCTATTATAATATCATTGACTATATTCCCTATGCTGTGCCTTTTATCACTATGACTTACTCATTTCATATCTGGTAGCCTATGTCTCCCACTCCCCTTGACCCATTTTGCCCATTACATCACTCCCATTCCTTCTAGCAACCATTAGTTTGTTCTCCATATTTACAGGTCTGAGTCTACTTTTTGTTTGTTTATTCATTCCTTTTGTTTTTTAGACTCCACATCTGAGTAAAATCATATTATATTTGCCTTTCTAAGTCTGACCTATTTCACTTAGCATAATACCCTCAGGTCCATCCATGTTGTCTCAAATGGCAAGGTTTCTCCCTTTTCTATGGCTGTGGAATATTCCATCATATATATCTCTCTCACCTATCTTCTTCTGGATATTAAAACATGTGATATTATAACACAAATTCCTAAGGTTCTGGTAATTTTTTTCTATGTTTAGTCCTTCTGTTCTCCATATTATATACTTTTTATTGCTCTCTCTTCATTTTTACTCCCTCATTTTTCTGCCATCTTTATCTGCTATTAAGCCTGTCTAGTGTTTGTTTTTATTTGTTCATTTGTTTATTTTTCAGATACTTGTTTTTTGGTTCCAGAATTCTCATTTGGTTCTTTTTTCTAAAAAATAATTTACTTCTCTGCTGATATTTCCTGTCTTTTCATTTGCTGTGAGGATATTTTTATTCCCATCATTCAGCATGTTCTATCAGCTGCTTTAAAACCTGTCTGCTAACTCTAAACTCTTGAGTACTGGAAGATTGCTTTCAGTTGATTGTTTTTCTCTTCCAAATGAGTATTTTCTTGACTCTCCATATGTCGACTTTACCCTGAATAAAGGTATTGTGGACACTCAGGATTCTGTTATTATACTCTGAAGATAACAGAATCTACTCTGAAGGTTTCACTCTCATTAATGATTAGTTTTAGTATGCGGTTAACGTCATTAGATTCAAAGTGCAAGTCAAATCCTGTCCCTTGAGCAGTAGCTCAAACCTCCACATGAGTCTTTAATTCTTCATTCTACTACTTGGAGTCAGCCCTGGACATGTGTGATTCAGGACACAGTCACAGATTAGGTAGACTTATACACAGAATTTGGGGATCTTCCCCTCTGGCTATCTCCTTCTTGTGGCCTCCCTTTACTTCCCAGCATCTGTAGTAGCCCTCAACACTTTTCTCTTATTCCTCTGTCCAGAAATTCAGTGGGTTTTTATTAGAATTTTATATACCACAAGCAGTATGCCAATCTCTTCTTCCAAGTACTAACTCCTCTCTACTTTTGTCAGCCTTTTTTCACTTTCCAGTGCCTTCAGCCATTTTGTATTTTGCTTAAACTTTACAGTTGTTATTTACAGTTGTTATTTGTATTTGCTTAAACTTTACAGTTGCTTCAACTTTACAGTAGTGTTGGTCCAGCAGTAACTTACTTGGCTGTATCTCAATCCAAAATCTATTTCTACTGAAAGTATACAATACACAAGTTATATTTTTGTGCAGTCTTATTATTTCTATGACTTATTCTTTATTGTCATCTTTCTGAGTAAAACTTTCCTGGACTCATGACTACATTTACCTGGAACCGTACTCTTCATTCTACATACCACTGACAGATTATCCTTCTTGGTGCATACATGCAAGAGAATGGCTAGGGTCATGATATGCCCTCCTACAGAAGTATTCAGCAGGTCTTCATTTCCTCCAGATCAAAATCCAAGAATATGGTGTAATGGAAAGGACAGCCTTTTGAGATCTGTAAATCTGGGTTTGAATTCAAGATCTGTCACCAACCAGCTTTATAATCATAGGCAAAACGTTTATCTGAATATTGGTTTTATCACTTAATAAATAGAATAATATCTATCTCAAAGAATCATTATGAGCATTGATAAATATATTACAAATAAATTATCTCTCTTAGTGCCTGGTACACAGTTAGTGCTCAGTAACAGCTATTTAAAAATGGGAGACATATTGGGGCACCTGGGTGGCTCAGTCTGTTAAGCGTCTGACTCAGGCTCAGATATTGATCTCATAGTTCATGGGTTCGAGCCTGGTGCCCGGCTCTGTGCTGACAGAGCCGGAGCCTTGAGCCTGCTTCGTATTCTGTCTCCCTCTGTCTCTGCCCCTTCCCTGCTCGCACTTACTCTCAAAAATAAATAAATGTTTTTAAAAAAATTTTTTAAGTAAGAGACAAATAGAGCCTATTTAGTATTCTCTCTGTCTCTCTCTCTCTGCCAGTCCCCACTCACTGTCTCTCTCTCTCTCTCTCTCTACCTCAAAAATGCATACACATTAAAAAAATAAACAAACAAACAAATAAGAGATACAAAAACAAAAACTCTTCTTCCTAGATGCAAGGTCTTCCTTCATCTGGTTCTAAGGTAATTTCCTATCTATTCTCACACTTTTCTTACTCAGCCACACAATTCAAATCACACTGTTCTCTATAAATCAGATGTATCTCATGCTTGTATAATAGCATTATTGAAACCATTCTTCCCTCTTTCTCTTTTCTTCATAATTATTCCTAAATATCCCTCAAGGAGCAGCTTAAATAACATATCCACACTGAATTCTTCTATGATCTTCTTTTTATGTAATTCTCCTAGGCATAATTTTATATTTTTATGTAATTATCAGGTTCTAGTTCATATTATAGTACTTCATAAGCAAATGTTATTAGCTGTCTTATTTGCCGAATTATCAACTCCTTTACTGCAAGAACTCACTCATGTCCGAAATGGTTGCTAGATAAGTGAACAAATAGAATATACACAAGTTAGAAAAATTGCGAGTGAAATTTTAAATTCTAAAACCTTAGTGTGGTCCCACAAATAGTAACTATGATAACTCTCTATAATTCAAATACCATGTATGAGAAGAATTGTATTGAGGGGAAAAATTAATAAATATAGGCTTAATAGAAGATTGAATTTTCTTTGTATGTGACTATCTGTGGATAATTCAAATACCCAGTTGAACCTCTACGTTCCCATGGGAGAATTCTAAGGGCTTAAGGGACAGTCTGCTTAAAGATAAATTTGGAGTAGAGAAGGCAGAAATGAAGCATTTGTTTCTTGTAGCTGGACAAATTAATGCAAAAACAAATATTTTACTCAAAATAAGGAATATAGTGAGTAAAAGAGCACAGTTTTTGTACAAGTTTATATCAACAATAGCACCTTTTGAAACTCACTAATTCTTCAGTAATTTTCATAGACTGTCTACAGTAATAAGGTCATTGATATCTTACTGTGGATTGTTTCAATGAAGAAAAGTTCTCCTTTTGCATTTCCCTGTAAATTCCTTTCTTATATTTATGGTTAAGTATTTAGAAGTTCCTGTCAGTGTATTTCACTTTATAAGTTTTTTCTCCAAGTAAATCTGAAATTCTCTAATTGAGGAATCTAAATTTTGAAAGGAACAATACATTCTACAGTTCTGAAAACACAAGGCATTTAGAAGGGGGAACGTAGTGGCTATGAGGAGCAAATTCACAGAAATAACGCCTTGACTGGGGTGGGGGGAGGAAGTAGTTTAATCAAAAGATTGTTTTGAGACTGACATGTTAAGATTCCAGGCTCATTAAATGTGAAAAAGTGAGAGGGAAACATGGCTCATATATTCATAAACCATTTCTTCTGAATAGTTTGTTGTGACATGGTGGATATGGTGATCATCTTCTGGGCCAGGTGTTTCTGTGTACATGAGTTTTTTAAATAAAGCACTGGTTTCCTCTCGATGAATCTAAAATAAGACCACATTTCACCTAAGATTTCTACAAAAATTTTTTTTGGAAAAAAAAATAGAAAAAAACGTTCTCTCCTCCCGAGAGTTCCTGGAAAGTTTTCCACATTAATCATCACATTTAAGGAAAGGAATTAAATTGCATAATTAGAACATGAAGACGAAATTATTTTCAATTTTGGTTTATTACCTGAGGATCAAAGAGACATAATAAGTATCTGAGCTGGGGGTGGGAGAGACCACATTTTTTTTTTTTTTTTTAGGTTTGCAAAGATTCTTACTCAGCCTGTGCCCCACATTAGCTTATAATTCCATTCCCATTCAAAATGGAGGAACAGGTTTTCTATCAGATAAATTATCTTCTACACTCCTTGGAAGCCGATAGGACTGTTTGGAGATTGTGGGTAGAGAAATGGTTTTAGCTAATTCTGAAATAGAACTTTCTTCCATTTCTGAAAATTCCTAAGCCTCCAGTATCTTTGTTGTGCAACTGAGATAATATTCCGTGTTCACACTATGGTCTCTAAAACAAATTTAATAGGTATTAAAAGCATTCAGTTCTTTGAACTGATAATTCCACTTTACTTGAGGATGAAAAAGAAATCCAAAACTCTTAAAAGAACTATTGGTATTTAGAAAAAGAATGCATACATTTTGTAAAATCCTGTCCTTTCACAGAGGCCGGTGTCTCTAAAAAGTAGTACCACTCTGGTAACGAGAGCATCATGGAAATGCTATGAGGACAAACTAAAATCTGACAAAGGGTTTCACTAGGGTGAACGAGGAATCTGTACCACCACATTACCTGCATCGAATTGTACCTTGTAAACAAGTAATTGGGAGAGGGGGGAGTGTGATGATTGTCAACGTTTCCTATCCTTTCTTTCTTAGATGAAAAACTGTTTTGTGTTGGGACTGGGGATCAGTGTAACATCATTGCAGACAAATAGCTGGAGAGTTAGACCTGATTCTAAATTCTAGTTTTGTTATTTACTTGCAACATAGCCTTACATTTCTTAACGTCCCTGAGTTTGCCTTGGGTTCCTCATCTGCTTGTTGTGAGGTTTAAATGAGTACAGTCAGGTACTGAAATAAATAATGTTAAACTAATAAATGATGTTTTAAAACTGCCTGGCTCATGATAGATGCCTGTGAATATTGAAGTCCTTTTCCCTTGACTTAACTAATGTTAAATAGAAAGAGATGATGCAGTACCATAGACCCAGATACTTTTTGCAGATTTGATTCTTCTTTGATCCAGAAGGCACAACTTTTTGAATAAGCATTACTTTACTATTTATTAACCATCTTTATTATTCAAATCATGCAGGCAAAACTCATATGTATGGTAATCCTATTTTTTTCCAAAAGTCTAACATATTTTATACTTATTATTGGTTTAGAAACTCTATCCATGAAAATAACCATGGTTTATTTATCCTATAAGATTTATAAGTGAAATATTACTCACTTAATTTAAAAAATGAGAAAAACTGAAGTTCAAATTGGAAAACAAAGCTACTTAGTGATAGAAGGATTTGTTTTATGACCTTAAACCCAGAGATCTTTCTTTTGCCACATGCTAGCCTCAAATTCCCACTGTTCTAGATGTTTCCAAGGTTTATTATAAGCGATCGTCAGTATTATATGTTCACAGAGGCTCAGACCTAAAAAAAAATCATAATTTGCACACAATTTAACATTGGCTATTAATGCACTAATTAACACACTAATGCACTAATTAACACACTAATACCTTTCATAAACTAAGCTGAACGCTTTAAAGATAACACAGTCTGTTGGCCTGCCTCATATGGAACACTAAGCTTTTTAAGAATGTGTATGGTCAAGTTAAATTTATTAGTCCCTAATAAAATAACGAGCTCTAAGGCTTGGAGGGGTTTTCACAGAATAAAAATAAATGAGCACAGCTTACTCTGAGGCCAAACAGATATTCTCTTAACTTCTGCTAAAGAAAACTAGCAACAATTTGCCAGAGGGAACAAAAACAAGATTAGAAGCTGTCTCCACAGAGGTAGTGAACTTCAAAATCTTGACACAATAAATAGGCAATACATAGGGTTGCTATTTAAAGTAAAAGCCGCCTTTTTTTTTTTTCCTTTGCTCACAAATCTTGTTTGTGAGCCATAAAACAGTGGTTCTCAGTTTGGGCTGCACATTCAAATCACTCAGGGCACTGGAAGAAGATAGCAAGGCCCAAGTCTCACTTCCAGAGACTGATTTAATTGGTCTAGAATGCTACTGGACATCAGGAATTTTTTAAAACTGTTCAGGTAATTCTAATGTAGACCCAAGTCTTAAAAAACACTACTTTAAGAACTTTCTTTGGGAATTTGTTGATGAAATTCCAGGCTAATAAGATACTGATATTTATAATGTGTATACTACATTTCAAGGATTATGTTAAGTCTCTTTACATTGTGTATCAACTCTGTGGGTGAGGTGTCTTGGGCAAAATGTAATTTACTGGATCTTGTAACTAAAAAGTCCGGAGGATACACAGGGTGAACTCCAAATCTTAAATCATGTAACCCATGTCTCACTTCCCTCCCAATCTCTGTTTCAGTTTTTCTGGTTGGCTTTCTTCTAAGACCAGATGTTCCCTCAGAGTCAGAAGATAAATCAGTGACTCTTCACACTACTTTCTTCTCACATTTGAATCTGTAGGAGGAGAGCAAGGGTTTCTTTGTCAGACTGATCCGAAGTCTCATTTGCTCTTATTGGATCAGAGACAGTTCAAGATCCCAGAGCTGCGACTGAAGCTATAATCTGCACCCAGACCTGCCTTGATTTTAGAGTCCATGCACCTTTTACTATATATCACTGCCTCAAGAAAATATTACTGATTTTACTGGAAGAGAAAGTATTGCTCTCTTAATGCTCCTAATGAAGAATTTGAGAAATAGATTCCCATGTAAGATTTCGCTTATATTTGAAAATGTGCCCCAACTCTGTGGCTGGAGACAATTCCCTTTCATCTATGTTTTGCATCCACTTACCTTCTGTCTTCTTGATCCAGAATTAATTTTGTCCAGGGGCAGTCCAAGGCTGTGGCTCATGCTGGGAACCTCAGTGACAAAAATAACAACCCATATGGATATCTGGTGGCTCAGCCCGTTAAGCATCTAACTCTTGATTTTGGCTCAGGTCATGATCTCACAGTTTGTGAGTTCAAGCCCCACATCAGGGTCTGTGCTGACAGGGCAGAGCCTGCTTAGGATTCTCTGTCTCCCTCTCTCTCTGCCCCTCCCCTGCATGTGTTCTCTCTCTCTCAAATATACATACACAGATACATGCATACATACCTATTCATTGGTTCTGAAGTAATTGGATTTTTACATTTATGTTTTATATCCTTATATCCGTTACCTGTGACTCCATAAAAATTCCCATAAACCTCAGAAATTTACTCACTCACACCTTTGGAGGTAGTAGTCTGAAATCAAGATGTGAGCAGGGCAATCCTCCCTCCCTGGACCCTAGAAAAGAGTCCTTCCTTGCCTCTTCCAGCTCTCATGGTTCCAGCCATTCCTTGGACATAGTCCTGTGGACACAGTCTACATTGTCTTCTCTTGTGTGTCTGTGTCTTCTCTGCTGGCTTTTATAAGGACACTTGTCATTGGATTTAGAGCATACACAAATAACCAGTATGGTCTCAACTCAAGATCCTTAACCCAATTCTATCTGCAAAGATCCTTTTTCTAAATAAGGTCACATTCACATGTTCTGGGGGTTGAGACATGGATATATGTGAAGGGGACATCATTTCACCCACAACAATGCTCATGGTTCCTCACATTCTAGTCATTTTATCCTGGGAAATGAAACCTGTTTTAGGTTTTCACTTTAGAACCTTTCTTCGGTGAGTCACATGCATAAGTAAACAGCAAGGGAAGGAGTGGGATGGCATCTCATCAGTAGAGAAGGGGAACTCTCAGTTGTGAGAACAGGAAGCCTCCTAAGCATGTATGGCTTATCAGCAGAAGACCAAATCTAATTCTTCAGGGTACAACACACGTTATTAAACGTTAAAATATAGGGGGGAAAGGACACAGAAAAGAAGCCATGGTTCCTTAGATCTTCAAGTTGTAGAGAAAGATGACTGTGTGTAATAACAAGTGCAATTAGCTGTAGAAAATTTGAGGATGCAAATAAAGAACAATATTGTGTCAAAACTCTTTTATAGTTTACTTATTTATTGTTGAGAGACACAGAGCATGAGCAGAGGAGGGGCAGAGAGAGAGAGGTAGAGACAACCCCAAGCAAGCTCCACACTGTCAATGCAGAGCCCAATGAGGGGTGCAATCTCATGAACTGTGAGATCAAGAGTAGGACACTTAACCCACTGAGTCACCCAAGATCCCCTGTATTAAAACTCTTTAAATACAAGTGATAAGAACCCTACTCAAACTGGTTTAGGGACTAAAAACAAAAAACAAAAAAAGGGAATGTATTGGCTCATGAACTGGAAAACCTAAGGATGTGGTGCTAATTTCAGGATCAGCAGAATCCAAGGATATAAGAATGTAGTTTAAAAAATGAGAAAAGCTGAATTTGTCTTGATTTTTCTACTGTTTTGCTGACTTATTTTTTTCTGTGTTATTGTTTCACTCCCAGACATATCCCCTGATATGGTAGGAGAGATGTCTATAGGCCTCTGCAGACTTTCTCAGTCTTCAGTATAGTCAATCTCAGAAAGAGACATACTCTTTTTCTGAGGTCCATTTCAGTCCTCCAAAATAGACCCTGATTGTCCCTACTTGAAGCAGGGCCTTTCCTTTTTACAAACCACTGTGTTTAGGAGGATGAAGTACTGTGATTGGTCAACTTAACATCACATGGAAAGGCAATTCCTATTATCAGAAGAAGGAGAAAGTGTTGTCAGGCAATAATAACCCATACCCTGCTACAACCTCTAAAGAACAGAAAACTTCCCTGGACTCTTATGGTAGATGCAGACTACAGTCTAAGGGATCAATAAAAGTAATCATAGTATGTTCCCGATGTTAAAGAAAAATAGAAAAAAAGGAAAGGCATGTTGCTTAAGTGATGATCTCTATAAAGTCAACAGGACAAAAGTACACTATTTGCCTACTCTAGAAGAATAAAAGTATTAAAAATGCAATAAAATTTAGGAGATTTGGGACTCCCCTCTAGCTCTGCTACTTACCAACAAACTATAATTTCTGAAGTCTTTTGTGGCTTTAAGACTCTAAGGATTATACAAATTAAAGAAGTGAGCTCAGTTCCAATGCTTCAATACCAATTTTCTTATCCTATCATGAGATGGTGGGATGGTTTGAAGTGATTTTAGCAAACATCTAGCAAAAGGTAAACTCAGCCTTTTGATCTGCTTATTGGTACAACTTCATTGTTTTCAAAATCCCAAATGAGGAAGTCTTAAAAATTACAGCCAGGATATTATTTATTCTCTGCACCTTCTCAGAAGCAGGGAATAGAATTACACTTTTTATAGTAGGACTTTTAATTCTGACAATATGTGGTTCTCAAAACTTTGAGTCTGTTTGTGGTGTGTATTTGCTGTCTTGAATCAGAATAGGTGCTTGTTAAAATTAGACGTTTGAATCTGAAAATATAGCTCAAGCAAATGGTTATTTAATTAAAAATAATCCACCATTGTGTGTTCTCACTGAGTCATTTAAATAGACTGTATTGGCTCATTTGTATTGCTGAATTTTTAAAAATTTCCCATCTTAACTTCTAGCTTCCTCAAATCCAGTTTTTGTATGTTTATTTTGTTCTAAAGTAAGAAATTTAAATTGCTAAGATACGTCATTCACATATCAAAAATACCACGTAGGAAGAAAAGTCATTTCCTTGAGTGTCCTCTGCAATATTGATTTGCATTTGCCTCCTCTGTCTTCCTGACACAAGACTTTCCTTCATTTCACTTAGGAGCTAAATACAATCATCAAAAGAGTCAAAACATAAATCGCAAAGCCATAGTTGAGTATAATTTCTTTCTTTCCCTGGGACACATCCTCTCTTAAAAATCTGCTTAAACTGTAGAGGCAGAAGTTGTTTAGGAGACTTAACTACATGTCAGGTTTTTTTTTTTTTAGGTTTATTTATTTATTTTGAGAGAGAGAGAGAGGAGGGGCAAGGGGCAGAAAGAGAGGGAGAAAGAGAATCCCAAGCAGGCTCTGCACTGAAAGTGCAGGGCTCAAAGTCACAAACTGTGAGATCATGACCTGAGATAAAATCAAGAGTCTGATCCTTAACTGACTTAGCCACCCAGACACCCCCATGTCAGTTTCTTTTTTTTATTTCTTTTTTTAAATTTTTTAACATTATTTATTTTTGAGAGACAGAGACAGAGCATGAATAGGGGAGGAGCAGAGAGAGGGAAACACAGAATCTGAAGCAGGCTCCAGGCTCTGAACTGACAGCACAGAGCCCAACGTGGGGCTCAAAGTCAGGAACTGTGACATCATGACCTGAGCCGAAGTCGGATGCTTAACCAACTGAGCCACCCAGGCACTCCCTCCATGTCAGTTTCTTAAGCAAAGTTTTCCTCTCTGTCACAGCAGATGCCTCTCTTCATAGAGACTGTGGCCCTAGTGATCAGGGAAGAAGAATGCTAGATCTTGTGATTCAAGAATGTAAACTCATAGTCCTTTGTTTTATTTTTCATCTGAGCAGAAGCAGTTGCTTGAAATTATAGCAAGCAGGAGATAGCCGGTTTGTTCAGTAATACCAAGTAATTGGATAGGATCCAGTGGTTGAGCAAAAGTATTTTTCAAAATACTTGAATACCTTATCTCACTTCCTTTTAACAATTTAAAGTTATTATGAAAAGAGAAAAGAAATTATTTTCATTGAGCACCCACTTTGTGCTGTAGTTGTTTATGTTATTTGGTCCCATGCAAAAACTTAAAAGTATTATCTACATTTGAAAGAGGAAGACAGAAAGGTTAATTAACTTAGCTAAGATTACACAGTTAGAAATCATCAAATGCCAGATTCAAAGTATGTCTTATTCCTAAGTCCCCACTCTTTCTACTGTAACGCATTGTCTTCTTTAAAAAAGTAATGATTATAATCAGATTTACTTTATTTTTGTTACCATTCAAAAATAGAAAAAAAGAATATTGTTTGCTTCTTGTGTGAATATCTAAAGGGGAAGTAATTGCCAGTGTCTGAATTAAGTATGAATATAGCAAATGGGATAAAAGCAGAGGTGAAGGGCCAGATTCCAAAAGTCTCATTCCATAGCTCCCTCCTGAGTTTGTGAGAATGTTGAGATCATCTGTGAATTGATGAATTTCTGAAACTTCTGATAAAATATGCAGTAAATGAATCGTGGAGTCATGTTATAATTGTATCAAGGGGCAGGTCCTGGGATATGTGAGCTCTTACCATCAACCTTATTACGGTGGAGATTCATGGACCAAAGAAGCAGCATTTACATATCCAAGTGTGTAAATCCATCCATCGAACATGCATTTAAAGTTGCATTAAACATCCAGGAAATCCATTCTGTGAAATGACTCATGCCTCATTAAATGCTTCCCATACATAAGTAGGAGTCAAAAAGGGAAATTCACAGATAATCAAGACAACTGATGGGCCCCCTCTTATACTATGAAATGCAGTATTTCTAAAAGAGTGCTAGATTATTTATGGGGGTACATGGTCAGGAAGGTTTTTAATTTAATGAGAATATTCAGGGACACCACATAAAGCTGTGTGGCTTGTACCCTGCTCCAAAGCACCTGCCTGAAGTGAAGACTGAAATACAATCTTAGTTTTGCTTACCAAGCCCTGTGTCTTCACCAGAGCTAAGCCAGGCCAGAATCTTTGGTAGGGGTGGGAGAGTGGGCTTTTTCTTACAAACGGTACATTATGTGCTAGGTAGAGGATTCTATGTTATACAAGAATTCTAAATTTGTATTTTTTTTTAAAAAGCATAACCATATCAAATAGTTTAATGAATTTCTTTTTCAAAATAAATAATTATGACAAATTTAAAGTGTAAGTTGATCACAAGAAAAATATTAAGACACTAATACAAGTGGTGATAAGACAAACCAAGGAAAAAAGTATGCAAATAACTAAAATCTGGAAGTCTCTGATATTGGGGAGAAGACAATAGCTTTGGAGTAAGACAAGCATGAGTTCCCTCCAGGTCCTACTTGTCCTTCAGCTAGTCTTTTAATTACTCAACTTCAGTTTTCTCTCACTCTATGCGAGAATGTTCACTCCAAAGGACTAATGAGAATGAAATGAGACAATTTCTATAAAGTTGTCAGCACATGTTTGTCTCCATCCTCCCCTTTCCTTGTGCAATGCAAATCTAAATCCTCAATCACCCATGCTGCCTTCCTACCTTGTACAAAAGTCCTGGGTGCTGGTGGGTTTTATAATCAAAAGATGCTCCGTTGGTCCCAAGGTACTCAGTCATCTCAGCTGTTTCTGCTTTAGTGCCCCATGATTCTCATCTTCCCTATGGCCCACCCCACTGACTGCTTCACCACCTGAGAGGGACTATCCCAGGGGGCACATGCATACACACACTCACATGCATTTCCACACACTGCGCACACACACACACACACACACACACACACACACAATTTGTGCCTGTACACTCTCACATATTCATGCACATTCACACACATGCAAAAGCAAACCATTGTGGCTCCATAGACCTACTCACCATTTCTTAAATATTTCCTTTTTAAATTCTTTTTTTTGAGAGAGAGAGAGAGAGAGAGAGAGAGAGAGAGAGAGAGAGCTTAAACAGGGAACAAGGGCAGAGGGAGAGGAAGAGGGAGAGAGAATCTCAAGCAGGCTCCACACCCAGCCCTGAGCCCAATGTGGGGCTCGATCTCACAACCATAAGCTGAAATCAGGAGTTGGACGCTTAACTGACTGAGTCACCCAGGTGCCCCTAAATTCTTTTGTTCACTTTGTACCTTTGTGTATAATTCTCTCTTACATCTCTTCCTACTTAAATCTCTTTCTTACAAGGTCCAGTTAAAATATCAACTCCCCTATTAAGCCTTTCATAATAACACAATGGGATGTGACCTTAACTTCACAAGTGGGTTTTTTGTTGTTGCTGTTTTATCTTTACTAAGGTTATAGATACATTTTATCTTATGATGTAATTACTTATATTGACTGTGTATCAAATTGTACAGTCTTTGAAGACTATAATCATGTCTTATCATTTTATCCTTTACAGTGATGGCCTTTGTTATATTGAAGAGCTATAGTCTTAGTTAATTTTCATGAAATAGGCACTTTCAGTTTTTCAGGAACCAAGACATATTTAGAATACCGTAAATGACTTGAAGATGGATATTTTAGTGATCTACAGCCAAATTTATCTAATTGTACTATGTTCATCCTGGGCAAGAGACAGAATCTGCTTCTGTTGATCCTTATTTAGTATAAGGTTTATATTCACCATCCAGTCAGTGGTGGACAGGGATTTTGGGTCCCAAACTCAGCAATCCTCAAAAGTGGGATATAGGTATGGTGGGCCTTTTGAGTAGTATAGACTTTTCTCCAGTACTTTCCTTGGGCCTCCTGTTTTCATGTTCCAGTCTCCAGTGTAGTATCATTCCGATCCCAGGCATAAATTCAGTTGAGTTGTATGTCTTCATAAAAGATAATAATATAAAATATGAATATATCTTTATAAAATATCCATATAAATATTGCTATGAAGAAGATATAGCATGTGCCTCCTATTTTACCCCATGGAGTTAGGATAATTGTGCATTCTGCAGATAAGCTGGCTCCCAAGAAGAGGAGAGGTATGACTGACCTGAGCATGCTCAATCTGCTTCCCAAACTTCACCACCAAATAAGTCACTCTTTGTGGAAGTGATGAGGCTAAGAGGAAAGAGAGATGTGGGAGGTTTATTTCTTCTCTCCTTTTTCCTGAGGAGGGACGAAGTGGAAATCCTTTCTCATCTCTGCAAAGCTGAAGAGTGGGAAATAAGTACTTTTACTTTTTTTTAATTCATTGAGTCTAAGAAATAAGCCCCAGGGATATAACAATCTCACAGAGAGGAGGGGGGCAGAAGTTCAGAACAGAATCAGAACAGTCTTCCCACTTTCAAGGCATTTTGCCCCTAAAACTAACTTTTGCAATTTTAAGCATTTTCCTCAGACACTGATAAGCAGTTTATCATTTGCCTCTGGAAGGTTCTGAAATGATTTCTATCAGACTTCACTAGCCCCAAAATTCATACTTTTAATACTATTTCCCATCTCAAATTATGCCCCCAAAAACTAGGGAATCAAGATTTTTTTCCTTACTTATTTTGGCTCATGGGAAGAAATAACTTACCCATGTGGACAGGAGAAATATTGTTTTCTGTTACATTGAAGAAGAAAACAATACCCTGGAGCTTAAGAAAAGGAAAGATAAACTTACTTGTAGTCATTAATCTAATTGAGTACAATTTTCTTATTCAATTCCTCTAGCTTCTTTGTTTATGGTTTAAATCTGATATACATCAAAATTTTTCCAGCATTAAGATATGACAAAAACTGTTACGCTTTCCAGAAATCCATTTTAGTCAAAAAGAAATGTTAAACCAAGTTATAAAGAAAGAGCTCACATGACCACAATACATTCATTATATGTACATGGAATCTATTGATTTCAATAATTCAATTCAGAAGCTATATTAGGTACTTGTCATATTCAAGAGATACTTAATGCCAGTAATTAGTTATTGAATATATTTAGACTCTAGGATTTGTGCTGATGTGCACTGGTTCTTGAAAAGCTGTTGGCACAGAAGGACTGTAAGGCCCAGGACGTGAAGCCAATCATGATACCAGGAAACACAGGCAGGAGTACAAGTATCATAGGAAGAAATTTCAGGTAGGTACTGCAGTTCCATGTATGGAGTCTGGTGGGTTAGGTTGTTGTGGAAAGAAGGTCTAGAGCAGGGAAAGTTAGCCAATATTATGTTTGGAAACATACACAGGCAAATGTAGACTCCTTACACTTAAGGAGAGGTGAAGAAAGGGGTGTGGGGTAGGGGAGGATTGTGAACGAAGTGGAGAGTGGTCAGAGAACAGGATCTGGGCAATAATAATGTAAAAGCATGTCAAGACTGTCCTATGTTACAGTGGAAAGTATCTCAAAGCAATGAGAAAGGGTGTTCAACTGTGTGCTAATCCTCAAAGGTAGGATCCTTCTGATGAAAATGGTTAATTGTTACCAATCATCAGAAATCTCATTATTTCAATATCCTACAGAGCTTTTATCACTAAGACCAAATTCATCCTTATTAAAGGTAACGATTCCCATTTTACTTCTCTAGTACTCAATTACCTGGAAAGGGATGGTTATTATCTCCTCTGTATTACTGAATGAAATAGCAATATAGAGAATGATGCCCGTAGTTATGAGCTCCTATCTTCTTATTCACAGTCTTTTGCTTTTCCCACCACCTCTACTTTCTGTTTCTACTGGCAAACAGAGCAGAGAAATTACATAATTACCTGGATAATTTAGACAAGAAGAAGAAAAAAAGGGAATTCCTATGTATTACATGAGCTCTTTCAAAATATTCCTAAACATGAAATATTTTTCTTTTTCCTTTTTTTTCTTATTCTCCATGATCTCAGGCAGACACCTACATCTCTCTTTGTGGAGAATGATTAACATGGACTCAACTAGGGAGAAATCAAATTATACAGTTAATAAAAACTAAAGCTTCAATCCATGCTAAGTGACAATGTAGCATCCGGGAAAATTAATTACTACATTTCAGACTAAAAGGAGTCAGACACATCAGGTTTGAGTTTAGCCTCAGGATTCACAATAAATTTCCATTCTTTTGTGACTGAATTTTCTAAAGTGCAAAGTTACTTACAATCATACGGCAATTTTCTATAACGGTAAGTGACCTTTTTAATATTCTAACTAGATTAAATTCTTAGATTGCATGGATTTTTGTGGGAATCTTTTCAGATTCATCGTGTAAATTCAAGTCATTCCCTTGATTGTAGCTATGAGCAATCACTGGTGAAAATTTATTAAAATTGCTCATTTTCACAAGAGTGTTTAAGTGATTTTGATACTCCTAAAGAGATTCTCTAAGAGCCCTGATGCTGAGAATTTATATGTAACCATTGTCAAATACAGCATAGTGTAGTATTTCAGAGCTAAATTGAGTAGTCAGTGGAGGCAGATTTATAACAGCTGAGCATAAACTAGTCATTTGTAGACTTAAATTATAGCGTATTTTTCTAAGTTATTTCATATGAACTTCAGAAGCTTACATTCCCCTGTCCATTTAAGTGGTACTGGATAAACCTAAGCAACAGAAAAGCATATCGTGTGTGATCCTTTGTCTCTCTCTACTCATATAATCACAGAATCGTTTTGAGGGAAGAGACTGTACAGGTGTGGAGTACAGCTCCTCGCTCTCAAAGGGCCATCCAACCTTTGCTTGAATACCAGTAGCTATAGGACTTCATCACTCAGAACACCACCCTTTCTATTTGTGTGCACTTCTAATTGTTTGGGGCTGATCAACCTTACCTGCCCGATAAATTCATCAGCCTGAATCTTGGGCTGCCTCCCTGGAGTTAAGTAGAAACGAGGAGTCTTATCACTCTGACCTTTGATATTTCTTTATATGAAGACAATTAGAAGGGCCCCTCTCATTCTTTTCCAGAGAATTCAACCCAAATTCTCTCAAGGTTCCCACGACTTGATTTTTAGTTGTCACAACCACCCTAGACACAGTGTCAGGATGCAATTTTATCATTGTTTTCAGATACAAGGCCCCAGACAGGCTGATCATAAAACTATGAAGATCCCTTAGGTATGTGAGAACATGAGATGCCACACAGTTCCTTATGTTCACTGTAGGAGAATAGCTGGTTATTTTATGATTCCTTTATTGAAGTAGCTTAACAAAATCCACCTGTAACTTAAAAATATACCACAGTGTTTTTCTCTGTGATTTCCAGTTTCATATTGGTTGTGCTAATGTGTATAAATTAAATGGCTCCTTGGCTTATGGCTGTAAACAACCACTTTGGGAGGGGAAATTATTAAGCTATTTCTTTTCAAAACTTCTCAAGTCATTTTTTGACACGCTTCAGATAATCATCAATAAATAGAAAATGATATTTTGAAAATGATGCCTCCTTTTTGTGTGCAAAATGAAAAAAAAACTAATTGGAAGGAAGCACATCTTCTAGATAGAGCTAGGTTGTGGGGAATACAGCTACAATATCAGCACCATTTCTAGGATGAACTACTGTCTAATGAACTAAGGTGCCACTCTCAACTCTCCAACATTGCAACAAAATGATTGAAGTGTTTCTTTCTTTCCCCATATTTGTGTCTCCAACTTCTAATTCTGTCTTCCCTTACACTTCTGGTGACAATATCCTCTCTTCCTAAAGGAGACTAAGGAACTAAGTGCTCTCTTTCTATAAAAGTGATGATAAGTATTTTTCTCTGTTTCTTAATGTTTTCTTCTCGCCAGCGACCTTTCTACCAGTAGCCTCTTGGCCTTGTGTGTTACAAAAGCTGCAAAGAGCATTTTGGCAGCAATCCAAATGAAATAGGTACATATATTTAAAGGTGTTTTATTTAGACTTAGAGGTTTATTTATATTTGTCTCCACAAATTCTAAGCGGTATTGATCTATGTACTTGCCAGGATAACACTAGACAAGAAACAAATCTTACCACCTAAAAAAAAATTCTCTCATGAGAGTAACTTTATAAACTAAAATATCTTTAAAAGCTTCATCATCCAAATGCATGGCAAATATAACTCTTCTATAAATGCAAGGTACAATGAATTTTGGATTAGAGCTGACAAACCACTTAAGAGGACATGTCAAGGTCTTATAGCGCTGAGTAGGTTTCTGAGCAGCATTTGGAAATTTTTGAAGTAAGTTGTATGAATTATGTGTCTGCATTTTTTATTCTAGTACATTCTCTTAAAGAATACCAAATATCATGTTTTGGCAATGATCGATTGGGTGACAAAAAAAAAATTCTTGAGAGGCAACTAGGTCCAATGAGAGTGCATGAAGTCAGACAAAAATAAGTTTGAAATCTAGTTTTATCCTTAATAAAAAATAAGTTAATAGAGTTATAAATGCACTCTCAGTCTCATTTTCTTTCCTTCTGTTAAATGAGGATAGTAATCCCTACCTCTGAATGTTGTTGAATGCATAAACTTTACTCCTTTCTTTTTCGCAGTGTGTATGGCCTCAAATTTAACAATAAGTTGCAAAATTTATAATAGACTAGGAGACATACTTATCTTCGAGATGAAAAGACTTATGGAGATTTTATAGAGAAAACTCCTGTTGACTAGTAAATTTTATCTCCAATTATGCCTGTTCTCAATAACTGAAAAATGACTATGAAGCCCATCATTAATAACCTTAACACTTGGCTCCTTTTCTATCTTGCTACCGTTTTTTTTGTCACTTTCTCGTGACCTTTCTCTTCCAAGAGAATGAATGAAGAAAGGAAAGAGCATAAGACTCTGTTAGCATCTCTGGTAACAACTTTAGCCAGGAGACATTTAGAACTATGGATCAAAATGAGATTGGGTTCCCAATTCAATTCATGACAAAGTAACATCCTCGGAGGCAATCACAGATGCTATCCAAGTCAGAATTTCTGACCTTGGGAAAATGTCAGTGTCAGTATTGGGGGTGGGCTGTATATGTAGGTGGGATACTGACTGGCAGTAATGGTGGGGAACTATTAAGAAGAACATTTCAGTGTTCCTTAAATGTTTCCAAGCCTTCAATATCATCAGCACCTGTGTGCCTCCATACAAATTAAAAATCCACATAAATGTGCTTTATAAACAGATGAAATGGTGGCCTTCAGGTTAGTACTAAAATGGCAGTAACATTGTCTCTTGAAATAGCTAACCTTTATTTTGCCTCCCTAAGCCCCTAGAGTGAATGCAGATCACTTTTTAAAGCTCTTAGACAGGAAAGGAACACTCACAAGATGGGAAAAGATACCTGCAGGGAGGGAACAAACGGGAAGTGACAAAACAGCAGGAAAAGCTGCCTGAAGAGGTTTCGGTACATGGAAAACTATAAAGTCAGTGAGAAGTTGATCTTTCATTATTGTAACCAGCTGAGAAAATTCTGCCTCTAGCATCTGCTAGTAAGGGTGTGAGAGAGAGAAGACTCATTTTGCCAAACTTAGATCCTACTCCTAGCTGATGGGTCCTAGCTTTAGAAGGTTAAAAAAAAAATAGGACTTTTGAGCCTGGAGGTTCGATTAACTTTACCATTAGTATAGAGGCTTCCTTATTGAATTATTTTCCCTTCCTTCTTTTCCTTCCCTTCTCTTTCCCTCTTTCCTTCTCTTTCAGAACGTTACAAGGATCACGTTAAAACAAAATTCTCTATAGTTCAGATGCAAAATTTTTCTTCAACTGAGAGCTAATATGCATTTTTTGAGCAGGAACAGTGACTATATTTGGGGCTTAACAAACTCCTTTACCCATAAGAAGAAAGCAATTAACCAAGATAATATTGCTATTCATATACATATATAAAGAAGTACTAGGTATAATATTGTGGTGCTCAAAAAGGAATGGAGTTAATCAGGAAAAGCTTCTTAGAAGGAGTAGCCCAGAGTATTAATTTAAATGCAGAGAAATATACAGGATGTTAATAGGAGGTATTGAGAAGGATTTTATTAAAATGAGATTTTTGCAGCAGTGCTCAGAATGCAGAAAGTGCAGACCAATTGTTAGATAACATAAAACATTTATCTGGACTAAGAAGGCAGTGAGGATAAGATTTAGAAAAGTGAAATAATGGCCTTTGTTGGAACACAGACATGAGAAACCTGCTTTAAGGCAAGAAAAAAATGAAAATATATAATAACAATGATTAAACATTTTATATTAAATCTTTAGTGAATTTTCGTATATAGTGAGAATAAACACAATTTGTTTTTAAAACTCTAAATTTTAACAATCCAAATTCCACTGGACTTTCCTCATCTGTTTCTAGAGCTATGGCTGTAATGTTTTCCTGCTCTCAGAAATATTTGTAGAAATCTTTTCTTGAATAACTCATGACAGGAACTAGGAACTGGAGTTAACACCAGCAATGCTTTTACATTGTAGTATGATCCATATGCATCCAAATCTCACTTACCCATTGTTGAAGATTCTAAAAGAAAAGGCACGGGTGTATATCTGATGCCCCATCTACTTCCCTTAGGTTCGTCATATAGTAGGATGAATCACATCTTTGGATTTTGAAGCTGGTAGATAAGAACTTCCTTATGTTGTGGGCTGCATTCCTACATATGCAACATTCATTCAACCTGTTAAATAAAGCGTATTTGTAATTTTACTTATCTTTGCAAATCCATATTTTCTCAGCTTCTTTTTGGCATCTTGAACAATATAATTTGCTTTCACTGATTTTCGTATGTTACCAGGATAAATTTAGCATTGGGGTTTTTATCTGTAAATCTGCATAGATCTATGCATATTTTAACAGAAAAATACAGCTATATTTAGGGCTAGAATATTAAGTTCACCAACAGGAAACAAGCCATGGATGGTGATAATTTTTAAGAAATTTGCAGGGATTCCTATATCCATATGTAGATATTGGCAATAAGATGTAGAGTGATGCTCTTTGGTGTTATTTTAAACTGTAACCAGTGTATATTGGCTGTAAATAAATAAGAGTTCATTGAAAAAAAAGTGATTCTTGGTGTCAAATATAGCCTTCCCCACTATCCCAACTACTGCATCTTCAGTTAATACAGAATATCATTCAATCACAAGGTTTCTTTTTTTTTAATATTTATTTATTATTGAGAGACAGAGACAGACAGAGCATGAGCATGGGATGAGCAGAGAGAGAGGGAGACACAGAATTTGAACCAGGGTCCAGCCTCTGAGCTGTCAGCATGGAGTCCACTGTGGGGCTCGAACTCACAAACTGCGAGATCATGACCCGAGCTGAAGTCGGTCGCTTTACCGACTGAGCCACCCAGGTGCCCCAGTTACAAGGTTTCTTAACTACTTTTTTGAGTCCTGACAACTAAATATGCATGCTTTTATTAATATATTTTGACATCTCAGAGTATTTTTGTTGTTAAAACTTGCTTCTTTCCATTAAGTGTGCTTGCTGGCATTATTTTAATATCATTACGAGAAGTATGTTTTAAAGTAAAGGAGGAGAATGCTGATTTTTTCACATTCTTCCTCTGAGTGCCAAAAGCAGTGATTTTGGTCCTGCCTCCCTGGAGCCTTGTAGAGCTCAGGACAATGGTATGGGTGAACAAGGTCAAGGATTTGAATTTTACAGCATGAGTCTTTACCTCCATAATGACTATTGTTCAAAACAGCACCTCTACTGTTCTCTTCTTGTTGCCTGCACTGCCCTGCCCCAATCCTACAGGAGACTTAAATTTACTGCAGTACCTCTTGGTTCATGTTTGGCAGTGCGGATGTCCTGTTGTTGATCAAACATCTTTCAATAAGCCCAGATGTTTGTTCTGGCATTTAAGACCCTGCCCAGTCTAGTCCCAAGTCAAGATCTTCCAATGGAATGTTATACTACTCCTTCTCACAAACTCTCCCCTCATAAAATTAAAGCTATTTAAATATCCAAGTTCTTAAATATACAAATACTCATCACTCTGCAATTTTATTTGGGCCCTCTACTTAAAAAGGTCTTCCCCCCACCCCAAGGGTTGTGGGCCTATCTAAGAAGGGCCCCTTTTCAGGACCCAGCGAGAATTCCCATCTCTAGGACACTGTCCCACTGGAGTACACAGGCATCATCACACTCTCCAAATTTCTGTGCATAGATTGTCCACACTCTTCAGGTATTTATCAAATACTTCCTTGTACTGTTACATTTCCCCCTTCTTTTTTAAATTAATTTATTAATTAATTTTATTTAAAAAAAAATTAAATCCAAGTTAGTTAACATATGATGTAATAATGGTTTCAAGAGTAGAATTCAGTGATTCATCAACTCACATATAACACCCAATGCTCATCCCAACAAGTGCCCTTCTTAAAGACCATCATCCATTTAGCCAACCCTCCCTCCCACCACCCCTCCAGCAACTCTTAGTTTGTTCTCTGTATTTAAGAGTCTCTTATGGTTTGCCTCCTTCTGTTTTTATCTTATTTTTCCTTCCCTTCTCCTATGTTCATCTGTTTTGTTTCTTAAATTCCACATACGAGTAAAATCGTATGATATTTATCTTTCTCTGACTGACTTATTTTGCTTAGCATAATACATTCTATTTCCAAACACATTGTTGCAAATGGTGAGATTTCATTCTTTTTGATTTCCGAGCAATATTCCATTGTATATTTATACCACATCTTCTTTATCCATTTATCAGTCGATGGACATTTGGGCTCTTTCCATAATTTGGATATTGTTGATAGTGCTGCTGTAAACATTGGGGTTCATGTGCCCCTTCAAATCACCATTTTTGTTTCCTTTAGATAACAAAAATACCTACATAGTAGTAGGTACCTAGTAGTGCAATTGCTGGGTCATAGGGTAGCTTTATTTTTAATTTTTTGAGGAACTTTCATACATTTCCTCTTTATACCTTATCCTCGAAAAGAGATAATAGGCCCCATAATGTTAGGGGTCACATCTGACATCACTTCACATTTTTATGGCCTGGTAAAATGCTTTGCATATAGTAACCGAATAATTTGTGTTAGCAACTATGCTGCTAACTATAACCTAATTGCCATTTGTTACAAAGTGCAGCTTCTAGCCTTTCTAATAATGTTGCAGTCTAGACATGAGAACATATCAGTTTTCAATATTATTATTCCAAAAGAAAAACTAAGTAATAGAAAATTCCAAGAATCTAAGAAAACATTTCAGTTTTTTTTTAATTTAAAAAAATTTTTTTAATGTTTATTTATTATTGAGAGACAGAGACAGAGCGTGAGCAGGGGAGGGGCAGAGAGAGAGGGAGACACAGAATCTGAAGCAGGCTCCATGCTCCGAGCAGTCAGCACAGAGCTTGACGCTGGGCTCGAACTCACAAACTGAGAGATCATGACCTGAGCCAAAGTCGGACGCTTAACTGACTGAGCCACCGAGGCGCCCCAACATTTCTGATTTTTTAAACTTAAACTCAAAATTTCTCTCCCACCCTCCACCCTCTACTGTCTACAGTATATTCTCCATTGCTTACTCTTGGAACACATACATGCATGTATGCTCTTCTTCAAATGCCATAAAACAGGGAAAGTAAATTTTAGCTTTTTATTGAAATTCTGAGATGTTACTAGTATCTGTTTCTCATTTGCTTTTCAACTTTTTTTTTCCATCAAATGCTTATTCTTTGTTGAGCAATTAAGCTCCTTGTGTTGACCTGAATGCATATAGTCTTTGTCAGAAACAACTTTTTAGTGCTAATAACAGCTTTCATGTAACACATCAGACCCTGTTATTTTGAAAATTGACATGACCAATAATGAGGTCCTTTAATCTGAACTTTTTAGAGACTTACTAAGAAGATGAATAAATATATTGATACAAAGGGTGTTTTTTTTTTTGTTATTATACTGATCTGAACATATTATGGGAGTTTTCTTTAGATTCCCAATTTTTAAATCTTACAGTTATGAGACTATTTTATATGTTTTTCAAGATGTAGCCATCCAGAATGCACAAGTCAGTTTCCGGATTTCTGTCTTATTTTGTGCTATCAAGACTTGTTCTTTGTCTCAGACGTTCTTTTTTTGAGCTTAAACTTATAAAATATATAGGAATTAAATAACCTATTGATTATACATGGAACAGTTCACACAGAAATTTCTGTTGCATTTAAAAGGGAACTTCAGGGAGAACTTTCTTGTCTGTTTTACCGCAAGGAATTTACATTTTGTGGTTAAAATAATGCATGTGCAAAAACAAAGTTTTCTGTTTAGATGTCTCAGGAGGATAACTGAGAATATAAGATAATTCTAGGATTCTTCCAGTTAATGATTGCTGGTTAAAGCTATTCACGTACTTATATTTCATCCCCAAACTCCTCCAAAGTGATATGAAAGAATAAAAAAATTGTAAACTAACAGTAAAAGAGAATAGGAGTGGGGGAAGGGTAAGAAGTGTCATCAGTTTCTGGAAGATAGAAAGTAGATGGGGATTTGCTAAGTGACTTAACAGAGTGGCAAAACCTAAAACTTATTATGAACATGCAGAGAGGGGTTCCAATTTATAGATTCGACCTATAAAAATCTTCAAAAGTCAGGATTTAGAAGTAGATGTATTGTGTGAGGTACAGGACTGAAAATGGGAATAGATTGAATAATCTATTCAAGAAGCAATTAGACTGCCCCAGGCTTTTCCTTTAATTGATATAACCAGACTTCTCCTCTGGACAGGTGAGACTTTTGAGATATAGGCAAGCATGAGCTAAATTTCTGAACACATGAGGATTGCTAAAGACTGCATACCGGAGTTAAAAAAAAAAAAAAAAAAAAAAAGGTGCATACAGTGTAGCAAAACCAGCAACCCCTTTCCAGTTTCTCCCAGGCATGCTAAGGTCTGGTGCGTCTCTACTCCATAAGCAGACTGGAAGACCCAGAACAAAGCCCTACAGATCCACACAGATCTAGCATTTGGAAGACACTGCCCAGTCATCATATGTGATGGGTACTTGCTGACTATCCTACAAATGCATAACAACTGCTGAACAAGCTTTAGTTTCTCCTCTTTGATCTGGAAGAACAACCAGAGATCACCAGACTTCTAAGGAAAGGCTCTATACATTCCTACACTCCAATCAGGACCCTGTTGACACAAAATAATATGAGATATATTTCTTTAACTCCTCCCATGACCCAATTCTGGGTTATTCTGTTTCTTTACTTGAATTCATTTTTCTCTGTATGTTAATTTCTATGCTGATATTTTGATATATTTATGTATTCCTTGTCCATTTTCCTTACCACATGATGAATACTCATAAAGGCAGGAATGTTACATATGGCACATGGTAGATGTTTAACTAATTATTAACTAATTATTATTATTTATTTATTTATATACTTATTTATTTAGTAAAAATAACTCAGATAAAGCAAAAACAGTGTGGGAAACACAATTTTTAAAAAATAATACATCAGAAAACTAAGAAAAATTATAGCCCAGAAAGAATTGAAAAGTACTAGCTATACAAAAGCAACAATTAGAGAAGAATAAATGGCTCTTAGAAATTCAAAATATTCAAAATAAAATACGCAATTCAATATAACACTGCGAGAAGTTGGTAAAGAAAATCTCCAAAAGAGTAAAGAGAAATGTTAATATATGAATACTAGGAAAGAAAAGATAAGAATATAAAGAGGTCAATCCTAGAAGTCGAATGTCTGACTAACAGAAATTTCTATAGTAACAGAAAAAGTAGAGGGGAGGGAACAATTTAAGATAAAATGTGAAAATGTTTCCTAGAATGGAAGGAACAGTTTCCTGGATTGAAAGTCCCTCCAGAAGCTCAAAAAACTTAGTGAATTAAAAAATAAATAAATAAAAATAAAAAAATAATAAAAAATTTAAAAAACCCATCAAGGTACTTCAGAACCTGAAATTAAAAGATTTTCTTTCTTTTTTTAAATGTTTATTTATTCTAAGAGCAAGAGAGAGAGAGAGACAAAGCATGAGCATGAGCATGAACGTGAGCAGGGGAAGGGCAGAGAGAGAGGGAGACACAGAATCCGAAGCCCGTTCCAGGCTCTGAGCTGTCAGCACAGAGCCCGATGCAGGGCTTGAACCCATGAACCATGAGATCATGACCTGAGCTGAAGTTGGAGGCTTAACTGACTGAGCCACCCAGGTGCCCCTAAAAGAAGATTATTTCTACCTGGATAAACTTCAGAAATATCATGGTGAACCAAAACAAGTTAGAGGTTTTACACATTTTATTGTTTTCATTTTCCATTTATTACGTGGGTATATATTTGATACACAATGTGACACTAGTTTCGGGTGTACCATATAGTGATCCTACATCTCTATACATTATGCTCGCTCAGCCCAAGTGTAGCTACCATCTGTCACCATACAACCCTATTGCAATACCATTCACTATATTCCCTGCACTGTACCTTTTATTCCGATGACTTATTCACTCCATAACTGGAAGCCTGCATCTCCCACTCCCCTTCACCCATTTTGTGATCCCCACCACTGTCCTCCCTGCTGGCAACCACCAGCTCTCTGTATTTACAAGTCTGACTCTGCTTTTCGTTTGTCTGTTCATTCGTTTTGTTTTGTTTTGTTTTGTTTTTAGATTCTACATGAATGAATATACACATTTTAAAACCTGAAAACAGTATTTTATGTTATTAATGAGTAGATAAACATTTAGTAAAACTACAAAAACTTTTCATGAGAATACTAATCCAAAACCATGACAGTAATTATCTATGGAGAAGGAGAGAAGGAAATAACGTTTAGGAGGAGTACAGAGAAGGCATCATTTATATGTATAAATTTTTATTAAAAGAATGACAGCAGCAGTGCAGCAGATTTAAGGAGGCTGAGTGATGAGTATAATGATATTGCTGTAGTGCCCTCTACACTTTTCAGTGTTTATGAAATATTTCACTACTTAAAACGAAAAGATGTAAGAAATCAGAAAAAAAAGAAAACAGGTTACATAAAAAATTGCAGGAAACAAAATGGTATCTGATTCCTTAACTGTTATAATGGAAACCAGAAGATAATGGAGAAATATTCACCCACTCTGAGGGAAAATAATCCTCAACCAAGAAGCATACATCCAGCCAAAATATCAATCAACTAATATAAAAGGTAGATGAAAACACGTAAGACTTAACATCATTCACCTATTCTTAAGAAACTAATGGAATTTGTAACCTAAGAAACAAGAGAGAAAACCTAGTAAAAGACATGAGAGCTGTTAAGAAAAATTGCACCAGACAATTGTTAAAATGGGAAGACAGATTTTCTTAACTGCTGTAGTAGGGAAGAGAGATGTAAGTAGAGAACTGAACTCAGCTCCAAGTTAAACAGGCACGAAAGGTTTTATTCATGACTATTGCAATAGAGGAGAGAAATTGAATTCAATTACACTGAAATAAAAGTTGGGAGGATTTTTAAATGCGGGGGTGAAAAGTACCTAAGGACATTATGGGGAAAGTTAGTCAATGGGATTAGGCCATCTGTGTTTATTAATTGTTGCTTCTCAGAGTTAGTTTTCTACCTACCCACAGGCACTGAGAGATAGGGATGCTCTCTTTCTTGACCATTACATTTCAAAGAAATGGCTCAGAGGGCCATAAGAAAGACATTCCTGAGTTTTAGAAAATTTGCATCTTGAAGGAGCAGACAAAGAATTTATAACTGCAAGTTTTCTAGAGAAAGTAAAGTCAAGGCCTGTACTCAGGAAGAAACCTGCTTAGTCAAACTGAGGGGAATACGAAGGTCATCTTAGTCAAATACAGAAAACTGGGGATCCAACAGAAGAGAGAACTAATGATATTAAGTGAAGTCCATGTCCAACTTTATGTATCAATTGCATAGAGCCTGATGAAAACAGAAGCCTGTGAGATTCCAGCTCAGAGGTCCCCAGGAAAAGATACACAAGTTAGAAAAGAATTGATCCATTCTAAGGTGTTAGACCAAGTAGAATTTAATATTGAATGAGTTTTTATAGCTCTACTGGTCTTTTTAAAAAGAATTAGTGATAGAAATACTATAGAAAGAGAGTAAAAAAAAAATAATAAAACATGCCACAAAATGTAGAGGAATCAATAACACAAAGATAACTGGAAAATCCCCAAATACTTGGCAATTAAAGATACATTTCTTTTTTTTTTTTAAGTTTACGTATTTATTTTGAGAGAGAGTGCACACCAGAGTGGGGAAGAAGCAGAGAAAGGGAGAGAGAGAGAGAATCCCAAGCAGGTTCTGCACTGTCAGCACAGAACCTGACTTGGAGCTTGAATTCATGAACTATGAGATCATGACCTGAACAGAAATCAAGAGTCAGATGCTTAACTGCATGAACTACCCAGGCACCCCAAGCACATTTCTAAATAGCACACAGGTGAAAACAGAAATCTTACACCTGGGGGTGTAACACAAATGTGTTTACATTTGAAATAACCTGCTTGGGACATCTAGGTGGCTCAGTCTGTTAACTGTCCGACTCTTGATTTCGGCTCAGGGCATGATCTCAAGCTTCATTAGATTAAGCCCTGCATTGGGCTCTGTGCTAACAGAGCAGAGCCTGCTTGGGATTCTCTCTCTTTCTCCCTCTCTGCCCCTCCCCTGCTCATGCACCTGCTCGCTCTCTGTGTGTCTCTCTCTGTCTCTGTCTCTCTCTCTCCCTCCCTCTCTCTCTCTCTCTCTCTCCCAAAATAAGTAAACATTTAAAAAATCAAAACCGTAAAACAGTGGAAAAAATCAATTAAATCAAAAGCTAGTTCTTTGAAAAGATCAACAAAATTGAAAAGCCTTCAACCAGGCTAAGAAAAAATTAGAGAAAACACAAATTACTAATAACAGAAATGAAAGAAGGGACATCGCTACAGATCTCATGAACATTGAAAGGATAATGAAGGAATATTGTTAACAACTCTATGCCCACAAATTTAATAACCTAGGTAACCTGGACAAATCCCTTTAAAGATATAATCTGCCAAAACTCATACTAGAAAAAATAGATAATTTTAATAGGTCTATGTCTATTAAAGAAATTCAATAAATAATAACTTTCCAAAACAGCAAACTTCAGGTCCAGATGGTTTCACTGGTAAATCTACCAAACATTTAAGAAATCATACCAATTCTCTATAATCTGTCCCAGAAGATAGAAACAGATGGAAAACTTTCTAACTCACATTATGAAACAAGCATTAACCTAATACCAAAGCCAGACACAGACATTGCAGGAAATGAAAACTACAGATAAATACTTCTAATGAACGTACATGCAATTATCCTCAACAAAATATTATCAAAATGAATCCAATAATGTACAAAAAGAATTACATACCACAACCAAGAGGGATTTATGTCAGATATACACGACTTGTTCAACATTCAAAAATCAGTTAATCAAAAATGTAGACACTTTTTGTTTAGCCATTTTCAGGTTGCAAAGGATACTTTGAAGACTTTGTGAAGAGGCTTGAAAGAAAGAGAAATTGCTTGCTCCCTCACCCCCTTTCCTGCTCATAGAGATCATGTGACTCATAGCATACTTCGCTCCAGAGGAATCGTCCACCCAATCTCCAACCCCCCCTGGCCATTTCAGCTGAACACTTTCATACCTTCAGTGTGAGTGAGTGTTAAAGGTCACAAAACCTGATTTAAGATATTTTCTATGCAGGATCTGCCTAGTTAATTCAGCACCTCATTTTAGAGTGAGAATAGTTGGCATCTATTAACTGGTAGCACTATCACTGAGATTGAAATAATTCCATTTAGAATTCATCTTCCTTGACTTGCTGAGTACCAGAACATGTTCACTGTATTCCTTTCAGCCATTCTCTTTCTGGAAGACAACCTTTATCCATGTGCCATTAATAGCTCCATGTTTGTGTATGTGATTATAAGCCAAGTGCAGAAACTCTACCATCTATTCCATTTATACCTACACATCACCTAACGTGCTTAACTTCATCTAAAGAGTTGTTGACTTATTATCTCCACCCTGCAAGAACTTGCTAATGATATTTCCTAAGAAATGTTATGACCAAGTAATATGTTTTATTAAGTAAAGTCTTATAAATTTTAGCTTTAGCCACATTACATTAAATTTTGCCAAACTGAAGTAAAAATTTAATATTTAAAATGTGTAAAAGGTAAAAGTTCTCAGGTTGAGAGTATACTTTAAATAAGTATAGCTTATTTAAAATAAGATGAACTTCACTTAATAAAATAGTTTAAGTCACTCCTTTTGTAATAAATTATAAGTCCTCAAAAGTAAGAACTCTTCAGTGCTACAATTAATGTCAGTCACTGATAATTTTACTAATAAATATTTTTATTTATATTATTGTAGTCAGGCCAATAAATGAAATCTATTTGACACAGAACTTTCAAGTGGAACTAATAGTTTTATTTAAGATGCTTCCTTTCTGCCCATAAAATACAGTGAGGGGAGGGAGAAAAAAAAAACCCACATTTCCAAATGGAAAACTCCAAGTCAGTCCAAAATAAGCTGACTAACATTTATAAAGTAATTCTCATCCTTATAAATTGCCTTCTTGCAGGAAACAGACCTTATCCTGACTTTTAATATTTCAATGCACCGATCTTGGTGGATGGAGAATGGACCAGGATGTACGGTGACATCAGTGACACCCGCACCAGACTGGGCCCCAGAAGACCATCGCTACATCACGGTCTCAGGGTGTTTTCTGGAGTACCAGTACATAGAAGTGGCTCATAGTTCCCTCCAGATTGTCCTCGCAGTAAGTTTTGACAGCCAACCTCTCCTTCTAGTGCTTCTGGAATCGTTTTATTTCCGTGCAAATTCAGTGCACACAAATGGAATCTGTGGATAAAGTGTGGCTATTTGCTTTTTTCTAGTTAATGCCCCCTTCAGTAGGGGTTTGTCAAGTTAAACCAGGGCATAGTAAAAAGTAATCAATCAGTAAATCAATAAGTAGGCTTTGGCATCATCAGCATTTTACATAAGAAATCCAACCATCCAAGGTTTGATCATTTGGCTTTTGGTAAACAAGAGTTTCCCAAAGATTCTTGCAGAAAGATCAGAGAGCCTTCACAACTAACGTGCTAAAATGCCTAGATTTATAAGATTTCAGTGGATACTTTTCTGCCAGTGCTTATTTCTGTCTGTGCTGCTAGCCCCTGGAATTGTTCATTTGCCCATATTCTTCTTCCTACATTTTCTGAAGGTACGACGCATCACCTGTAATCATTTCCCCTCTCTTTCAAACAGTTCAGCTTTTCATAAATTGTACTTCTAGGACTATCATGCCTCCATATTTCATATTATTAAACTAATAAAGAACTCTCCCTCCACTAGGAGTCAGTAGGAGTTATAAATGATTCCTATGTATTTGTATACAGTATTTGTAGAGCATATCTGTATAATATATCCCTGTTATATAAAACATATTATTTTATACTGTATCACTATGACAGAGATAAACACATCCTTTTCTCAAAAAGGACTTTTGCTAAGGCTAAATGCATGATTTTGTAGGATTTATAAAGACAACTTTATTATACATGTCTCCATTTATTTATTACAGATCCTATAGGTATAGTTCTCTTATATTTTCCTTAGACTCCATGTAGATCTGCAACTGCTATGCATAGCCTTGAAATTGTTAATGACAAATAATGCAAATAGAATCTGCTCTTTGCATTTCTTCAGTTAATTACTTTGGGAATGATATTAAGTCACAATTCTTAAATAACAAGACATAACAGGTTGTGGATAGAATGGCATAAATTAGTTCACATAAAATTCTTCTAGAACAACAAAAAGAAAGACCATGTGAATGTGTATGTATCTGATTATGCAACTAATATATAGTTATTATATTTTTTAAAAGGAAGAAAATATATACATGTGTATACATACATACACACACACACACATAAATTACAATGGGCTAAGTGCTAGTATGTGCAACCTGAGACACATATGTGCAACCTGAGACATTTCTTAACTAACACATCCTTCCACAACAGTCTTAAACGCTAGACTCGTCATTTTAATTATCTTGAAAAAAATAAGGTAGATTTGATGGGACAGAAAAAATTATTTAATTAGTTAAAATCTTATTGAGATGAAGTGTTCATTCTCAAAAGAGAAAAATAAAATCTTTCTGGTATTTGGGGACAGATTATGTGGTAGAGAGGGCTTTTAGATAAAAATTCCCCCACTGGAACTCACTTTTTTACTGTACCCACACATTTTGGAAAATTTCCACTTATGTGTCAAGTATATTATAAGGATATAGTTTATGTGCACAGATAGTTATATGTGACCATTTTAGAGAGCAAGCCATCACAGGATGCAGCCTCTTTACCCTCATAGGACCCTCATAGGGGGTCCGTACCCTTTCCACCTGTTTCTTTGGCAGTGCTGACTGTGGATCACCTGAGAGTAAGTTAGGGACAGTGTACCCAAGCCAGTTACTTGGAGAATTTTCAAAGACACTTTTTGCCTTTGGGCTTGCCGTACAACACCTGCTGTAGAGAAAACCTAGCATTTCTTAACTAGAGTTTTCGAAGGGAAACCAAAATGGGACTTATCCTGAACAATTTGCTCCACCTACCAATTGGAAGCCTTCCAACTAGATTTTCCTGTAGTCATTCTGATCACTTCTGCTGTCATGGTTAAGAGATGAAATAGTGTTGGGGCACCTGGGTGGCTCAGTCGGTTAAGGTGTCTGACTCTTGATTTCAGCTCAGGTCATGATCTTGCAGTTCATGAATTTGAGCCCTGCATTGGGTTCTGCACTGACAGTGTGGAGCCTGCTTGGGATGCTCTCTCTCCGCCTCTCTCTGCCTCTCCCCTGCTCGCTCTCTCTCTCTCTCTCTCTCTCTCTCTCTCAAAAAAGAAATAAATAAACTTAAAAATTTTTTAAGGGCAAGGTTCCTCAGGATACAAACCAGGTGCAAATAGGTATATTTTGGGGATTGTAGTAGACAGAGAATACACTTTGTGCAGTATATAACATAATATTGTCTTCTTAGCTCCATCCTGCTTTTTGTAAAGTCAGCTAAATCCCCACTTCTCCTTGTTTCCACCAGTCTTTGAAGCTGCCCTCTCTTCCCGGGTATCTGGCTTGAATCTGCCTTCACGAACTGCTGCTCTCCCAGCGACTGCTCTTGCCTCACTCCAAATCTCTCTAGCTCATTTCCTCCAACTTTACTCAGCCTTTCTTTCACAGATTCCTGACCCCTGGCAATCCTGTCACCCTGTTGTTCGGTTTTCTGCCAATCAACTCTTAGCTGATTTGGAAATTAGCATTCACAAAGCCCACATTTGCATCGCACATACATAAGATATCTTCCATCTACAGCCAAAAGAAGACAAGTATAATATCCACATAATTGGGAAGAGGGGCTATTAATCACGCAGCCTCCAGCCGAGCAGAGAGGACTGCCAGAACACCATAATGATGAGCCAGGTGTGAGACTTGAGCCCTCTCCTCCTTCGGCAGGGCTTTCTTCTAGTTAGTATCAGATATCGTATTCAAAAGGAATACAGGTGTGCACAGTTTTAATAAAACCAAAAAAAAAAAAATCCATACTTACAAAATAGATCAAATAAATATGTATGGGGAGAACCAGGGAGGAGATCAGCTACAGAGATAGTGTTGTTCGCATTACAAAAGAATTAAGGGGATTTCTTCAAACAATGTGTGATTGCAGCTGCATGGTTTACAAAATGTGTTCACAGGAATTAAATCTTTTGATTTGTGTAACAGTCCTGTGAGGGCTGCAAAACAGGTTGAAAGCCTTTCCCAAGATTTCTTAGCCAGTAGGGAGGATGGACATACTGACCCAAGTTTTTTTCTGGTACCAAAGACAGGAAATGGACTACAGTCTGAATGCCAGCAACAGCTGATTGGAAATGAGTTCCTGAAACCCCCAAATTCCGAGCTTATCAGTGGCAAAGAATGTCATGATTGATTAGCCATGGTGCTGAGGGTGAGGGGAATGGAGGTGTGTGTGCCTCATACTTGTTATGCACACACTATACCTCACTTCCCCTAACCAACACAATGAAAACAGAGGATGTTTTACAAGAAAGTGGAAGTAAATGAAGCTTTAAGGGAAAAATATTTATCAGTTACTGAACTAAGTTTATGTTTTAAAATGTATGTTACAATTTCAAATAATACATTGGACAAAAAAACAAAACAGAAACCAATACTTCATCCCTCTTTTCTCTGGTTACCTCCAGAGGATCAATATCTCTAAATTTGAGATACACCACTCCAACCAAAATTTCTGGGTATTACTTCCAACACACTTCCAAGTCTGCAGCAGATTGATAATTAATATATTTAGGATACCAGCAGAAGATGTTCGTAAAAATTTAATTAAGCTTACCATTTTCCCAAACAATTAAAATTGGCATAGAAACCATGTACAAATTAGCAGAGACTTATAAAAGACTCTAGAAAAGGTTCTAATACTTGGTGCACTGTTCATAGATAAAATAGGATCATTGTCAAGTTCATCCTTCAGTCATATCTATTCTATTTGGAAAACTTTGTATTTTTTAAAGTACATGAAATGATAGAAACCATTGTTTTAAAAATTGTGGTAAAAAATTTTTTGAAGATAAAACGTGTCTTCAAATGGATGGAGCCACAGATGCTTCCAGTTATTCCCAGTTAATAATGATATATATTTGACATATGGCTTGGTAAGACTTGCCTAAGTATACCATTGGTGAGAAATTTTCAAAACCTTGAAAGCCTTTATCCGAGTTAATGTGGGATTGTGCTGGGAATGGCTCAGGAGTATTTTTTTGAATGTTGCTGAGTGTGTGGTGCATGGATGAAAACGAGTTGCCTTATTGATCACGCCTCACTTTCATTCCTTCTTTAATCTGGAAACACATGTTCATAAAGTTTGGTTGTCAGAGATTTGGGTCCTGATTTGAATGTAGCTTGCGACATTGCCATTAAACTGGTAAATAGTGAATCTGAGTTGCGAACTTGAATCATTTTGAAGGGATGTGTGTTTTTAAGTGACAGAAGGTGAATTTCACATCACAGCAGTATTCAAATTTCATTGGATGTATCTCAAAGACTAATATGTCTCTTTAAAATATGTTAATATTTATAATATGCTGAAATAAATAGTCCATTGCCGCTATTTAAATTAATGGTGAGGGGGCACCTGACTAGTTGGTAGAGCATGACTCTTGATCTTGGGGCCATGACTTTGAGGCCCACTTGGGTGTAAAAGTTACTTAAAAATGCATTTTAAAAATAAAAAAAATAATGATAAAAATATCAAACATCAATTTCAAATGTATACAGCTTTTAAGTGATTTTTAAGAAAAATTTTTCAGGACATATGGAAGTAGAAATGCTTAAAGACCATTACACTAACACAGTGGTTCTTGAGGCACTTGGGTGGCTCAGTCTGTTGAGTATCTGACACCTTGATTTTGGCTCAGGTCATGATCCCAGGTCATGGGATGAAGCCTCATGTTGGCCTCTGTGCTGAGTGTGGAGCCTGCTTAAGATTTTCTCTCTGTCTCTCTCTGTCCTTCTGTCTCTCTCTCTCTCCCTCTCTCTCCCCCTCTCCCTCGCTCATGCCCTGTCCCTCTCAGTATGGGTCTTAATGCTGGCTGAGAATAGAAATGATTTACTCACTTGTTTAAAAGAGTACTATAAACATGACCTACTTCTAGAAATGCTATGCCCTTAAGGCTTGAGGTATGGCCTAGACGTTGTAATTTTGAAAATCGTCACCAGACATATCAATGCTTTCCCTTTCTTTTTGCTACTGATCCCGCTATAGTCCTAAAGTGCTCAGAAACACATGGTGCTTGGTCAAAAAAAAAAAAAAAACAAACATTCTGTAATACCAAATAGGTGCCACAGCTCCAACTACTCCATCATCTCCTTCTTGGAAGTTGAGAGTCATTTCCCTTTGAATATCGCAGGGTCTACCCTATTATCAAGTACTGAATCTGTAGACCTACACTCTGTCTGCCATTACTCAACGCTAAAGAGTGACTTAGTGAAGAGCTTGAACTGAAAACTGAGTCTTCTGATTCCTAGTCCAGTGTCCATGACTCTACAATAGTTTTCATCTTAGGACAGAAATGCTTGCTGCCTGTGATAGAAATGGACAGAATGACAAGCACTTGGTTTCTTTCCTAGCTCCTATGCTGGGTCAACAGCTTTGCTGCTTGGCTTGGAATGTTATATATGCTGCTCCAGGTCTAGTTCTCTGGATACTCATACATAGACTTACTTGTCAGAGAGGAGTAACCCAATAAATGAAATAAATGTGATTTGTCTTTCTGTAACATCAGAATAGTTTATAAAATATTCACAAAATTATAGGAAGAAGAACCAAATT
Source organism: Panthera tigris (assembly GCF_018350195.1). Taxonomy (NCBI): domain Eukaryota; kingdom Metazoa; phylum Chordata; class Mammalia; order Carnivora; family Felidae; genus Panthera; species Panthera tigris. The sequence continues at coordinate 111,526,183 of NC_056664.1, forward strand.
ATAATTGTGAACAAGGGATTTTTCCAATGTCAGCATTTCTGAAATAGGAGAATGAAGTCAGTGAATAGATTGGGAATGGACATTTCTTGGCAAATTTGAGTGCTGCACAGCATATAAACAACATTCCACAAATTAATTTTAGCACCTGAACTGGGCTTATTCCTGAATATTAAGAAACATCAAGACCTGTTGATGCTTCTGAAATGGGCACGTGTGTAACTTTCTAACCTACTCTCAGTTCCTCTAGACAATAATAAAGTTACCTCAACACTGTCACTCAGAACATGGCACTCTGATGTCTTATCCACAATCATCAACCAAGTTTTTGTTAAAATTAACCCTGAGAAATCAGTTATCATGTTCTCATTTTATTTTGCTTTATTTCTGAAAGGTGCCCTTGTAAATTAGGGAGTAGTTTTGTGAGTCCATGAACAAGCAGAGTGCAAGAACTTGAATAGACTCTAAAGTCAAATTAAGTCTAAGACGTTTTTGCTTTTAATATTCTCTGGTATTCCCTACATGCAAAGTCAGAAACATAAGGTAAAATATTCACAGTTTGGGAGTAACAATCCTTAAATCTTACACCCAGCTGTATAATAAACTATTTTGTAATTATGAACTGAATGAGATAATTCTTAAGAAATTGCCTGAAAACAATAAAAGTGGTATTATTTATTTTTTCTTTAGCTCAGTATCTTCCACTGCTTATTGAAAAGACTATCATTTTTAAAGACTAACTCATAGCGATGTGCAAAAATGAACTAAGTCTTACTTAGTTTACTTACTCCCCAGATGGGACTGTGATTCTTAAAGCCAGTGTGATACTGTTTACTGTACTGACACACTAGTCTACACAGGGGTAAGTTTTATCCCATATCAACCATTATCATCAGTGTGCAATATCTGCTTCTCTATATAATGTTGAAAGCAGTTATTTACCCCCAAAGCATAACATCACTTGATCAAGAGAATGCTTGGACACATCATGAAGTAAAAATACCAGCATATTAAAGATGGTAGTGAGGACTATAAGCTGCAATAAATCACCATTAATTAGGTTTTCTGTAATGATATGAGATTTAAGTTAAATTGTCTGAAATTGTGCAAAGCACCATGTACAATCCAATTTCTTATATTTAATTTTGTAATTATAAAATTATTTCAGGGTCACCTGGGGGGCTCAGTCAGTTAAGGGTGTGACTCTTGATTTTGGCTCAGGTCATGATCTCATGGCTCATGGGATTGAGCCCCGTGTTGGGCTCTGCACTGGCAGCGAAGGGCCTGCTTGGAATTCTCTCTCCTTCTTTCTCTGCCCCTCCCCAGCTTGTATTCTCTCTCTCTTCTGACTTTCTCTCTCAAAATAAATAAATAAACTTTAAAAATAAAATAAAATCATTTCAGAATAAATAATAAGGTATACTGAATCATAAGTTATTTCAAAAGGAAAAAAAGTCTATATAAATATACTAAAATAGAGTAATTTTTGAAAAACATGATAAGCTATTGGCCTTGAACAAAAGGCTACCATCTTTCTTTGTAATATATAATATCATTGTCTTTTAGGACATCTTTCCAGTCATAATCAACTATTCTGATAAAAAATTTTTGAGAAGTAATTCTTTGATGGCAATTTCCTCTTCACTGGAAGTTCTAAACACAGTGGTATAATAATAATAGTAGGATGTGTAAGTGTTTTCAGATAACAGCAAGGCATTCTCAAAGGAAGGTTGCAAAGATTTATAATGATCGCTATAATATGACGGATAATTTATTGTTTAGCATGTTATACTCGAGTGAAAAGAGTAAAAATATGGGCAAGCACACTTAAGCTAAATAATGTTTACATAATAGAAGAAGAACAACCTGTGATGTTCCTTCTCTACCTTTTGTGTTTACCAATCCTATAAATAGGATTTTAAACCCTACTATTGTCAACTCACACATTCTTCTTAACAACTAGGTATATGATTCCTAGTCTTCATTATCCTCCTGCTTATTCCTGCCCTTGTGGCATCATGGCTGCATTTATTTTGACTCTGCCATTTGTTCCTCTCTGACCTTTGTTATGACTCTCAACCCATAGTTAAATTTCTTGAGAACCAAGACCACAACTTTTTGCACACATATGTTTATCACTTGTAATTTTCCCCTAACTCTATTCACAGGATTTTATGTTATTGTACCTAAAAAAGCAGCTATTTTTCATGTGATGATCTTGGTCAATGCTAATGGCAAATATGGCTGCAAAGTCAAGGACTGAATTAAAGAGTGTCATGGCTCCAAAGATATTTTGGTTTTCTTTATCTCTTCTTTTATTCTGAAATGTCTACCTTGCTCTACTCTCCTTATTGATTCTTAGTCTCTCCACCTCTTAAGTTTAATCAGCTTATCAGCAATTTTATAAATACAAATTGTTTCTTTTACCCCTAACTTTCCAGTGTCCCCCCGTCATTTATCTTCACTTTTCCTACCCATTTTCCATAACTCTATTGATTTCTTCATTGCAGAATTATGGGTAGATTCTCTTTTTCCTAAGTTCTAAATTTTACAAATGATACTTGCTGGAATTTTATACCATTCTGTTAGTCACATATCATATTTAGGTTGATTTAGTCCTAATCTACTATATCTGTTACAGGAAAATCAATTTTAAGTGAAATTACACTGTGAGGTATAAAAAATTTCCATGTCAGTGACTCAGTGGCTGTTCATGTATTCATTTTCAGCAATGTTCTCAGTTCATAAGTTTAGGAAAGTCTGTGTTGCTTACAAATTAAAAGCTTAGAGACAAGTTGTCAAAGGAAGCAGAACACTAAGAAGATAGTAAGGGCACCTCGGTGGCTCAGTCAGTTGAGCATTCTCACGTTGGTGGGTTTGAGCCCCTCATGGGGTCTCTGATGACAGCTCTGAGCCTGGTGACTGCTTTGGATTCTGTGTCTCCTCTCTCTGCCCCTTCCCTGCTCGTGCTCTGTCTCTCTCTGTCTCTCAAAAAATAAAATGAAACATTAAAAAAATTTTTAAAGAGATAGTAAAAGAGTGGCCAAAACTAAATGAGAAAATATGTTTAGACACACCTTTATTGTCCTTTAATTGTGAGTCTGAGGTATGAATTAGAATGACAAAGCCACATGATGCCCACATTTTGGGGGTTCAAACTTATGGTCTTAAAGCTTCAGAGCTGCTGTGGTACTTAATCTGGGTCTGAGTTGGAAGAATTTAAGGATGAAGTTAATGAAAATATAGTTTTGTGCATCATTTTAACTATCATGTATAAAACATTTTCACGTGCAAGTTAATCGTGCTGTGTCAACAACTCTGTGAGTGCCCTGCCAGTGTGGCTGGAAAAATTATTGGAACATTTCACCATACATTAAAAAATTATTGAAAGCTCTATTTAAAATATCTGCATGAACATTTACCTGAGATTAATCTTCACTTTTATTTTCCTTTTGTGATTCATTACAGATTCTTTTTCCCTTTAGACCCCAGATGCTTACAGATGTTAATCTCCAGAGAAGGGCGATGATTCTCCCAACAAAGGCGGTTTGTTGCTTGGCTTTGCTTCACTGAAACCCAGTCAGAGGCTCTGATGACAGATAGTCTGCTTGTCAGCCTTGCTTCATGAATCCAAAGAAAATGGAACTTATCAGAAGCTGAGCCTCAAGCACAACCTGTGCCTCTTATTTGGGCCTTTTCATGCTAGGTTTGGCGGAGGTCTCTGTCTTTCATCATTTGGTTCACTGACAGAAAGAGAAGGGAGCTGTCGCACTTTTAGGTACCACTCTGCAGACTGCTATATTGCAAAATAAACAAACAATATATTTTTAGGGCACCACCTGCAGCAAGCAGCTGTACCAAACAGAGCAGAACCACGAAGGATGTGATTTGTTCCATTTAACATGAAGCCTTGAGGTTTAGAGGAGAGGGGAGGAGAAGGTTCTATGTATACAACCCACACATCCGCAATTTCAACTGAAGCTGATTTTTTTTTCTTTTTTAGATTGGAATTGAAGTATCATTATATCTCTCCTCCTTTCCCACCCCACAACCTCTGGTTGAAAACAATTCTATTATTGGGCTTATAACTGTTAACTGAGAAAATCATTTTTCTCTGCCAGTAAACTTCCTCTTCCATTCAAGGGCAATTTTCTCTCAAGCAACCTATACTTAAATGCCAACATCTGCTATATCTAAGCTGTATATAAATGGTGTCTGGCATTTACATGATGCCAATGACATGATTAGAGAAACTCATACATTTGGCTTACATGGAATTTTCTTCTTATCTTATAGATTTCATCTATTTCAGTCCTTCTTCGGTATCTGTCTGCCTCTTTAAATGTGCCATGCAAGTCCAAAATACTCTGAAAGCTGAACTTTTAACTCTTATTCTGGTTGACAGTGAACTCCTACATTAACTCCTATCTTTCTAGGCAGTAAAGCTGCATAGCACATTGTGATAAAATTCCACCATATCTGCCATTGTCTGAGCACCCAGAATTCTGAGGCTGATGCAAGGGATATTTTAAGTACTTGCTTTTTCCCCTAGATTTAAAGATCCCCTCATTCTCTTAATGGCTATTGATTCTGACCTCACAAACCAAAGTCACCATTTCATTTTGAGTTCTTCTAGATGAGCTGGGATAAATATAATTAAATTATGGATGACTCTGGAAGCAATCCAGGTAGTTACAAATTGAGGTCATTTTAAGTACAGAGGTCATTTAAGTCCAGTTACCTTTAATATTAGATTGGCCACCAAGAACGATACAGTGTTCAGCTTTTTCTTGACAGTGAACACATTTTCAAAAGAGTGAGGAAACTTGCCTAAATATTTAAGAGGTGAACTCCAATGCCATCCTCAACTTCTCTACCACTGACTAGATTCTTAGTCTGAAGGAGAAAAGTCTATTGACCATCTTCTTGTGGCTCATTAACACTCTTTGGTGGGACTGGTAGATATTGCTCTAAGATTCAGAGAGGTGAGATGAAGAGATTACAAATCTGCAATGATGCATGCCTCCAGTTAATAGAGGAAATCAAATCCTGTGAGCCAGGAAACTAAATTTCCTCTATTATTTTCACCTGCATCATTAAGATGATGATTTTTTACAATATTGGGCACAAAATAAATTCCTGCCAAGAGTGTTGAATGTGAGAACTGCTTCCCTCTCCTTCACCTTTCTAACATATTAGAAGACATTTTCTGGAAAAAAGCCCAGACTGGGTTTTGCTAAATTACGTCTGCTGCTGCATCCCCGTCGATCAGACAAGTTTCTCCTTTATGACTTATGGGACAGTGCTTCTCACTGTAGGTCGTTGAAACTGGAAAACCAAGGGAAGTATCTTTAGTTCCAAAGAACCAAAGAAGACCTTTAGTTGGAGCATCTTTATGTTCCACAAAAGTCAGTTAGATTGCTCTTTCATTAGTAATTATAGTACACCAAATAGTCTTCAGGGCTCTCAGGGGAATATTAAGAGAGAGATAATAAAAGAGAGAAAGCCTTTGACCATGAGGCTTAGTGAGTATGGAATGAGGGAGAGGACTGAGTGAGGCAGGTGTAACTGGATATTGAATCAGGTTGAAAAAACATGGATGGCAAGGGAGAGGATTCACCATTTCATACAGCTGAAACTGTGTGCAAAGGGTAGAGAGACAAACATTAGGCACCTTCTCTAAGCCTCAGTTTCCCCATCTGCAGTAGGCTTAACTCGTTGGGTTTATGATTATAATTATGATTACTGTTGGTTTTGGTGGCAAAAAATATATAACATAAAATCTCTCCTCTTAACAAAAGTTTAATTGTACAATACACTATTATTATGATATGTACATGATTGTACAGTAGATCTCTAGAACTTTTTTTATCGTGCTTGGCAGAACTCTATACTTACTCAATAGCAATTCATAATATCCCCCTCCCCTCAGCACCTAGCAACATGATTTTACATTCTGCTTCTTTAAGTATGACTATTTTAGAGACCTCATATAACTGAAATCTTATAGTACATATTTTTCTGTGACTTACTTATTTCGCTTAGTATAATGTCCTTAAGGTTTATCCATGTTGTCACAGACAACAGGATTTTCTTCTTCTTTTAAGGCTGAATGATATTCCACTATATGTATATAGCAAATTTTCTTTTTTATTTCTTTTCAAATTTTTATTTAAATTCTAGTCAGTTAATATATAGTTTAATATGGGCTTCAGTTGTCATATTTTCTTTATCCATGTATCAGTTAATGGGCATTTAGGTGATTTCCACCTCTTGGCTATTGTGAGTATACAACGGCATATATTTCTTTGATATTCTATTTTAAATTATTTTGGATAAATACCCGGAATTGGAACTTCTGGGTCATATGGTAGTTAGTTCTATTTCTAATTTTTTGAAGAGTTTTCATTGTGTTTTTCATTATGGCTGCATATTTTACATCTTCAGCAATAGAGCACAAGAGTTTTTATTTATCTGCATTTTCACCACCACTGTCCTGTTTTGTTTTGCTTTGTTTATAATAGCCTTACTGACAGTTAGTAGGTGATATCTTATTCTGGTTTTGATTTACATTTCCCTGATGACTAGTGACATTAATTTACATTTCCCTGATGACTAGTGAGATTGCTCATTTTTTTTAATATACGTTTTAGGGGTTCCTGGGTGACTCAGTTGGTTAAGCGTCTGACTTCAGTTCAGGTTATGATCTCATGGTCTGTGAGTTCAACCCACACGTCGAGCTCTGTGCTGTCAGTTCAGAGCCTGGAGACTTCTTCAGATTCTATCTCCCGCTCTCTCTGCCCCTTCCCCACTCATGCTCTGTCTCTCAAAATATGAATATATGTTTAAAAATTTTTTAAATTAAAATATATGTTTTAGACTTTGTATGTCTTTTTTTTCTAATTTCTGTTCTGGGGGTGCCTGGGTGGATCAGTCAGTTAAGCATCTGACTTCGGCTCAGGTCATGATCTCATTGGCCATGAGTTCAAGCCCCAAGTCAGGTGCTGACAGCTCAGAGCCTGAAGTCTGCTTCAGATTCTGTGTCTCCCTCTCTCTCTGCCCCTCTCCCACTCGCACTCTGTCTCTTCCTCTCTCAAAAATAAGTAAACATTATTTTTTTAAATATCCATTCAAATCTTTTATGCATTTTAAAAATTTGGTTTATTAGGGGTTTTTTTTGTTTTGTTTTTTGTTTTTGTTTTGTTTTGCCATTGAGTTGTAGGTGTTCTTTATATATTCCAAAAATTAAATGCTTGTCAGACACATGGTTTGCAAACATTATCTTCTATTCTGTAAGTTGCCTTTTTATTCTGTTGATTGTTGCCTTTGCACACAAAGCCTTTTAGTTTGATATAGTTCCACAGGTATGTTTTTGCCTTTCTTGTCTGCGCTTTCAGTGCCATTTCCGTGACCAATGTCATAAAGTATTTCCCCTGTATTTTCTTCTAGTTCTAGTTTTATGGTTACAGATGTAAATTTTTAATGTTTAAAATTTTAGTTCTTTCTGAGTTTATTTTTGTGTAGTGTATAAGATAAGAGCCCAGTTTCATTCTTTTTCTGTGGATCTCCGGTTTTCCCAAAACCTATTTGTTGAAGAGATTATCCTTTCGCATTGTGTATTCTTGACACCTATGTTGAAGATCAGTCGCCTGTATATGCATGGGTTTATTTCTGGGCTCTCTATTCTGTTCCATTGGTCTATAGGTCTGCCCTTGTGCCAGTACCATACTGCTTTGATACCTATAACTCTGTAATATGTTTTGAGGTCACAAAGTGTGAGGTCTCCAACTTTCTTCTTCTTTCTCAAGATTGCTCTTGCTATTCAGGACCTTTTGTGGTTCCATAGACTTTTGGAGTTGATTTTTTCTATTTCTGCCAAAAATACTACTGGGGATTTGATAAGGATTGCATTGCTCAGTGGCCTCCACCATCTCCCGACTTGGAATTATTCTTAATTTTCATTGCAGGTAATTTTTTGTTAGTGTATAGAGATACCAATAATTTTTGTGTATTTATATTTTGTGTCCTACAATTTTTCTGAATTCATTTATTAATTATAACAGTCTTTTGTGGAATGTTGAGCATTTTCTGCATGTAAGAACATGTTCATCTGCAAATGGGAATAATTTTATTTCTTCCCTTATGATTTGGATACCTTTTATTTCTTTTCTTAGCTTTAGTTAGGATTTCCAAAACTATGTTAAGCAGAAGTGGTGAGAGTGGGCACATCCTTATTTTGTTCCTGAGCTTTGAGGCAAACCTTTCAGTTTTCACCATGGAGTATGATGTTAGCTGTGGGCTTTTCATATATGGCCTTTATTATGTGATCTATTTCTAGTTTGTTGAGGGTTTTATCATGAAGGGGTGCTGAATTAAGTCAATTTCTTTTCTTTTGAATCTTTTGAGATGATTACAAAATTTTTATTCTTTGTTCTGTTAATGTGACGTATCACATTGTTTGATTTTGTATGTTGAACATCCTTGTATCCCTCTTGGTCATGGTGCATGATTCTTTTAATGAACAGTTGAATTCCTATGTTCCTCATATCTTATTGAGTATTTTTGCATTTTGATTCATCAGGGATAATATTGACTCGTAGCTTTCTTGTTGTGTGTTTGTCTAGCTTTGTGTTATGGATGAATGTTTATATTCTCCCCCCAAAACTGATATGTTGGATTCCTGTCCCCCAGTGTGATAGCATTAGGAGATAGTGACTTCAGGAGGTGAGTAGGTCCTGAGAGTGGAGCCCTCATGACTGAGATTAGTGCCCTCATAAAAGAGACACCAGAGAGCTTTCTTACCCTCTCTATCATATGAAGACACGGGGATGTCAGAGTCTGCAAATAAGAAGCACACCCTCACCAAATGCAGTTCCATTGGTTGGTGCCTTGATTTTAGATTTCCAGCCTCTAGAACTGCGAGAAATAAAATTCTGTTATTTATAAGCCATCCATTTATAGTATTTGGTTATAATAGCATGAACCAACTAAGGTGGAAATTGCTACTGTGACAAATATCTAAAAATGTGAAAATGGCTTTGGAACTGAGTAATGAGTAGAGGCTGCAAGAATTTGAGGTACGTGCTAGAAAAAAACCTAAATTGTTAGCAACATAATTTTAAAGGCAATTCTAGTAAAGGCTCAGAAAGAAAAGAGGATAGCCATAGAAAAAGCTTCTTTTTAGAGAATATACATGGATGGGAAAAGACCTGATGAAGTCTCAGAAGGAAATGGGGAATGTTATTGGTCAATGGATAAAAGGCAATCCTTAGCATAAAGTGGCAACAAATCTTGGCTGACAAGTGTTTATATTCTAGTACTTTGTAGAAGATAGAACTTATGAGTGATGAAATTGTCTATTTAGCTGAGGAAATTTCTAAGGCACTGTATGAAGAAACAACTTGGTTCCTCTTGCCTATTAATAGTAAAATGCGAGAAGAAAGAAATGGCTTAAAGATAGAGTTGTTAAACAAAATGGAACCAGAACTTAACTATTTGGAAAACACTCAGCTGGCCAAATTTTTAAAAAATGAGAAAGTGTGCTCAAAAGAGAACATTAAGGGTGTGGTCAAGCAACAGTTTGATGAAGAGATTAGTATGGATATGAACACCAACCTAATCAATCATCTCTGGGGAAGCCAGGTTCTATTCTTAAAGACAAGGAAAGAAGTGCTCCCTCAAAGGAAGTTCCGAGATAAGGTCTGCCACTTCTACCACCAGGGGTGAAGGCTGGTGCAGAGTAGGGGGATACAGAGAGGTCTTAAGGAGTGGAGCTGCCTTTCTGATTAAGGTGGGCCAGGATGCCCCTGTCCACTGCCTCAAGGGTGGAAGCCCTGTAGAGAACTGCAGTGTGAGCTGTAACCAGCAGAACCATGAAGGTGCGGCCACCTGAAGCCATTGGGTCCGTGGCCTTATCCTGGAAGACCCTTTGGTATACAACCCCTGCCCAGGAGAGCCAGAGAGACACAACTGTCACTACAGTGGGTCCAACAGGTGGAACACTGAGTCAAAAAGGATTACTCTCAAGCCTTATGGTCTAAAGAATTTGCCTATTAGGCTTTAGATTTACTTGGGACCATAATCCCTTTCCTCTTTTCTGTTTCTCCCTTTGGAATGGGAATGTCTATCTTATGCCTATCCCATCATTTTATTTTGGTAGTACATGACTTTTTGGTTTCACCAGTTTATAGCTGGAGAGAAATTTGCCCCAGGATGAATTGTACCTTGAGTTTTACTCATGTCAGACTTCTATGATTTTTAATAAGACTTTGGACCTTAGACTTTAGAGTTTATGCTGGAATTAGTTAAAACTTTTAGGGCTATTGGGATGTAAAGAATGTATCTTGTGTATGAGAAGGACATAAATTTGGGGGGGGACCAGAGTGGAATGTTATGGACTGAATGTTTGTGCCCTCTAAAATTGATATATTGAAATCTTAACTCCCAGTGTGATGTTACTGGGGGACTAGGCCATTGGGAGGTGATTAGATTATGAAGGTGAAGCCCTCATGAATGAGATTAGTGCCCTTATAAAAGAGACACCTGAGATCTCTGTCACCCTCTTTGTCATATGAGGACACAGGGAGAAGTCAGCAGGGGACAGCCATAAAGTGAACTTTTACCAGACACTGAATCTTCTGGTGTATTTATCTGGGATTTCCAGCCCCCAGAACTGTAAGAAACAAATTTCTGTGGCTTATAAGCCACCCAGTCTATAGTATTCAGTTATAGCAGCCCACATGCTTAAGATACTTTGGTATCAAGATAATGCTGACCTCATAAAATGAATTTTGAAGTGTTCCCTCCTCTGCAGTTTTTTTTGAATATTAAAGAGAAATTGTCATTCTTTAAATGTGTGGTAGAACTCTCCAGTGAAGCCATCTGGTCCTGAGCTTTTCTTTTCTAGGAGTTTTTTTTTGGTTACTAATTCAATTGCCTTACCAGTTATAGGTCTGTTAAAATTTTCTATTTTTTCATGATTCAGTGTGAGTAGGTTGTATGTTTCTGTGAATTAATTCATTTCTTCTAGGCTATAAAATTTGATGGCATATACTTTTTATAACACATTCTCATTATCCTTTTAATTCCTGTGGCATCAATTGTCAAGTTTCCTCTTTCATTTCTGATTTTATTTGAGTGCTTGCTTTTTTTTCTTGGTTAGTCTATCCACTTTGTTGATGTTTTTAAAAACACAATTCTTAGTTTTGTTAATTTTTTCAATTTTTTGTCTATTGTCTCTTGTTTATTTCTGCTGTAATCTTTATTATTGTCTTCCTTCTTCTAAGTTTATGTTTTGTTTTCCCCTTTTTTTAATGTTTAATTAAGTTTGAGAGAGAGAGAGCTGGGTAGGGGCAGAGAAAGAGAGGGAGATAGAGGATCTGAAGCAGGCTCCACACTGACAGCAGTGAGCCTGATGTGGGGTTTAAACCCACAAACCATGAGATCATGACCTGAGCTAAAGTCGGACGCTTAACTGACTGAGCCACCCATGTGCCCCTATTTTCCTAGTTCTTTAAGGTATAAAGTCAGGCTGTTTATTTTATTCCATTATGGGTGGAAATGATAATATAAATCTTAAATTTGTGAAGACTTGTTTTGTTACCTAACGTGTCATCTACCAGAGAATATGTATATGCACTGGAGATGAATGAGTATTCTACTGTCTTGGCTGGAATGTTCTCTGTGTCTGCTAGGTCTATTTTGTCTATAGTGTTACTGAAGTTCTGTTTCCTTATAAGCTATGTATTGTCGATTTGGTGTTTCTGTGAGGGGAAAGAGGGTCTGGGGCTTTCTATTCCATCATCTTGTTAACATCACTCTCCAAACTTCATTGGGTTTTGTGTGTAGGAATAAAATAAAATGATTAATGTTTTTTTTATTTTTTATTTGTTTTTAATGTTTTTTTGAGAGAGAGAGAGAGAGAGAGAGAGAGAATGGTTGAGGGGCAGGGGGCAGATAGAGGACCCAAAGGCAGGCTCTGTGCTGATAGTAGCGAGCCTGATGTGGGGCTGCAACTCATGAACTGTGAGCTCATGACCTGAGCCGAATTCAGATGCTCAACCCACTGAGCAACCCAGGTGCCCTGATGAGAATGTTCTTAAAATTTCTATTTCTTCCACAGAATAAGTATTCAGTAAAAATTAGCATTATTATTGTTCTTGTCTTTATTATACGTGAAAGGAAGCAGTCAGGGTTATTTAGGAAAAAAGCAGAAGTTGTGACCATTAGGGATTTTCACAAATGAGTTAGGAAATACAAGCGTGTCAGTTAATAAAGAAATATGAAAGTTAGACCAAATGCTTAGATGTAATCTCACTTACCTATCTAATTTTCTTTTAGGTGATGATAATTAAATTTTCCTTCTATTATATTAAAGATTTCTCTGTAATACTCCAGTTGTAAAATGACATAAGTAAAAACCAAAATGTGATGGCTTTTTGAATATAGAACTTTAAAAGATGATAAATAAATAATATTTACTATTTTTAGAATATTTGTCCTTAAAGAAACTTATCACAGATCTTCTAAGAAGTCTTGTTTCCTTCAAATTTCCAAAAGGAGAGACAAGCAGATGCTATGCTGGTTTCTGATAACTTCACCAGAGTCAAAGACAGAATATGTCAAAGACAGTATATGTCTGAGAATGAAAATTACATTTAGTTGATGGCATTTAGTTTGTTATATTTGTTAACACTCACTTTATGAAGCGTTTATGTAAGAATCAATTATTCATAGCATGATATATAGTCAACACAGTATACAGGCATGAATGTCAGAATGCCAACAAGCAGGAACCAAATTCTTAGGATTTTACTTCTTAGTGGTACTTGGATATAAGGTGACTTTCCTTGAAAGATCACACAAAATGAAACGTTGCAAATTCAAATACTCAACACATGCATACAAAAATCATTCATGCAAGTAGGCAAGGGTATTACAAGACAGCCAGAATTTGGAATATCTCTTTTTCTTGTTTTTACTTATCACTTACCTAGTAAGAAATAAAGAGTTTTAATAAAACAAACTGCTAGACCTCTTTGTTTAATACTTTTGCTGAGACAAAACTATAAGCAAATTTTAAAGTGATCGTCTTCCCCTTTGGAAGTGCAATAAGATGTCATCTATCTTTGCTTAGAAAATATTAATAAAATAAAATGAGAAAAAAGTAAACTAACAAATAGGTATATTTAAAATATACTGTCATTTCATATTTTAAAAGAAAACAAAAATTAAGCCAAAATATGCATCTAGATAACAATATAAGACAATTCTAGTTAATCTCATTCTAAACATCATTTTAAAGCATCAAAAATTTAAAACAGATAATAGAGATCATTTAATGTTATTGCTTTGTTTTTTAGAATCAGAACACTGAGTCAGACAGCACAATGGCTCCAGGGTTGGGACTACAAGCGTGGTCTCCTGTGCAACAAGGCACACTCCCTCACTTCTTATTTTGCAACTCCAAGTGTTATTTTCTTAACCAACAACTTCTTTTATCTTTTATGTAGAAAAGAAACATCTTTTGAAAAATTTTGTGGCTTCTATTAATGAAACCAAAGAGTGTAAAATCATGTTGACTATAGGAAAAATTGGAGGACAAACAACTGAACTTAAATTGCTTTAGAAACTTTACATTTCTTCCTTCAGGTCTCTTTCCCCCCACCTAGTGGGTACCACTAACCCCTTCCCTTTCCTGAACCCAGATACTCATTCTACTTCCTATTCTTTCAAATAAGAAGGTGGAAAGAACATCTTTATATCACTTAAACACAGCATATTGCTTAGAACAGATTAGTATGTAAGAAATGTTTATTTTAACATACAGAATACTCTCAGCCAGCTATCACATTTGAAGACATATGCTTCTAAAGCAAGGAGAGCTTTACTGCCCCTTCATAGGGGCAAACAATATGCAAATAAATATGGGATTCTAGAAGAAAAATCTAGAACTCAGAAGAATGGCATTAGGGATGGCACTTGTTGGGATGAGCACTGGGTGTTATATTTAAGTGATTTGTCACTAAATTCTACTGAAACAATTATTACACTATATGTTAATTAATTTGGACTTAAATAAAATTAAAAAAAAAAAAGAAGAATGGATTTTGATAGTAGAATTGAGTTACCATGGCAGGGAATAAGGATGTTGTTTCTGGCATGGGGAGAATGTTTTCAAAACATTCTTTAAATTATTCCTAGTGGATGAGTTCCTTTTTTCTTCTAATTGGAAGAATTACTCAATAACAATAATGTTCACCATCATCACCAACATCTTTGATTGAAAGTTTATGGTACCAGATACTTCCCAAATATCTTTATATTAAATATTTTATTTATTAAATTGAAGGTAATAATGGGACTTACTTTATGAGATTGTTGTGAAGTTTAAATTAATATATGTAAAAGGCACTAAAGAGTTCTTGGCTAATAGAAAGCATCCAGTAAATGTAGCTGCTGTTGATGTTATTATATTCCTTCCTCTTTTCCTTTCTACCAAAGCTCTCTTCTGCAGGCTAAATGCCCTTTATTTTATCAATTACAGCTTAGAGGATGTGGGTTTTGGTCTTTAAGACTATGGATGAAGTCTTATCTCTGTAGAGTCAGCAATTTAAAAATGACAGCTTTGTCCAAAAACAAACACAATGCTGTAAATGTTGTCCAACTAACTGGTTTTTAGTCTGCCACTCTTGAAAAGGTATTTTTCTCTGAGATGGATAGTACTTTGATTAATTTAATTGAAAACAGATGTACATTTTGTAACACTGAGAACAGAGACTGCCTAAAGAGATTGACACGTTCAATGATTAGTTTTTACCCACATAACTTTTACCTCTAAAGCTGAAGTTGGGAATTGCCACTTGGCTGAGGGATGTGCTTCTGTGTCCAGTGATGGCACTGCTTACTCTGGCTGGAGACAGAAGGAAGATCAAATTCTCAATCCAGCAAAAGGCGAGTCTATACTGACCTTTATATCCTCTGTTTGGGGTCAAGTTGCAGGCCCAGGAAGCAATTTGATTACAAATTCCAGCCATGATGAAATCCCATTTCACTTTTATTTTGCTTTATTTTGTAATGAAAGATCAAGTCTTTAAATAGCTAAGGAAAACATGTCAAAGGAGATTAAATAATGAGATCTCCAGCTGGAGTTCTCTGTATTAATCACTTATTATCAGTATATAATGGTCTGGGAAGAGTTGAGGAACATTTGATTACCTTTATTAACAACATTGGTCATTCCTTAGGTCCCTTTGGAAGGCAAGAAATCTTTGCGTATCTGATGCTAGCTTTATATGAGGCCCCAATTGGAGATTTACATAAAGAATAGGCCAGCACTGGCATTTTTCTTGTCCAAGTTCCTGGCACAACCACTGCATCACCACTACAATCTTCTTTCTTCATTCATCCTTTCCTGTTACCACCCACCCTGTTGTGCAGCTGGCTAATGCCTCAAAATGCTGCCAGGTCAATTAGGAAATGCAGAGAAATGCTAATGTAGCTCTCCTCTTCTTGAGGAACTTAAAGGCTCAGAAAAGCTAGACTTCTAAATGTCCTGGCAACCTACAGGTGTGCACAGTTACCTTGACTCAATCTGTATTCCCTCGATTACTCTGAAAGATAAAGATCTTTTTATATACTTTGCAGAAATTCAAGTTTCTGTGAAGTCCCTATTCCTACCCTTTGTCCACTTTTTACTTGGTTTGTTTATGTTTTTAAATGATTTTTAAGTTATAAAAATATATCTATAAAGTTATCTTTTTGAGATTATTCTTCAAGTGCTTCTTTTGTCTTTTAGCTTTGTTAGATGGTCTTCCATCATGCAAAGTATTTCATCTTGTTATGATCAGATTTATCAAAATACTCCATTAAGGCATGTGTTTTGTAAACTTTCCAGAATGTTTTACCATTCTAGATATCTCAAAATATACTCCTTTATTTGTCCTGAGCCAAAAGGTCTAAACACTTGCTTTTCACACTTATGTCTTTAATTTATGTTGAACTTAGTTTTCCTTATTAGTGTGATGTCTAAAAAATGCCTAATTGATTTTTTTCTCCCCAAAATAGACAGTTGTCTTAACATCATTGAGCACTCCTTTATTTCCCCACTGATCGGTAATTCTATTTCTATAATAAAGCACATTTACCTATATGCTTGGGTTTGTTTCCAGGCTGTCCGCTTTGTGTTACTGATCTATTTGGCCATTCCTGTACTTATGCCTGACTTCTTTAATTACTACATGCATGCCTCAGAGACATTGTGAGTTCAGTTCCAGAATACTACACTAAAGTGAATATTGCAATAAAGTGAGTCAAATAAATTTTTGGTTTCCCAGTACATATAAAAGTTACATTTATACTATACTGTAGTCTGTTAAGCACACAATAGCACTGTGTCTTAAAAAAATGTACATGCCTTAATTAAAATACTTTATTTCCAAAAATGCTTATCATCATCTGAGAGTTCAGTGAATCATAAACTTTTTGCCTGGGGAGGGTCTTGCCTTGATGGTTGCTGACTGATCAGGGTGGTAATTGCTGAGAACTAGGATTGCTGGAGCCATTTCTTAAAATAAGGCAATGAAATTTGCTGCATCGATTGACTCTATCTTTCATGAATGATTTTTTTTCTGTAGCATGCAATCCTACATGCTACAGCCTTTTACCCATGATAGAAATTCTTTCAAAATTATAGTCAATTTTCTCAAACCTTGCCACTCCTTTATCAACCAAGTTGATGTAATATTCTAAATCCTTTCTTGTCATTGCAACAATCTTCACAGTATCTTCACCAGGAGTATTCTATCTCAGGAAACCATTTTCCTTTGCTTATCTGTAAGAAGCAACTATTCATCTGTTCAAGTTTTCTCATGAGATTGTGGCAATTCAGTCACATCCTCAGGCTCCACTTCTGATTCTACTTCTCCTGTTATTGCCACCACATCTTCAGTGGCTTCCACCATTGAAGTCCTGAACCCCTCCCAGTCATTCATGAGGGTGGGAAACAACTTCTTCCAAATTCCTGTAAATGTTGATATTTTGACCTCTTCCCGTGATTCACTAATGTTCTTAATGGCATCTAGAATGGTGAATTCTTTCCAGATGGTTTTCAATGTACTTTGCCCAGATTTATCAGAGGAATAACTGTCTATGACAGCTATAGCCTTAAAAATATATTTCTTAAAATAATAAGACTTTCAAGTTGAAAATATTCCTTGATCCATGGGCTGCAGAGTGGATATTGTGTTAGGAGGCATGAAAACAATATGAATAAATATAGTTATACTTCTCCATTAGAGCTCTTGCGTGGCCAGATATGTTGTCAATGAGCAGGAATATTTTGAAAGAAATATATATTTTTTTTCTGAGCAGTAGGTCTCAACAATGGACTAAGCCATGTTATAAACAGATGTGCTGTAATCCAGGCTTTGTTGTTCCATTTGTAGAACATAGGCTTAGTAGAATTACCATTATTCTTTTTTTTTTTTTTCAATTTTTTTTTTTATTAATATATGAAATTTACTGTCAAATTGGTTTCCATACAACACCCAGTGCTCATCCCAAAAGGTGCCCTCCTCAATACCCATCACCCACCCTGCCCTCCCTCCCACCCTGCCCTCCCTCCCACCCCCCATCAACCCTCAGTTTGTTCTCAGTTTTTAACAGTCTCTTATGCTTTGGCTCTCTCCCACTCTAACCTTTTTTTTTTTTTTTTTCCTTCCCCTCCCCCATGGGTTTCTGTTATGTTTCTCAGGATCCACATAAGAGTGAAACCATATGGTATCTGTCTTTCTCTGTATGGCTTATTTCACTTAGCATCACACTCTCCAGTTCCATCCATGTTGCTACAAAAGGCCGTATTTCATTTTTTCTCATTGCCACGTAGTATTCCATTGTGTATATAAACCACAATTTCTTTATCCATTCATCAGTTGATGGACATTTAGGCTCTTTCCATAATTTGGCTATTGTTGAGAGTGCCGCTATAAACATTGGGGTACAGGTGCCCCTATGCATCAGTACTCCTGTATCCCTTGGATAAATTCCTAGCAGTGCTATTGCTGGGTCATAGGGTAGGTCTATTTTTAATTTTCTGAGGAACCTCCACACAAATTACCATTATTCTTAAGGGCTGTAGGATTTTTGGAATGGTGAATGAGCATTGACTTCAACTTAAAGCTATTAGCTGCATTAGCCCTTAACAAGAGAAAGCCAGGCATTGACTTCTCCTCTACAGTTCTGAACATCCTAGATGGCATCATCTTCCAATAGAAGGCTGTTTCATCTACATTGAAATTCTGTTGTTTAGTGTAGCCACCTTCATTAAGGATCTTAGCTAGATCTTCTGGAAAACTTGCTGCAACTTCTACATCAGCATCTGCTGCTTCACCTTGAACTCTAGGTTATGAAGACAGTTTATTTCCTCAAACCTCATAAACCATCCTCTGCTATCTTCAGACTTTTCTTCTGCAGCTTCCTCACTTCTCTCAGCCTTCACAGAATTGAAGAGAGGGAGGGCCTTGCTCTGGATTAGGCTTTGGTTTCAGGGAATGTTTTTGCTGGTTTGATCTTCCATCCAGACCACTCAAACTTTCTCTATATCAGCAATAAGGCTATTTTGCTTTCTTATCATTTGTGTGTTCACTTTTCCTTTCTTTCAAGAACTTTCCTTTTGCCAGATGGGAGGGGGTGTGGGCAAAATGGGTGAAGGGAAGTGGGAGGTATCGGCTTCCAATTATGGAATGAATAAGTCACAAGAAGGAAAGATACAGCATAGGGAATGTAGGCAATGATATTATAATAATGTTGTACAGTGACAGATGGTAGTCACACTTGTGGTAAGCGCAGCATAATGTATAAATTTGTCTAATCGCTATGTTGTACATCTGAAACTGATGTAACATTGTGTGTCAACTATATTTCAACTTAAAAAAAAAAAAGAACTTCCCCTGAGCATTCACAACCTGGCTGTTTCCTGCAAGAAGCCTAACTTTCAGCCTATCTTGGCTTTTAACATACCTTCCTCACTAAGCTTAATCATTTCTAGTTTTGGTTTACAGTGAGACACATGTGATCCTTCCATTTGCTTGAACACTTAGAGGCCAATTTAAGGTTATTAATTGTCCTAATTGCAATATTGTTATGTCTCAGGGAATAAGGAGATCTAATGAGAGGGAAAGAGACTGGGAATGGCTGGCTGGTGAAGCAGTCAGAACACACACATTTATTACTTAAGTTCACCATCATTTATGGGTGTGATTCATGCCACCCTAAAGCAATTACAATACTAACATTAAAGATCACTGATCATATCACCTTAAGACATACTGTAATAATTAAGGAGTTTGAAATATTGTGAGAATTACCAAAATGTGACATAGAAACACTGTGAGCAAATGTTAGTGGAAAATGGAACAGAGAAACTTAATTGGCACAGGGTTGCCACAAACCTTTAATTTGTAAAAAATGCAGGGTCTAAGAAGCACAGTAAAATGAAGTGCAAGACAATGAAGCATGCCTGCACAGCTTTGTAAGATGTTTTGATATCTGTTGGAAGTCCTCACTCCTTGCTGCTTCTTCAGAATCATTTGGCTCTTCATATGCTTTCATTCGTGCATACAAATTTTAAATTAGTGTGTCAAGTTCTGTGAAAAACACTATTGGAAGTTGCATTAACTTTATAGATTGGTTATGGATTAAATAGCATCTGACAATGTTGAGTAGAGAAAAATTTGTGTCATTATATTATTATTTCCAATGCTGAATATTATCTCTATAATTTTCAAGTCTTCTCTTATGTAACTCAAAAAAAAATTGTTAATTATCTCCATAATAGACTAGCATAACTCATTGTAACTAAAAAACATCTCTAGGGGAGCCTGGGTGGCTCAGTTGGTTAAGCGTCCAACTCCAGCTCAGGTCGTGATCTCACGGTTCATGAATTCAAGCCCTACATCGGGCTCTGTGCTGACAGCTCAGAGCCTGGAGCCTGCTTCGGATTCTGTGTCTCCCTCTCTGTCACTCCCCCGCTCACATTCTATCTCTCTTTCAAAAATAAATAAACATTAAAAAAATTTTGAAAACATCTCTAGGTACATGTTACTAGAACTATGAATTTGATTTTTTAACCATTTTATTACAAAATTTATAAATTTTGGGATTTGGGGATCATTTTGATTTTATGTCCAGCAATCTGATGAGCTTTGTTATGTTCTAAAAGTATGTCTGTAGATTTTCTTGGATTTTCAATGCAGGTGGGCATACCATGTGCCTTCCTCTCTTTTCCTTTAACCTTATATCTTTGTGTAGTCTCCTCAAATTTGGCATCATAATAATGAATTATAGATCTAATTGTAGGATTCTGGCATGTTTGTCTTGTTGTGGCCTTTATTGTAAATGCTCTAAAATTTTGTGTTATGGATGATATTGACTAGGTTTGTTTTGCTTTTTTTTTTGCTGTTGTTGGTGTCACATTCTTTATCAAGTCAAGTTCCCTTCTCTTTCTTCTTCTTTTTTTAATGTTTATCTATTTATTTTGACAGGGGCAGACAGAGAGACAGACAGAGAGAGAATCCCAAGTGGGCTCCATACTGTCCATGCAGAGCCTGACATGGCATTCGATCTCATGTACCTGAGATCATGGCCTGAGCCGAAATCAAGAGTTAAGCCCTTAATTGACTAAGCCACCTAGGGGTCATCTCTTCCTGCCTTCTTAAGTGTTTATGTGAATCCTAATAGACATTTTTCTTTTTATCCTAATGATTAATATTTCTCCTAGGATCTCTAATGTAGTTAATTTTGATAAAAGTCCTAAATTGAACTATCAGTGCACTCCTTGGATAAACCATATATTTTCATGTTGTTGTTTTGTTATCAATAAATAAATATGAAAATATTTTTGTGATATTTAATCTGTATCTATAAATTAAATTTTCTGTGACTTTCTATAATTGTACAGTCTTTCACTACTCTTTGGTATTGAGGCCATACTAGAATCTCATAAAGCATCTGATTATATTTCTTCTGTCTCAATACCTGAAAGTGCCCATATAGCATAAAAATCTCCTATATATTCGAATTTTATTAAAATTGCCTAAAAAAATTGACCTTCTACCTTTCTGGAAGTGAAATGAGTGTGCAGATGTTTCACTATGAAAATTGTTCTATATATATTCATATTTTCTATCCTTGAGACTACAGAAATTGGTAATTTATATTTTTCTAAAACTTGTTCATTTTATTTAAATTCTGAAAATATTTGACAAAATATATTATACTATCTTATTTTTTAAGTATGCATTTTTTAATGTTTAATTTCTGTATTTTGAAAGAGAGAGAGAGGGGCGCCTGGGTGGCTCAGTCGGTTGAGCGTCTGACTTCGGCTCAGGTCATGATCTCGCGGTCCGTGAGTTCGAGCCCCGCATCAGGCTCTGTGCTCACAGCTCAGAGCCTGGAGCCTGTTTCAGATTCTGTGTCTCCCTCTCTCTGACCCTCCCCTGTTCATGCTCTGTCTCTGTCTCAAAAATAAATAAACATTAAAAAATTTTTTTTAAAAAAAATGGAAGAGAGAGAGAGAGAGCGTGCACAAGAGGGGCAGGGGCAGAGAGAAAGGAGAGAGGGAATCCAAGCAGGCCTCACACTATCAGTGCAGACCCCACCAGGGGGCTTGATCCCACAAACTGTGAGATCATGACCTGAGCTGAAATCAAACGTTAGACACTTAACCAACTGAGCCACCCAGGTGCCCCTCACTGCATTTTCATAAGAGATTCCCCTACCCTGTAAATGTGCCATGTGGGATTTTTTGTTGTTGTGGTCTTAATAATGTGTATTTTCTTTGCAACGGATGCAGGCTTCTATGCCATGAGTGTCACATAAACTTGTTTATTGTATTGTTTAAACATTTACATTCCTACTATTTTAGGGGGTTCCTTAATATATCAGGTGTTAATAATTTGTTAAAAGCTCTTGCTATACTTATGAATGGGTTGATTTTTTTTTTTTTTTTATGGTTCAGTCAGTGTTTGCTTTATATGTTTTTCGTTTATTTAAAAATTCTGGACACCTAATGTAATGGTAATTTCTTTGTAGGTTATTCTTTTCATCATTATAGAATGGTTCCCTACCTCTAGTAATGCTTTCATATTTAATTCCTTTGGATCTAGAATTAGTACTGCTACATCAGCTTTTTCTTAGTACTTGCTTACAAATATAATTCTATTACTTGATTTTCAAGACCGTTGCCATTATGTGAATGGTGTACCCAGGATTAAAAACACCTCTGAGGAATTACTGAAATATTTACCCTACTTATAATTTCCTTTCATGTTTCTTATTTGCCATATTTTTTAAACTATTTTTAACTGCCTTATTTTGGATTTTTGAATTTTAAATTCTTCTTGTATTCTATACTTCTTAAGAAGTTGCATTTTCTAGTTTGCTTTTATGAGTGGTTAGCACAAATGTTTTACCCTATACCCTTAACAAAGCTGTATATAATCAATGTGGTTAGCATCCTTCTGAATAAAAGGGTGCTAAAATGCTCTAGCTCCCCCAAACACCCTGCCTTTCTGTATCCCATGATTTGTTTGTTATTACTGTATGTTTAACTTTATTTTTAGAACTCTCCTAATTCACTACTACTTTATTTATTTTTAATTCTTTATGGTTCTCCCCATGTTTAAAGAATGCTTTGTCTTCTATTATTTCTCAGAATATCTTCCCATAATCAATTTTTTCTTGTTGCTCGTATATCATTTTCTCTCTTTAACAAGCTTCTGTGGGTAATGAAATGTTCAGTCTTCATGTATCAAAACTAATATTTATTTCATCCTCACCTCTTGATGATAATTTATTTGGTGTAAAATTATTAGTTGAAGCTATTTTTCCTAAGCACTTTGAAACTATTATTCTATTTTTTTCTGGCATTAGTTGTTCCTAAGGAGAAGTTGGCTCTGAATCTGCTTATCATCGAGTTATAGGTAATGTGTCTATTTTCTTTAGAGTCTTTAAAAATCTTGTCCTCTTCTTTGATACTCTGAAAAATCACTGAAAGACATAATTAGATGTGAATTTTAAAAAAAATACTTCCTGCTTGACAGTCTGAATTTGTTTCATGTTTTTCTTTGATTCAGGAAAATGCTCCACCATTTTCTTTTCAAATATTGTTTTATCTTTTCCTCCCGGATTCAATTGTGTTATGTTTTATTTTACATTTTTCATTGTTTTTCCTCTCTGTGATTGACTTTTTAAATTTCAATGAATATATATTTATGTTATAATTTCTTTTTAATTCTTTTAAAAATCTGCTCCATTTCTTTTTTAAAATATTTTTTTAATGTCTATTTATTTCTGAGAGAGAGAGAGAGACAGAGAGAGAGAGAGCATGAGCATAGAAGGAAAAGAGAGAGAGGGAGACACAGAATCTGAAGCAGGCTCCAGGCTCTGAGCTGTCAGCACAGAGCTTGACTCCGGCCTCAAACTCATAAACTGTGAGATCATGACCTGAGTCCAAGTCGAGCACTCAACCTACTGAGTCACTCAGATGCCCCCAAAACTCTGCTCCATTTCTTAAATATTTTTCTTTTTCTTTTGGTTTTTATTCTTTTATCCTTTTTTTTTTTTTTACATTAAGCATATTGTGGGGTTTTTTTCAATTTTTTTTTAATGTTTGTTCATTAAACATTAAAGACAGAGCGTGAGTGGGGCAGGAGCAGAGAGAGAGGGGGGGACACAGAATCCAGAGCAGGCTCCAGGATCTGAGCTGTCAGCACAGAGCCCAATGATGCAGGACTCGAACCCAGGAACCATGAGATCATGACTGGAGCTGAAGTCAGACGCTCAACCGACTGAGCCACCCAGGTGCCCCACATTAAACATGCTGGTTTTAAAACATAATTTATTTGCTCTATTACCTGTAGTCCCTATGTCTGCTTTCTATTCCACAACTGGAGATTAATTTACACACTTTGTAGTTATTTGCTATAAGTATCTATCATGAGTTGTCTTGAGTTGCCTTAAGTTGGGAAAGCAATTTTGCATTTACCTAGCCTAATGTCCTAAAGCCATGCATGTAGTTCCTAGACCCCACTATCAGGCATAACAAAAGCACAGGACTTCAATTTTTACGGTGACTGAATCTATCCACCTATGACCCAGGATTGCTTCATTCATGGTCAAAACTGCCTCTTCCTGTCTCCTCTCTCTTTCTGGAAGAAAGCATATTTCCATCTCTTCATTGTACCTGGGTCTTCTGATTCCAGTTCCCATAGCATGGTGAAACTCTTGTTCCTGGGATACATATTTATTTTTTATGCCTCCAAAGATTAGAATTTTACCTCCACTCATTGTCTTGGCCTTAATATCTCATCTTGTTCATGAGACTTGAAGTTTTCTTTTCTTTCCTTTCCTTTCTTTCCTTTTAAACTTAGCTATGACTTTCATTTCAATTATAGTTTACCTGAGGAAATTCCTATATATGCTTTGTTTACCATTTGACTAGAATTCTCTTATAAATGAAAGAAATGATTTAGGTAGGAAGTGTTCTAAAATATGTCATATGTTTTCATGATTTATTAAACAGATAAAAAATGGGTATAATATTATCTGTTTTAAAAATCACTTGTGGGGCGCCTGGGTGGCTCAGTCGGTTGAGCGTCCGACTTCGGCTCAGGTCACGATCTCGCGGTTCTGTGAGTTCGAGCCCCGCGTCGGGCTCTGGGCTGATGGCTCAGAGCCTGGAGCCTGCTTCCGATTCTGTGTCTCCCTCTCTCTCTGCCCCTCCCCCGTTCATGCTCTGTCTCTCTCTGTCCCAAAAATAAATAAACGTTAAAAAAATTTAAAAAAAAAAATCGCTTGCAAGCCAGATACAGGATAAAGGGTGCCATTTCCATAGAATATTAGGTCCAGCTCTGCACTTGGTTCTTGCCATTTCAGCAAATAACTGTACAGTTCCCAGTTTCTCCATATGCGGAATTAACATTATAATATTTAGCTTAGAATATTTTCAGATAGTATTACTAATATTATTTAAAAGAAGTTTAAAGGATTAGTTTTAAAAATTAAAACTAACATCTATGAAGCAACATACTACATAGTTGACTTTGATAAAGATACCAGTTATTTAATGAACCATTTGGAAATATGACAGCACATTCAAGCTCCATTGAAAACATGCAGGAAAGTTTTTGTTAAATCAGAAACTATAGATAGCTAGAAATTTTTGTGTCCTTACGTATACTATCTGTGTTTTTATTCGTTTGTTTTTACAATGAGTTGACCAGAAGTTACTTTTTGTCATTTGAGTTATGTTTGTCCTTCATTAGACCAAAATTAACTTTTTCCTCTTCTTCAGCCTCTATATGTTTCCTATTTTTAGCCTTCTATGGACAGGAAAACTGAAATTATTAGAATTATTTTTTAAATAACAATAGTTCATTTTTAGGTCACAGATGGAAGGCCTCCCTGAACACGATGCAAAGGATTGGTGAAATGTTTTAGATACTTAGCATGTTCTGGCACATTTCCGTACTTGTGACCATATTCTAGTTAAGGACCTTGATTAAGAAGCAATCGGGGTACCTGGCT
The DNA here is from genome assembly GCF_018350195.1 of Panthera tigris. Lineage (NCBI taxonomy): Eukaryota > Metazoa > Chordata > Mammalia > Carnivora > Felidae > Panthera > Panthera tigris. Next base: position 111,551,764 of record NC_056664.1, read on the forward strand.
GGCTCCGTCAGTTAAGCATCCAACTCTTGGTTTCAGCTCAGGTCATGACCTCACAGTTTCTGGGATCGAAACCTGCGTCAGGCTCCGTGCTGACGGTGTGGAGCTATTTAAGAGGGGGCACCTGGCTGGTTTAGTCAGGAGAACATGGAACTCTTGATCTTGGGGTTATGAGTTTGAGCCCCACATTGAGGGTAGAGTTTCCCTTAAGAAAAAGAAACAATTTAAGAGTAAATGAGGTGTTTCTGTATAGAAAATAACCCCAGTAGTACATATTTCCTTGTTACATACCTACTAAAGCCTTCATTTTTCTGGTCTGTTAGTTAGTGGTTGATACTGAGCCAGTCCTATCCTACAGCCCTATATTCTTTCCAAACCCTTGTATTGATTCTAGTATTCACACACTTTTTTGTTAACACCATAAGAAGTATGACCTAGAGCTCCACTTACATATGATTTATTTTCAAGGCCAACTGTAAAACAGTAGAAATTTCTTTTAACATTGTATCTCCATTCTTCCTAACTCCCACTGAGATATCATCTTGTCTGAGATAGACCACACCACTTAGCTGACTCCCACTTATTTGGAAAAATGTTATTTATAAAAAACACATTTGAATGGTAGATATTATATATAGTTCAAATCTTCTAAGTTCGTAGAATAATAGTTTGATGCACCATGTGGGTATACTGTTAATTTAATAATTTAATTGTTTTTTTCAGATAAACGTCTTAATTGCCTTTGACTTATGCTTGCTGTTGAATGTTGGCTGCAGTAATGAATTAACACTTTCCACTTATGGTTCATTCTGGTTCACTGAAGGGCACAGGTGATATTTCACTTGTGAGTCATGTTGTCTTTGTTTCTTTCGGTTACCTTGCATATGATTAATGTATATGCCTAGTATGTATGTTCTGCTGCTGGAGTTTGGAAGGAAGAGTGGATATTGAGACATATGGACATAGAGAAAATGAATGCTTGGGAAATCTATAATTGGATATAATTTAGAATCTTTCTGCTTTCCTTTCCATGTGAGAAAATTTTCTGTGTTTCTTGTAAGTCTATCCTCCTAAGCACCCTCACCTACAAACAGGTGAGAAACCAGAAACAGAAATAAAGGCTTGAGAGATCATTTAAATTCAGACTTTATATCTTAAGCATCAGTGAAACAGATAAATCTTCAGTAAGGAGAAACAGTGGAATGGAAGGAGGAGAGCAATGAAGAAGAAAGGGAGGGAAATGTCAGAGAAATGTAGAGGACCATAAAGACCAGAAAAGAATGCAACATGCATCTTTAATGTTTCAAATTCCAAATTTCAAATTCTAAAGTCAAATTTCAAATTAAAAAAAAACATTTATATACACATATTAATCCAAACTTTTCTTTTAGGAATAAAAATGATCAGTGACACGCTTAAAAGAAATGCTGAACAGATTCAGAGGACAGATTATCACAAAATAGCTCATTATTAAATAGCCAGAGAGGTCTGATCAGAGAGAGCTCACATTTTCATAACTAGTATCTGATGCAGGAAGGGGGACTTGGTGGTCTATCATAAGTTAGGAAACTTCAAAAAGACTATTTGAAAGACATGCTGATGTGATCCATTTAAATAAAGGTGGTCACAGTATTCATCTGTTTACCATCTGTAAAAGGGTCACAATGTCTGAGTAGGGTCATAAACATTAAAATCTTTTATTAGCTGGAATTTTAACTTTTGGATTATGTGACATGAAGTTCTTATAGGAGAGGCCAATATCTTTGTAAGAATTCACCACTATGAAACATTATCATGCCAACTCAGTATTGTTTCAAAAAGAATTGTGTAAGCAAAATAGTACTTAAAGTCATGTCTATACAGAGGGGAAAATACTCCTAATACCTGTGATAAAATACAAACAAAATTTTCTGACTTAAATAAAAATTTTCCTCTTGATCTACATTTTAAGGAAAGTATGGAATCGATGTTTTCTAATATAAGGATTGATAAACTTTAACTTAAAATCATGATCAGTTCTCATCAGAGAACCATAAACTGGATGAAACAGTCCTTTAAAAAAATGCCATAAGGTGAGATTACTGAAACCTTCCCAATTGCCCACATATGGAAGGCTCTGCTAAAAGGATTACCTCTGTTTCACTCAGGTCCTGCAGTTGACATATCAAACTTCATCTGCTAAGGAAGCGGCTCCCAAAGAGCTATCCTGTGGAAAGTCCCAAGTTGTGGGTGGTGATAAGTTTTGACTGTGCAGCCAGCATATGTCATGATAAATTTTAAACTCTCTAAGTAAAGAGAATGCACACTGTTCTCTTATCAAGATTAGGCTTGATTTCCCGCCCACTCTCTTCCTCAAACACATCTTGGAACAAACATAAGTAAATAGTTGACAAGTGAAATATCACCCGTGCCATTCAGTGAACCAGAATGAACCATAAGTAGAAAGTGTTAATTCATTACTGCAGTCACATTCCATCAGCGCAGAAAGGACCATGTCTCCCCACCCCTTATGATGTAGCCTTGAAGAACGCAACCTTCTATTTCCTGTGGGCAACAGGATAAGTCTAGGTGTTTCAGTGTAGGCCTAATGGGGACTTTTTAATGAGATTTTTTACATCTTCTTGTGCTTTCAATCATCTGCGCTTACCTAAATTATCTCTCTATTCAGCTCTTAATCCCTCTGTCATTCCTGTACTACTCACATGTCACTCTGCCATTCAGAGAAACTGTTTTCCTTACATAAAATTCACCAGAAGAAGGAGAGTTTGGTATCGCACTTGCCAAGTAGATTCCATGTGAAAGGTTCAGACAGATAAGAACCCCATATAGGGGACAGTCTGTGAAGGCTAAGCGGCAGGGCGGCACATCACACATTATAATCAGCCTCCAGAGGGGGGCAGTTGCCTGACCAGCCTGCTTGCACCGGATTTGATGTCCCTCCTACTTCAGCATGGGAAGCTCCAACACCAGCCTCCATTTAGTCACTCAAGCATATGCACTGGCTTCAAAAGCAAAGACAAAAGGGGCAGCTGTTTTTATTCACAGCAAGTGGGAAAAACACTCACTATGCAAAGAGATCTGGAACTTGGCAGTAAATGGCGAAGCCCACATGTTTCTGGCTCATCTACATGGGATTCTGAAGGTATTGTGGAAAGTTGGGGCTCCATGCAATTCACTAAAAATCACTCAGTTTCTAAAGGAGAATGTGTTCTTTCCAGGTGAATCCCCATGTAAGAAAGCATTGAGCTTCAAAATAATAAAAACATACAGACCAGCAAATTAGGGGATGGACATTTATATCATAAAGTATTTTTCCCTCAGTAAGTCATGGGGATGTAATGGACAGCATAGGGAATATAGTCAATGATATTGTAATAACGTTGTATGGTGACAGATGGTAACAAGACTTATCATGGGGATCATTTCATAATGTATAAAAATATTGAATCACTATGATGTACACCTGAAAGTTATAGGCTATTATATGTCAATTATACTTTAATAAAAAATAATTTCTCTCCTGGGAATTGAACTACAAGTTTGTTTTTGTAGTGATATAAAATGGAATTCAAATTAAGAATGAAGTTTCAGGAATACACCAATTCCGTAAAATTGGTTACACCTGCAATCTGATAGCTTCAACAGCAATAAGGGAGAAAAAAAAGCTGTGTGTCTGCTTGAACTTTTGTGTTTGCATGAATTTGTTGAATATATTTTACATATTTTTTAAATGTCAAACAGCAGTTAACAGCCTAACAACTTGTAGTGGAGATTTCTTAGCACTGGATTTCTCAAACATTGGCTCCTGGACCAGGAGCATCAGCAGCACCGAGGATCTTGTTAAAAATGCAAATTGTCAGATCCCACCTAGACTCCCCAATCAGAAACTGTGTGATGGATGGGGCCCTACACTCTGTTTCAACAACTCCCACAAGTGATTCTGATGCACGCTAACTTTGACAACCTCTGCCTTAGCAAAAGCAAAGTTCCCATTATACATTATCTTGAAACATTTAGAGAGAAAGTAAATACAAATCTCATAGAACATATAAAGGACCGATTAAGGAAAATACAGAATGAAAATCTGGCAAATTTAATCATTGCGATAGTTTCTTCTAGCCAAGAGGATGAAAATACAAATTCTTTAGTTTGACACACAAAGTTCTTCACAATATGTTCCCCATCTATGTCTCCAGCCTCATTCATTAGTCTGTCACTTAACCAATATTTACTGAGTGTGTGCTACATCTGGTCACAAGCAAGTAAGTGGAGAAGGACAAATATTTATCTCTAATGGCCATAATTCCAAAGGAGCTAAGACCCAGCTCCCTGTCCCATTCCCTACTCTTTGGTGATTCTGAAACTTAAATGTGCTTTTTCTTATTCTAAAATTTTATTCTACTCTCCTTATTCCTTCATCAAACAGACTCTTAACCATTCTGTAAACTCCAGCTCAAATAGGTGAAGTCTCTCCAGACTTCCTCAGGTAAGGCTGTTTATTTTTTGTTTTGGGCTCTCACAGAAATGTGTTTTCCCCCTTACCTTACCTTACCTTACCTTACCTTACCTTACCTTACCTTACTTCCCCTCCACTCCCCTAACCTCCCCTTCCGTCCTCCTCTCCCCTTCTCTCCTTTCCCTTTCTCTTCCCTTCCCTTCCCTTCTTTCCCTTCTTTCCTTCTTCCTTCCTCCCTCCCTCCCTTCCTCCCTTTCTTCCCATTTACAGGCTTAAAATCCTCTAAGTTGGGGGCTTCTAAAGATGAGATACTGTCAAATTAAGTAATTAGGGGGATGTTTCTCATATGTCACACAAGTGACTTGAAGTAAAGATGTGGCAGGCTCCTGTAGAGACATGAGCAACCTAAAAAAAGTTCTGCTAATTTGAGTCCCTGTAGAGAGGTAAAGGATTCTACCCTAAACTAAAAGGCAGAAAATAATTATTATTAGTAAAGATATATTAAATACGAAATGTGAGTCTTTAATGGGGTGATTTCTCGAAGACTGATCCATTTGTCATTCAAAACTGAATACCGAAAGTGTGTAAACCATATTATATATGAAATTATTTGTCAGAAGTTTTACAAAGCAAATCCATCTGGACATGATACAAATTTGGAAAATTGAAGCTGGAAGAGATTTTAGAGATTTTTCTGGTTAACCCACTTTGGAAGTGAGGTGACTTCAAGAAAGGCTGTCTTCTCCTATTAAAAAAAACAAACTTAAAATCTGGGAGAAAATACTCTAAATCAAGATGATATTAAGATTTCAATATTCATGTTGATTATGTGTTAACCTCATAGATCCTATTCCAATATTCCAGGGTCTATTTGACCCCATCATACGCAGGATTCCACAAAGACAAAGCATACTTCCAACCCAAACCATCTTCCAGTCATATCTACTCATGGTAGGTGTTGGTTAATAGCATGGACATTGGACAGGTCTGGGTGCAAATCATAGCTCTGACACTGACCACTGTGTGCATTTGTTAAATAATTGAATATCCTGTAACCTTAGCATTCTCATCTTAATGGCAATACCAATAGACAATTTTTTGAAATAATGTATGAAAAGTGATTATCATTGTGCCTAGCACAAGATCAAATGCACAATGAATAAAGCTCCTATATGCACTATATTTATAAAAGCTCCTAATCCTAAGAATTCTTCATTTTAATGAAATTAAGACTAGAAAAAAACATGAGACACTCGACTGCAACCCCTTCATTTTATGAACAAGGCAAATGATGATTCAGAAAGTTAAAGTACTTTGAGTTCTGTTTTCAGCAGGCCAGAAATTTCTTCATTATACCTTGATGTCTATGATACTTATTTATTGCCACTGTATCAATTTCCTAGAAATTTAGTAGCTTAAAACAATGCACATTTATCTCATAATTTCTATGGGAAAGAACACAGCTTGGCTGTGTCCTCTGCTTCGGAGTTTCTCAAGGGTGAAAATCAAGGCTTTGGACAGAGCTTTGGTCTCATCTGAGGATTGGCTGGGGAAGGATTCACTTCCAAGTTCAGTGAGGTTGTTGGCAGAATTAAGTTCTGTGTGGCTACAGGACTGAGGGCTTCTGTTTCTTGCTTGTGATCAGTCAGAGGCCTGTATCAGCTCCTAGACACTACCTGCAATTAATTCATTGTCTTGTGGCCCTCTTGTTACAGACCAAATGTTTGTATCTCCTCATAATTCATATGATGAAATCCTAACACCTAGTGTAATGGTATTAGGAGGTGGGGCTTTGGGGGAGTAATTAAGTCACACAGTTGGAGTCCTAGTGAATGGATTTAGTGCCCTTATAAGAAGAAATATGAGGCCTTGCTGTCCCTCTCTATGCCCTCAGGCATGTGAGAATATGAAAGTACAACAAGAAACTGGCAGTCTGCAACCCAGAAGAGGGCTTTCACCAGAACCCAACCATGCTGCCAACTTAACCTAGGACTTTGAATCTCCAGAACTGTGAGAAAAAATTATCTGTTGTGTATAACACCTCAGTCTATGATATTTGTCTATAGCAGCTCAAATTGACTAAGATAGCTCCTAACATAGGCAGCCTACAACATGGCTGCTTGCCTCTTGAAACTAACAAGCAAGAGACTCCTGTGAGACAGGACTTACAATCTTATGTAGGTAACCACAGACATGTAATCATATACACCCCATCACCTTTGCTGTATTCTCTTGGTTAGAAGCAAGCCACAGGTCATGCCCACACTCAAAACTATGCAAAGCCATGAACATCAGGAGGCGGGGTCTTGGGGGTTGACCCTAAAGTCCATCTGCTACAGTATCTTATAGAAATTCCATTCGGGGCGCCTGGGTGGCTTAGTCGGTTAAGCGTCCGACTTCAGCCAGGTCACGATCTCACGGTCCGTGAGTTCGAGCCCCGCGTCAGGCTCTGGGCTGATGGCTCAGAGCCTGGAGCCTGTTTCCGATTCTGTGTCTCCCTCTCTCTCTGTCCCTCCCCCGTTCATGCTCTGTCTCTCTCTGTCCCAAAAATAAAATAAACGTTGAAAAAAAAAATTAAAAAAAAAAAAAGAAATTCCATTCATTCAGTAATCCTGCCCCTTTATCACTCATTAACTCTTCTTCTTTTCTTGCTTCTAGCAGTCAGTTGACCATTATTCTTTTGGAACACAGTTTACTAAACAACTTTATTCATCACAGGTCAATTTTCCTCTACTCTGAGTGTGAGTATCCTCTTGATACAAAACATTCCTAAGGTCTCCAATTTAACATTAATGGTTTTCGGTTAATGTTTTTTTCTTCCTTTTCTTCTGTTTTCAAACTGTTAGCAAAAATAACAATATAGCCAAGTGTTATTCTCTTACCACATTCAGTGTTGTGCCTTAACAGAGTTTCCATTTATACCCTTCTACTCCGTTTTTAACATTGAATGCATCTCTTTGAGCCACACCTCCTTCTGTTTCCTCAGGTCTTTTTAACCTTAAGAGAATTTTTTTCCTGTCCCTTTTCTCTTCAGTTGAGCTCTTCCTACCTGTTCTTCCTCTGTGGTGCATCTCAGGGTGAGCCTTTATCCCTTTTGCCACCGTGCCAAGCGTGTCTCATCTGGTTGGTTCTAACCACTTTCTCTGGAACATACTGACTGCGCTTCCTTTCTCTCCTATTCTTTTGTTCTACACATTTCAGTCATATTTTCCCCTCAAGCACTGTGTTAATATTGTCACATTGACTTGTTATTTCAGAATCAAATATTTAAGACCCCTTATCCATTCTTCCCACTCTACTCTCTTAACTTCCCACTATGCCTGGAGAAGGTGTTTAAATGACAGGAAGGAAGGAAATAAGAAAAAAGAAAAGGATGCAAGAAAGGCAGAAGGTTAAGTTGTAACTTTTTTTGAAGTTTTCATTTTAATTCCAGTTGGTTCACATACAGTGTTATATTGGTTTCAGGTGTATAATATATAGTATTATATACTATGAACAAGGCAACACTTCCATACATTCATACAAGTTCAACTTCCATACAAGTTCAACACTTCCATACATCACCCTGTGCTCATCACGAGCGCACTCCTTAAACCCCATCACCTATTTCACCCACCGCCCACCAACGTCCCCTCTGGTAACCATCAATTTGTTCTCTATAGTAAAGAGTTTGTTTCTTGGTTTGTCTCTTTTTTCTTTGTTAATTTGTTTTGTTTCTTAAGTTCCACATGTGAGTAAAATCATATGGTACTTGTCTTTCTCTGACGGACTTATTTTGCTTAGCATTACATTCTCTAGCTCCATCAATGTTGTTGCAAATGACAAGATTTAATTCTTTTTATAGCTGAATAATATTCTAGTGTGTGTGTGTGTGTGTGTAGTTAGATGCATGAGAGAGAGAGAGAGAGAGAGAGAGAGAGAGAGAGAGAGAGATCACATCTTCTTTATCCATTTATCAGTCAGTGGACATAGGTTGCTTCCATAATTTGGCTATTGTAAATAATGCTACTATAAACATAGGGATGCATGTATCCCTTTGAATTAGTGTTCCTGTATTCTTTGAGTAAATACCCAGTAGTGTGATTGCTGGATCATAAGGTAGTTCTATTTTTAACTTTTTGAGGATACTTTATACTGTTTTCCACAGTGGTTACATCAGTTTGCATTCCCACCAACAGTGCAAGAAGGTTTTCCTTTCTCTACATTCTCACTAAAACCTTTTGTTTCTTGTGTGTTGATTTTAGCCATTCTGACAAATGTGAGGTGATATCTCATTGTAGGTTTGATATGATTTCCCTGATGATATGTGATGATGAGCATCTTTTCATGTGTCTGTAGGCCATCTATGTGTCTTCTTTGGAGAGACATATATTAATGTCTTTCTGCCTATTTTTTAGTTGGATTATTCATTTTTGGGGTGTTGAGTTTTATAAGTTCTTTATATATTTTGGATACCAACCCTTTATCAGATATGTCATTTGCAAGTATTTTCTCCCATTGCATTTCAGTTTTGTTGATTGTTTCTTGTGTTGGGCAAAAGCTTTTTATTTTGATGTAGACCCAATGATTTACTTTTGCTTTTGTTTCCCTTGCCCCAGGAGACATATCTAGAAAGAAGTTGTTATGGCCAATGCCAAAGAAGTTATTGCCTGTGTTCTCTTATAGGATTTTTATGATTTCAGGTCTCACATTTAGGCCTTTAATGCATTTTAAATTTACTATTGTGTATGGTGTAAAAAAGTGGTCCCGTTTCATTCTTTTGCATGTTGCAGTCCAATTTTCCCAACCCCATTTGTTGAAGAGGCTGTCTTTTTCCACTGAATATTCTCTCCTGCTTTTTTAAAGATGAATTGACCAATATCATTGTCAATTATTGACCACAATTATATGTGGGTTCATTTCTGGGTTTTCTCTTCTGTTCTGTTGATCTATGTGTCTATTTTTGTGTTGGTACCATACTGTTTTGATTACTACAGCTTGGTAATATAACTTAAAGTCTGGAACTGTGATGCCTCCAGCGTTGTTTTCCCTTTTCAGGATTGCTTTGGCTATCTGGGGTCTTTTGTGGTTCCATAAAAATTTTAGTATTCTTTGTTCCAGTTCTATGAAAAATGCTGTGGGTGTCTTGATAGGGATTTCATTAAATGTGTAGACTGCTTTGGGTAATATAGACATTTTAACAATATTTGTTCTTCCAATCCATGAGTATGGAATGTCTTACCATTTCTTTGTGTCATCTTCAATTTTTTCATCAGTGTTTATAGTTTTCAGGGTATAAGTCTTTCACCTCTTGGTTAGGTTTATTCCTAGGTATCTTATTATTTTGGTGCAGTTATAAATAGGAATGTTTTCTTAATTTCTTTTTCTGCTGCTTCATTATTGATGTATAGAAATGCAACAGATTTTTGCATGTTGATTTCGCATCCTATTACTTCATAAGTTTGCTTACCAGTTCTAATAGTTTTTTGGTGGACTCTTTCAGGTTTTCTATATACAGTATTATGTCATCTTCAAATAGTGAAAGTTTTACTTCTTCCTTACCAATTTGGATACTTTTTACTTCTTTCTGTTTTCTGATTGCTGTAGCTAGGATTTCCAGTACTATGTTAAATAAAAGTGGTGAGAGTGGATATCTTTGTCTTGTTTCTGACCTTAGCTCTCAGTTGTTCCCCATTAAGGTCAATGTTAGCTGTGGGTTTCTCATATATGGCCTTTATTATGTCAAGTTATGTTCCCTCTAAACCTACTTTGTTGAGGGTTTTATCATGAATGGATGTCGTACATTGTCATTTTTTTTTCTGCATCTGTTGAAACTGTCATATAGTTTTTAACCTTTCTCCTATTGATGTGGTGTATCACATTGACTGATTTGCAAATATTGAACCACCTTTAAGTTCTAACTTTTTATATTTCCTTTCAAGTTCCCCCCTTTTCAAATTGCACAATAGGAAACATTATTTTTTTTCCAAGCATGGAATTAGGCTTGTCTTTACCTCTGTATTTTCTTAATGCTGCATTCAGATTGTCCAAAAATCCTGGATCACTTCTACCAAAAGGTCTCCAGAAATCACCTCTCCACCCAAACTGCCCAGGTAATGACCTCCACCTTCATCACCACATTCCTGGACCCCTTCAACTTAATTTCAATCTCTCCCCACTGCTCTCAGTCTGTCTTCTTCCCAATCAGCACAAAAGACTGCTGCCAAAACCAGCTTTATTGTCTTCCAGTCCCCAAACCCTGTATTTGCTCCCTGCACTCTTTCATAAAATCCAAATTCTTCACAGTGATGTTTCTGGCCCCTGTCAGATGAGTGCCTCCACTGGCAAGTGGGAAAACTAAAGTCCATAGCCTCTTACGTTGTTTCCACCTCTGTACCTAATTTTCAGGTTGCATAGCTACTGCCTCTGGTGTCACTTTACAACTTTACATTTCTCTTTTTTATTCTGCATTATCCAAGATTACTTTTTATTTATACCCTTTCAGGAAGGCCACCATAACCAAACAAGAATGGAGAAAAGTCATACTCCCAGCATTATCCTTAGAAAACATTAACCTATTTGATTATTCAACTCTAAGATATTCTTCCCATTGGTAACAGGTGACACCTCCCTCCTGCCACTTCCTCTTACAACATAGAACAACACAGTCAGGTAACACACAATGGGAAAAGCACATGGTAACAAATTCAAATGTACATTCTAGCTTCTCTCTCTCTTTTTTAAATGTTTTATTTATTTTTGAGAGAGAGAGAGAGAGAGACAGAGTGCAAGCAAGGGAGGGGCAAAGAGTGAGGGAGACACAGAATCCAAAGCAGGATCCAGGCTCTGAGCTGTCAGCACATAGCCTGACGTGGGGCTCAAACCCATGAACTATGAGATCATGACCTGAGCTGAAGTTGGACGCTCAACTGACTGAGCCACTCAGGCGCCCCTAGCTACTCTTTTGAATATATATTTTGAAATAATCAGATTACTGCTTTCTGACTTCTTCCCTATATCTGGTACACTATAATTGCCCTATAATCATCAGATGATCAAAATTCAGTTCATTATATTTTGATACTTAAAGGTATAGGATAAAAATCTGGAATGTTACATTTGGATAAAACTGTGTATTTAGCTATCTTTCACTGAAGAGACCTAAAACTACCTCTGTTATAAAATGTACTACTCCTATTACTGATACATTTTGACTTTCCTTGAAATACCAATTTTACTCCTATTGTAACTAGAAAGTTCTAATTCACTAATGCATCACAGATGTCATATTCCATTCTGGCTTTACTTTTTCATATTTCATGAGACATAAATGCAGGGTAGAAGGAATAAGCAAGTATCTTTGCTATTTTTCTCAGTTTATGCAAATGATTTCAAGATTTGTAGGTGACATAACAGTCATCGAGTTGAAATATTCATATTCTCATGAAGGTACTATTTGCCTCTACCCCACATCATAGTCTAAAAATAAACATAAAGCTAAGTGAGGTAAGTGGGCCTGAAATCAAGTAATTTTTAAAAACTAATGTGGTTGTTTTTCTTATAGACACTAATATGTTTTTTATGATTATGATGGAGGCTTTTGGAACCCCACTATTAATACATTGTAATCACTATGAAAATGTCAGTGACGTGTTTGGTGCTGGCTACAGTGTTAACACAAGAGAAACCATGCATTTCATATGGAAACCATAATTTCTTTATGATTTTAAATACACAGCCTATTCATTGGAACAATTAGTATAATTTGAACACTTTACAATAAGCAGACCACATCACAATGCTGATGTTAGTGAATCATGAGCTAGCCTGTACTTTACCCTGATATACACTGTACATCTCTCTCAAATCATGCTATTAGAAAAGTATTTATTTGCAAATCTCCTAAGTCAGGACAGAGTCATTTTGCATACAAATTTCCTGCCCTCACAGGTATATTTCAGGTTGAAGATAAATAATTTAAGGTGATGTGACAAGGAGGATGACAGAAAAAAAGTCCAGGTAATAGAGGAACTCAGATGAGGAACACTTAATACAGCCTGGGGAGATTAGGAAAGCAGGGGCAGAGGTGAGGTACCCTGACTCAGTTTTGAAGGATGCGAGGAAGTTACCCAGGAATAGCAGGGGAAGGAAATAGGGCAAGGCCAGACATTTGTGTGACTGGAGCCTATGGGGTGCACTGAGGGAGGCATGCCAGGGGAGACCAAAAAGGTCCACAGATGCTGGATGTGGGCGCATGAATCTGCCATTCCTTAGAACCTCTGTTAATTACACACTTCCTATCTAAGGACCCACACCCTAAGAATCCAAGGAGACCTGGTGTGAAAAATAAAGTCCCTCAAGTTGTATGTGTTTTAGTTCTATCTACTTGCTTGTAAACTGTAAAAAGAATAAAAGCACATTTTAAAAACAATTTTAAGGCATTTTTAGAAAGGGAAAACGAAATACCATTGCCATAAAATCAGTAACCCAAACCAATTACCGTAAAAATGTTCATCTCATAAACACCATTCCGTCAAATGTTTTAGGCATTTGCTTAAAAGCACTATGTTTGCATATATGAACACGTAATATATGGCATGTAGTTAAAACAAGTATATGTGTCTATATATTTTTACTGAGCATTATCTTTAGCAAAAAATAATGGAGTGTTCTGCACACTCGCATCCACGAATCTGCTGTCCTGGCACATATGGCGAATAGGAATAGTAGTTGAGACTCACTCATGCAATCGTTTTAATGAAACCATCACAATCAGGCACTCTGCAAAGCAGTATTCTATTCCTCTGTCCATTAAATGCATCCCCCATTCCTTTCAACTCTGAATAAATTGCATAGGCCATGTTATTTACCAATTGGAACTGGCAGCATTAAATTAGCACAGTCTGATTACTAGACTTTTGCCCAGTGAACTTTATGTTCCCCCATTGAATCCGTTTATTGTTGCTGTCCCTACTTTGGAACATGACTTCTCTAGAAAGCATTTCTTCATTCAGCCTCTGTGCTGCAAACAGACAACAGCTTGAATCCAGCAGCTGCTCTTGAACAAAACAGGTAGAGAGGCAAGAAAGGCTGCTGAATCCATGACAATAAGCACATCATGACATAATTACAGTAAATCTCCAGAGTGACCTGCACACATTCAATGCCATATGGTTATTTTTGGTGCTGGAAACGTGTAGCCGGGAGCCATAGTTTAATCTAGCCACTTTCCACAGTATTCCTGCTAGCATGAAATTGATTTTTTATCCAGAAAATTAACATGAATATTTATTGACAGAGGTGAAGACTATATTTGCACAGTCAGCTAAGTGTGCCGGTAGATTTAATAAAAATATTTGCATTTTGTTTTACCTGAAATGTATGAATAGGTGAGTAGGAATAGGTGAATAAAAGTTTTGTTTTCTTTTTTCTTTTTTTTTTTTTTTTGTTTGTAAGGTTGGGTGTTTTTGTTTGCTTGTTTTACAGTAGCATTACTTTTGTATTATGCAATATAAACCTTTCAACCTCCTCTACCTCCCTCTTTCTGGCACAGTGTTTTTTTCAGTGGTGCTTGAAAAGACTGTTCTCTCTTTCCCTTAACATCGTCATTTGACTTTGACTCAGCTACTGCTACGGTAGCCTTCCCAGGAAAAACAGATTGTCAATAAGGACAATACTTTTTTGGTCCATCTGAAATTAATAAACTGTCCTCTCTGCCCCGGCTTCTCAAAATAATTTATTCTACAGAAGATTTAGATACGTACATATATGTCAGGAAAATGGACCAGCCCAGAATCTCAGCTTCCTAAACTCACTGAGAGATTTCCCAAGGCAAATCAAGTCTTACCTGGACGGTGGAATGAATCTCAGATAAATGTGAACATTCCATCACTCACTTGGAAAGCATTTTCCAGGCAATCCCACTCATTGATTTGATTTTTGAGAGCTTTAAGAGGTCTAAATATTGTTCTGTACATTCACCAAGTATGATAGTCCCATCTTGATAACAGTGGACTAAATAACCAAATCCTAAACTGTGTGTATCCTAAAGCGAGAGTCCTGCAGGATTCTGGGCAAACTGTCTTGTGACTTGAGAGCGCTTTTAGTTTCAGAAGACTATGATGCATTAAAAATACTTTATTTTAGGGGCGCCTGGGTGGCTCAGTCGGTTAAGCGGCCAACTTCAGCTCAGGTCACGATCTCACGGTCCGTGAGTTCGAGCCCCGCGTCAGGCTCTGGGCTGATGGCTCAGAGCCTGGAGCCTGCTTCCGATTCTGTGTCTCCCTCTCTCTCTGCCCCTCCCCCGTTCATGCTCTGTCTCTCTCTGTCTCAAAAATAAATAAAACGTTAAAAAAAATTTAAAAAAAATACTTTATTTTAAAATCACATTAAAAGAAAAAGAAAATGGAAAGCCAATTCTGCTTAAGTGGGAGGGTTCAAAGAATACATAGGTTAGTCTAGGAGTGGTGGCTAAATACAAACTAATCTCACTTCAGTTTATCCATGTCCTGCATCTGGCCACGAGCTACCTCTTGTGAACTGAGGCCTGTGGGATTGAAAATATAGCCTAGATTTGCTGTATTTGGGGAAAGATAATTGGGATTCTCGTCTCCTTCTTGATAGTGTTATAGAGCAAGCCTTTCTTATGTCATCATGGGAAGCCAAATATATCCCCAGTAGCGAAACAAACACTGTCTCTTTCTACCGCCCAACAACCTAAATTGCTGAAACTCAACACACGTTTAGGTCCCATCTTGAGAATCAAAGCAAAGGACATTGTGTCAAGGAATATATATATATATATATATATATATATACACAAAACATAAAAGTTTCCAGGAAAATAACTAGCGGTGATTATATAGGTCAAGAAGATTGAAATAAAACAGTTTAGGGAATTTGTTCAACAGCTGGCACAACCAGAACTTATTTAGGACATTGTTATTTGTTTGCCACTTTTATGAATGTGGGTTCCAAAGCTCATTCGGGACTTACTAAGTACTTCCGTAAACAAAGAAGGCTAAAAAAAAATGGCATCTTTCCTATTGACTCACTCACTGCACGACCTTCAGAGAGTTATTTTCACATTGCCTCTGTCACCTCCATTAACTAGAAATCATAATGTTAATCAGTTTTCTCCCAGGGTTTTCTTAAGTCTGGAAAAACTTTTTAACATTAAAGTGCACAATAACCGCTGAAGGTCTCACGGTAAGAACACATAACCTGAGTTTCTGCAGAATCCCTGGGCCTTAAAGTGGCCAAAACAAATCAACTAACTGTTCAGAATGCAAAGGTAACCTGGTCAGAGGCAAAAAAAAAAAAAAAAAAAAGACAAAAAATAGTGGCAGAAATGAGGTGTAGAAGTCAAAATAAGAATAAGGAAATGTTTTGTGAAGTATAATTAAATTAACTAGATGATAGTGTTTCTGACTCAATCCTTGGTTGCTCAACAAGTTTTTAACCTCATGGCTCATTAACCACCTAATACCTAACTTAGATCCTGAGTTTCGGCGCTTCATTTGTTCCATCATAGGAAATATTTATTTTTTTATGTTGAAGCTGTAAGTACACGTATGTGTCTTTGTTACACTAGAGCTCTCCTAGGTAAGAAACACTATGACACTTTAATACTCTGCCTCAGCAATGCTTTTATGAACTCCAGCAAAACCTAATGCAGAATTTCAGGCCTGCAAAATAAATGTAGGTTAACAAGCATTTGTTATTTATAGCACCTAAAGCTCACTTTTCCTACCTATATTGTTTCTACCTTCAGTTGCTAAATTTGTTGTTCCTATAAGGCATACAGATAGTTCTACTGCTATGATGCACTAGCAGAAATCAGTAAAATATTTCTCGAAATACTTCTAGGAAGAACCCAGGTCTTATTTCCATCCTCCTGCCCTTAAAATTCCTGTATCTCACACACTTGGCAGCACATGGACTTGTAACCCATCTCTGCAGCTGGTCTATGTAAATGAGCTAGAAATGATGTGTGTATGTCTTATAGTCACCAGCCTGAGTTTGGTGGGGTTGTGTCATTTCTGACTTGATTAAGAGTACAGCTGTGACCAAGCAGGTGATGAAACATGGAGCAAATACACAGAGACAGATGGATTAAGACTGTCATAATTGTAGTTTTACTTGATTATAATTTTCACAGGCTCCAGGTGATTTCTATTTCTTTACGGCTTCACTCGTCTCGGGAAGTCCCAGTGGACCTTGAAACAGAAGACAGAGACACATCCTGCTTTTTGTCTAGGCCCATTTGCAGAGTGGGCACTTCAGAGAGTTGTGCTATGAAAAAGCAATTAGCTTCTTGAGTCTAGGGTGCCATTTAGAATATCTAAGCTACTGCGCTTCATCATAAAATTGACCTTTTTAATTTTTTATGTTGGAAATTTCTACTAAAAGTGTTAGCATGAAAAAAAGTACAGCTCCAAGGAAAATATGAAAGGCACGGGAAGGAGTCATGAAAGGTGGTGCTACCCTGAAGGAAAGTTGAAATCATCTCTACTTGGATATAATAAATACCATGTCACGAAGTACCCTGTGCTTAATTTTTAAATAATTGCTATCATTAGGTAACATAACAATGACATAGCAACACCAGATCTGAGTAAGAAGTGGACAGGCAGTGTATCTTAGATTTACAGCCAACTTATAATCGTGCAGGATAATTGCTTTGCTCTCTGGAAAAGAGGTCCTTTTCTCATTACTTTTGACTGTCATTCCTATGCTCTAATCATATTAATGTGACCGTAATTTATGTACTGTATTTTTCCAAGCTGTATTAGATTTGCCATTTTAATTTCCTTGTCCAACTCCAGTGTTTCAGCAAAGAAAGAAAGAAAGAAAGAAAGAAAGAAAGAAAGAAAGAAAGAAAAGAAAGATAAGTCATTGTCGATAGGAAAAAGAAAGGGAATTTATTTAGGAACAAGAGAATTACCACAGAAGGTCATCAGGGTCATCCATGCAGGCCACAGTTCTGTCACCACCAGTAACAACACAGAATGCTTTCCAGTGGGATAAAGGTTGAGAGTTAAGTTACCTATGTTGCAGCCCTCATAACTCCACTTATTAACTGTATGACCTTGGGCAATTTTTTTAACCTTTTGGAGCTTCAGCATCTCTATCTGTAAAATGGGAAAGCAATCTAGTTAACTGTAGTTGTAGATCTATTCCAAAGCTCACTGGCTTAAAGCAGCAATTTACTAATTATCTCTCAGGGTTCTGTAGGGTAGCTGGTCTCAATTAGGTGGTTCTGACTAGCGGAGCTCAGCTGGGTGATGGTTGGGCTGGGGGCTGGTGTCGTCTGGACTGGACATCCAAGATGGCCCTTCCACACACATAGCAGTTGATGCTATCAGCCACCGGGGTCTCAGCTGGGAGATAAGCCAGAGTGCCTATTCACAGCCTCTCCATGTACCTTGGATTACTTACAGCATGGTAGCTTAGTTGGGAGGAGGAGAAGATCCTTGGAGAGTGCCTTCCTAGAGACCCAAGGAGAAGATCCAAGACTTTTATGACCTAGACTTTGTAATCCCAGATTCATGAAGTGAAGAATTAACAACCTGATGGAGGCAGTGGCAAGATCACATTGTAGAAGAGCACTGTGGAATTAGAAAGGTAATTGCAATTATATTTGGAAAAAATCTGCTGTACCCTAATGACTATATCTGCTTGATAAGGTTCGGGGGAGGATTATGAGTTAGTAACCCTAGGCAAATATTTAGAACAGTGCCTGAAATATTTTAAGCTCTGAAAAATGTTGGATATGAATATTGTCTTCCAAAGCTGGAATACTCTGCACTATTTCCTGATCTCATCATCCTCTCTGTTATTTGTGAGTGTGATTTTTTTTTAACATTTCAAAATTAACATTTGTAACCTGTACCCACTCTTGCAGACAGGGGAAAAGAAACATTTACTGATTTTTGAAGTTGAGTAAATATGTAAGTATTTACTTTGCAGATATTTTCCATAATTTATAAGTTGTGGAATTTTTTTTTCTCTAAGGAGCAGCTTTCCACATACTGAGTCTGAGAACATTCCTTCTGTGTCCTTTCACCAGTATTTCATGGTCTCTATCTATGAGGACTTGTTATGGCATGTGGAATCTCTGGTTAATAATGGGTCAATTCCAGTGATGTATAAAGTTTTACATAAGTGATGAAAAGATAATATTTAAAAAAATTAAAACAGCTCTCAGACCAAAGCATAGTATTTTTATCTTGAACTTCACATTGCTGGAAAGAGATCTCAACTTAATATGCAAAATCGTATTCTTAGAACCAAAAGTGCTGCAAAAAAATAATAAAGATGAACAATGTCATAGAAGTACAGTTTTATTGGTATTATATCTTATATAGAGAAGTAAATTAAGTTTTCTTTTCTTTTTCTTGCACTGTACTAGTTAAGTAAGATTTAGAATCTAGCAGAATTCTTTGTTCATAGCAAATACTAAAAGAAATACGTGTTTATAAAGATGATTTATTGATATATTTTTAATTTCACATTTTGATGACTTTCAACACACCTCATTACTAATATTCAGAATAACCTATTTTCACTCTTTAAGTGAGTGACTCTAATCATTGTTCTACAGATGAACATTATGGGAATTAGATGAAAAATCAGGCAAAATCATGGATGTCACAAGGGAAAATAATCCATGCATTAAATACTTTAATAGGATCTCACCAAGATGTGGGAAGGAACATTTAAAAAATATGCTTCCCTCTGACTTGATTAGTATAACTTTTTTTCACTTGGAATCTCATTAATAAAAACCCAAGGTGTTGAGTTTCATAAGTAACTCTCTGCCAAAAGCAAGAAGTTCATCACAACTGAGAAATTAAATTATAGTCACAAGGTGGAGGACATTATGTCCCAAACACAGTCAGCCCCTTGTGAATGTCAGATAACTGACATGGGCCTCAGTTTGCAATGAATAGCATAATTTTATTTTCACCAGGCTTCTTCAAAGATGAACTAATAATTAAAATAACTGAGAGAAGCCACCACTGACCAAAGATGTGGAAGTGTGCTCCCCAAAACAATTATAAGTAGTCAGTTCAGTGATGCACCTAAAGGCTGGCTTACAGGCATTTAGAACAAGTGAAACATAAAACATCTGACAGAAACTAAACTAAGACAGAGAAATACACCTAAAATAACTGGGTGCCTTAACACAGAAGCTCATTTTCCAACCTTGGACAACAGAATATTAAGGTGATCTCCTTGGATTCTGAGAAAAAGGAGTATACTCAATCAGACTCTTCCTGTACAAATAATCTCTTTCCTGATATGTAGATACTAAAATGAGAACATTTTAAAATAATACTTTAGAATTTTGAAACTGCGGAGACAAAGTCCTGTAAAGCCTTCAAATCTAAGTTTATTGTAATTGTATTTATTCATGGAGTATTATCATCTAGAATTAGCATACAAAAAAAACCCATGATTGACAAAACTAAGGATATAAACATCAGCAAACTGGGCCACATGTGTATGAAAAATGGGCCACAAGTCTGGAGTTTCATTTCTTTTTTAAGTTTTATCTTTTTTCATTGTTTGATGAGTTCTGTTGCAATATTAAAACTGTAAGAAAAGACATTAAACCATGTGATCTTATGCACTCTTTTTTTAAAATTTTTTTTAATGTTTTATTTTATTTTTGAGACAGAGAGCGACATAGCATGAACAGGGGAGGGTCAGAGAGAGAGGGAGACACAGAATCTGAAACAGGCACCAGGCTCTGAGCTGTCAGCACAGAGCCCGATGCGGGGCTCGAACTCACAACCCTGATCCGAAGTCATGACCTGAGTGGAAGTCAGACACTTAACCAACTGAGCCACCCAGGCACCCCTTATGCACACTTTCTTAGGGACAATTCATTGACCATGATTTTCTTTGAACTTCTCAACTCAAACATCTGTCCATATGAATTTTATACATATTGTCAAATAATACACAGATTAGTTATGTGCATATTTATTTACTGTTTGCTCTTGGCTACTAAAAATATGACATATCTTTATAAAATTTAAACAACATGACATAGTATAATAAAAAAAATAAACTGAAAGCAACTAAAAGAAGCAGAGAAGTAAAGAGATATAATAGGTTAACTGGGATTTATTACATACAGAATTGATTTAATAATAATCTCTCAGGGGAAAAATAATAACAAATATAACTAAAAATTGTCTGTTCCTAGTCGGCAGTAACATACATTTATATATATTGCTATTCTTTGTGCCATTACCACAATTTTTTTTTGTATTTTTCACATTAAGAAACTAGAATCTAGAAACTTTGAAATTGGTTTGGCTATCATCAGTTCTGTCATGAGAACCAATCATTTGCTTTTTATATTTATGAGGATTATTTCATAACTCAATAGAATATATCTTAATAAAGACATCGCAAATTTTTAGGATAGTTTAGGAATGGATTATCTATGTACTTTTATCCTAGATTGGGCTAGGGATTTGTGCTAACCTCTGGAACTAGAGTGAGCCCACATAGGACAGTAACAGAGATACTTTAAAATTGGGTTACATTTAACTGACAGTTATAAAAAAATGTAAATACTGCTATACATATATATATTTGCCTATATACCAAACATACATGATGAAAATGGCATAAAATATCAAAATCAGATGCACGAAACATTCTGAACTACTTTAGAATCCTTTCTGAATATTGAACATTTATTTTCTGTATGGATAAATATATCATATTTTGAATTTCATGTAAATTTCCCCCTTATAAATCATAGATCTAAAATTTCATCATTTTGGAGTATGACATATTTGCACTTAAATGTACAAGGACAAACAACAAAAGACCATTCTCATATTTATTTGAATGATTAGTAAACATTGTGGATGGTCTTCATGAATTTCATATCTGGCAAACATAAGAAACCAGCAAATTCTTGCCAACATTGTTTTCATTTTCTTTCACAATGGGGCTTCTTTAGATACATTACAGTTTTTAAGGAAAGTGTCAGGAAAAGGCAATTTGTAGCCAAAAAAACTGTGGGAGTGGGGGAACATAGGTTCGTGATGCTTCTCTCCAACTTCTATATTTATCACACTCCTGGTCTGTCAGCCTTGTTGCTAGTACTGTCCTTTTCCTATTAAATAGACAATGCTGATTAGCTTTCTGGTAGCAGCAGAATATAAATTTCAAAAGCTAAAATGACAGCACGAATGCCTTAACATTGGTCATTCTATCTCTGTGCCCGCAAAACAGTCATAGTCTCTTAAGTCATTAAAAATGCAAACATGCCTTTGAAAATACAGTGAGATTATTTCAACTCTATGTGGGTAATTTTCCAAATCGAATATATTCCTCAAATGTATGGTTTCATAAAGTTTAATTTGGCTCACTGCTTTACTCACATGATAACATTTTTATTTAAAAATGAATTAAAAATAAGTTCTGTGGGCTTAGGAGTCATCTTGAGCTCATGTGCCGAAAAGAGTAAATGTTGCATGCAGGAAAAGGGCATTACTACTTGTTTCCATCATTCTACTCCCTATATTTAAATTTGGATTCAGCCAGTACTGTGTCTGTCAAGAAAGTCATAAACCTTTCACAAATGTATTGTCACCAAAAGACAGAAACTATGATCTGGAACAAACCAATGATCCTTCAAGACTATCTCTGACAGGTTTACTGTGGGAATCTTTAAAGGGAGATATACTCTCCAAAGTAAGAACGACTGAAAAAGAAAGAAGGGGGGGGGGAAGATTACTATGGGAAAATTTCTTCCAGACCTCAAGAAAATCAGCATAATCCTTGAACCATGAGCATCAGTCACTCCTTACCATCCTTTCCTTATTTGGGCAACTTTAGAACTTGTTTCCCTATAATGACTTCATAGAGCAGAAAATTCTATTTTGTTGCATGGTTTGATCCACACATTTCTTTAATTTTCTTGTGTACATTAATTCATGCATTCAGCTGTACATTAACATGGTACTATAATAAGAAGGAGGGGGGCTAGAATATTGTGCAACCTAAAAACTCACAGCTCTGACAAGTGTTTAGAAAATAGTTATTAGTCCCAGGAGTACATATCTAGTTCATTAGGGTTAGTGCCTTTAGCCGAGGAGTAAGGAAGTGACCCTGCACTAGCTCTGACATGTCTGTTAGGAGATAAGCTATCTTTCCAGAATATAAAGGTGAAACATAATTGAGAACCTGCCAAGAAATACAAACTTCATTAACAATTATTTATTTATGCTTATTTGTGGGTAAAAATTGAATAAGCTAGAAGAAATTAGGCTATATGTTTAGTAAATTTAATGTTATATAGAAAATAGGCTTTGGAGCACAAATGTACAATTTTTATCTCTACCATTTGAGAGTAGGGTCTCTGGGGGAAAAAAACTAAATAAAAAGGAAGAAATAAAGAATTAATTATGTATATGGAGCTAGAGAGACCAGTGGTTTTTTATTTTTGTTTTTTGTTTGTTGTGTTTTGTTTTGTTTTGTTTTGTTTTGTTTTGTTTTCTGGACCATGGTTGTGGATACCAAAATGGGATTTCCTGGAAAATACTGGTGTAGATCATAATAATGGATACCAAGGCATTCATAATGACAAAAGGAATATCATGAGAAGAGGCTCCCTTAAGCATCAAAGAGAACTTAAGAGATAAAAAGTGCACCCCTTCCTTGAAATAAAACCAATGAGAAATGTGTCACAGGTTGAAGCATAAAAATTAATACATTTATTCAAACATGTATTGAAGTAATTCTGTATGGCAAACACTGAGGTTAGGAACATACTAGAAAAAAAAAATTTTAACTATCAGAGAAGTCTGTGGAAAGAAGAAATAAAGCACATTGGTCACAAATGTTCTGACTACACTATAGTGTAATTCATCGAAATTAAATAAACAATGTAAATTAAAATTTGAACATGGGGTGTAAATACAATTTAATACGTAAGTCTAAGACTGACCAGAATAGCTTATGACTAATGAATGACAATGGAAGTCTTATTCCCAAAAAATAGTGTAATAGAGAAGTGAGAGTGTATGTCACAAATAAATAACTATAAGAGAAAAACATAGTCCTACTGTGGGAGAACAATGGACAACATTTTATTGGGAGCAAATGGTGAGAGCAAGACCAAGAGTGAAAGTGAGAGAAAGAGAATAAGGACCCAATGATGGCAGTATCCTGCAATCCTCCTGATTAGATGGTTAGCCTCCTAAAACAACTTATGAGACAAAATATCTTGACTCTGGCACACTTTAATTATTTGGACAGCTACTATGATTTCTACACTGATAGCACCTAATATAATCTCCACTTACCTTCCTGATGAAGAGGAGGAAGGAGGAAGATGGGGCAATAGGGAGAGTGTTATCTGTACTTAATTCTGAGTACCCAAGAAGAACCAATTGACAGTAAAATGGAAGCAAGAAAATTCTCTTTGAATGTGATAATGTTATCTTAATGTTTATAGCATCCATGGAAAAAATGCTTGATTTAGTCAAATGTGTCCTCTGTTCTGCTCTTTGAAAAGTTTCTGCTAAAGGATAAATATAAGCCAATGGCCAAAAGCTCTTAGAAAAAATATTGCTCAGAAAGAAACTGGATGCTCCCCAGAACAAAATCTTGATCATACAAAGACAAGCTTGTTAAATAATACTAGGAAAAGTTAACTATGTAGCTGAGTGAATCTGGATGGTGAGAGTTCTCTAAGAGCTCTCACTGAAAAGGAATACATAGAAAAGATGGGAAGTCCTTCAATTATTACTAAGTAGAGCAAGTTGATGACTTTGAAAAATAAATAGAATAATAAAAATGATTTTTAATATATTCAAAACGATATAAATAAGACAGAACTTACTATTAAGATAATTGACAAAATGTTATCAGATGACATGGAAAATATAGAAATTCCCAGATTCTTATCTTTCCATGGACTGATATGACAAGAACATTAGTAAGAGAGGATTGAACCTGAAGTGGAGAAAAATTGAGTACTCAGCAACTCTGTGGATTCAAGTCTCTTGCTTAGTAAAAATTGCATCCCAGAGTATTGAAAAAGCTTGTAAATAAGAGTGCTGAGATGCTATCAGCCATATTTGGGGAATATAAAGATATAGGCATTGGTAAACTAGAAACAGGCAAATTGTGTGCTGATTTTCAAAAGTTATAAAAAGATTTTGAAGGGAAAAAAGACAAATAAGCTCTTTAGAGTAAAAGTAAAAATGTAAGAAGTACTATTTAACCCAGAATTTAAACATCTAATGGAGATGGTGATCACTAAGTCTCAAAATAGTAAGGGCTAGAAAAGAATTCATGGAGATAATTAAGCATATATTATATATTTATGAAAAACAGAAAAAAGTCTAGCCACATGAGTGGTTAAGCGACTGACTTTCGCTTGGGTCATGATCTCATGGTTCATGGTTCAAGCCCTGCATCCTACTCTGCTGACAGCTCAGAGCCTGGAGCCTGCTTTGGATTCTGTGTCTCCCTCTCTCTCTGCCCCACCCCCCGCCACTTGCACTCTATTTTTCTCTCTCTCTCTCTTTTTCAAATGTAAATAAAACATTAAAAAATTTAATAGAAAAAGAAATCAAAGGAATAACGTCAATAACTAAAGCAACAGAGGAAAGTTTGGAGAGAATGTAGACTCACTAAAGGGACACACAGATTTCCCTACATATACTTTTGGTGGCCATTGGATCTTTGGAGGAAGTGATGACAATGATAACAAAGACAAGGCAATAATTACCATGACAATGGTGATCATGATCATTATGATAGGGTCATTGATCCATAGGCTTCTGAGGTCAGGACCCATTTTTGTCTTGTGCTTTGGTGTGGTCCACTATCTAGTGGGACATCAATATGTTTGAGTTGAACTGAATAATAAGTAAGAATAATAATTCTTCTTAACAATTGTCTAAACATCTCACAATGCTTTATTTCACTTCATCATGACAGATAATCCAAGGTCACCGCTAATAAGTGGGAAGTTCTAACTCAAATCCAAGGCTGTCTGATTCAAAGCCTTAAGCTCTTAACCACTGTCATTATATTTTTAGATGACAATGACCAGTTGTCCATCCTGATTGAAACCTGATTCTGTGGCAGCTGAGACTGTTTCCTTTGTTCCATGGAAGTTCTAAGAAAAAAGAATGAATGGCAGGAAGTCCAGGCAGGAGTATCAGAAAAGCTGGAAATTCTAAGGAACAATGAATAAACTGACAAGTTCAAAGGAATTCAGATTCAGGGAGCTGGATGCAGAATAAGGGCTTTTGGAAGCAGGTAGAAAAGTGTCAATATATATAAATGGTTGCAGGGCATCCTGGCACTCAGTGTGGCTATGACAACATGGCACCAGATCTTCATGTGACGCTAGCACTTTATCTGGGATATGAGGCATCTCCAGTTGAAAAATTAAATTAAGTTCAATTCAATTAAATTATTAAAATGACTGAACTTATTAAGGGGATTTTTCTTTTTTATATACCTGCTTTTATTTTAAGAAGCTCTGCTTCATAAAGAGAATAGCATTGCATCTAACTATACAAGAAGAGAAGTCAGGTTTCAGAGTACCTAGTGAAAAAAAGGCTTAGGTCTTAAATTATGGTATTTGCATTTGTTTGGGGTTTTTAAGTTGTGTTTTTATCTAGTTATAGTCAACATATTTATCTCTGCTTTATATAAAGAAACAGGATAGAAGGTGAAAAAAACTAATGTGATGCATAACACAGTGAATATAAAAAATTGTATGTATGTACATTGTGGAGTATTTCCTATGTATCAAGCACATCACATAAACAGTTTATAAAGTTTATTTAATACTCAATAATTTAATATTCTATCCTATGATGTTATGATCCCTGTTATATAGATAAGGAAACTGAAGCTCAGGTAGATTGAATTTTTTGTACCTATTAAGTAAAGGAGCAAACTTTCAAATCCCAAAAATCCTTTCTCTTAATCACGATAATAAACTGATATTAAGCTTGGTTCCTTCGTAAGAAAGGCCTTAAACATAACCTCAAATAGAATATGGGGTCAGAAATATTTGGTTTAACAGAGATTACAAGAAAAAGTCTCAGAGACTTAGTGGACAGCCAGCCTGATATGGGTCACAACAATGTGATTAAGGTTTCAAATAGAGACCAAATAGGCTTAAGTTGAATTAAAAGATCTTGGAATTTCAAACAATGGTAATGGTTACAGCTCACTCCTCCACATTTGGAGAATTGTGGTCAGTTCTGGACATCATGTGTTAAGTGAAACTTTAGGAAACAGAAATGCATCTAAAAATGGTAATGGGGAAGAGACTTTAGAGCCATTATGCCTGAAAATTCATATCCTTGAGCTGAGTAAACTCAGGATATTAGGATGGTTGTCCTCAAAAATTGGAAAGACTATCATCTAGGAGAGGTGTAAGGTTTACTCTGTGTTATTTCTAGAGGTAGGAGACAAAGTTTTACTCTGAATGAGAAATAATTCTGATAATCAAAATCATTCCAAAATATAAGGGAAGTGAGCATTCCATTAATATAAAGATTCAAGGTGCTGTCTGGTCACTGTCAAAGATGCCATAAGGATGGATGGGTAAGTGACCTTGAGTAGTGTATACCTCTGGAAAACCTCATCATTTGCTCATCTAGCAACTTTAAGATTGTCTTGGACAAGGTCTAGCTGTTCCTGAGGCCCAGATGCATTGTCCTCAAGACGTTCTCCTGAATATGTCCTTTCTGTCAATGTCATTTCTTTCCTGGAGGAGTGTATACCTGACCCTGACACCATGTTTCCAGCTCTTTTGAATGTCTGCTTTGTGAACCCCTTCGATTGCTGTAGTGGCTCTAACTTCAAGAGATTGAGATGTAATCTATATAACTACTGAGACTGAGAAATCTAAATTAAGCTAAAGCTTCTTGGTTTCCTTTAAAAAACAGACCATAGTTCTGAATAGAGCCATAAGCACAGTCGGGAGTTATTCAACCAGAGGTAGCTCTTTGATTGATAAATCAATTTGCAGGAATATATTAAATGATTAATGAATCTGTCATATCAACTAGGACACTTGCTAATTGTTTTCAAGGTTCCAATAAATGTAATGGCAATTAATTGCACCTGCTATAATCCGCTTCATGCTTGCAGCTGACATGGAAGTTTAACTTTCATTTTTCACTGGTGAAAAGCCTTTTGTCTATTCTCGCTCTTTTTCCACACCTGCCTGATATAGGAAAACAATGTTTGTGTTAGGCAAAATCCTGCTTATTAATGGCTATGAATTTAAAGCCCTTAGAGCCCTCCCTACAAACAAAAGCAGGAAGAAGTTTTCAAGCTGCCCAGAGAAGAAAGTGGTGTACTTACAAATCTAATTTTCATCTGAGTATAGTATATTGTGGTTCCCTGAGGCAGGCCTTGATATCACAAAAGCAATTTCTGGCAGATTGGAAGGATTATTCCCTTCTGAGTTTCCAGCATCTGACAGGAGATCAGAGTGGAGGTCCTACTCTCAGGGGGCTGGCAGCTTCATGAAGCAGATGGGACCTGACAGGCTATTTCCAAGAAATGGAGCCTTCGAAGCAGGAAGCAGGTATGCCTGACTGAGTAATGGGAGGCTCCTCATTTAAACCGGGAGAGCCAGAGCCCGGTGGTGGCAGGCAGCATTTATTCATGTCAGAGGAGCATTGCCAGCCATTGCAGGAGCCCTGAGAAGACAGAATGATTCAGAGTGCTGAACAGCCAGCCTACAAAATTCATTAGGCAATTTAACCCTATTAATGCCATCCACTTCCTGAAAGTGCTGTGAAAAAGTGGATTTCAATCCATTACACTTTGTGTCTCCAATCCTAGAGCCCACTATAGAGGACATTTTCTATTTTCTCTTCTACCCAGATCATATGTGTCCACTTTCCCCAATTTTTAGGTGCTAAAAATGAGAATCAGTTGTAGACTCTCCCTCCACACCCCAGAACAAGGTGAAGCAAGGTTTGGGGGTGGGAAGGGGACAAACATGGATGCTTGCCCACCTCTAGGAGGAAGGTGGTGGGATGGGAAATGAAAAGGGAAAGGGCTGCTCTGCCACCTAGTTTGCCCACGGTCACTCTGCCCTGCATTCTTCATGCCTCCTTCTCCCCCTTCTCCATGCTGCTGGGGTTGGAGCCTCAATTTTAGGCTCTGATCACCTTCCATTGCCATGAGTCCTACCCTTGCCACCCCCCATCCCCCCCGCACGAATCACACCATAGGCAGATTTAGAAAGAATTCTAGAGGAAGACTAGGATGATTGTGACATTCAGTAACTGAATTGTCTTTTTTTATCATCTTTTTGAGATATAATTCACATAACACAAAATTCATCCATTTATTTATTTTTTTAACACTTTATTTATTTTTGAGACAGGGAGAGACAGAGCATGAACAGGGGAGGGTCAGAGAGGGAGACACAGAATCTGAAAGAGGCTCCAGGCCCTGAGCTGGCAGCACAGAGCCCGACGCGGGGCTCGAACTCACGGACCATGAGATCATGACCTGAGCCGAAGTCGGCCACTTAACCGACTGTGCCACCCAGGCGCCCCAAAATTCATCCATTTAAAAGGTACAAATCAATGATTTTTAGTGTAATTACAGTTGTGCAACCATCACAACCTAAGTTTAGAACATTTCACTCCAAAAGGAAGCCCCGTGCCCA
The DNA here is from genome assembly GCF_018350195.1 of Panthera tigris. NCBI lineage: Eukaryota > Metazoa > Chordata > Mammalia > Carnivora > Felidae > Panthera > Panthera tigris. Next base: position 111,580,899 of record NC_056664.1, read on the forward strand.
TTATTAGACACTCCTCGTCTGTCTCCCCAGGTCCTGGAAACCATAAATCCACTTTCTGTCTCTATGGATTTGCCTATTCTAGACAACTCATATAAGCACAATCATATAACAATATGCGATCTTTTGTGACTGACTCCTTTTACTTAGCATAATGTTTTCAAAGTTCATCTATGTTGTAACATGCATCACTCATTTTTATTGCCAAATATATTCCATTGTAGGAATATGCCACACTTTTTTTTATCCATTCATTACTCAATGGACATTTGAATGTTCCCACATTTTGGCTGCAATGAACCATGCAGCTATGAAGATTTGTGTGGAACTCTTTGCTCATTGTCCTTTAATATTTCAAATACTATGAGGAAATCCACAAACCTTGCCACTACACAGTTGAGCACTCAAGCCCCAACCTCACCAGACTTGCTGTGTGATTTTGTACATGTGTTTTGGCTTCTCTGAACTTCTGTTTTCTCTGCAAGCTGTCTTGGTAGAAAGCCAATGCTCAGAAGTGATCCTTATCCACGAAACTCAAAAAACTTCCAAATTTTATGTCTTTACCACTGTCTTACACGATGGCTGGTTGGCAAATGCTTTCTTTCTGAGTCAGTTTAAATCATCTAAACTTTGCAGGTCAAATTTGAGGAATAAGAAATAATAAGTTGTAACATATAACTTATTAATAAACAATAAAATAAAATCCATAATTTGTTACTAAGGTAAAAATTCAATTTAACCTTCCACTTTTGATAAATAGAAGTGACCAACTAGTAAAGAAGATTTAAATAATACATATGAGTTTAATGTAATTTTATTGAGTGCTTTTGTGTGTTAATTTATCAATATAGAAGGAAGAGGGAGAAATGGTGACATATTTTATCATCTATTATTAGTCAAATAGACTATTTTTTCCAACAGCATTCATAGTGTAAATTGCTAATTTCCATTTTGTGTAAAAATCAATTTTTATGTAATAGTCTTCATCTCAATCCATTCCATAAAACTGGGATTTAGTATATTCAAGTGCTGACAATGGTTCAGACTTTCATAGACTATATAGGGAGCATTTCTTTTTTTTTCTGACTATGGTACAGTAAGTCTCCAGTGGGAGCAAGTATTTAGCAACATGTTACTTATCACTATGTGACCCTATTGGAATGTAACTCAGAAATGTCTTTTGCAACAAAAAAAAGAAAAGAAAAAAGAAAAAAAAATTCTTCCTAAATTCTTCCTACTAGATAGTCATTAGCAAATCCTGTGCCTTTGGAGACAATCTGTAAACAAATAGTTTTCTTTATGTATGGTCTTCTTTATTAGAATAAGATCAGCCCATGAAGACTCTTATTACTTTTCCAAGGGCATCATCACTTTTTTTTTTTTGGTATTCTAAAAGCTTTCTCTTCCTAGAAAGCAAACACAATAGTTGACCTATAAACCAGATATTTCTGTTCATTGAATCTATCCTACTAATCAAGAGAAATAGGGAAATTTGTGTGCACAAGCATAGTATTAATGATGGGACTATTTCTGCTCGTTCATATTGTAATGGAATTTTTCCCCTATGGTTCATTCATCACTTTAAAAAATTAAGCCAATTTAGAAATATAATTTGAATGTATAATTGAATTTGTCAGTTGATCTTAGCCTTTACAAGTTAATCAAATAACACGGACTTAAGGAAGTTTCCCACACATGCTCTCATTTATGGGCAGCCAATCATCCCCTAAAGAGAATGTCAGGTTCTTTCACGATTTTTTGTTGATTAGATCCTCAATTTTTCTTTAGAGGGCTGAATCATTTTTTTCCCCAGCAATCAAGATTCATGCTATCAGTCAAACTGAAAGGAAGAAAATGGCATAATTTTAGCTAAAATATTAGAAATGACAAATAAGTGAAATATATTAACTGGAGTGGAAAAGAAATGTGTAATTAAGCAGCACAAGGACCATATGTCAGATTCTTCTATAGTAATAGATGGGAGGAGAGTTTAGACTTTTTGCAAAGACCAATGTAGCTGTCAGGACATTTTAGTCCTCTTTATGATTCACTGGACTCATTAGGGACATCTCACCTCAACCAGCAATTGACAAGTTGATTTGTTTTCTTTCTCACTCTCTCTCTCTCTCTTTTAAATTAAATATAAGAGGGTAGATCAGCTAATTATAAGCTATGGCTATATGTGCACTATATGTGTGATTTGAATTATTTGAATACATACAAAAATAAGCTTATTTGGAATCTTGAAATGTCTGAATTGCTACCTTTCAAATACTCCTCAGCCCTGTGTCAACCATATTTTGAAATTTTTAATGGAATATGTGTCACACTTAAAATACCATCTACTTCATGGTGTTCCAATGGTGCTCCAGGCATACAGCCCTCTTCAGATTTTCTCTAAACAGCTAGGAGGCTGGACATTCAAACTTAAAGTGGGTGTTGTAGTCCTACACTAACAGGGAGAGAAGCACTTCAGCACCAGAAAACCTCAGCTCCCCAAAGCCCAGAGATGCCTGGGAACAAGGTTCTTCCATTTGGAGAAAAGAATGATAAGACCTACAAGCTTCAGTGTGAGAATATTTCAAAACCCCCATGGAGACATAATTATTATTTTTTTAATGCTTATTTATTTTTGAGAGAGGCAGAGACAGAGCTTGAGCGGGGGGAGGGGCAGAGAGAGAGGGAGACACAGAATCCGAAGCACGCTCCAGGCTCCTAGCTGTCAGCAGAGAGCCCGACGTGGGGCTCAAACCCAGGACGGTGAATCATGACCTAAGCCGAAGTCGGACGCCTAACCAACTGAGCCACCCAGGCACCCCAGAGACATAATTAAATCTAGGTCCCAATATTGGAACGTGTGTTATTTATCCTTAACAGTAGAGTTAGTGGGGTTGCCAAGATTATTATGTTCTGAAATACTCACCATCATTTTGCTCATATAATCAACATCATTAATTCATTTTATGAATAGGAGTGTACAGTACAAGAACAATGAATTGAACTTACTTCTACATTTGATATTTCTGAAACTGATCATTTCAATGCTAGCATGGTTTCAGTCAGAGAAGTAGGAAGGACTTTTAACCATGATGCCTACCTGCTTTCACTTAAGTCTTGGGAATATGAAAAGTTAGAGTCTCTCTGACATTTAGCCAAGTTCACTCACTTGATGTAGAGTGTATATGGAAAGATTCAGGATTTAAGAACATATTAGGTGCCAAGTTTTACTTATGAATTATAAATATGTTTCCCACATATTATAGCTAATGCCCTTACATTATTAACATTTCTCTCTTCATTGAGTCCTTTCCTTTAGTTTATAGTCTTGCTAAAGACTCTTCCATTCAAAAAAGAAATATTTTTATTTTTGTTCTCCTTCAGACTTCTGCGGATCCCCACTTTCCATTCACAGACAATGTAAGATAAAATTTACCATCTTAACTACATTTAAGTGTACAGTTCAGGAGTGTTAAGTACATTCACATCATTGTGCAACCAATCTCTAGAACTCTTTTCATCTGTAAAACTGAAACTGTATACCCAGTAAACAACTCCCCACTCCCCTCCCATCCAGCCCCTGGCAACCACCATTCTTTTTTCTGTCTCTATGAATTTGACTATTCCAAATACCTTATATAAGTGGAATCATATAGTATTTTTCTATTTGTGTGGCGTGTTTCACTTAGCATTATGTCCTCAAAGTTCACCCAAGTTGTAGCATATGTCTGAGTTTTTTTTTAAACTCAGTTCATGAGAACAAACTGAGGGTTGATGGGGGGTGGGAGGGAGGGGAGGGTAGGTGATGGGTATTGAGGAGGACACCTTTTGGGATGAGCACTGGGTGTTGTATGGAAACCAATTTGACAATAAATTTCATATATTGAAAAATAAATAAATAAATAAAAATAAACTCAGTTTAAACTCAGTTTCTTTTAAACTGAATAACATTCCATTGTATGTATATACCACAGTTTGCTCATCCATTTCATTGTTGATAGACACTGGGGTTGCTTCTTCCTTTTGACTATTGTGAATAACGCTGCTATGAACATGGGTGTGTAGATATCTCTTTAAGACTCTGCTTTCAGTTATCTTGAATATATACCCAAAAGTGGAATTGCTGGATCATATGGTAATTCTATTTTTAATTTTTTTAAGAAGCCACCGTACTGTTTTCCATAGCAGCTGCACCATTTTGCATTCCTACCAACAGTGCACAAAGGTTTCAATTTATCCACATCCTTATCAACACGCGTGATTTTCTGTCTTTTTGATACTAGCCATCCTAATGGGTGTAAAGCAGCAGCTCATTTTTAGACCTAAAATTTTAGACAGTTTTCCAAAGTGTGGTTTGCAAATGACATCCATTAGAATCACTTCATAAACATATTATAAACATTCAGATTCCTGAATCAAATCTCTGAGGATTGGGCATGAGCAATATTTTAACAAGTTCCTCAGACAATTCTTTTGAAGACTTTTGGCATACAACTTACCATATTAGTTGGATGTGATATTAAAGTACCTCAAAGTAAGAAAGAAAACACCCAGCCAATCCTATGATATTGTCTAGAGTAGAATACTTGCTATAAAAATCTCACTTTTTATTTGGATAAAGATTACAAGGAAACAGCTAACATTTTTCACCTCTAGATATGTTATTTTTGCAAATATAATTGTGTCCTTGAGCCACATAGTGACACTTTCCAGTATGTTGCTGAATGTTACTATTATCATCACTGAATTAATGGAAAACTATAAGCACTTTGATTATCCTTTGTGGGGGTGAGTGTGTGTGTGTATATATATATGTATGTGTGCGCAGGTGTGACATGTATAATGATCTGACTTACTGCTGCATTGCCAAAGGTGTTTTTTTTTTATTTTTATCCATTTCTCTTCTTTTGCACAGTAAAAGTCAGGGTTGACATTTCAGTTCTATTATGATTATTTGAGTCCTTCACACTGACTACTGTGCTAGGTAGGCACTATTTATTTTCTAGAGTAGACAGTGCCTTAGACCTTAGCTATCTGCAAAGATGCTTGTTTATTATGAGAAAAGACCTTAGGGACCAAAAGTGAAATTGTGTCCAAAATGAGAGCAGATAGGAACATGGATTAAACAGGAACAAACTCAGTATTCACTGGTGGTGAAGAGGAAGTTGAAGGTTGACATCAAGATTTGAATTAAGAAGTTTTATGCCAAAGATTTTTTTAAATTAAACTACTTATATCAATTTTGCATCAGCACAATTGCATTTATAAAATCACATATAAGAAGACCCTTTACTTCCAAAATACTGGGCATCTTTCCAATCCAAGTCTTCAGATTTATTGTTTCTATAGTTCTGTGCTGGTATTTTTGTGCCTCTGAAACCTTGTCTGCTTTCAGCAATTAATAAAAATGTTATGGGTTTTGATTTGCATCACTGCAGCATATGAACTAAATTACTTTTCATCTGCAGGTTTAAAGCAGAATAAAACTCTTTGTGATAAAGTTTCATACTGTTCGGATATGAGTTGCTGAACCGTGGAATCCAATGAGCCAATGCCAAGGCAGCCAGGAAGAGTGGCTGCCTTTTGTTCCAGTTTATATCATTCTAGCTAAAGAGTCTGCTGTTCTAGGAGGTTTTAAATGCTAAGCCCCTCTGTGGCTTTTATAAATTGAATAATTTTCTGACCAAAAGCAACCACTGAACTAAACCAGAGCGCAACATGGGATGGCACCCCCGCTTGTCTGTCACGGTTTAACAATTGCAGTTGCCAATTAAGTGCAGAAAATTTTGCTCTCAGAAGTATTTAAAGAACATATATTATAAGTTATTTTATACATAGTAGAATATATTTCACATTCACCATCCACCCAAGGGTAAAGTCAAAGTTATTTCTCCTTCTACTGATTACCCTATGTCCCTGCCTTTCTTTGTTGCTTCTTCGCTTTGTTCTAGTTCAGTTCACTGTAGAATAGCTTACATGGATAGTGTACTCAACTACTTTTTACTATAGTGTAAAGGAATATATGTGTTTGTGTGTGTGTAGATTTTATTTATCTATTTATCATCTATCCCCTGGAATAAAAATGGGGTGATTTTATTTAGATAACAATTTCAACATAGTTACAAAGATAGGAAGTAGTTCATTAATAATATAAGAATTAAGGATAGGGATATGTTTTATTTATATTCATTCCACCCTCAGTGTTTAGCACAGTTTGTGCATGTAATAAAGAAGACTCTAAATGCATGAATAAATTAAGCAGAGGTTTCTGAGTTTAAATATTCCCCTTTGGTCCATAAACCCTTCCACAGATCTTGGTCGTAGCTTTCTTGTTCTTCTGGATAATCTACCCTAATTCTTCCAGTCCTAGTTTAAGCTACTCCCTTTTCCTCACTATTTTATTTTCTTACAGTAGGGGGATCTCTTATGAAACTGCAATGTGGGGCACCTCGGTGGCTCAGTGGGTTAAGTACCTGACTCTTGATTTCAGCTCAGGTCATGATATCATGGTTCATGGGATTGAGCTCCACGGCAGGCTCTGCTCTGACAGTGCAGGGCCTGCTTGGGATTTTCTCTCCTTCTCTCTCTGCCCCTGCCCCACTTGTGCTCGCTCTCTCTCTCTCTCTCTTTCTCTCTCTCTCTCTCTCTTTCTCTCTCTCTCTCTCTCACACACACACACACACACTAAATAAATAAACTTTTTTTAAAAAAACTGCAATGATTTTTTTGTGCACCTCTCTCACCAACTCTGTTGCAGTTTTCCTGGAATCTATCAGAAATTCAGTCTTCTCCCTTTGTTCTTTCTTTAGCTTTTGATTTAGATCCACTGCTGGTACCTATTTTTTTTTTTTTCAAATGAGCCATTCTGTTACGTAGCTTTCATGCATTACCCAGGTGTCTTTCTGTCCTCATTACCACACATAGCCCACTCATAGGTCACAATTTGGATACTGGAAGACCAGCTTTGGCTTTGGCATTATGCTATATTTGTGGGCTTACTTGGGCTTCATCATCCTAGAACATTTCTGTGCCCTGTTCTATTTCTAGTTGCCTTTAAAAAAAAAAAGAGAGGGGGGCTTCTAGTTTTTCTTACCTTCTTCTGAATATCATACGCCAAGTTATTTTTCCTGTATTACCCAAAACTTGCTATTACATTTCCGTTCAAAACAAGAGTATTCTAAAGGATATAATAGGGCTGTGTTCTTAAAGTTTAATCAGTTCTTTAAACATCAGTAACCTGTCCAAATACAAACTAAGATGTAAGCTTCATGAGGGTAGGGACTTCTTTTACTCACTTTATTATAGCTAGTGCTAAACATCTGCCTGCCTTTCTTCCAAGAACTATCCTGAATCACTCCATTTACTTTGTGCTTATATAACAATTTCAATATAACAGTAGGTAGTGTATATATAACAATAAGCAGTGTCTACATAACTGTGTCTATAAGTCCATATGGGATGAACTTGTAGTAAGTACTAAATTAACAGGATTGTTAGAACAAATATAAAAAAATGGGTATCAGCATACCTTAAAAGCCTACTTAAACCCACATGTGGATGAATTGTCTTCCAATATATAGTATAGTATCTTATGATCTAACCTCCATTTACCAAAGCATCTCTCATGAAAATTCTATGGAATTTCAAAGTAGGGGGCTGCTTGGGTGGCTCAGTCAGTTAAGTGTCCAACTTTGGCTCATGTCATGATTTCATGGTTTGTGATTTCAAGCCCTGCGCTGGGATCTCTACTGACAGCTCAGAGCTTGGAGCCAGCTTTGAGTTCTGTGTCTCCCTCTCTCTCTGCCCCTCCCCTGCTCATTCTCTCTCTCTCTCTCTCTCTCTCTCTCTCTCTCTCAAAAATAAATAAACATTAAAAAAAGTCAAAATAGGGATAAAAGAAACACATCTTTTCTACTATGGCTTTCACGCAATGAGGGGGTACCTTCTCCAGCCCTCCTTTTACCTTTTGAGTGAGAATAGTCTCCCTGAATTCTGGTTTATCTCTGTGGGTTCTAAAAGGGAGTAGAGATTTAAGCTTTTGCAGGAAGATGAGAAATGGGACACAGTTTGGTGAAATGAGAAATAGGAGGGAAATTAAGACAAAGAGCAGAGGATTGGGTCATGATGATGGAATGGAACAGGGGATATTTGAGTGGTCATTATGGGCCAAACACTGTGGTTAGGATGCTAGATGATTAGCTCCTTTAAATTTTACAAGAGCCTGGCAAAGTTTCTATTATTACTCCCCCATTCCATAGATAAGGAGATTGAAATTCATAAATTTCATTTTTCTGTAGTTCCACATTAAAAAAAAAAACAACAATGGCACAAATGAGTAAAGCTGGTAAGATCTGAATAGGATTTATAGACTGTATCAATGTCAATATCCTGGTTTTAATATTTTACTATATAGTTTTGCAAGATGTTACTTTTGGGAGAAACTGTAAAAAGTACACTCTCAATTGAGGAATTTTCTATATTACAAATACTAGCCCTTTGTCATATGTGTTGTGAATATTTTCACCTAGGTTTTTACTTGTCTTTATGTTTATGGTGTTTTGGGCTATAGAAAAAAAAAATTTTGTGTAGCCAATGGTGTTAACCTATTTTTTTTTCTGTAATTTTGAGTCATAGGAAGTATTTCCTTACACCTATGTTAAAGAACAATTTACTGGTGTTTTCTTCCAGTACCTGTATGGTTTCATTTCTTACATTTAGATATTTAAATACATCCTCAGCCTATAGTGCAGGTTGGTCTCAGGAAAACTGCTAAGAGGTTTCAAGATGACATTTTTTACTCATTAGTCATGAAAGGTTTTCTTAGCACATTGATCCCTGCATGGTAAGTACTAGAAAACGAATGGTATTTGATTATTGTTCCCACAGTCCTTGCACAGAAAGAATGCAATCAGGAACAAGCTTCCAATGAAGAGTAAAAGTATTGTGAGTTCCATAGACTTATGGTATCTTTGCAGAACTGTCTGTGTTAAAATGTGGTTTTAAATTCACATGAATTTCTAATGCAGACTAAGAGTTTTACACTATAGGTGTGGATTATGCTATGTGAGGCTGTTTTCAGTGTTTGGCTTGGTAATATGCAGAAGACAACGGTCATGGCAAAGTAGACAGAATTGTCAGGAGCCTTGTGGACTTCCGGTATTTGGGTCACTCTGAATGAGAAGTCAACATTTTGCTAGCTATTTCTCACCCTAATTACTGATTTCTACTCTATGTATATTGCCACTCTGTATGCATTTACTTTAATATATATATATTATAGTTTTTTATTATTATTATATATTATTTTATAGTTTTTGCCATCACTTATACATGTTATAGAACAAGACTCAGTAGTTAGGGCAATAGATGCTGGCAATGCACACATCATTAGCAAATTACCATTATTTAGGTCATACTTCCCTCAGAAAGAACATCAATATAATGAGATAGAGATAAGGAACTGAGCTGAAGTGGGGAAAAAGCATCATAAATAACAGCATAAAATAAGTTAAAATCAATTTCAATTTCTAATGGATAATATGGGAGCTCCCAACTTTATTGTCTAATTTTCTTTTCCGAATGACTATAGCTAAATACAACCAAAACAACATTTATATTATTTTGCTGTTATTTTTGAAGTTTATATTATATAATAGCAATGAAAATTATTACATCAAGAATAATTTTATTTTTCTCTTAAACATTCATTTCAACAGAATCTTAAATTTCCACTATCCTAAATTTTAAGGATGTAGTAATGATGATGATGAATTATTGTGGTCAAAACATTTCTATCATCAACTAGGATTAAAACAGTATATTGTAAAATTATTTCAGTCTTAAACAGATAGCTCTTAAAGAGTCACCAATATATTTGCATGGTAGGAATTTGAGTTCTTTAGCATTTAGTTCAATTTTAACTTTTTATTAATGTATTTTCATAAGAAATCCAGTGTAGTGATTCTTGCTTCTTTCATATTGTAGTATTTTTGGAAACTATTTGATCCAAAGTAGTTTCTGAAGCCATCACTCCATCTTCTCCTATTAGTTGAGATGTAGAAATAATGTACAAGAAATTATTTTAGTTTTGCCTGAACTTGAAGCTGCACAATGCCAAATCGGAAAGTTAAAGATAAAAGTAGTAAATTAAATTAAACATGCAAACTGATTACTATAGATTAAGAAACTCATAATAAAAAACTGATCCCCTTCCTACACAGTTGTTTTGACAATATATAGCAGTGACTTTGAAAGTTATTATAATTACAATAATAAATTTGCTATTATAAAACGGATCATAAAATGCATTCAAAAACCAAACACAGTTCATATTTGGATTATTCCTACATTTTGGATTATTTATACAACTTTTCCCTAACATGGGTGTATTTAATCAACCTTGCATTATAATTTAAAGTGCTATAAAAATTAAGTGTATTGATGAGGACTTACAAGTTGGAAAATAACCCAACATCTGATTAACTGAAATGCAAGAGTTTTGCCAGCCTTAAAAATGTGTATTCCAGTTCCACTTATTATAACTATTATCTTAACACTTTTTAACTTCACTGCATCAATGAGAATGGCTACAATTCAGAAACGAATTTTAAGAAACCATACAATACCAAATGTTGGCATAGATATGAAGAAACAGGAAATTTTATTCATTGCTGGTGGGAATGCAAACTGGTACATGTGGAAGGCAGTTCTTACAAAGCTAACCATAGTCTTCTCACATCAGCCAGCAATCATTCCAGTAGGACATTACACCACTGATATGAAAACTTATATCCACACAAAAATCTGTACACTGATGTTTATAGAAACATTATTTAAAATTGCCAAAAATTCAGAGCAACCAATATGTCCTTCAATAGGAAATGGATAAACAAACTGTGGAATCTTGATACAATGGAATATTATTCAGCAATAAAAGCAAATGAGCTACAAAAAGTACAGATCAACAGTAAGTGTATATACAAAGTAAAAGAACCCAGTGATAAAGTTTTTATACTGTATGGTTCCAATTATATGGGATTCGGGAAAGGCCCAAACTACATCATAGTAAAAAACAGCAGTGATTGCTAGGACAGAGGGGCACTGGGGGTAAGCTTGATTAGTTAAAGTACAGGGGAGGGGACTTTTAGGATGGTGAAACTATTCTTCGTGATATTGTAGTGGTAGATACCTCAAAGTATGCGTTTGTCAAAACCCAAAGAAAATTACAGCATAAAATTAAAACTAAATGTATGAAATTTAAAAAAAAATCATTTAGGGGGTTCAGAGATCCCAGGAAGGAATGCAGATCATTACAAGAAAATCTAACTGTATTGCAAATGTGCAAGACAACTTCACTGAAGGGGAAGGGTGGAATGGTGCTGAAACTTAGAAATGAACCTGTAAAACTAAAAGAAAAAGAAACTGCCCATAAGCACTGCACTGTAGTTGATAATGTTGTTTCCCTTTGATGGCACAGGTTAATAATTCTGATACTGCTACTCATGTATACTGGAATTGAACAGTTATGTAAATGGATGGTGGATGGTGAGACAGATTTTTCACTGTTATAGTACCAGGTTGCAGGTAAGCAAGGAGAGACAGCTAGAATGAGCCTGTGGTAATGGATTAGAGTTGGAGACATCAGTATGAATTCAGGTTTAGCTTAATATAGATACGTATAGTTCCACAATAAATAAATATACAGATACACATATACATATATATGCACACACATATACATACACAGGTTAGTATAGACACATATATTTCTTTGTTCTGTCAGGTGAAAGGGCCCAAAGTAATGACACCCCCACAGAAATGAGCACATCTAATGCCCAGATATTTGCTTCTAATACCATTATCTCATAAGAAGAAACTGGGCTCCCTGGAAAAGTAGCTGCTTCTATGACCAGAGCAGGAAACACATAGCATGAGCCTGGAGTTTCTTGTAATACCATAAAATAAGGAAATACTTTTTTATAAAACCTCACAATGTTGAGGGTATATAAAAAAGCAAAGCAAAACAAAACTTAACCACACAGGCAGAGGTCAGCTACCAATGGCCAAAGTTGGAACTATTTGTGCAATAAAGCAAAGTAGTTGCATTAGTCTTCTCTGGCTGCCATAACAAAACATCATAAACTAGGTGGCTTACACAACAGAAATTTATTTTTTCACTGTCTGGGAGGCTGGAAGTTGAAATCAAGGTACCAGTATGGCCAGGTTCTGTTGAGAGCTCTTTCCTGGGCTGCAGATGGCTGCTTTCTCACTGTGTGTTGACATGGCCTTTCCAGTGCATGCACACACAGAGAGCACATTGTCTAGTGTCTCTTCTCAGAAGGGCACTAATCCCATCAGACCAGGTTTCCACCCGCATGACCTCATTTAACCCTAATTACTTGCCAAAAGCCCCAGCTCCAAATGCAATCACTTTGAGGGTTCGAGCTTCAACATATGAATTCACAGGGAGGAAGAGACACAAACATTCAGTTCACAAGAGTAGTGTTGGATTATAACCCTCATTTCTCTGATGAACAGCTATGTCAATTTCACTCTAAATATATATCTCTTGGATCTTGACCCTGTTTGCTGTTATCTCTGCTGGGTGCTATTATCTCCCCATGAATTACCATCACAGCCTCAGAACTGGGCCCTCTGGCTTCAGCCATGTTCACTGTATTTTACAAAGTGACCCAGAGTCACCTCTTTAAGTGTGACTCTCACCATGCTTCTCTTTTGCTTAAAATCCTTAAATGGCTCCTCACTACCCCAGTTCCTTAGTGTGGCCCTTTATAAAGTGACCCCACGTTACTTATCAGTGTTTTCCACCATTGCACCCTGACAGAACCCAGATATCCTATAAATCAGGACAAAAACAGCTTACTCCCAAAGAGAACTTCCAGGAGATACCTTCTAACAGACCTTGGCTGACAAAAGTAGGTAGTAGGAAGAAATGAAGAAAGTTTGTGGAATGTCAAAAAAATCAGTAACAGGCAAATGCCAGACATCACCCAGTTCAAGTCATGGAATAAATGGGTAATGTTCCAAAAATATTTATTGAACAGAAAAATAAGTCCAAAAGAGGCAAAGAGTAAATACAAGGGCATTACTGCTGATTGTTACCATTCATGGAAAAAAATAATAATAATGTTCTTTATATATAATATGTGCTTAATACACTTTGCATTGAAATTCTCTTTCAGGCTTTTAAAATGTTTCCATATGGTGTATTTACACTTTCTGTAAACTTTCCTCCATCCTTATTCTACTTGCCTTCTCAGAGAGAAAGGCTGAAAGGCGTGACATTGTAGTACAGAATTTCATGTGATGGCACACACTCATAGTTTTTGGCCACCACAATGTATGAGTAATAAAAATTTGAGCAACATTTCTTGTTTTTTTAAACATTCTGTATTTTTATTATTTTTTGTTGTTGTTTATTTAATTTTGAGAGAGACAGAGAGAGAGAGAGAGAGAGAGAGAGAGAGAGAGAGAGAGAAAACAGGGGAAGGCAGAGAGAGAGGAGGACAGAGGATCTGAAGTGGGCTCCACCCTAACAGCAGAGAACCTGATGCGGGGCTTGAACCCACAAATTGTGAGATCATGACCCAAACTGAAGTCGGACTCTCAACTGACTGAACCACACACATGCCCCAAGCAACATTTTTTTAAAATAGAGAATTCACATTTAAATCTGGACTTCTGGCTTTCTTTGAAATTGGTGAGATCTGTGGCTCAGAGCTTTCATTTCTGCACAACATTGAGTGAGAACAGAGGGCACTTGCAGCTGGCCACATCCATTCAAGTGCTTGTGTCTCTCACCTCTATAACGCATTGGAATTTGAGTCATACTTTTATGAGTCTTCCAATTACCAACAGAGTGATTCTGCCACTTACCAACAGAGTGGACCAAGGCATATTATATAAAATCTCTGTAACCCACTATCCTCAGTTATAATGTTGGGATAATAATCATCCCTCAACAATAGGGTTGTTGTATAGGATGAGAGAAATAATTTCAGCAAAGGCTTTTAGCACATAGTAATAACCTAGAAATTTTGGTTAAAATTCCATTGTCCTTTTGTTTTGTTAACACTAACAAAGGTATAGCGTTAAAAAGTAGAAGTAATGTTATGTTGAGAGAAACAGAAACTACATTAGTTTTGTAGGGAGTAGAGTCGTGCTCCTAATATTAAATGTAAGTCAGTAATAAAGGACAGAAAGCCTAAACAATCCTGTTAAAAATCTGACAATTTCCTTCATGATGATTCACCGTCCTGGCCCTAATACCTGCCTAGCCACTTCCTTGTCTCATTTGACTAGCACTTTCTCCACATGCACTCTAAATTTGAATATAGCACAGCAGTGGTGTGCTGGAACCAGTTCATTCCAGCTCACAGTCAATTGTTAATTTTTTATAAATTTTGCAAACCATCACACAGCTAGCTTAAAATCAGCCACGATGAGAATATTTATACTGCAGAAATCAGCTACTAATTGGGGTGGGGGAGTGTGGGGTTTTTGTTTTATTTGTTTGTTTGCTTTTGGAGAGTGTTAAACATTCATCAACACATCCCTGGCCCAAGTTTTCTCCCTTGAGATATGCATCCATTCTTATAGCTGCATTTCTCACTTACACTCATAGTTCTCCCACATCTCTGACAAGGTTTGACTTCATTATTATCGGTAACGTCCTGGTAAATACTTCCACATAGACGTCCACATACAGTCTTAAGCTCAGCATTACTGTATTAATTTCCTAAGGTTGCCATAACAAAGTGTCACAAAACTAAGATGGCTTAAAACAACAAAAAATGCATCCCCTGACAGTTCTAGAGGCTAGAAGTGTGCAGTCAAAGTGTCAGCAGGGCCATGTTCCCTGGGCCACCTGTAGAACAGGGTCCTTCCTGGCCTCTTCCAGTGTTTGGCAGGGCCATCAGTTCCCTGCATCCCCTTGGCTTGCAGCAGCCACACTCCAGTGAGCTTCTGTGTCACATGGCATTCTCCCCTCCATGGGTCTTTGTGTCCAAATTTTCTTCTTCTTTTAAAGATACCAATCATATCGGGTTAGAACCCATTCGAATGACTGCATCTTAACTTGTTCACATAATGCCAAGACTTTATTTCCTACTAAAATCAAATTGACAGACTTTGGGGGACTTCAATATATCTTTCGTGGAAACACATTTCAACCTGTTGCAATTACTGCAACCAAAGTTTCAGTCAAATAATCTCCTCCTCTAGATTTACTCAGTTCTTTCAGATTAGAATCCTTGGTGACATTTCTGAAATCTTCATATTGCTTGTTCTCCATTGTCCTCATCCATTCATCAGATTCATCATAGTGTGCACTTCATGCTAGTGTTTTAACAATTACAACAATTTCCTAAGAATCTTCATATCTTCTGTAGTCTGTATTTCCTTCCAAGGCAAACTTTGCAGTGGAGTTTTACCGCACTGTTCAAAAATCTTTAGTGCCCTCACATTGCCCAGAGCATAAAATTTAAATGCTTTAACCTGTTTTTATTTTGTTTTATTTTTTTATTTTTTTTAATGTTTTATTTATTTTTGAGAGAGAGAGAGAGAGAGAGAGAGTACAAACCGGGGAGTGGCAGAGAGACAGGGAGCACAGAATCCGAAGAAGGCTCTAGGCTCTGAGCTGTCAGCCCAGAGCCTGAGGTGGGGCTCGAACCCATGAACTGTGAGATCATGACCTGAGCCAAAGTCAAATGTTTAATAGACTGAGCCACCCAGGAGCCCCACCATAGCCTGTTTTTAAAAGTTCCACACACCAAAAATAAAAATAATAATTAATTAATTAAAATAAATAAAATAAATAAAAATAAAACTTCCACACACCAAAGTTTTGGTATTTACTTAGTCAAGTTTTTTCAGACTCACTTAAAGTATCCTACACTTCAATAGAAAACATTGGACTTCCTCCATGAAGTCTAACCAAAGGCTACAAACCCCTTTCTATATGTAACACTTGTTTTGCAATCCATGCAATTGGCTTGTGTAACATACAACAATCCGATTATTTACATTTTATTGTTTTTCTCCCCTTCCTCATACAACATCGTAGGAGCTTTAAGGGAAGGACTTTGTTCCTCTACTCTGGCATATTTCCTTGCTCTTGGTAGGCATCTCATATATATGTTTATTGACTTTGATATCAAGATTGTTGTCAAAGAGGATGTTAGTGGGAGATTAATGGGGTGATATTAAGACCAAAAAGTTAAATGACCTTATGAAATATCAAATTAGTTCAAAATGACAAGTTTGACTATTGCTAAAATGCCATTAATGTAGTAATTTGTTAAAGATAAGATTAAGTAGCTAATTATAGCTAATCATTCATCATTCATTCACTAAATATTTTCTTACTATCTACCTGATACTATAATAAATAACAGGAACATAGGATGCAATATTCCCTCAATTATCTATCTACAGAGAAAAATTTCCATATACATATACAAATTCTATATAAATATGTATATAATGTGTGTTTATATGGTCGTATATACATATTTGTGTGTATATGTGTATATGTGTGTGTGTGTGTGTGTGTGTGTGTGTGTGTGTAGATATTGTTTACACATACACAGAGGGAGAAAGAGAGATTTGTTATTAATTTTTCAAGGAAGGAGGAACAGATATACTTCTCTCCCTTATATAATCAATGCAGTTGCTATATAGCACTCTTTGAAATATATGCAAATAAAATTTAAAAAGAATCAAATCAGATATATTACACTGTTGAGCAGTATTGCAATTTATAAGAGAACAGACTCGTGAGATTCATATTCTATTTATTCCCTCCCCCCGGGAAAAATACACAAACATTTTATTGTATTTCAGAGAAAAATATTCCATTCAAGATGAAAATGGTCTAAAGTCACAAGCAAGATGAAAGTAAAGCATGAGATTCCTTTGTAATAGGCCACGAAAAACACTTAAAGCACAGAGTAACATATTTTAGAGGGCATAATTCAAGGTAGAACTGCAGAGAGGTTATTAAAAGTGAACAAAAAGATTATAAAAGTGCAAATGTACTGTACAAAATGTATTCACAGGGCATAAAATACATGTCGCCGCAAAACCGTAACAACTGTGTAAATGTGGAGCTTATATAGTGCCTTGTGCTAAAGAAAGATCCTAGGACAACAGAATCAAAACCTAAAAGAGACCTCCAACAAACAACCTTGTTAGCAACCATTGGTTCTGCCTAAGGAGAGAGCTAACCGACACTGAGGAACATGAGCTCAGAAGCCAAGTTCATAGTCTCTTACTGCCAGCCAGAAGCTACACAGGTTGGCCATAAACTAATAATTTTCTGTATCCCTTATATTGAAATTCTTATTTTAAATAATATCTACATTTTGGGTTTTTTTTAATTTTTTTAAATGTTTATTTATTTTTGAAAGAGAGGTGGGGGGAGGGCAGGGAGAGAGAAGGGGACAGAGGACCCAACGCGGGCTCTGCACTTACAGCAGAGAGCCTGATGTGGAGCTTGAACTCAAGAACCATGAGATCATGACCTGAGCTGAAGTCAGATGCTCAAAAAACTGAGCCACCCAGGCTCCCCAACAATACCTGCATTTTGAAAGACACTAGATTACCTCTTTCTTTCTTCCTCAGAGGAAAATAAAATATTACATATATAAAGAACCGGACATTTAATTTTCTCATAATAGATGAGGAAACCAAAGCCTAGAAAAGTCAGGTGAGTTGCTTAAATTCACAGAGCTATTAGTCAGGTAAAGGGATGTGATGACTGAATCTACTCTGTGAAATGAGAAAGAGAAAAAAACTGAGTTACCTGTACTTTACATGTGTATATGGATATATTCATATGCACAGTGAACAAACAAGCATATGAGAAAATAAATGTAAATAATATAGAGTTAATATATAATTATATAATTACATAATGTGACTTATATGCTTTACACATTAGAAAAATATTGTGATAGATTATTCTGTCTAAATCTTCATTTTTTACCACTGTAGTTATTTTTCATTTATCCTGTGTATCGTGTCTGCAAACCATATCATCCGGCATTAAAACGATTACTTTCTTCTTTTTTATTTTTTTAATGTTTATTTATTTTTGAGAGAGAGAGAGACAGACAGGGGAGGCGGGGGAGGGTCAGAGTGAGAGGAAGACACAGAATCCAAAAAAGGCTCCAGGCTCTGAGCTGTCAGCACAGAGCCCAGAGGGGAACTGGAACTCACAAACCATGAGATCATGACCTGAGCCGAAGTCGGGACGCTTAACCAACTGAGCCACCCAGGCGCCCCAAAACAATTACTTTCTTAAAAGTTGGATTTTATTTTAATTGCCCAACTTTTTCTATCCTGCCTTCTGCAATGGCTCAAAGTTGGAGGCATGAAGTACAGGCTCTTCCCTCACTATGTGTCAGTAGTTCTGGTTGTCTCTTCCCACTATCGGGTCTTCTGCCGACGCCTGGCTGTGCACCGCATACTCTGCAAAATGCTTCGCACCTGTTGTAGTCTGGACAGCCTTCTCGAGCTGATCTGTGCCTCCTGTCTATGCCCTCTCATCTCTATTTAGTTTTGCTCTGACCTACAAGGGGAACCAGCTACCTAATTCGTGGGGCCCCATGCAAAATGCTCCTTGTCCAAAAATTATTAAAATGAGGACAGCAAGTACTGGGCCCTTCTGTGCACGAGGCCCTGTGTGACTGCACGTATCTCACCCATGAAGCCAGCCCTGCCTTCGAGGGTGAATGGAACGATTTGAGTGTTCTTGGCCTTTGGTAGGAATAGGACTGCATCCAAGCTAAATACAACCTACTGTGCAGAAGTCATTGACTGAATGATGCTTCCCGCCTCGCCCTATTGCACATACCCTCTGGCTGCTCTGCCATCTGGGGTATTGCTCGTTAGCTGTTTCCTATGCATTTCCACATTGGCTTCTCTGGGACCAGAACTGAGGTTGCCTGAATAATTCCGTGTGCTTTTCAACTCTATTACCTTTCTTCTGATTTTTGTTGACCTCGAGATAATATCTGTGAAACTCTCTGTCACAGTCCTTGGCATAGAAGAGATACTCAGTATGACATTTTTATTAAAATAGTCACAGACAGAACTTAAGACAGAACTAAAGGAGCCTAAACCAACCTTCTCATTTTCCAGAAGCACAGAGATGAATCACAACCAAAGTCGCTTGACATCACAAAGTGTTCCTAGGACAGCCCCCCTGCAGTTCTCTTTCCTTTTGTCAAATGCCCACCTTCAAGGGATTCAGTGCTTGTTTGATGCTATGCTGGCAATTTTCTTATCCAAATTATAAACTTATTCTATACAGAAGTATGAAATATTTATTTTCTTTTCCATCATTACTTGACTATCGTAAACATAAGAAGAAGCAAGTGCTTTTATTTCATTTGCTCAACAAATGGTAACTGAGCAATTACTAAGCATTATGCTAAGGGATGCCATAAGTACATGAAAAATATAAAAAGGGCCCATGATCTTCAGAAGCATAATCCAGACATGAAGCAACTAAGTAATCCTGGAAGGCAATAGATAATTGCATGCCAAATGTTTGTTACAGAAAATTGCAGGTGTCCACAGATGGGGGACATCAAATGAGGTAAAAATCACTGGAGAGGGCCTGATGGGGTCCCAAAGAACAGGAAGTAAAGGTCAAGGTGGTAGGAAAGGTGCTAGTTACAGACTAGGAGTCTGGAGACCAGAATAACCATGATTTTTCCACTGAGAGTGAAGCTGTTTAGTATTTTTCTCCCATGAAGCTTAAATATACTTTGCAAACAAATATAGTGAGGCACTGCAATAAATCAAAAATCATTTGCAGAAAGCAGAATTAAAACATTCAATAATAAAAAAGATTCTATATCAGATACTTGTACTTTCTGAGTCCTAAGAAATTGCTACCTTCCAGTCTTGATGGAAGTTAACCAAACACATCATTAACCTCCATAAGAAGCATCCCAAACTGTGTACCAACACTTTCACAACTACGTTTTCTCAAAAATTCAAAACTTGTTAGAACTGTGTGAAAAAATATAAGGAAGAGCAGGTAAGAGGAGCCCTCCTGAGAAAAGAATTCTTATTTTCACCTGTAACCCACATTTATAACAGCAGCAAACCAATTGTTTGAGCTTAACAGCATGATACATTCTCAGTTAGAGTTATCCACATGCATCAGCCAATGATAGTTTCCCTGTCAGATAGTATCTTCCAATCTAGGTTAGCTAGAAAGCGATTATAATGTGTCATCTTGTCATGGTTAAAAATAAACCCTTGGAATTCAGAACTTCATACAGTTTGTCAGTTATATTTAATTGAGTTAAAGAAGCCATTCCACAGATCAAATCCCAACAGCATTATGATGACATAAAAAGTAACAATATGCACAAACATAGAGGAAATGCAGGGTAATGGAAATATATGAGGTCATAAATACTTCAAGGGAAAATAGTAACTGTAAAATAAAATGTGATTTAGGGTTCAAATGGTCTATGGGGTCTAATGAATGTTAAATAAATGTGGTCTAACCCTGAGCTTGGATCCTGCAGAAGAGTAATCATGGATCCATATTTAATATTGACCTTAGATAAATTAGCATCAAACATTGAATATTTTTAAAGTAGCAATAATATTGGCTATAATAAACAACAAGCTCAACCAATTTTTTTTATACTTTTGCTATGTTTGGCAAATTAAAAATTTGTAACATGTGAAATCTAATTAAATAAGCCAAATAGTATGAGCATAGTTTTTTTGCCCCTGGATAATAAAATATAACAAGTAAAAAATGAAAATAACTTTTAAAACAAAAGAATTTTTTCTAATTTCCAAAGAGTGGTTCTATTAGGAATAGCTTTTAATAATATGTTCCTTACCATGATTCCATAAAGCAAAATTCTAATATTACCTTGTAAATGCACTATTTTTATTTCCAAAAGTAGAGAACCAATGGAAATTTTTGTTATATCACATAGCAATATTTCATACCATTATTAATTATTAATCATGATTTTTTTAGTATGCGTGCAACTTCTCTTCACCTAAACTGTGCATCTTTGAAGAGCAATTACTGAACGACCTTGGTTGAGCCCTGGTTCTGAGATGGAAAATCATTTAATTGTTTTTCGGTCTCATCTTCTTCATCATAAAATAAAGCTCAACATCTCTGTCATAGGATTGTCATAAGAGATAGAAGACAAATATGATAAAATGATTTGCAACTTGCAATATTTTCCACATATTAGTGATTAGTGTATTTCTTTGTTTATTTTTATTTTTTTACATTTATTTACTTTTGAGAGACAGAGTGCGAGGGGGAAAGGGGACAAGAAGGAACAGAACAGAGGATCTGAAGTGTGCTCTGCCCTGACAGTAGGGGCATGATGTGGGGCTCAAACTCATGAACCAAATGGTGAGATCATGACCTGAGCCAAAGTTGGAAGCTCAAATGACTGAGCCACCCAGAGCCCCCTCTTTGTTTATTTTTAATAGATTATTTTCCCCAGTGATTCCCACTTAACACAAAGCTTATGCTTATTAACTCCAATTCATCTATTAGTTTATTTTATATATTCTCTTAATTTTTTTATTTTTACACAATGTTTATGATTACCAAAACAACTATTGAAAAATTTATGAAGATTTATTATCACCTTTCCAGATTTTGATTCTTGAGGCAAAGGCAGCCAAGGTTACTTAGGATAGGCAAAAATTGATCATAGCAGCTTAGAGACTATTTTCTTCCCTGTGTGTGTGCCTGTGTGCACACCATCCATCACCAGTAACTAGAAAGTGACTTATAGTGGTGGTTTATGGAACATTGTGGCCAGTGGCCCTTCCATACAATGATCATTGAGAGACACTACTGGTAATGTTTGAGGCCAGCTTGGAGCTACATATTCTGTTGTCATCACAGCATGACTCTGGGGGTGGTAGGAGGAGGTGGAAGCCTTGTAGCTCATTGACCATGTTGAGAACATGAAAAGAAGTGAAGAGGCACCATATGCATCTTGAAGATGGGTTTGGTTTATGATATCCTCAACAAGGTCATATCTGGAATCAAATGGTGGGCACCACAAGCAACCTGATGCCTAGGGCAACAGAAACTCCAAACTCTTCATCCAAAAAAAAAAAAAAAATTCTGTGTGGCCTCGCTGCCTGTATAGCAGATGTTTAGGTCTCCTAAAGAGGCATTAATGATCTGAGTAGCTTCCTCACAATCAGCATGTTCTGATAGAGGAAGGGCAGACAGGAAATAGACTGCCCCGGGCAGCCAGGAAAGAATGGAGGAAGGTATAAATGCTCTGTAGTTTTGGAAGTGTCCCTCCAGCTTTGTTTTGTCTATGACAAAGGGGCCTATAGAGGTACTTAATGATCTGTACTTCCATTTGTGCACATCTCAACTGCATTTCCTCTAGTCTTTCCTCAAAGGTTCCCATCCAAAAATAACCAGAGGTTGGTTACCCCTTTTTTCATCTACATGATTTTACCACTATAACTCAAATGTACACTTTAAGTATTATAATAACTAGAGAAGGAAGAGTAATGATAAGGAGCCAACAATGAAGACATGGTTAATAAATAGGCTATATAATCTATGCCCAGAGAATTTATGGAAATGTTTATTTCAACAAATATTTGCTGAGTGTCCTGCTAAGTACCGATTACTATCTGAGGCCCAGGGAATAAATTAAAGAACAAGATAGATTGAAAACCCTCCTTCATGGAGCTCACTTTTTAATGAAGGGAGACAGAAAATAAATATATACATAATATAATGTCAGGTAGTTACAGGTGCTAGAAATAAAAGTAAAGCAATGTGTAGAAGCAGAAGGAAAATGGTAGGAGGAGCTGTTTAGATCTAGAAGGACAGGGACATCTCTGATGACTGTTCAGCAAGGACCTGAATGAAGTGATGAAGTGAACCATGTTAATGTTTATGGAAGGAAAATTCCAAGCTAAGAGGACAGTAAAAGGAAGTCCTAAGATGGCAATGAGTTTGCCATTCTTTAAGAAAACTGCAGGAGAGTCAGTGCCTGTAAAGAGGGATGAGTGAGAAGCAGCATAGCAGGAGATAAATTTGGAGAACGCAGATCAAGTGAGACAGTGAAGGCTGTGATAAAGACTTTGAATTTGATCTAATTATATAAAGGAAAGATGTTTTTAAAGACTTTGAACCACAGTCCAAAGAATTGATTATGGGAATTCAAGAGTGGAATTCCATAGAGATACAAGTTTAGACGCAATGAAAATAATTTAGCTGAGAAAAGATAGTGTTTTAGACAGGGTAGTAGAACAAAAGAGGCAGCAAGAAAATATTTTGATGCTAGCTATATTTTGGGATTCCTGTACCCAAAATATGCACATGAGAAGGAGAGAAATCATGAATAACTTCTAAATGAACAACAGTTGAATAGTGACACTATTTACTGAGATGGAAAAGATGTGAAGGAATAGAGTCAGAAGAAGAAACTCATAATTCTGTGCTGGACATATCAAGTTAGAGGTCTACTACACAACCTAGCAGAAATGCTGAGCAAGCAGGTGGATATATTAATCTGAGCTCAGTTGAGAAGTCAGTGCTAGAAATAAAAATGGGGGATTCATCAGTATTTAGGTATTGTTTAGATCCATGAGATTGAATATTAAAGGAGAATGTCTCAATTTTTTCCAATAAAATTTAATTGAAATGAAACTAGAACTCTCGTAGGAGTTGTTCTCTGATTTTCCAGACCTGCAGCTCAGGATTTTTAAGTTTTAGAGATGAATACTGTAAACAATACCAGTGTGAATTACAAAAACTACACTACACAGTTTCTGACTAATCCACTATAAAAAAATGAGACCCCACAGATAGAAAGGCAGTGTGTGCTTATCTCTGACTAGAAATACTAAGTCAGGTGAGAATAGAAAGCAAGGGGCTGAACTTCCACTAACCCTCAGGTCAAAAGCAACTAAAGACAGCTTTTGTTATTATTTATTGTGATTATGATTCTGTATTGTACCCTCATGTTGCAATTTGCAAAGGCAAACTGCTTTGTAATTGATTTTACTAATCCAGCTTAGCCTACTCTATTTATATGCCTTTTGATCTTTTTACTGTCCGAATTCACGTTTTGACATGTAAGCCACTTTGATCCTCCTTAGAATACAAATCATAAAAAAAAAATATTTTATAATGAGAAAGTTGGGTCAGTTAATTGGTAAATGGCACACTTTAACTTTCTCAGTGAAGAGGAGAAGCTTAAAGAGATTCATTGATTTGCATCATCAGCAGGCCAACAAGAACAAGAGTACAGTACTCAGATTCCAACAGGATCAGTGTCAAAGCTGGGATATTGCCCTCTTCAACTCCTCACTTCTCCTATCCCCAGCCTTAGTTACCCTATAAAATACAGCAAACAACTCCTTCTCTGGAACACTTGTGCCTCTCACTCCAGTTTTGTCATTTTGGTGAATTGTCTTAACCTGACTCCTTCTCCCACAAACACACTATGTCCTCAGGAAACATTCCCTCCCTAGCACCCTCCACTGTAGATCCCTCATGAGTGTCTTTCCACCTCTCCATCACACCCTCACCCAGGACACCATCCCCATCTCGGGTCTGTGTGCCTGAGGTTCTGATTCCCGGAAGGTGTCCGATTTTAAAAGCAGAGGGCTATTACTTTCAAAAAAGACGGTGCAGATATTATAACACAACATGATCAAAACATTAAAATTATA
This sequence comes from Panthera tigris, assembly GCF_018350195.1. Classification (NCBI taxonomy): domain Eukaryota; kingdom Metazoa; phylum Chordata; class Mammalia; order Carnivora; family Felidae; genus Panthera; species Panthera tigris. Next base: position 111,605,637 of record NC_056664.1, read on the forward strand.
ATTCATTCAGAAGTTAATTCCTTCAGAATTCATAAGTTAAACTGAGCCCCCAAGAGCAGAGATCATGTCAGCCTTGTTCACTGCTTCATGATTGGCATCTGGCATTATGCCCAGCTTGTTGTAGGCCATGGATAAATAGAGGCTGTGGCATCAAAGAGGCAAGTCATACTGGTGGAAAGTACAGACTCTGATGTCAGATCACCTGGTTAAAACCGTAGCCCTGCCCCTTATGAGCCCCGTGATTCTTGGCAAGTTACCTAACCTCTCTGACTCAACGTCCCAGTCTGTGAAAACAGGTGGTAGCTGCCTCAGAAGATTGCTATGAGATTCAGTAAACCACCATACAAATGAGACTTGGAATGTCATAGCCCTTGATGTATTTTAGGTATTGATGATGAATTACTTAAGAATTTAGAATGTTACGTGTGTGATGAGTTAAAATCTCTGCGTCTGCATTGATTCTATCAGTGACAAGAGTGCAAGTGCCAAGATAGACACAGGCAGCTGCTTCTGCTCTTCCCTGTTACTCTCTGTGAATCCCACGCCCCTTAGAGGCAGTGTTGCCATTAGAGAAGTGAGAAGTGTTGTTGGTAAGTCTACTGCTCCCCACTGCTCAAAGAAGGGATATCATCTCTTACCATTATAGCCCACTATTTAGCTCAGGCTTCAAGGTTCCCAGACATTCAAGTTTGCCAGGGGAAATCAGGGTCAGGAGACTCATAAAATTCATTGACATAGACCACAGCTAGAAAAGTGCGCTGTAGAACTAATGGTAATTTGTTAATTTATAAAAATGTTAATAATGACTAGTTTATTAATTTCTAATGAAAAATAAAACTACCCAGCACACAAGATATTTGTGATAAGTTGGTTTTATTAGGAAAATTATTAGAAAAATATACATTAACCCATGGAGGAGGGGAAGGAAAAAAAAAAGAGGTTAGAGTGGGAGAGAGCCAAAGCATAAGAGACTCTTAAAAACTGAGAACAAACTGAGGGTTGATGGGGGGTGGGAGGCAGGGGAGGGGAGGTGATGGGTATTGAGGAGGGCACCTGTTGGGATGAGCACTGGGTGTTGTATGGAAACCAATTTGACAATAAATTTCATATATTGAAAAAAATAAATAAATAAATAAAGTTCTCTCTTCACTAAAAAAAAAAAAAAAAAGAAAAAGAAAAATATACATTAAGGGGTGCCTGGGTAACTCAAGCGTCCAACTTCGGCTCAGGTCATGATTTCAGTTTGTGGATTCGAGACCTTGTGTCAGGCTCTGTGCTGACAGCTCAGAGCCTGGAGCCTGCTTTGGATTCTGTGTCTCCATCTCTCTCTGCCCCTCCCCCACCCATGCTCTGTCTCTCTCTCAAAAATAAATAATTTTTTTTAATTAAAAAAAAAGAAAAATATACATTAAAAAGCAAGTTATAGCAAGAAAACATTTTATTTTTTTCTGTTCTGTTTTCCTTGAGGATGAGTTTGGAAACAGAACATAATGGTTACTTTGATTAATAGCTGATAGAATTAAAACAGGGTATCCTGATACATTCCTTGCTACTATAGGGATAAACCAGAATAATACTAATGATCCCACTTCACACATGTTCCCCTGACTTACGTACTTATGTACTAGAGAAACATAGACAAACCCTTACTCTCAGGCCTTTTGTTTTTATTTATCTGGTGGAAAGGAGGGGGAGACGTGGATTGCACAAAGACCATCTGAGTTATGACAGTGATTATGTGTAATTTTTTCTGGCTACTCACATTGTAGTAATGCCACCTTCACATTTCATCTAAATGATGACATTGAGATCATCTAATTGAATTTGTGACTTCCCCATTTTTTTCTGCTACTCTGTTAAAAAAAATTAGTTGGTCTACATCTATTTATTTTTTCTGTTTTCTCTCAAACTTTGGGGACAGGAGGAGGTCTTATTTTACCCCCATGTAGTGACCGTCAGGCATTTGCAGAAACATTGTAATTTTGAAGTTCATTCCCAACCACTTTAAAAGTAAGTAGCATTACATCTATCCTATTTTGTGCATTTGGCATCAGATAGGGGTCCCATCAAATGATTAAAAGATGATACAAAACTTTTCTACTAGGTTAACAATGGTCATGATTGTGCAATAGACAAATTTTAGCAGAGATGTTTTCCAAAACACCTTTCTGTCACCACTTTCTAACAGCATTGAAGATATAGATGCTATCCATTTAGAAGCATAAAACTAAAATGTTTTCCAAGAAGGGTCCTTAATATGGCAAAGTTCAAACAGGGGAGGTGTCATCCTTGGGTACATATTAACTCCATTTTCCAGTAAAGAGCAAATGTCTCACACAATTAACAAAGATTCCATCAGTCCATAAAATGTCTGGCTTGAATGCCAACCACTTTCACATTACCAGGAGATCTTTGGATTCTCTTTTGATTTTTTCCCATTTAAATTTTTTCAGTCACTCTAATACTATAGTGGAGAAGATAAATTAGTCTAAGGCAGGATACTGTAAAATGTTCAATTACTGCAAAAGATATGGCCAGTTCCCAAAGGAAGGAATTTAATCGAAACTAGATCAAAATGGGAAAGTGAATGACAGAATATATAAATATTCTCACATACTTAAAGATGATTTTACAAAAAGGCTTAAAAATGAATATATCATAGTAGATGTACAAACACTTAGAGGCATTCAATTTGTCCATTACCTGGTGGGACTTTAACATTTGATATGACAGAATTTCTAGACTTAAGTTTAAAGATGAATCTAATATTTAGGGTATTTTCCATTAGTGGAAATTTTATGGGTATCAGAGTTTTTCTAAAATCTCCTTATATTTTTTTTTAATTTTTTTTAATGTTTTATTTATCTTTGAGAGAGAGGCAGAGTGCAAGCAGGGGAGGGGCAGAGAGAGGGAGACACAGAATCCGAAGCAGGCTCCAGGCTCTGAGCTGTCAGCACAGAACTCGATGAGGGGCTCAAACCCACAAACTGCGAGATTATGACCTGACCCAAAGTTGGACACTCAACCGACTGAGCCACTCAGGCGCCCCTCCTTATATTTTAAAATATGAATCTGTAACAATTTTTAAATTGTCTTTATCTTTCAAAAAATATTATGGAATAAAAACATGGTAATATTACAAATTTTCAATTTGTATTACATGTCCTTTCTTTGAAATATTATTTCAAAAACTGTTTACTGATATCTGTGACTGAATATCAACTTTAGAACAATCAGAGATACTGAAATAAAAAAAGGGTATGCAATGTGTTTTATTTCTCCAAAAAGGGTAAAAATGGTGCTTTTATTTCTCAATTGCATTTCTGTATATTCTTTATCTAGACATTGATATTTTCCTAATATCAGACAAATCATTAGTGTACAAGCCCATGTAACTAGTCTCTTTCTATAAGAATACCTGGTTATCAAAATAACAACAATAATAAATGTTATTAAGTTGTTCATTATTCGTGAGACATTCTATGGCATAAATGGAAAAGAAAGGTTAAGCATATTTAACTGAATGCCAATCTCAAGATTGAACACTATGGAGATGTTTCAGTTCCAGGTATCAAAGAGAATCAAAATGAAAAGTAAAAGATATAAGATACTGATTTGCTAATTACTTCTTGTCAGAATGGTTTACTGCTTGAATTGTAAAACTCTCATTAGCTGTCTAGCAATTTGGGTGTAAGCCCTACTTGTTAGATCTCAGCTGTTCAGAAAAGCAGTGTGCTGTGATAAGAAAGAACTCGGTTTTGGTCTGACAGACTTGCTCTTCAATGACGGCTCTGTCACTTACAGCTATGTGATCTCAGGCAAGTTACTTACGCCATACTATAGTCCATGGAAAGAGCTGAAATTCAAAATGGTGACCTTGAATCATTATACTTCAAGTTAAAATGTTCTAAGGATGCCTGGGTGGCTCAGTCAGTTAAGTGTCGGACTTCAGCTTAGGTCAAGATCTTATGGTTTGTGAGTTCGGGCCCGGCATCGGGCTCTGTGCTGTCAGCTCAGTGCCTGCTTTGGATTCTGTCTACCCCTCCCCTGCTTGTGCTCTGTCTCTCTCTCAAAAATAAATAAACATTAAAATTTTTTTTAGGTTAAAATGTTCTAACACTCTTTATGAAGGTAAGAGAAAAGAATTAATGTTTTTAATAGGTAAAGTACATTTATAAATCACTGAGAAAGAATGATATGATAAAAATAGGAAAAATGGACAAAGCGAAGGAAAAAGACTAGTTTCAAAAGAAGTACAAAGAACTAAAAGTTGTCTTTTTCACCAATGACCAAAGATATTTATACTTATGGGACCATGCTGGCAAAGAATATTATTGAATTATTATACAAATATGGCCTAGAGAATTTTTTTTGAGAGAGTATACGCATGTTCGCACAAGTGTCAGCACAGAGCCTGACACAGGGCTCGATCTCATGCATGAGATCACGATCTGAGTCAAAATCAAGAGTGGGCTACTCAACTGACTGAGCCAACCCGGCACCCCTTAGAAAAATTTTTAATGACAGTGAAAAAATTTGACATATTAATATTGACTGAAAGAAGAGGATACCAAACTCTATGCAATAAGATCCCAATTTTAGAGGAAAAATCTGTTTCTATACCTAAATACAATAAGAAAGTATTAAGAATGTTTATCTCTGAATTGTGGAATTATGCTGGATTTTAATTTATTTTTATATCGTTTGTATGTCCCAAGTTTTCTACAATGATTATTAGTTTTATAATCACATACATAAAAATCAAGACCAAAACTAGGAAAACTTGTAGATTTGGTTCTATAATTAATAAGCTAAGTGACCTAGGGGAAGTCACTTTATCTCATGGAGTCTCAGCTTTCTTATCCATAAAATGAGAAAATTGAACTAGATCACCTCCTAAGGTCATTTTCACTTCTATAACTCTATAATGTATCACTGCCCATGTGATAGCCAAAGAAAACAAAAACTAATCAAAGTATTAGTAGCAACAAACTTACCACATATAAATCAAGCCTACTAGGCATTTTCAGCTAACCACACCTCACTGGCCATTTTTCTCTATGCATAAGCCTTATATCTACTATAAAATTAAGTTTCCAAAACAATTTCAAAGATAATATTCAATATTTTCCTAATAATAGTCCTGGAAGATTGGTAGGACAAAGACCCCCGAGGTGGAAAGACATTGCATAAGGTCAGAGGTGTGGGCACATCCATCCCTTGGTCCCAGATCCCCAACAAGCCTTTGTCAGTATGCGACCCTTTCCTGGGTTGCCCTTGTCCCTTCTTAGAATCCCACTAGGTTATGTGCCGCATTTTCCTAGCCAGTTAATCAGAAAACACTGTTTCTCTATGATTTGGGGGATCCTTCCAGTAATGACTTTGCAGCCATAATTAAGAAATATGTTAAGCCTTCTGTCAATTAACTGATGTGAAAACCTGACTGGTCCAGAGAGCGATGGATTTCCCCAGCTGCACCTTATCAGAGAACAGCTTAGTGTGAAGGAGCAAAGCTGTGCTGAAGCCAGAACTGCAGAAGTGCCAGGAAAATTGGCACAAGCTCCCGAGGGGGAGGAGGAAAATGTGCTCAGCTAGTGCGTGGGTGTTGCTTAAGCAGGAATTGTTTTAAAATCTTTAATTGATGGGATGAAGAGTTACATAAATTTTCACTGTATGAAAGTCTCTCCAAAAATTGGGCCAAGAGGAGAAGTAGAAGAGGGGGTCTATATACAAACAGAGGAGGGGCATTGCTTCTGCATAATAGTCCGTAATGTGGCCTCATGAAAATGTAAAAAACTCAGGCTAAAGCAAGAGCTCAGACAAGACACTACTGACTTCTCTTCTTTCCTTCTATTTCTCACCAGTCTAGTCTTGATACCTGTTTTAAATGTTAAACCAGTGCTTCTCAAACTCTCTGTGGGCTTTTCATTTTCCCAATGCATCACAATGAGCGTTTTTATAAAGTATAGGAAAAATAAATTAATATAAAAATTATATTCAAAAACATGAAAATAAGCTCATTTTATTATTAGATTCAACAGACATAAAATCACTCTTGTCAATTTGCCATAAAGTTTCTTAACACTTAACTCTGCACATTATCATCACAGACTAATAACACACAAATTCCCAGACAGGCACTTTTGAATAGCACTGTGATCAACAATTACCCTGCAAAAAACTTAGTCTCAGCTTTTTCCATGCTGCAGCTGTTTGTTTCTACTTGTACACACCCCAAATAGACTGGGAGTTCTGTAAGGAGATAGCCAATACCTAACATACAGGGGTGCTCAGCAAATATTGATTAAATGAATGAAAGGAAGAAAGAAAGAAAGAAAGAAAGAAAGAAAGAAAGAAAGAAAGAAAGAAAGAAAGAAAAAGAAAGAAACACAAGGGAACATAAGCATTTCTGTCTTTAACAACTATGGGCACCCTTTTAATGCCTACAGTAAGTCTCATGCTCGCCTCTCTTCCTTTAAGGGATTCCAGAATAGAGCATTGACTTGTCCTCCTGCTTAGTTCCTGCTGTTCAAAGATTATAAAAACACTGGGGCCCTATACCTTTATCATCAGTTTCTCTATTTTCCCCATTTTGTTTCCTCCATCATTTCTTGCAGCCTTTTGCTGCTTTCTTCAGCTTTGACCTTAAGTATACTAGTACATTCATTTTCTATTAATACTGTAACACATTACCACAAACCTAATGGTTTAAAACAACCAAAATTTATTATGTCACAACTTCTGAAGGTCAGAAGTCCAACACAGTTTCACTGAATTGAAATCACAGTGTCAGAAAGACTGCATTTTTTTCTTCAAGACTCTAGGAGAGATTTGTGTCTTTGCTCATTCAGGTTATGGGAAGAATTCAGTTCTTTGAGGTTGTATGACTGAGGTCCCCATTTCTTTCCTGTTAGCTAAGAGCTGTTCCCAGCTCCTACAGGCTACCAGTTCCCTTGGCTTGTGGCCTCCTTTCTCCATCTTGAAACCCACCAATGGCAGGTGCAGACTTTATGCTACGCTTCTCTAACCCTCACAGGGGAAGCTTCTCCATTTTTAACAGCTCATGTGATTAAACGGGGCCCACCTTGATAATACAGGATACTCTCCCTATCTCAAGAACCATAACCTTAATCATATCTGCAGAGTTATTTCAGGCATGTAATGTAACATGTTCACAGTTTCCAGAGAACAGAAAGTGGCATATTTAGGGACCTCTGCCTAACACAAAAATAAATACATGAATTTATACGGGTAAAAAAGAAAATTAAAAACATATGTTATTAACTTTATATCACTGGATAAGGTCCCAGTCTTATTATAAGGTTCTAAGAGGCTTTACAGTAAATCTATGCTATGTTTGTACACCTGGTTTATTGGATTGTTCTCCAAATGTTCTCCTAGCTCCAGTACAACCTCCAGAGAGCTGCCATGGTTAACTCACACCATTTTAGTCCTCTGCCTAAAACTACTTTTTTAGATCCAAATTTCATACTATAAAATTGAATTTATTTGTCTGGCAAATAGTATTCTTCTCAATTGGAGCCCACCCTACTTTATGGCCTCATTTCTCATTATTTCCTACTCATTGCCTATACCCTACCAAAATACTTGCAAAATGCATATTATTTTATTCTTCTCTTTGTGCATGCTTTTCTTTCTGCTTGGATATAACTTCCTCTGCCCTTCCCTTTGGGGAAATGTGGAATAATCAAAGTAGAATAAGCTTGGAAATGACTTTAATTTGAACTAGTCACTCTACCTCTTACTAGACCTGAAGCTGCCAAAAGCCTCTTTGGCCTGCGGAGTATATGGTATTATTTTTTTAATTTAATGTTTATTTTTGAGAGAGAGAGAGAGAGAGAGAAAGAGACAGAGAGAGACAGAGAGAGAGAGAATGAGTGGGGAGGGACAGAGAGAGAAGGAGACACAGAATCTGAAGCAGGCTCCAGGCTCTTAGCTGTCAGCACAGAGCCCGATATGGGTCTAGAACTCAAGAACCATGAGATCACGAGAAAATGGGATTATTAAAACCTACTTTGCAGGGATGTTTTGAGGCTTTGAAATAAAGCACATAAATGCATATAGCAAAGTGTCTGTCATATAATAGCCTTTAACTCAATGTTAGTTATTCTTTTGCTCTAGAGAACCTCATTTTTGTTTTAGGCCTCAGTTTACCTCCTTTTCTGTCAAGTTGTCCCTGACCCCTTGGGTATAGTTAATCTTTAGCTCTGGCTCCTCCATAACCATAGATATTTGTTACTTTCACATTTTAAGAGTAATTTCTCAACTTATCTGTACTCTCTAGTACATTATAAACTTCTTGAGTACAAGAATGTCTTATTTATTATTTTATCCATATCACCTAGCAAAATGTACACTAGCCAGTTCATAAAAGTTTTGGATGGATGGATGGATGGATGGATGGATGGATGTTTGAATAGATGGGTATAGAACCTAGCGCAGTAACTAATGTGTATATATGCTTAATAAACATGTGCTAAATTTAAATCCAATATACCTATTTTGTAGGTAAATTGTTCTATGTGTTATTTTTTAATTTTTTAAATTGTTTTAATGCTTATTTTTGAGAGATAGAGACAGAGTGTGAGTGGGGGAGGGGCAGAGAGAGGAAGACACAGATTCTGAAGCAGTCTCCAGGCTCTGAGCTGTCAGCACAGAGCCCCACATGGGACTCAAACTCACAAGCAGTGAGATCATGACCTGAGCCAAAGTTGGACACCCAACCAACTGAGACACCCAGGCACCCCTTATCTTTTTATCTCATTAGAGATAAATGGTAATGTCTATGTGTTTGTATTTTTTTCCCTGTAACCATAGAAAATTCTTAGAAGACTATGTCCTCTATTTCTTTGTTACCTTCATTAAAACAAAGTTCTGTGTTCTATACATAGTAAGTGTTCAGTCTGTACAGTTTGACAAAGTGATCAAAGAGATACTATGATATATATAGGGTTTCTGGATAGACAGGAGCTGATTCTCAGAAACCCAAATGCATACACAGGAATGTCTCAACAGCGGACCTAAACACAATAAGAAATATTCGGAGACTTGGTAGCATCAAGGCCATCTGTGTTTGCTAACTGGCCTTACCTAAAGGAAAAGTAAACTTACTAGTATCTTTATCACAGGAGATAGTTTTAGAGCTTGATGGAAGGTGTCGATGAAGTTAAGCTCCTATCTTCCCACAGAAACTAGGAGATGGAATGCTGTCTTCCTTGATGATTACATTTCAATCGGATGGCTTCCAGGACCTTGCAAAAGGTATTCTTGGGCCGTCAAACTGGTAAAAAGCTTTTTTAAAAACTTACATCCCAAAGGGGCAGAGAAGGAATTTACACTACAAGTGTTCTAGAGTGAGTTCTCTAAGAAAAGGGAGGCAAGAGTCTGGAAGAAGTATCTAAAGTTTAGTCATTGCCAAAGGGAATGTTAAGGCCCTCTTGGTCAGTAGGAGCCTATATGTGTATTTCTAAGGATCAGAAAGGATGAGTTAGAAATGTCCCTTGAAAACCAGGACAGGCATAGGTGAGTAAATTCCTCAATGGAATCTATCCATCATGGTGCACTGCAGTAGGTCCATTGATATGCATGCATATTGAACCTAGCAACGCCTGAGCTGAGATAGTTTAAATATATACCCAAATCTTTAGGTGTAAAGGAATACTTGAGTTGAGAATTTGGGTTTTAAATCCAGCTTCAGATGAACATATATGTGGAAGTGTCAATATTTCAGAAAACTTTATTGCTTCAGAAAATGTATAGCTTTGCTTTTCAACTCCCATTTATAAGTTAAAAAGCAGTAGAGGTCACAACCCGAGTATGTGTTCCATGTCCTCACTTTCTTCCCTTTCTTCTCATTATAAAACTGGGTGGCACAGAAGAGAAAGCTCAGATATTGCTCTTGGGAGAGCATTGTGATTAACTTCAGGCATCTTCCAGAAGAACTTTTAAATTCTCCTCTTTCATGCATTTTTTTTCTCCATTACTCTTCACATTTATCCAAAGCTCTTGATTCTGCAGTTCTTTGAAACATACTCCAGGCATTAATTAAAAAGAGAGAAGAAATGGGGGGGAAAGCTATTTATTTCTCTTCTTCCCAGTGTATCTTTTAAAAAATTTCCTTCAAGTTTTCTTTTATTTTTCTCTCCATTCTTACTCTTTTCTGCTCATTTCCTCTGCTCTGAACATGATCAAGCTTTCTAGTTATTAAAATGAAATATTGAAATGTGTATGCATGCATGCCCATTTGTTTGAGAAGTGTGAACAATAACCAACCAATTTTATAGGGAAACAATCTCACAAGTATCTGACTACTACTTAATAGACCGCCTGTCAGACCTTGCCTAGAGTTTAGTTAGGTCAGCAGAGCACGTACACACCTTCCTAAACTCCTATTACAGCAACATGTTAAACAAAGAATATATAGCTAAGCATGTATCCTCTAAAGGCAGAAATAAGCTGTGCTTATGAAATGAATAAATTCTATTTATGAAATTAGACCTATGAAATGAATTCTGACATTGTGGCTAAAAATATTTCAAGTATCTCATAGATAATACATCAACAAAATGTACAAGAAAATATCCAGATTTTGAATAACCTCCCCCTTCTATCTTGTCCCCTTGGCTCTTAATGCCTAGATTCAGGCATAATTTTTGAACACTTTTTTTAGCCAGTTTTCACTGAAGAGGTCACAGGAGGTCAGGGTTTTTACAGTAAGTCACACTCTGTCAGTGTGAAACTCTGTTGTACTTGTCATTTCTCAGTTAATTAAGCTGGATATCTCCTTAGAGATCTTTCTTCTATGAAATTGGAAACTGGCTTCATGTTAGTGATTGTACCAAAATGGGCTTTAAAATGTAAAAGTCTCTAATCCTCTTTTAGAAGAGCAAGTGTTTTATGTCACCTTGTCTGTAGAGCAAAATCTCTTCCTGAATGAAGGATACAGCTTTGCTGAACGGCACACTCTGATTAGAAATCAACCAGTACAATAATAGTACGGCAGACACAAACGCCTAAGATAATCTCTTTAGCACAAAATTGTATTCAGAAAGATGAAAATTCTAACAAGAAAGTGATTTCTGTCAGTTTAGCTTTTCATGCATGCCATTTATGCTATTTTTTTTTTCCACGCTCTTGGTACCAGTTCAACCAGGAGAGAGGGGTGGCACAGGAATGGCTTGCTGTGTGATCAGGCTTCATATGTATGGACCACAATGGGTATACAGCCTATGAGGATTTATATCCAGTCAAGATGCCTAGAGATTAGATTGCATTCAAAGAAAGGAAATAAACGTGATTAGAAGGCCATGATTGGCTCAGGAACACAGAGTAAAGGAACAGAGGTACATAGCTGGACTACATCATGCCAGGAAGGAATGAGGAATCTCTGAAGAGTGCAACTTCAGAGGAGAAGCTGAAATTGTTTATTGTTGCCCTAGGGAGGTGTAATTGGGGTTAATGGGATGAAGTTAAGCAAAGAAAAATTCAGGATGTATATCAGGAAACACTGGTTAATAATGAGGTCTTTTATAATATTGTCCCAGTGGAAGTATTAGAAGCCCTTTTGTTTGAGTCATTCAAACTTCAAGTAGGAAAATATATGGAAAAATAGGCTGTAAAAGACAGTCTCATACCAGTCCTCAAGGGATGAATTACATAGCACAATCAGATTTTTCTCAGCTCTAATTTCCATGACTGTTTCGGTAAGTTCCTCAAAGGCTCAATTTTCAAAATGCTTGTTCAATTGCTTCTACTATGCACCTGCATCAGTAACAGGTTCCAATTAACTGAGCTTGCATTTGCATACTGCAACAATCCAGAGGTTGCCTGAGAACCTTGGAAACCTGAGGTCACTGGGATGACCCTCAGTCAGTATTCACAGTTGTAAAGGTAGTTAATAAAAAACTCAGTATAATAAACAAAGTCCCAAATAATGCTGCCAGCAAACTGATCCAATTGCTACACTGAGTTCCTTGTCCCATTTCATTTCTTATCACATTCTTTAATTCATTATATTAGAATTTATTCAGCATCTCTTATCTGCTGGCCACTGAGTAAATGCTGAGGATAAAAACATGAAAGTATTAAATAAAGTTTGATTTTCCATCTTCTTTGAAATGTAGTCTAGCTTAGCATAGTGTCTTTTCTGCCATTTCATGCCTTGGTACCTAAGCCAATGTCTGGCACATGTATAATTAATTAATATCCACATTTGAGACTAACATTAACAGACCATAAGCTCATTCTGTGCCTTTCCTTCAATGTACTCATGAAAAAAGATATATTTTTAAATGAAAGAAAGAAAGAAAGAAAGAAAGAAAGAGAGAGAGAGAGAGAGAGAGAGAGAGAGAGAAAGGAAGGAAGGAAGGAAGGAAGGAAGGAAGGAAGGAAGGAAGAAGTTAAGTGATGGTTTAAGTTTGTTACCCAATATCTTTCATCTCTTTTCTTCCAGATTATCTGGATAGAAGGCACAAAATAACTGAAAGCAAAGGCTGGTTGCCTGAGGTACCTTCCTCATTCTTAAGTAGGAGTGGGAGTGAGGCAGGAGATTAAGGAAAGGTTCCTTGCTCTGTTTTCAACATTGGGCTTTTTAAAGACAGGGGAGTAAACCCATTCGTGTTTTCTTTGGAGAAAGGGAAAAGATTATCACTTAGGACCTATCCTCCTCTCCCACTATGACCAGACTGCAAATGCCCAAAGTCTAGAGTGCTAGCCCTATACTAGTGAACACTAAAAGAAAATTTGAATGGCAAAAAAGACAGGGGTGCCTGGGTAGCTCAGCCGGTTAAATATCTGACTCTTCATTTCAGTTCAGGTCCTGATTTCATGGTTTGTGAGTTCGAGCACCATATCAGGCTCTGCACTGACAGCACAGAGCCTGCTTGGAATTCTCTATCTCCCTCTATCTGCCTCTCTCTCTCTCAACAAAAAAATAAATAAACATTTAAAAATTACACCATTTGCTTCATTTTTGTTTTTTTCTACTTTATATCTGTACCTTGTATAAAATCAGTATGAAGAAAATTGTAGTGATATTGTTAGAACTCCGTTTATTCATTTGTAGTCTATTTTTTTATTCTTTCTTCCCTTTCCCCCTTTTATTGGCAAAGAACAATGTCACTGCTAATAAATTGGAATTTTATGTTGGAAGTAGTTGCATCCCTTACTTGCTTTAAAATATATCTTTTAAATATAAGATAGCCTGTAATGTGATCTTCCTTTCATTTTCCACCTTTGTTTTTCCTGCAATTCCTTTTGTTAAACAGAGTATGGATTTGTTTGGTCAATTAGAGACCAAATTTGCTTTACCACTATTTTACTCTGCACACCTGAACATTTCTGTCACTATTATATGTTGATTCATATTCTTATCTACTGGTAATACCTGTTCTCATTTTTTTCCCAAATTTCCAAGATGCATGCATCTTGTGAAAGATTCACTAGATACCATTTACATTTTATTCAATTAATACATTCAGAAATCAAACTAGGTACATCCATTCATAAAAAACTAGTTCGTCTGAGACAAGAGTAAGCATGACAGAGATAGGGTTTCATCTAAGTTTAGACCAACATGTACATTGATGCATGTCTGTAGAATTAAAACAGGCTTCTCTGGGATACACGTTACTTTTCCAAAGCAATAAAGTATGACAGACTATGATCATTAAAAGGTAATGGTTCTCATGGAGGTGGAGCACTGTGGGGCATACAGGTTTGTGTAGGGTTACCCAGAAATGAGATGATTTAATGAGGAGTGACTTGTTATCTTGGAAATAAAAAATATGCCAACCCACTAAATTAAATAGACCTAAATAGTTTTAAACAGCATGGGCTCAAATTTAAATGTTACAGCAAAGTCAATGTTACTGAGATTAAGCATAAAATAATCCACACTTCAATGTGAACATCAACACCACGTTTAATTAATTTTTAACAATTAAAGTATTATTGCTTTAGGAGATTCTCCTTATTTAAGGAAGACAGAAAAAATATAAAAGGGAACAAAATGTGAATACCTACAATCTCTAAATACCTTAGTTCAGTAAATTAAACTGACAAAGGAACATGATGGTAATATCCCTGAATTTTGCTCTTTGTGTTACCAGTATGTTATACAAGGATTTTTTTTTTAATGTTTTGAAAGAATTTGAAAATGTTTAAACTTCAGGCGCTAGTTCTAATTGCCAAGTATCAAAATAGATGTCAGTAGCTCCACCCAAAACATGTCCGCTTCCCACCATCGCACACTGGCCTCCCCTCTTACTTTCTTGTTATTGGCAAAAGCATTTCAGAAGCTACCCCTCAATTAGGCTCCTGCCTCACCCGCATGGCAGAGGCTCACTGATCCATCTCTCTCCAGCTTGCTACAGAATTCTACCTAAATTACAGCTCAAATTGGCTTATTTTTTTCTCTCTTTCCAAAATGTTCAGTAGCTCCCCATGTCTGTCAAATTAACTACAAATGCTTCAAGCCAGAATTCAAAACCTTATACAACATGGCTCCAACCTCTGTCTTCAGAGTATCACTTTCTACTTTCTGACTCAGACTCTATTCAAACAGCAGCAAAGTTGAACATCTTGTATTTCCTCAGATTTTCTAGTATTTTCTTTCCTCTCGGGCACTGTTTCTATTTTCCTCTGTCAGGAGCCTATGCTTCAATATTATTTTAAATATTATCTCCTGTAAAAACAATTTTTTAATTTTTCCATCATGTATCATGTCCCACTTCCTTAACATACCAATCATTTTTTCCTCTTGTATCGTACCTTGTATGATGGTTGTTTTTTTATTTGCCATGTCCCTGGTATAAGATCTGTTAGGGTAAAGCAGATACAGCATCTAACTCCTAAAGGGTATCTCCCACAGCAATGTGGACAGTGCCACGCAAACAGTGGCTGATCATCTATTTATTCGTGTATTCAACAAAGACTTATCAAGTAGTCAATGTGTGCCAACTACAATGCTATTGACATTACAATAGAATTTTATAAGTAAGGTAAAAAATTTTCTTTAATCTCATAACATGCTGTGGACAATTTTTTTACATCATCAATTCCTAGTAAGGGGTTCAGAAAATTATTTTAACTTAATAAATATTAACTACAGATCTAGTCTATAAGCATATCATATAAAATATTAATTTAACATTTAGTATTTCCGATGATCTATTCCTAGCATGCCTATCCTTCGCACAGAAATTCCCTTGGTTCTCTCCTCACTTCCTTCCAGTCTTTACCGACATGACATTTTCTCAATGAGATATATCCTGGCCACCCTATCTAATATTGCAGCACACCACACACACACACACACACACACACACACACACACACGTCTTATATCCTTTCCTGCTCTATTTTCTTCCTTAGCACTTATCACTATCTAACATATATCTATTTTACTTATTTATGTTTTTGTCTATTTCCTTCATGAGAATTTAAACTCCATGACAGCAGTTTCATTCAAAGAGTATGTTAATACTTGCACAAATAGTACACCACAGTAAATGTAAAATAGTGCTTATTGAAGAGGAGATGTACAAAAGCAGAAAAGTGACAGAATACACATGATCCCCTGTGCCCTGATTAGCCCACAGAGAGGCAAGCTTTGACTGGATGCAAGAACTAAAAAGGGACAATGTCCTTGGGCTATTGTCTGTAGTCCCAGGAGAGACAGAGGGAACAGGGAACACTGAGTTGATTCTGATAATAATTATAGCCTCCTGGTCAGAGAGTGACCTTGCTAGAAATGGGTTAACATTTTCATTGAGCCAGATTCCTTCTAGTCTACCAAAAAGGAAGAACCTTCAGGACCATCCAAATTTAATTTCCTCAGTTCACTCTCAGGTCTATGGGATTTCAATGTGTATAAGTCTCTTAATCAACTGTGACAGACACTAACTCATTCTGGTGTTTAGGAGTTGGGTGTTAAGTGTCCCCTGCAACAGAGTCAAGTAAAGACTGCTAAATCCAATATTACTATGAGTTCAGGTTAAGAGCCACTGCACTGTTTGTGATAATCTTAGAAAGGTCTTTGAGTCTGGCTGTCCATATCTGCAGTAAAAATGAGTTGTTCAAACCTCCTCACCACCCTCAAAAGCTTCATTCACTTTGCAAGATTATCTGAGTTTACAGCCAATCAAATGAGGGCCCTTAAACACATCTTGGGAATGCGCTAAGAATTTTTCTCTGCTTTATCCACTGTTATATCAAAGTACTTAAAATGATTTCTAGCATACAGTGGGCACTCAATAAATATCTGTTGTATGAATTAGTAAATAAGACATGGCCAATCAATGAAGTGTCTTGCCCTCAGTTGTTTGTCTCATATTTGTATAATCACTAAAAATACGAGAGTTGTGTATTTCAATACAAGAGTTTATTGCCAGTTTAACCATTTATATATTTCCAACCGTGAGAATGACTGCCAATAGCAAATATCCTTGTAATAACCAAATTCCAAAATATGAAATATAATATCCTGCTATCACTGCTATCACTATCATGGTTGAGAATAGTTACTATACATGATGGGCTACTTAGATGCTGGTCTTTTTCTTCACATCACTTGGCCCTACTTGACCTTACATAACCCCATCATGTCATACTGAAATTCTTGTTAAATTCTTGTTATTTCTAAGGCACCCTGAAACTATGAGTATGATGCCACTCATCTTTTTTTTAATAGATTCTTTCAGACCCTCATCAACAGGTTTGCACTCATCAGCTCTCAAACACAGTTTTTCTCTTAATGCCTAATATTATATATTTCTATACCACATAGCTTGTATCTATTAATTTTTTAAAAGTTTTATTTATTTATTTTGAGAGGGAGGGCAGAAAGAGAGGGAGAGAGAGAATCCCAAGCAGGCTCCATGCTGTCAGCACAAAGCCCAACATGGGGCTCAAACCCACGAGCCATGAGATCACAACCTGAGCCGAAATGAACAGTTGGTTGCTTAGCCAACTGAGTCACCCAGGCACCCTTCTTTTCCTTTCCTCTTATGCCAAGTAGTCTCTTAATTCACCTATGTATTACCTTCTATGAATATATTTTCAAACATTTCAACACTTCCTTACTTCATTTTCTTTAACTGACATTCTCAAACGTAACCTTCTCTTTTCATTGTAGCATTTTCATTTATAAATGCAATATAATTTATCAAAGGAGCATCTTGCACCATCCATCTTTGTTGTGATAACCATATAAGGTCTATTAGCAATCTGAAGGGGGAGAAAGGAGAGTTAAAATCTTATATTATTAATCAATTCTGTATTATTTTTCATTATAAATTCATTTGACTAAAGTATCATAAATTCTGAAGAAACAGAAATGGGAAGGAGAGATAGATACGTCTTCAAAAATGTGCAGATACATACCTTCTTATCTCAACTTCAGCTCATTTGGTTCATCTCTGTCTCACTCTTGTTCTCAGTCTCACTCTTGGTCTCTCATCTTTCTCTATTTTTACATTTAGATAGAATCAATAGATATTCAATGTAGAAGCGTTAATAGTTTATATTGGTTTACTATGGCTGCCATAACAAAATACCACTGAGTAGGGAGCTTAAACAACAAAAATTTATTTTCTCACAGTTTTGGAGTTGAGAAATCCAAGATCAAGGTGTCAGTGGGTTTGGCTTCTCCTGAGGTCTCTCTCCTTGCAGGTGATGATCCCCTCATTGTGTTCTCACATGGTCTTTCCTCTGTGTTTTTGTGTCTCTCTCCGCACCCAAATTTCCTCCTCTTTTTTTTTTTCTAAAATTGTTAACATTTATTTATTTTTTGAGAGACAAAGAGAGACAGAACATGAGTGGGGAAGGGACAGATAGAGACACACACACAGAATGTGAAGCAGGTTCCAGGCTCTGAACTGTCAGCACAGAGCCTGAAGCGGGGCTTGAATCCAAGAACTGGGAGATCATGACCTGAGCCAACATCAGATGCCCCAATGGACTGAGTCACCCAGGTGCCCCCCAAATTTCCTCTTTTTTTCATAGTATGTCTTCCTTTTATTTATTTATTTTTTATTATATGACTCCATTTATATGAGGTATCTGGGGTTTTTTTTCAATTTTTTTTTTTAAATATAATTTATTGTCAAATTGGCTAACATACAGTGTGTAAAGTGTGCTCTTGGTTTTTGGGGTAGATTCCCATGGTTCATTGCTTACATACAACAAACACCTAGTGCTCATCCCAACAAGTGCCCTACTCAATGCCCATCACCCACTTCCCCCTCTCCCCCATCCCCCATCCACCCTCAATTTGTTCTCTGTATTTAAGAGTCTCTTATGGTTTGTCTACCTCCCTCTCTGTAACTATTTGTTCCCTTTCCCTTCCCCCATGGTCTTCTGTTAAGTTTCTCAAGATCCACATATGAGTGAAAACATATGATATCTGTCCTTCTCTGACTGACTTATTTCACTCCGCATAATACCTTCCATTTCCATCCACGTTGCTGCAAATCCAAATTTCATACTGGATTGGGGCCCACCGTCGGGCCTCATTTTCATGTAATCACCTATTTAAAGACCCAATCTCCAATATAGTCACATTCTGATGTACTGGGGGTAGGACTTCAACATATGAATTTTGGGGGACACAATTCAGCTCATAGCAAAGCTTATAGTAGGGACCAATGAAATCATAAAAGATGTAATTCAAAGTATGTAGAGATAAATATGATGAATAATAAGTATGGTGTGTTTCTGGCTTCGTTGGTTAGATGTTTGTTGGTTTGTATTAGAAAAAAGTGGGAAAAGACCTGGACCACAAGAAGATAATTTGGCTTTAAAGGGTAGGACTTATATGGTAAAATAGGAGAATAGATAAGGGGAATCAATCGCACACATTCCCAATGGCAGTAAAATATGTTATAAAGAATAAAGATCTGCCTGGAGCACTGAGTATTGGGGAGTGGTGATTTGTAGGAGCAGGAGTAGGATCCTCCTTGCATAGAAAGAAGTGTGGAAGAATATAAGACTGGACAAGCTAGGCAGGACTTTATTATCATGCTGAGAAATTTGGATTTTACTATTAGTAACAGGAACTTATTAAGGTCAAAGTACTCTTGATGGTTCTATTATTTACATATATCATTCATTTTTTTGAAACTGTTTATTAACAAAAATCTAAATTCTAAAGCATTTGGCTTCCTTCTAATGTCTAAACATTTCCTATTTCATAATAACACCCAAATTCAGTTGAAATTTTCATATATGAATCCTTAGGAGCCCAAACCAATGATTTGCCTCAGTTACATGATCACCTTTCACAAATTCTAACACCCTTGGATCCCTTATATCAGTGTTCATCAAACAATGGTTTTTGGTCCCCTAGCCATCCATGGATTTATTCTCAGGAGTTAAAGAAAAGTTCTTTAGGTTCCTAATGTGGGGTTCTTGAAGATGGGAAAGAAAATAGATATCTTACTTTCACTAACTTTTAACTGAAATATGACACAGAATGTTGGTGACACAATAGACAGATATTTTTATAGGGCATTACAATTGCTGTGAAAATCTGGAATATTTTTTATGCCCATCACTAATTCAAAACTACAGAAGTTATCAAACTTGATATTGCTAGATCTTATTATTTATTGAGTTAATAAAGATGCACCTATATTAAATATGATTTTTAAAATATTTTTATTGTTATAATTCTATATAAAAATTGGTTTCCTCTGTAAGCCTTTGACTTTAATTTTTATGCATTTAAAAACATTGTTCTGTGAAGAGGTCCATAAACTACACCAGTCTGCCAAAGGATTCTACAGGATAAAAATACTTAAGGATCCATGCTTTAGAAGGGGTCTATATATTACTCAAGTTCAAGAGTAGGGGAGAACTGCCTTGTATTATTGCTCTTCCTTGATGTAAGAAACTTGTATTTAGGCTTTTGCTTTGACTACTAACCCATCTATTTCTGTATTTATCAGACTTCTCTGAGTCGATACCTCTGAGCCTTCCTAGACATCTTCTTATCGCTTGAAAGTTGACTGTAAATGGATTCTTTTATTTAGTTTACCCTGGAGTCAGAATAGGCAGGAAGAAATCAGGTTGAGAGAAGTAAAGCATACTAAGGAAAATTCTATCAATTAAATGTTAATGCAAAAAAAAAAACACCCTTTATTTATTCTCCTGATTTTTATTACTGTAAGGTAAAATTCAGCATATTGAATGAACTTATCACAAGGTTGCCGAAACGCTTGCAACTTTTTGGCAAATCCTTTCACCAGGTTCTGCTAGGGATAAAATGTAAATATATAGCTTCCACTTAGCCAACTCCCAGATAATATTTTTAAAGGTAATGAAATAATGTCTGAGCTCCTCAGATGGAAGCTGTTACATAAGTACAAGCTACAATCATTATCAGGTTCATAAATATTCGGATATTCAGCTCTCACTGAAACATTTCACATTCTTTTCAAATGATCTGTGCATAGGAAAATGCAGTCAAAGCATGTTGCGGTGAAAATGCCCTCTCCCCTTCCTTTCTGTAGGAAGTAATAGTCTCAGTGAATAGCCTGCTGAAATTCCAATGGCTTTATCAAATGAGACCCTGACCAGGCTGTCCAACAATATTTAAAGCCTCCCTTAGCGATTTCATTGCATTCACAGAGAGCCCTCAACAATCAAGAAGGAAATGTGTGTGTTGCTGTTTCTTGGCTCACTTTAGTGCCTGGTTTTATCAAGCTGCTGCACAGCACTTCTGTCCTGAAAGACGCCTGTGTGACTTGGATTCCATTTCACAGAGTCACACTGGATCCTCTTATGTCTCGCCAATTAAATTATCTTCTCCAGCCTTTATTCCTGCCAAAGAGGTTCAGGCTGAGATTAGGTCACACTCCTCTTAAGTTGTTCTTTGAAATAGTGTGGGAGGCTCATGGAGAATATGAGTATGCATGAGCACTGATGCCTAGTCTTCCTTAGCCTTCAAGGTAGAGAACTGAATTTCTTTGCAGGTGTTGTTTCTGTCGTATACCTCTGCCCGAATCTCTAAAAACCAAAGAATGCTCTATAATCTTATTAAATTAAATTACAGCACTACCAAAAAAAAAAAAAAAAAAAAAAAAAAAAAATTACAGCACTACCAAAAACCTGTGGTCAATGTGACATTGCACTATCCCTGCTCCAGTTGAATTACCCATCAGGCATTGCAGGAGCTGAAAGAGAATTCTTAAATTGGTCCTCTGAAGGGACTCTGGAGGCCAGCTATTGATCCCATCTTGTGTTTTTACAGAGCTGTCTCCATAGTGCTACACATCTACAACAAAATTAAGTTTTGGTGAGCTATCTTGATATTTGCTATTTTGCGTGTTTTGCGTCCTGCACTTTGCCTCGACTTTTTCTTTCCCAAGAGAATGTTATGGGAACAGAACTAAGATAATGGGTGTTTGTTTTAAAGAAAACATGAGGTATAATAATTGAGCTTGTAGTGGATTTCATATGAGGATGAAGGTATCAGTTTTCCATGAAGAGCCACTGCAGCCTCAAACTCTAAACTTGCAGGAGACTGTGGAGCCTTCTCTATAAAGCGTTTGTTTAAAGTGCTTCTTGAGACTGTTGAGGTTGTCAAGACGAATTTTACTTTTGCTGCATACAGTGAGAGGCAGAGGACTTAAGGTTGCCTTATAAGAGTGGACACAAGACCAAGGAGCCCGGGGGTGTGGTGCTCAGTTCCACTCACAGCATACTAACTTCTGAAACACCCGCTTTCTCAGCCACTTGTCCCTCCCACACATGCCCTCCTCTGCCTACTACCAAAATCAGTCATGGATTGTATAAGCAAGTGCCTCCATCATTACTTTCTGTTTCTGCTGCAACGTTCTCTTGGACCCTGAGGGCTTCAGTGTTCCTACCCCTGCAGGTGATTTCACGTTTAGAGAACACATCGCCCTTATTGCAGAGATTGTAAACACACAGGTAGCCCTTACTTAATTGTGTGCTTACACGGTTTCTGGCAGGGTAGGATATTATCATGAGGACAAGATAGGCTGTAGATTATATGTTTTTCCAGAACTGGCCCTTTTTATTAACTATTCTCAAACCAAAGAATCATTTTAACAGAATGAAGGGTTGGAAATGTTTAGACTAAGGGACTGAAAACAGAGATGATTGAGAAAACTTCCTCATCTTTCAGTATTTTCCTTTGAGGTGTCTTTCTTATTTGAAGTACAGGACATACTTTGTATTTCACGTCTCAAACTGTGCTTCATGCCAACTTTCTCTGTTACTTCAGGTGTTAATGAGGGAGGAGGAGAAGGAAGAGAAGCAATACTATTCACTTTTCTGTTTTTTGACAGTGCTGTTCCAAAACTTCTCGACAAAAAACAGATTTTGCTTTGTGATTCTGTAGGGTCTTAGCCACCAAAGAAATACTCGTGGCATGAAGGTAATCAAATGGTGCTCTTGCTTTCACGGTTAAGGACATTGTCACATTCAGCTTCTACATCAATATTTTGTTTGTTTTACTTTTAAGTATTGGAGGAGGGTATGTAAGACATCAAGTGCTCAAAGATGCTTTCTTTTTCCTTTTGCCATACCACACACACACACACACACACACACACACACACACACAGTCATAATGCTTATACAAGATTCTGCAATGTTTTCCTTCCTGCCCAGTTTTTGAGCCCCACCTTTCTGTCGTGTGATCCCCTAACTTGCCCTTCTATTGACTTACAACAGCATTTTTTAAAAGTTTTATTTGAGTATAGTTGACACATAATGTTGCATCCATTTCAGATAAACAACTGACTAATTTGACAAGTTTATATGTTACGCTGTGTTCACAAGTGTAGGTACCATCTGTCTCACTACATCACTATTACGGTATCACTGACTGCATTCCTTATGCTGTGCCTTTTATTCCTGTGACTTGTTCATTAAATGACAGGAAGCCTGTATCTCCCTCTCCCTGTCACCATTTCACCCAACCCTTCACCTCTCTTCCCTCACAACCATCAATTTGTTCTCTGTGTTTATATGTCTGATTCTGCTTTTTGTTTATTTATTCGTTTGTTGTATTTTTTTCAGATTCCACTCATGAGTGGAATCATATGATATTTGTCTTTCTCAGTCTGACTTATTTCACTTAGCATAATACCCTCTAGGTCTATCCATGTTGTGTTAAATGCCACGATCCCATCCTTTTTTGTAATTGTGTGCTATTCCATTGTATATATACACCACACTTTCCTTAACCATTAGTCTATTAATGGACACTGAAGTTGCTTCCTCCCATGTGTTGGCTATTGTAAATAATGCTGCAATGAACAAAGGGGTGTGAAAACTCTGAATTCATATTTTTTGAAGTGGAATTATTGACTCATATATTTCTATGTTTAATTTTTTGAGGAATCTTCATACTCTTTTCATACTCTTTTCACGTTCAACATCTTTTCATGTCTGTTGGCCATCTGGATGTTTTCTTTGGAGAAATATCTCTTTGGGTCTTCTTCCCATTTTTAAATTTGATTGGTGCTTTGGGGTTGAACTGTATAAGTTCTTTATATACTTTGGATATCAATCCATTATCAGATATGTCATTTGCAAATATCTTCTCCCATTCAGTAGGCTGTGCTTTTGTTTTGGCAATGGTATCCTTTGCTGTTAAAAAAGCTTTTAATTTTGATGTAGTCCCAATAGTTTTTTATTTTGTTTCCCATGTCTTAGGGGACATATCTAGAAAAATAGCATTTTAAATTCATATTCTTATTCAAGTGATATTTTTTTTCAGATTCCTAACTGACCCGAGCATCCCCTTTCAACCTTAGCTGCCATCACACTTACACCTGCTCAAGATGTTCTAACCCCACTGATTTTCTTTCTAGTCCCCAAATCATGTCAGACTTCTTTGTACCTTGTAGATTTTGCACTTGCTAAGCTTTTTACCCAGAACGCTCTGTCACCTTATCTTCACAAGGCTGGTTCCTTGTTGCCAGTTAGGTCTCAGTTGAAATGCTGCCTTCTCAGGAAAGTCTTTAATGACACCCAACCCAAATATAATTCTTCTCACATCAACCTTTATCAGACTACCCCCTTGTATTTTTTATAATACTTATCATTGTCTGACATATCATGTCTGCTTATATTTATTTATTTTCTTGGAATTTTTGCAAATGGAATTTTATTTTAAATATACTTCAGGAGTTAGCCATTTAAGGATTCTTTTAGAGAGCCTCCTTGTGATCATTCTTTCCACTTCATAGTTCTGTATTTTTTATATTCTTGGCCCATACCATTTTTTAAAGCAAGAATCATTTGTAATTTTCTTTCTTTTTTAAATGTTGTAGTTCTTTTTTTTTTTAATTAATGTTTATTTTTGAGAGAGAGAGAGAGAGAGAGAGAGAGAGAGCACACAAATGGGGGAGGGGCAGAGAGAGAGGAAGACACAGAATCTGAAGCAGGCTCCAGGCTCTGAGCTGTCAGCACAGAGCCTGACATGGGGCTTGAGCTCACCAACTGTGAGATCATCACCCAACCAACTGAGCCACCCAGGTGCCCCATTAATTAATTTATGTTTTAATTTACATCCAACTTAGCATAGAGTGCAACAAGGATTTCAGGAGTAGATTCCTTAATGCCCTTACTTACCCATTTAGCCCACCCCACAACCCCTCCAACAACCCTTTGTTTGTCTCTATATTTAAGTGTCTCTTATGTTTTGTCCCCCTCCCTGTTTTTAATTATTTTTGCTTACCTTCCCATATGTTCATCTGTTTTGTATCTTAAATTCCTCAGATGAGTGAAGTCATATGATATTTGTCTTTCTCTGACTGACTAATTTTGTTTACCATAATACCATATAGTTCCATGTAGTTGCAAATGGCAAGATTTCATTCTTTTGAATTGCTTAGTAATACTCCATTGTGTGTGTGTGTGTGTGTATATATATATATATATATATATATATATATACCACTTCTTCTTTATCAATTCATCTGTCGATGGACCTTTGGGCTCTTTCCATACTTTGGCTATTGTTGATAGTGTTGCTATAAACATTGGGGTGCATGTGCCCCTTCAAATAAGCATTTTTGTATCCTTTGGATAAATACCTAGTAGTGTAATAGTGTAATTGCTGGGTTTTATTGTTTTGAGGAATCTCCATACTGTTTTTCAGAGTGGCTGCACCAGTTTGCATTCCCACCAGCAGTGCAAAGGAGATCCTCTTTCTCCCCATCCTCACCCATATCTGTTATTGCCTGAGTTGTTAATGTTTGCCATTCTGACAGGTATGAGTGGTATCTCATTGTGGTTTTGATTTGTATTTCCCTGATGATGAGTGATGTAGAGCATCTTTTCATGTGTCTGTTGGCCATCTGGATGTCTTCTTTGGAAAAGCGTCTATTCGTGTCTTTTGCCCATTTCATCACTGGATTATTTGTTTTCTGGGTGTTGAGTTGGTAAGTTCTTTATAGATTTTTGATACTAATCCTTTATCTGATATGTCATTTGCAAATATCTTCTCCCATTCCATCAGTTGCCTTTTAGTTTTACTGATTGTTTCCTTCTCTGTGCAGAGGCTTTTTATTTTGATGAGGTCCCAATAGTTCATTTTTGCTTTTGTTTCCCTTGCCTCTGAAGACGTGTTGAGTAAGAAGTTGCTGTGGCCAAGGTCAAAAAGGTTTTTGCCTGCTTTCTCTGCTACGATTTTGATGACTTCCTGTCTTACATTTACGTCTTTCATCCATTTTGAGTTTATTTTTGGTATGGTGTAAGAAAGTGGCTCAGGTTCATTTTTCTACATGTTGCCATCCAGTTTTCCCAGTACCATTTGCTGAAGAGACTGTCTTTATTCCATTGGATATTCTTTCCTGCTTTGTCAAAGATTAGTTGGCCATACGTTTGTGGGTCCATTTCTGGGTTTTCTATTCTGTTCCATTGATCTGAGTGTCTGTTTTTGTGCCAGTACCATATTGTCTTGATGATTACAGCTTTGTAATATATCTTGAAGTCTGGGATTGTGATGCCCTAGCTTTGGTTTTCTTTTTCAGGGTTGCCTTGGTTATTTGGGGTCTTCTCTGGTTCCATACAAATTTTACAATTGTTTGTTCTAGCTCTGTGAAGAATGCTGGTGTTATTTTGATAGGGATTGCTGTTTATTTTTTAATTAAGGTATAATTTACATAAAATAGAATGGACATATTTTGTGCACTCACTCTCTCCAATCTTTGTTAGACCACCATGAGAGACAACTGCTATTCTTATTTCTATCAGTACAACTTAGCGTGCCAATGCTAACACCTTGATTTCAGCAAAATCATATGACATATGTAATTTCATGTTTGCTTTCTATCACTCAGCAAAATTTACGTTGGTATTAGTAAACTGTGTTTTTCAAGGAATTTGTACCTTTTATCTAAGTTGTCAAATTTACTAGCATAATAGTCTTTTATTAATATTTCAGTAACTGCAGGAACTACAGTGATATTTTCTCTATCATTAGTGTTATTGGCAAGATTTTTCTTTTAGTTTCCTTCTGGTTGCATTTTTAGGGGTATATCAATTTTATTAATAATTAATTTTATTAATATTTCCAGCCAATATTTGACTTTGTTGACTTTCTCTATTTTTTATGTTGTCCATTTCATTGGTTCCATATTATTTCCTTTCTTCTATTTTTGGTGGATATATTTTTTTGAAACTTTTAGTGAAAATCTAGATTATTCATTTTAAACCTATTTTACAAAATTAACTTTTTATCAGAGCTTTAGCTACATTCCATACATTTTAATATTATGTGATTTCATCAACATTAACTTTAAAATGTCTTCTAGTTTTCTTGACCCATGGGCTATTTGAAGTGTGATACTTAATTTTGAAAGATTTAGTAATAATTATTTAGATGTCTTGTTATTATTAATTCATAATTTAATTATGTTGTGGTCAGAGAACATACTCTATATGATTTAAATACTTAAGAATTTGAGGGACACCTGAGTGGCTCAGTCAAGCTCCCAACTTCAGTTCAGGTCATGATCTCACAGTTCATGAGTTTGAGCCCCAAATGGGCTGTGTTATGACACCTCAGATCTTAGAGCCTCCTTCAGATTCTATGTATCCCTCTCTCTCTGCTCCTTCCCCCACTCATGTTTTGTCTGTCTCTCTCAAAAATAAATAAACATTTTTTAAAAATTAAAAAAATAGTATGTGACACTTTCATATTTTGCTTTTCCATTCTGTATTTTCTGTTGCCATTTTAGCATACCATTTTGTGTCACTTAAGGATTACTATAAAGATTGCAATCTGCCTTCTTAACTTACATTGTATAACATAAATTAAAATTATGCCATTTCATATTTAATGCAAAACTCCTTAAAAAACATAACTTCAGGGTCTCGTGGGTGGCTCAGTCGGTTGAGCATCTGACTTCGGCTCAGGTCATTATCCCACGTGTGTTCGAGCCCTGCATGGGGCTCTCTGCTGTCGGTGGAGAGTCCGTTTCGGATCCTCTGTCCCCTGCCTCTCTCTGTACCTCTCCTGCTTGCTCTCTTTCACTCAAAAATAAACAAAAAAAAAAACAACATGGGGGCGCCTGGGTGACTCAGTCGGTTAAGCATCCAACTTTGGCTCAGGTCATGATCTCACAGTCCGTGAGTTCGAGTCACACCTTGGGCTGTGTGCTGACAGCTCAGAGCCTGTAGCCTGCTTCCAATTCTGTGTCTCCTTCTCTCTGACCCTTCCCTGTTCATTCACTGTCTCTTTCTGTCTCAAAAATAAATAAACTTTAAAACAACAACAACATGTAACTTCATTTAAATCATTCTCCTTTGTATGTTTTTAACATACACTATTCTTCAATATGTTATTACTTCCACAATTTTTTCTGAAAAAGAAAGGCCATTTATTAAATGACAAGTTGATAGCTGCATAATAATTGAGAAACCAGTAAATAAAATTCAATACACACTTACTTTATATCTCACCAAAATGTATTCTGGAAGGATAAATGAGTAAACATTTAGTAAGTTCAAATCATAGAATACCCAGATTTAAATTATTCAGGTATTTGCACATACAAAATTCTTTATGGTTACATACAAATTTTAGGATTGTTTGTTCTAGGTTTGAGAAGAATATTGGTGAAATTTTGATTGGAATTGCATTAAATGTGTAGATTGCTTTGGATAATACTGACATTTCAACAATATTTATTCTCCCAATCCATGAGCATGGAATGTTTTTCCATTTCTTTGTGTCTTCTTCAATTTCCTTCATGAGCTCTCTATAGTTTTCAGGATACAGATCTTTAACATCTTTGGTTAGGTTTATTCCTAAGTATTTTATGGTTCTTGATGCAATTGTAAATGGGATTAGTTTCTTTATTTCTCTTTATGTTGCTTCATTATTGGTGTATAAAAATGCAACCAATTTCTGAATGTTGATTTTGTACCCTGCGACTTTGCTGAATTCATGTATCAGTTCTAGCAGACCCCAAATAGCCAAAGTAATATTGAAGAAGAAAACCAAAGTGGGAGGCATCACAATCCCAGATTTTAGCCTATACTACAAAGCTGTAATCATCAAGACAGTATGGAATTGGCACAAAAACAGACACATAGACCAATGGAACAGAATAGAGAATCCAGAAATGGACCCACAAACGTATGGCCAACTAACCTTTGACAAAGCAGGAAAGAGCATCCAATGGAAAAAGAGTCTCTTTAGCAAATGGTGCTGGGAGAACTGGACAGCAACATGCAGAATAATGAAACCAGACCACTTTCTTACACCATACACAAAAATAAACTCAAAATGGATGAAAGACCTACATGTGAGACAGGAAACCATCAAAACCCTAGAGGAGAAAACAGGCAACAATCTCTTTGACCTCACCTGCAGCAATTGCTTACTCAACACATCTCCAAAGGCCAGGGAATTAAAAGCAAAAATGAACTATTGGGACCTCATCAAGATAAAACCTTCTGGATTGCAAAGGAAACAATCAACAAAACTAAAAGGCAACCAATGGAATGGGAGAAGATAGTTGCAAATGATGTATCAGATAAAGGGCCAGTATCCAAAATCTATAAAGAACTTACCAAACTCAACACCCAGAAAACAAATAATCCAATGGACAGAACTGGATCTGCCCATTTGCACTGTTGGTGAGAATGCAAACTGGTGCAGCTGCTCTGGAACACAGTATGGAGTTCCCTCAAGAAATTAAAAATAGAACTACCCCATGACCCATCAATAGCACTACTAGGAATTTATCCAAGGGATACAGGAGTGGTGATGCATAGGGGCACGTGTACCCCAATGTTTATAGCAACTCTTTTAACAATAGTCAAATTATGGGAAGAGCCTAAATGTCCATAAACTGATGAATAGATAAAGAAGGTGTGGTTTATATATACAATGGAATACCAGTTGACAATGAGAAAGAATGAAATCATGTCATTTGCAGAAACATGGATGGAACTGGAAGGTATTATGCGGAGTGAAATAAGCCAGTCAGAGAAAGATATCATATTTTTTCACTCATGTTTGGATCTTGAGAAACTTAACAGAAGACCATGGAAGAAGGGAAGGAGAAAAAGAAATTACAGAGAAGGAGGGAGGCAAACCACAAAAGACTTTTAAATACAGAAAACAAACTGAGAGTGGGTGGAGGGCTGGGAGAGAGGGGAAAATGGGTGATGGGCATTGAGGAGGGTACTTGTTGGGATGAACACTGGGTGTTATATGCAAGCCAATTTGGCAATAAATTATATTTTTAAAATGCTTTAATTTTTTTTAATGTTTATTTATTTTTGAGAGAGAGACAGTGTGAGCCAGGGAGGGGCAGAGAGGGAGAGAGAGAGAGGGAGACACAGAATCTGAAAAGGCTCCAGGCTCTCAGCTGTCAGCTCAGAACCTGATGTGGGGCTCAAACTCAAGAACCATTGAGATCATGACCTGAGGCAAAGTCAAATGCTTAACCGACTAAGCCACCCAGGCACCCCCGTGCATGTACAAAATTCTTTTAAGTATTTAAGTCATAAAACAAAACAAGCTCAAGATATCAACTTTTTCATTGAGGTATAATAGGCACAACATTGTCATAGTTTCAGGTATACAACATAATGATTCAATTAATATTTGTAAAAATTCCAAAATGATCACCACAGTAAGTCCATTTAATATCCATCATCATCCATAATTACCAAAATTTAGCTTGTTTCCATGTTTTGGCTATTGTAAATAATGCTGCAATGGACATGGGGTTGCATATGTCTTTTTGAATTAATGTTTTTCCCCCCTTTGGACAAATACCTAGAATAAGAACTGCTAGATCATATGGTAGTTCTATTTTTAATTTTTTGAGGAATCTCCATACTGTATTCCATCATGGCTGCACCAGTTTGCATTCCCATCAACAGTGCACAAGGGTTTCAATTTCTCCACATCCTTGTCAACACTTATTATTTCCAGTTTTTTAATGACTATTCTAACAGACGTGAGGTGATATTTCATTGTGTTTTTAATTTGCATTTCCCTGATGATTAGTGATGTTTAACACTTTTCATGTACCTGTTGGTCATCTGTATGTCTTCTTTGAAAAAATGTCTACTCAGATCCTTTGTCCATTTTTTATTAAATATATTTTTATTAATGTTTATTTACTTTTTGAGAGACAGAGACAGAGCACAAGTGGGTGAGGGACAGAGAGAGAGGGAGACACAGAAACCAAAGCAGGCTCCAGGTTCTGAGCTGTCAGCACAGAGCCTGACGTGGGGCTCGAACCCACAAACCCGTGGGATCATGACCTGAGCTGAAGTTGGATGCTTAACCAACTGAGACACCCAGGCACCTCTCCTTTGTCCAATTTTTAAATCAGATTGGATTTTGTTTGTTTTTTTCTCTTTTTTGTTTTTGTTTTGTTTGTGTGTTTTGTTTTTTGTTTGTTTTGGGGGGTTTTTTTGCTATTGAATTGTATAAGTTCTTTACATGGTTTGGGTATTAACCCTTTATCACCCATAAGATTTGAAAATATTTTCTTCCATTTTGTAGGTTGCTTTTGCATTTTGTTAATTATTTCTTTTTCTGTCCTAAAGCTTTATTTATTTATTTATTTGTCCAAAAGCTTTCAAGTTTGATGTATTCCTATGTGTTAATTTTTGCTTTTGTTGTTTGTGCTTTTGGTGTCATAGCCAAAAGCTATATTCTTCCCTATGTTTTCTTCTAGGAATTTTAACGTATAGTTTTTTTTTAAGTCTTTAATCCATTTAAAGTTAATTTTTATGACTGGTGTAAGATAGGTGTTCATTTTCATTGCTGTGCTTAAGTCAATTAATTATCTTTTAAAGGATGGGAGAAAAAAGAAAAATAATATTTACCTACATGTTCAATAATTCCAGTATTTTAATGTATATTCTAGTATCATTTATCTTCAACTAAAAGAACTCCTGTTAATAATTTGAATAGTGAAGATATGCTGGAAACAGTTTTACTCAGAATTTATCACTGTCTCATTTGGAAAAAATTTTTTTTCCCGGATATGGAATTCTAGTTTGACAATATGTCTTTTTTTTCTTTTATTACTTTAAAAATGACATTATTTTTTCATCTAGCTTCTATTGTTTCTGATGAAAAGTCAAATATTTTTCTTATCATTTCCTCCTCTCTGCTCTTAAGATTTCCTCTTTAGGAGTTGGGTACAAGGTGCCAACATAGCAGAATCCTGAGCTCACCTCCTCCCATGGACACTTCAAATCTACAACTACATACAGAATCATTCCCTCTGAAAGAGACCTGAAAATTCAATGAACAGAGCTTCTACAACAAAGGATAAAAGGACAGCATTGAGACAGGAAAAAGAGGCAAAGACACAGACTCACCAGGGAAAAAACATACCCCAGCTGTTGTGAGTCACAATTGGTAGTGATAGTGAACATACAGAACCTTAACCTGAGGAGCAAGGGATTGGAACTTTACGTCAGGGAACTCAACCCTTAGATCCTTCACAGGAGAAAAAGCTCCCAAAACACTGGGCTTTGAAAATCATTGGGGAATATGTTCAGTAAAACTATAAAACTGTAGGGAACAGAAAACCCACTCTTAAAGGGCACCTGGGTAGACTGACTCAATCTGGATGCCAGCACAAAAGCACCAATTTGAAAAGTGCTTAGACCAAAGGTAAAGGAGACCCATTTACTAGTATTTAAGCATCTTCCTGAGGAGCAGGAAACAGCAGGAACTTTGTCCAGGGACTGAGACACTGGCATGAGCCATTTTTTTTTTTTTTCAATCACAGTCTTTCTTACTAATACTGGCCCTGGCAGGTGCCATTTTGGAATTTTTCCTGTAACCTTCTCATGCCTATGGCTGTGCCTTGCTGAGAGCCCCACCCATCAACACACTGCAGCTGTCATAGGCACACCCTACAGATCTAGAGACCAACCCCATACACAAACATGCCACAGCAGCTGAAGACATGTTCCAGAGGAGACATGCCACAGGTTGGTAATGACACCAACTTCATCCACCAATGTGCCAGAGACATGCTTTCACCACGTCAGAAAGGTACACACAACCCACATTAGGGTAACTCCTTGAGCACCTGGCTCTGGTGACCTGAGGAGATTGAGCTTCTTAGCCCCACAGGACATCTCCTACATAAGGCAACTCTTGCAAGACTGGGAGAAGTAGCTGGCTTATCTAATACATGGAAATAAATGCAGAGAGTATGACAAAATAAAGACACAGAGGGATATGTTTCAAAAGAAGAAGATAAAACATCAGAAAAAAAAAAACTAAAAGAAATGGAGTTAAGCAATCTAACAAATATAAAGTTCAAAGTAATGATCATAAAGATGCTCATAGGACTTGAGAAAAGAGTGAATGAATTTAGTGAGAACTTTAACAAAGAGATAGAAAATATAAAAAAAAAAAGAACCAATCAGAGCTAAAGAATAAAATAACAAAGGAACTACAAAATAGCCAGAAAACAATTAACAATATGGCAGTAAGTATATACTTATCAAATGTTACTTTAAATGTAAATAGACTAAATTCACCAATCAAAAGTCATAGAGTAGCTAAATGAATACATAAACAAGACCCATCTATATGCTTCCTATAAGAGACTCACTTCAGAAGTAAGGACACACACAAACTGAAAGTGAAAGTATTGAAATATATATTCCATCAAATGGAAATGGAAAAAAAAGAAAAAAAACTGTAACTATACTCATATCAGACTAAATATACTTTAAAACAAAGACTGTAATAAAAGACAAATACATTATATAATGATAAAGGGGTCGATCCAATAAGAAGATATAACACTTAAAAAGACACATGCACTCAAAATGGAAGCACCAAACTATTTAAAGAAAATATAAACAGAACCAAATGAGAAATTGAAAGCAATACAATATCAGTAGGAGACTTTAACACTCCATTTATATCAATGGATATATTATCCAGACAAAAAAATCAATAAGAAATATTGACCTTAAATGACACATTAAACCTGATGGAATAGACACATACAGAACATTCCCTCCAAAAGCAGTGGAATACATATTCTTCTCTAGAGCACATGGAGGATTCCTCAGACTAGATCATAAAACAAGTCTCAATGAATTCAAGAAAATTGAAATCATACCAATCATCTTTTCTAACCACAACAGTATGAAACTAGAAATTAATTACAAGAAGAAAATGGAAAAAAACACAAAAACATGGAAATTAAACAACATGTTGCTGAACAATCAATACATTGATGAAGAAATAAAAGAAAAAACTTAAAAATACTTAGAATAAATGAAAACAGGAATACAACATGCCAAAATCTATAGGAGGCAGCAAAAGTGGTTTTATGGGAGAAGTTCATAATGATACAGGCCTACTTCAAGAAACAAGGTAAATCTCAAATTAATAATTTAACCCTATACCTAAAGGAACTAGAAAAATAAAAACAAATGAATCCCAAAGTTAGTACAAGGAAGGAAATAATAAATATCAGAGCAGAAATAAATGAAATAGAGACTAAAAAGACAGTAGAAAAGATCAATAAAACTAAGAGCTGTTTCTTTGAAAAGATAAAATCAGCAAACCCTTAGCTAGATTGACCAAGAAAAAAAGGAGAGAAAATGCAAATAAATAAAATCAGAAATGAAAGAAGTTACAACTGATACCACAGGTATAGAAAGGGTCATAAGAGACTATTATGAACAATTATATGCCAACAAACTGGACAACATAGAAGAAATGGATAAATTCCTAGAAACATGACAATTTTCCAAGTCATGAAGTAATAGACTGACTTACTAGTAAGGAGATTGAAATAGTAATCAAAAACGTCCCAACAAACAAAAGTCCAGGACCAGACACTGGCAAATTTTACCCAACATTCTAAGAATATTTAATACCTATAATTCTCAAACTTATCCTAAAACTTTAAAAGGAGGGAATGTTTCCAATTCATTTTATGAAACCAGTCTTACTATGATACCAAAGCCAGGACACTACACTGGACACTACAGAAAGGACACTACAAAAAAAAAGAGAGAGAGAGAGAAAGAAAATTACAGGCCAATATTGTTGATGAACATGGATGCAAAATCATCAACAAAATATCGGCAAACTGAATCCAACAATACATTAAAAGGATCATACACCACAATCAAGTGGAATTTATTCCAGGAATGCAAAGTTGGTTCAACATGCACAAATCAAGCAACATGCTATTTCAGGTTAACAAAATGAAAGACTAAAAAAAAAAAAAATCATGATCATCTCAAAGGATGCAGAAAAAACATTTAAAATAAAAACTTCCAACAAAGTAAATATAGAGAGAATATACTTCACCATAATAAAGGCCATTAGGACAATTCCATAGCTAACATACTCAGTGTTGAAAAGCTAAAAACTTTTCCTCAAAGATCAGGGACAATACAAGAATGCCCACTCTTGCCACATTTATTCAACATAATATTGGAAGTCCTAGCCACAGCAATTACACAAAAAAAAAGGAAAAAAAAATCCAAGTCAGAAAGGAAGAAGTAAATATGTCACTATTTGTTGATGCCATGATAGTATATACCAAAAAACCTAAAGACTCCACCAAAAAACTCTTAGAACTAATAAATACAGTAAAATTGCAGAACACAAAAATTAATATACAGAAATCTGTGACATTTCTATACACTTATAATGAAACATCAGAAAGAGAAATTAATAATTCCATTTATAATTACATCAAAAAATATCTAGGTATAAATTTAACCAAGGAGGTGAAAGATCTACACATTGAAAATTATAAGGCACTGCTGAAAGAGATTGAAAAGACACAAATAAATGGAAAGATATATTGTGTTCTTGAATTGGAGGAATTAATATTGTTAAAATGTCCATAATATCCAATGCAATCTACAGATTCAATGTAATACTTATGAAAATTACAATAGAATGCCTTACAGAACTAGAACAAATAACTTTAAAATTTGTAACCACTAAAGTTCCCAAATATTCAAAGCAATCTTGAGAAAGAAAAACACTAGAGGTATTATGCTCCCTGATTTCAAACTATACTACTAAGGTATAGTAATTAAAACAGTATGGTATTACTATAGAAACAGACACACAGACAGTGGGACAGAATTGAGAGCCAAGAAATAAACCCACACATGTAGAGACAGTTAAGGATCCAAGAATATGCAGTAAAGAAAGGACAGTCTCTTCCAAAAATGGTATTGGGAAAACAGGACAGTCATATGCAAAAGAATGAAACTAGACCAATATCTTTCATCATACACTGAAATTAACTCAAAATTGATTAAACACTTAAATATAATACCTGAAACCACAGAATTCTGAGGGGAAAACATAGGCAGTAAGCTCTTTAACATCAGTCTTAGTGATGTCTTTGTGGATCTAACTCCAAAAGCAAGGGAAACAAAAGCAAAAACAAAAAAAATGGTACTATATCAATCTGAACTGCTTCTGCACAACAAAGAAACCATCATCAAAACAAAATGTCAAAAATAAAGGAGAAATATATTTGCAAACCATATATCCAATAATGACTTAATATCTAAAATATATAAAGAACGTATATAACTCAACAACAAAAAATGTAATTATTTAAATTATAAAATATGGGCAAAGGACAAGAATAGACATTGCTTCCAAAGAAGACATACAGATGGCCATTAGGCACATGAGAATATGCTCAACATCGCTATTTAGAAAAAGGCAAATGAAAACCATAGGAAATATCACCTCATACCTGTTAGAATGGCTATTATCAAAAGCAAGAGATAACCAGTGTCGGCAAGGATGTGGAGAAAAGCGAACCCTTGTGTACTGCTTATGGGAATGTAAATTTGTACTGTCACTGTGGAAGTAGTGAGAGTCCTCAAAAAATTGAGTAGATTTTTTGACCCAGCCATCCCACTTCTGTGTATTTACGAAAAACAAAAACACTAATTTAAGAAGATATACGCACTCCTGTGTTCATTGTAGCATTATTTTCAGAAGCCAAGATATGAAAGCAACCTAAGTGTCCATAAATGGATGAATGGATAAAGATGTGCTATGTTTATAGGACCGGATACTACTCAGCCATAAAAAGGAAGGAAATCTTTCCATCTGAGATATGGATGGACCTTGAAGGTATTATGCAATGTATTTAAAATGAGTTAGATAAAGAAAGACAAATACCATATATTTTCACTCATATGAGGAATCTAAAAAAGAAAACAAAAACAAAAAGGAACAAACAGGACAATACAAAAACAAATCTCCTAGATACAGAGAACAGACTAGTGATTATCAGAGGGGAAGGGTTTGACAAGTGGGTGAAATGGGTGAAGGGAGTCAACTGTATGTTGATGGATGGTAACTAGACCTGTGGTGGTGATCACTTTGTAGTGTATGACGATTTCAAATTATGAAGCTGTACACCTGAGGGGCACCCGGCTAGCTTAGCCAGTAGAGCATGCAACTCTTGATCTTGGAATTGTGAGTTTGAGCCCCACACTGGGCATAGAGCTTGCTTTAAATGAATGAATGAATGGATAAATGAATGAGTAAATGAATAAATAGATTACCTATAAAAAATAAAGCTGTACACCTGAAACATACGTGTGTGTGTGTGTGTGTGTGTGTGTATGAAGATTTCCTCCTTATCTTTAGTTTTCAGCAGTTTGACTATGATGTATGTACCTAGGTTTCACTTTCATTGCATTTCTTTGTATTTAATATTTACTGAGGTTATTGTACCTGTGGATTGTTTTCTTAAAAATAAAATTTAGCTGGGGAGCCTGGGTGGCTGTCTGTTGCGCGCCCAACTTCAGCTCAGGTCATGATCTCACACTCCGCGAGTTTGAGCCCCACGTCGGGCTCTGCGCTGACAGCTCAGAGCCTGGAGCCCGCTTCAGATCCTGTGTCTCCCCCTCTCTCTGCCCCTCCCCTGCTCATGTTCTGTCTCTCTCTGTCTCAAAAATAAATAAAAATATTTTAAAAATTAAAATAAAATTTAGCAAATATTTCTTCAAATTTTCCTTCTGTCCCATCCTCCATCTATTCTCTTTCTCAGATTTCAACACTGTCTCTGTAAGACACTTTGTTAAGATACTGTCCCAAACATCATTGAATCTCTCTTGGTTTCTATTTTATTCTCTGTGCTTAAATTTAGATAGTATAGATATTGTACTGTCTACAAGTATAATGATCCTCTCTTTTGTTGTTACATAGAGTGCATTTAATCCCATTCAATAAATGCTTGATTTCAGATATTGTATTTTTTGGTTCTAGGGTTTCTATTCTTATTACAAATATCTCCTGAAATCCCCTCATTTCTTCATCTATTATAACAATCTTTTTCTATATATTCTTTTTAAAATATTATTAATAGTTACTTTTAATTCTCTATTACTAAGTTCCAAAACCTGGGTCATTTTTTATTCTATTCCTAGTTTCCTCTTCTCACATTTTCCTCTTTCTTCACATGCCTAGTTAATTCCTGATGTATACTAGACCTTCTAAATAATACTAATTGTGTTAATTTTGGTGAGTTCTTTTTTACCAGGGAGTGAAATGACTGGCAGAGTATTTTAAATTTATAGAGGTTTGGTTTTATACTTTGTTAGAGTGGGACTATGTTGGTTTACCAGCTAATTGAAGGAAATCAGTCCCAGGACATAATCTTAACTCTATGTGGAAACTCTGGGTATTAACCAAGAACCTTCAGCTTGGCTGGACTTGAACTCCATTGTTTTTTTTTTTGTTTTTTTTTTTTTACCTTTGCAGTTGAAATCTCTGCTTACCTCTTTTAGCCTTCCACCTATTGTTTTCTTCCTGGGCAATTTGGAACATTAAATGTACATACGTAGAAAAGGGCTTAGCCAAGGGTCTGAAAGAATTTTGCAGGCAGATTTTGGTATCTTTCCTGTTGCCCTGTCTGGAGGTCCTGAACCCATCTTCTGATCCCTGAGGCAAATGAAGCTATCATTTCCAACTTCAATATTAGCTGATCCACACTGTGCTGGTCCATTTATTTATTGGACCATTTGTATTTTACTTGTATTATTGCCTGGCTTCTCCCACTAAAGTATAATTTTTGGAAGAACAGATTCCTAATCTGGCACCACTGTATTTCAACACTTGACGCTATCCATAGCATGTAGTAGACTTTCCAGAAATAACTACCTATTAGCGTTTTACATAATGGGCACCGGGGTGCTCAGTTCATTAAGTGACAAACTCTTGATTTCAGCTCAGGTCATGATATCAAGGCCGTGAGATAGAGCCCTGCATCGGATTCCAGGCTGAGCATGGAGTCTGCTTGGAATTCTCTCTCCTTCTTCCTCTGCCCCTCCCCCACTTGTGTGTGCACTCTCTCTCTCTCTCTCTCTCTCTCAAAAAAAAAACATTTTACATCATACCATATAACAACGGCTTTGTATTAACACTATAATTGCATTAATCTTTGCAATACCATTAAAAGTAAAATAAGAAGAATGTTTGTATCCCCGTTTTGCAGATAGAAAAAAAAAGTCCAAAACACTTAAAATTAAAGCGCTAATCATTTATATTAAGGAGGATGTCTTTAAAAACTGAGTATGTGAATTTATATTATTTTTAGATGGGATATAATGTGTGAAAGTATGAAATATAACAGACCAGGGTGGAATGAATTGATTCCTTATTAAGGTGACACACCCATCCTCACTGCGAAGGAAAGCATGTACATAGTCTACATTTCTGTCAGCGTGGAGAAATAATAAACGTTCCCTCCGAGCGTGCTGAACAGCCATGTCAGCGAAGTTCTTCCCTCTCCATCAAGACATCAATCTCACCTGTCACCTCAGCAGCACTCATTGGCCATTCTGTGAAACATCTTCCATCTTAGCCATTTGAGAGCCCAGAATCCTAACCTTCACCATCAGAAAAATCACAAACAAGACTGTCCTGATCCTACAATGCTTCTTAAGCTAAAAAAAGCAATATCAAAACCTTCATATACAACACTTTGGAGGTAACTATAAACAGATGTTAATCACCGAATACACCTTCTCTATCATTTCCTAGCTACAAGAATTGTCTAATTATTCATACTTCAAAATTTTTCTACCTAAGGGAGAAAACTCCTGTTTGATTTTTT
Source organism: Panthera tigris (assembly GCF_018350195.1). Taxonomy (NCBI): domain Eukaryota; kingdom Metazoa; phylum Chordata; class Mammalia; order Carnivora; family Felidae; genus Panthera; species Panthera tigris. The sequence goes on from NC_056664.1 coordinate 111,645,275, forward strand.
TTCTGCCTTATTTGCAGCATTTTAATAACTGGTAGGGTATATGAAATAAAAATTGAGAGCTTGTCCTTTACTGGGTTGTGCTTCTTTCCAGAGATGGAAATATTGATGCAAATGCCATTTAAATGCCCACTTTATAGTGTCACATTTACAACGATATTTTGGGTCATCACAGTCATTGGAATTCACTCACCCCTCAGAAAATATTTCATTCTGGTCATAACATCACATTTTTCCTCTCATGCAAAACGAACAATCCATAGTCATATGTTGTTTCTTTCTTTAAGCCACAGTTTCTAAATTGAGTGTCTAGCATTTATAATCAACTGCTTCATTTAATTCAGGTCGATTTTAAATGCTAGGCATTCATTTGGTGGGCTGTGAGCAGCCTGTGGTTTTGTTAGATCTACAGCATAAAGAAACAATTTTTCTTATCCTGATCCTATAGCTGTCTGGGAAAGGTGACACACGGTGAGACATAATGATAAGAAAGGCTACAGCTGCCCTAGGCAGTCAGATACCAAAGCCAGATGATTAAACCATTCTGTAGCATTCCCCAGAGACAAAGCAGAGGAAAAAAATGTTTAGAATGCTTAGTGCTAAAAAAAAAAAAAATCAAAAAACAAAACAAAACAAAAAATACCTCCAGAACAGAATTCACACATGCTTTATGTGTTTTTGTTCTTCCAACCCCCACCTCTGCCTCTATGATTCCTCCTACTAATAAAGAACTTAAAACAAGAACAATGATAGGTTTTAAAATACCTGTTGACTAGGAATTCTTTTCTTTATCAGTTGCATAGAAATACCAATTTGATTAACTTGGAATGATTATAAAAGGACTTAGAATTTTCCATGTCTCCCCATGAGGAAGATAGTTTTCTATCACTCCTAAGAGACACACTTATTCATTCTGTTGCTTCATCTTAGTTCTTATTTTCATTTGGGTGCATTTAATAGTAAAGGAACTGAAATATATTCAGGACAGTTGAGATTGCTGGATTAATTACAGGGTGATTGATGGGTTTACCTGGCAAATCCCAGACCTATTTGCTTTTCAAAAGCAAACCCTTAATATTAGATCTAATGTGGAGATTCATAACTTGGGCAGACTGTTTTTAGGTCTCTGGCACACACTCTATACTGACACTCTTGTTTTAGGTAGAGAGGAAGGAGGATTGGCATATGTAGTTTTATACCTCCCCTTCTTCTGGAAATTCAGGAGTTAACTTTTTTTTTCTTTTGTTATCTTCAACTTGGTTGAAGGCAGGTAGCAAGCAGCCCTCTCTAGAGATGGATTCTGTCAGCACTTCAATAGCTCCCTTAAATGAGAATAGTCACATTCAATAGGGGTTGGAGAAAATAGAGTACATATTTGCTTGAACAAGAGAAGAGGAAAACATTAACAAATGAGACATGTTCTTTTAAATATATAAAGCACCAAGTTTTAAAGTCAAAAATGCCTAAATAAGTCTCGCTATAGGATGCCGTGTCGCCTGTACTTTGAGTGGGATTCCAGCCTTTCTCCCAGCTGGGCTCTGCTTCTCTCCTGCCAGACAGTCTTCCCCTTGGAAATGTTCTGTTTCTTACCTATTGGTCTCCATTCACACCCTTGAACTACTTTGAGTCTTTCAGGGAAAGGAGGTGATGAAACTTCACTAATCTCTTAACAAAATTCTAGCTATATATCTGTGAACCATAGCTGCCAAACACCTTAAAATCCCATCCCATTTTCCTACAGAATGGGACCTTCTGGAGTGAGATGTGAAGATGTTTTGCTTTCCGTTTTTCTATATGACAATATCTTTTCTTTTAACCGCCTCTGAATGTCACCGACTTCAAAATTTCGTTGTGTAATTTACACATTTTAATCTTCCTTCTTCTCTTTTTTCCCCCTTTTCTCTTTACTACCTAAAGTCTGTCTTGTCTTGTTAACTGTTCTCTGATACAGTACTGCACCTCTTACCATCTCACTGTGTTACGTTCACCAGAGGCTACTTAAGAGACTATGAAGCCTCCAGAGGATTGATTGGTGCATTAGCTCAATGATTCTCACTTGTATTTTATCTGATGCCCTCACTAAGGCTTTCTTTCAAAGCATAGACTATACTGTCCCTTTTATTTAAATAATATTTAAAAATATCAAGAGCTTACTTTTGCCACATCAGGAGACCTATTAAGTTGTGAAGAAAAAGGAACAAGAGGAAATCTAGGAATGGCTCTTTTCACCATTAGTTAACAGCTACTGAAAATTCCAAGTCTCTGTTTTTAAACCTTCTCAGAACCTCTGATGACTCCCCTAAAGATCCTGATTCCATGGGCATCTTGACCAGTCCAACAGCCATTGTTTCTAGTTTCATCAAGAACTAAGAGAAAAATATATGTTGTCTAAGGCAGTTTCTTCACACAAGGCATTTTGGAGAACCTATGCCTTTGAAGTAGGTTAAAAAGTGTTGTGTGTTTTATCTAGTTGAGACCATATTTAGTTATTTATTTATTTTTCAATGTTTGTTTTTGAGAGCAAGAGAAAACCAGAGAAGGGGAGAGGGGCTGAGAGAGAGGAGGACAGAGGATCCAAAGTGGGCTCTGTGCTGACAGCAGCAAGCCTGATGCGGGGCTTGAACCCACGAACTGTGAGATCATGACCTGAGCTGAAGTTGGACACTCAACCAACCAAGCCACCCAGGTGCCCCATAGTTTAGACTATCTTTAAAATACAGTTTGAAATTGTTTATAGAAGGATTAAGTGAAAGTTAGCAAAGTCTATGAAATGTGTTAGTGTCCATTATGCAGCAGTGCCATTCTGAATATGTCCTAAAGAAATAATTTGATAATTGAACCAATATGTATGTTTTAATAGGATCTTTAATTAAAAAAATTGAAGCTACCTGAAAATAATAGGGGACTGAGTAAATTATCCTCCATCTATATAATGGACTATAAGTAAACATTTAAAAATAATCGAGGTCTCTATTTATCATCATGGAAAGATTTTCACAAGATTTTGCTGAGAGAAAAAACAGCCTATACGATATGATGGTGTTTAACATTTTTTGAGAAAATGTGGTTTATATGAATATTATACATACATTTTATTGGATAGGTAGGATAGATAAGTATGTTAACAGAGATTAAGTAAATGGCAGAATTATGAGTAATTTCTATTTTTCTTTCTAGCAATTATTTTTTAGTAATATATAATATACTATATTATATAATATACTATAATATATAATATACTATATTATATACTATACTATAATATATAATATAATATATAATAATTTAGTAATATATAAGTAATATAGCTTAATTTTGAACTTAGTGAAATTTAAACCAAATTTTAAAAAGAAGAGTTGGTCTCAGTAAGGACCCCAAATAAAGACTGAGGAGATGATATCTAAGCTGAGTTTTCAACAGAGTTCTCAAGGTGAATGTGGTTGTTCCCTTTCAAGTAGAAGGAGCAAGAGAGGGGCAAGAGCTGTTAGGTGTTGGAGAGTTATTATAAGGGCATTTATGAACAACTCTGAGTGTGACTGCAATGGAAATAAAGTTGTGTGACAGGCAGGAGGCAAATCTTGAAATACAGCCAGGTGAAAGAGTTTGAATTTTGTCCTGAAGGAATGTGAAGGACTTTTTTAAAAAGAAGACTGACATGATAAGATTGCATTTTTAGAAAGAACACTCTGGCAACACTGTGGAAAATGAATCGGCAACCTATTACAGTCCACTGTGCATGAAATGGTGAGGTCCCAGGCTAAAGCAGTGGCAGTGTGCTTGGAAAAACAAGAACCGAGTTTATAGATCCTTAATAAGTAGAAACAGGGCTTAGTAGGTTGGAGGCAAGGGTGCAGGTGTCAATGATAATCTCTGGGCTGATAATCTTGGGCTGACTGAGAAAGGGAGAAAGAGAGGAGAACCAGACATGAGAGCAAGGAGGACTTGGTGCTGCACAGGGTGCATTTGACAAACTCCCATCTCACCCAAGTGGTGATGCCCATAGACAAGCTGCACGTCAGAGTCTATAAGACCCGGGCAGCAGATGTGAACTTGCACGTAGACAGTGTACCTGTGAGAGTGATTATAGAAGTATGTGAAGTGTCCAGTGAGGAGGGGCCAGGAGACAACTGTGTAATCATAATTACTTAGTGTTCTGTTAAAAGAAAAAGAACCCAGAAAGGAGACTGAAATGTATTGAAAGATGGGAAAAAAGAAACTCTTGTCACTGAAGCTGAGGGTCATGAGAATTTTAAGATTCTGGGGGTTTTTCAACAGTATTAGACTAAAGCTAAGCCAAGTAAAGTAAGGTCTAAATACTGTGCATGCACTTAGCATCCTGAATGTCACTGGATATCATCTCAGTGATTTAATGGAGAGGAAAAAATGGAAACCTGATCACTGTGGGTTATGGAATGAAAGACATATGAAGAGATGTGTAGAATGATTCTTCCAAAAGCCTAGCTAAAAGAGTGCCTGGGTGACTCAGTAACTTGGTTAAGTTTCCAACTTTGGCTCAGGTCATGATCCTACAGTTCATGAGTTGGAGCCCTGCATCGGGCCCTGCGCTGACAGCTCAGAGCCTGGAGCCTGCTTCAGATTCTGTGTCTCCCTCTCTCTCTACCCCTCCCCAACTCAAGCTCTCTCTCTCTCTCTCTCTCTCTCTCAAAAATAAATAATCATTGAAAATTTTTTAAATAAAAACCTGCCTGTAAGTGGGAAGGGGCAGAGGGGAGAGTGAAAGAGGGAGAGAAAGAGAGGTCAACAGAAGGCTTAAAAAGATTTTGTGGTTTGGGTTCTGGAGGGGAAAACAACAGTAGAATGGGAACATTTAAGGGTAGAGGTGGAAGTGGAGGTAAATGTAATGGATGAGAAAGGAAGCAGGAGATGCAGCATCTAAGCTGTAGTTCAGGAATCAACTATGGAGGATGAAGACTAGCATAGAAGCAGGATCCTAGGCCTTCAGGATGAACAAAGTTGGATGGAAGTTTGAATTTGGAAGAAATCTTGCAGAGTTTTCTCTAAGTAGACTACCAGAACCAAATCATAATTTATATTGTTTCCCCAAAAGAGAAAAGACCCAGCAATTTTTTAATTAAATTTATTTATTTAAACTCAAGTTACTTAACATACAATGTAGTATTTGATTCAGTAGAACCCAGTGATTCATCACTTACATATAACACCCAGTGCTCATCCCAACAAGTGCCCTCCTTAATGCCCATCACCCATGTAGCCCATCCCCCTACCCTCCTCCCCTACAGCAACCCTCAGTTTGTTCTCTGTGTTAAAGACCCAGCGATTTTTATGCAGATTACTAGTACCAACATAACCAAGATCAACCAATTAACTTCAGAAATGGAATAAAAAGGACTATGGAAAAATAACAGACAATGGTGAGAGGTATTGAGAGTGCCGAGGAAAGAGCAGTTTGAAATAGAGTAGTCAAAATAAGCGTCATTAAGAAGGTGACTTTTGAACAAAACTGGAAAGAGGTATAGAGAAAATATCCAGTACTTAAAGGCTGCCATGGGTCTGTTTGTTCAAGTAATAGCAAGAAAGCTCGTGGTGGCTAGAGAAGAGTCATCAAAAAAAGCAAGAGGTCAGGATCAGGTCAGAGAGGTAATGGCGGTGGGGTGCGGGGGACAGATTATGTCATAATTGGGATCCACTGTAAAGACTTTGACCTTTACTCTTAGTAAACTGGAAAGCCAAAGATGGTTTGAACAAAGAATCTAATTTGCATTCTTAAATGATCCTTCTGGCTGCTGTGTTGCTAGTAGATTATAGGTGCAGCAGAAATGGTTGGAAGCAGGGTTGGAAGGGATGAGTTAGGAGGCTGTTGCAGTAAACCCAGCTGAGAAAAATGGCAGCTTGTATCTGGGAGACCACTGTGGTTAAAAGTGGTCAGATTCTGGATATCCTTTGAAGGCAATCCTACAGCATCTCCTGACAGATTGGTTCTGTGGCAGGAGAAAGGACCATGGATGAATCTGTGGGTTTAGGATTTAACACCTGGAAGAATAGCATTGTCATTGCCTGAAACATAAAGGCTTTGGGTACACTCAAGTATTCAGGAGAAGAGCAGTTTAGTTTTAACATGGAAAGTTTGTGATACCTACTAAGACACTGAAGGGGAGATGCCTGGTGGGTAGTTGGAAGCACAATATGGAGCTCCAGAGATACTGCCAAGAAATCTGGTGATAATTTTTAAAAGTTCTGTCTCCAATTCTAGAGAGGAGAGAAGGAGAAAGGTTTGATTTCCTGACGCTCAACCCTTTGTACTCCCACTATGCTTAGACACAGCAGATGGAAGGGGCTCGGTCAACATTTGATAATCAAATAATTCAAGTACATCCTTTACTTCCATGAAGGAAACTCCTTCATCTCTTCTCACTACAGGATATTGGAATATTAAGTATCCAATGGACTGAGTAGTAAAGGCAAGAACAGGTATTCAGGAAATTTTTGAGACAGGCAAAAATGGAACTCAGAAGTGAGTTCTGCATCTGCCCCTCTCCCAGGAGGCTCATTGGGCCAAATGATTCTGAACCTTCCTTTGCAGCTATCTTAGGATAAAACCAGCCCTTAATCTCCTCAAAGGAACTTCAGTTTTCACCCATTGGATTAATTGTTTTAACTAGGAAGTTGATATAGGACAGATTAAAAACTGACAATATAAATCGAGGTCATCTCCAAACAATATATTCAAGTTCTGAATTATTCAGCAAATTTTGACCATCCAGAAAACATTACATTATTTGTTTAATCCCATTTCATTTTCCCCCAAGAGCTCTCTGACTAGGATGTAGTTATATACAGGTGAAGCTTCAGTTTATCATGAAAAAATGTATTGTAATTCCACGTGAACGTAAAGAGAACGTTATCTCCGAAGCAGGAAAATGCCTGTGGCTTCAATCTCTCATTCAACTTGAGCAGTGACCCTGCCATCTTAGCTGTGATAACACTATGAGGAACCGAACTGTATCAGTCAGGGTTATTGCACTGGGCAGCTTCAGAACCCTCTTGACACTGGTTTAATTGAAATAAAGATTTTTTTTTCTTTTACTATCCCGAACATTTCTGTTCCCTTACAGAGGTCAAGCTCCTAAAGTACCAATAGCATCTAAAGAGTCGGGGCCGAGGGGACCAAAACAGAAATTTGAAGTGGCCTCGCCTAGGAGGATTCCATAATGTGAGAATGCTCCATTTGCTGTGCCAGCTTCAATACTCTGCTCCTTTTGACTGACGCTAGCTCCTCTAGCAGAAGAGAAAAATCAAACCTCATCCTCCTGAATCCACTCGTAGTTTGGTTTTGAGGATTTTCTGCTCTGAAACAATATCCAGAGATCTCGGTTACACACTCAGTCCATACTATAAGAAATTATTAGATCTAGTATGTGAGGGGCGTGTGTGTGTGTGTGTGTGTGTGTGTGTTCCCTTGCCTTCCCAAGTAGCGTAAACTCCTGAGGGTGGGCTGTGCCTTTTATTTCTACGATAGCTTTATATTTCACTTCTAATACAGCCTACATATGTTATTCTCCATCTCTATTTTATGACTCCTGTCTATTATACTATATTTTCTAAGAGATAAACTGTGGTTTATATTTTTTTATTTCTCCAATAATAACTAGAGTATCAAGTTTCAAACTCTAGACATTCCTTATTAACAATTATTTATGTATTTTTGTGCCAAGTGGTTATTTTACCTTTTGGGAAATTAAAAGTTCCTTTTTTATATTAGGTATCTATATTTCGTCTTTGTTGTAGTTTATTTCATCTTCCTCGTAGATGTACAATTTAGGTGAAAAGCCTAGGTGTCCCATTAAAGGTCAATAGTAAATAGAAATAGTTGATATGAGCCTGAAATTGTTACCTCTGCAAAATAAAGTGTAGTCAAGGAAATATACTGTCATCTGGGCATATTTTTTTCAATTGCCTCAAAATTTAAATTTAAGAGAATGTATTTTCCGTACAGGGTTTTAATAAATAAATAATGTTACAGCCCAGAAAGAAAGTTATGCTGTTGATATTTCTTTATGTTTATTTTCCTGAACAGCTATATTTCAAGAGAGAAAGTTTAGTCCATGAGGTGGGTATTCTAAAAATCCATAGTGCCAGGGAGAATGCAGCCTTTTGGGTCCTGGGCTGAGTTGATGGCACAGTCTTGTAAAGACCATGGATTCTGGAACCAGCCAGCCTGGGTTTGAATCCTAGCTCTACTACTAACTGCAAGGTGACTTCAAAGAAGTCACTGAACTCTGTAGCTCAAATTCTTCATCTATAAGGAGGGTATAATAATTATAGCTACCTCATAAGGCATGAGGAGTTAAAGACTTAAGGCATGAACAGTGTCTGGCACAGAATGAGTACCATATAAGTGTTAATTACTATTATTCACTAAGACTCACAGATTGAATATGTTCATCGGAGATGAAGAACTGCAAATTCTATTTGCTTTTCGGGAAGCTGTAAAGATTGAACATGATAAATGACCAGAACAGTGAAGTTGCAAGTAGTTGGGGATCAGCTCTCTGAAGAAAGAGATTTAGAAGGAATTATACAAATTCTAGACGGGACTTCTGAGGTGGAGGGGGAAGTTAAGTATAGAAAAAATATCTCTTCAACGGTCTTAATTTTAGAAAATTGATCTGCAGAACCAGACTGGGCTAATATTAGAAGAACTCAATCAATCTTCACACAAGATCATAAAAAGAAACAGAATGTACTCTCTTACTTAGTATTTCTTTCTCTCTTAAAACCCACATTTGCACACACACATGCTGACACACACATACACATGTGCCCAGTGATGACATTCAGTAATGAAATTTCAACAATTTTGAAGTCATTAAGGTAAAGTGAGGAGATAGATTGTCATCAAGCCTCACTTTTCTGGGAGAACAGCTCATAAAGGCAGTATCTTTAAAGACAAGAAAGAAAGCAGACAGCTTTCTCTCCCTCTAATTTCTGATGCTATGGTTATGAAGAGTGTGCTTTTCGTATCTTTTTAAGTGTAATAAAAAAATAATGAAATGGAACACATTTTCCTGGAGTGCAGGAAAAAACTACAAGTCGTGTAAATACGAATATGCTGAGTTAAAAGAATGAAAACTTGGTTCTCACAGCATCTGGATCACAATTTTAAAATTATAAATTAAGAAAATAATCCCTGCATGGGGGCCATTCTCAACAAATTTTGTTTGTTTTTCATATCTTTAAAAACTTGTCAAATCTTTTTCTTTCTCTTTTGTTCCCTCTTCTTGCTTCTTTAATGAAGTCATCACTGCTGTACTCTCCTTGATAATTTTTGACAAGTGTATAATTAGAAAACGTTAATGATATATTAGAGGGAGAAAATAAGAACTGATAATCTGGATAGAATTCATTTGACATAAATTGAGGAAAAGTTAGAGCTCAAAAATATGAATGAAATTTACTAATAAAGAATAAGTAAATATCTTTTAAAGGACTTTTAAATTGGAAGGGAGACAATTCTAAATCCCACTTCAATTTTAGAAGATGTTTTTATAAAAATTCTAGTTTAGCCAATAGTTCTCAACTTGTACACCCTTAAAGCTAAAGAAGAAGAAGAAGAAGAAGAAGAAGAAGAAGAAGAAAAGAAAAGAGAAAAGAAAGAAACAGCATCCACTTGAGATGAATTAGTACAGGCTAGCAACAAAAAAGAAATAAAAGACCATCTTCCTTCTTGAGGGGATGGCGAAATAGAGTGTGAGTCTGACGAACATTTAGAGATGAGGAGAATGATTAAATATATGACGTTTCTCCTAGAAGCTGAAAGTATGTTCATAGTTATGATTTCACATTGTTATCTTCACATTGGCCTGTAAAGTATATGAAACATATCTTCCTATCACTACTTAATCATGAAATCCTAAAGTATAAGGACATAAATGAGTTATTCCAAGGGGCACCTGAGTGGCTCAGTCAGTTAATCAGTCAGCTGAATCTTGGTTTCAGCTCAGGTCAAGCATGATCTCACTGTTCACAGTTCGAGTGCCACATCAAGCTCTGTGCTGATAGTGCGGAGCCTCCTTTGGATTCTCTCTCTCTTCCTCTCTCTCTCTTTCTCTGTCTCTGTCTCTCTCTCTCTCTGCCCTTTCCCCACTCATGCTGTCTTTCTCAAAATAAATAAACTTTAAAAAACCAAAACAAAAACAAAAATAAATGAGTTATTCCAAGATACAAGACTGGAACTAGATGGAAATAGGAACTCATTAATTTTTGAGAGCCTACTAAGTGTTGGGCAAAATGCTTATTCATTTTCCAGTGAAAGCCTTCCAATCTACTGGGATCAATTTATTCTCTATTCTTTCTTAAAAGAAAGCCCAGACTCCCATCCCATACACAATGTATTCTGCAATATCATTGGGAATTTGGGGGCCTTTATTGATGCCCTTAACTTCACCCTTTCAACTAAATTCTCAGTTATCCCTTTACATCTCATTTTTTTATATTGTCACCTTGATTCCTTCAGTTCCCCAAAGCAATATTCATATAAGAATGCATAGCAAGACTTTACTAATGTTTCAAGTATAATGAGATGTTGGGTGGATGATCACACTGTACCAACATACCAAAAAATTAAAAATAAGACTAAAATTTGCATAATAGAATCTATATTCTTGAAGAAGCCACTGTTTAGTCTTTTTGCTAATTATTTCCAGAAACTCAGACCACTTCTAGCTAGCCAGTCTAGTCTGCAAAGACTCAGAAATTCCACTAGTAGGTATTTCTTTAAGAGAAATTAAAAAGACACGTTCATAAAAGATCTGTAGAAAATGTTTAGGGAAGCTTTATTCATAGTATCACCAGCAGTAAACTGAAGGTAATTAGTGGCTCACCAATATACTTCTGATATAAGAAGCCCATTCTGGGCTTCTGTGTAGAAACATATATAAACAATTCAGAGGAGGACTATAAAATTATGATGAGTTGGAACCACTGAAAGAGAACTGAAATGGTAATTAAATGAGTGGGAGGAACACTCCAGTTCTCCAGCATACTACAGGTTTCCCATGAGTGGCATTAAACCCTTCTGTGGTTTGATAGCTCAGCCAGTTTGTTTCTTTCTAATTTCCAAGATCTGCCAATCCGAAGCTCAGTACTATCCTCTGTATCCAAATTTCCAACTTGGAAAATGAGACGAACTTAATTTTGGGAATTTTTTTCTGCATGTGAATTCACTCTGATTCTTAGAATCTTATGTTCCCTTCACTTGAGAATGTTGTCAGTTTTGCCTTTTGGAGAGTGAAAAATATAAGATTCATGTAGACATGAATTCAAGTCCTCTTCTGACTATCTCTTAATTTGGGGACATCAGTTAATTTCTCTAGCCCCAGTTTTCTCATTTATAAATCATGGATAAGACTCTCTCCTTGGTTCTGGAAAGAATGGATTGGACAATAGCTGTAAAGATGTTAGCATATACCCAGACTATAGCAAGGATTCCAACAATGCTAGAAGTCACTAGCCTTTCCTTTCCTACTTCCCAGGATATAAGGGGTTAGTTAGATGATTAGTTGTTTTGAGGTTTAAACACTGAAAAATTAAAAAATGAAGTACAGAAATACACTAACAGTTTTTCTAGTTTATATATTTCCAAATGGTAATAATCGTGTAACTAGTAATTAATGAAATTCTTTAATTCT